>NC_073392.1:32184855-32839855 GCF_028641065.1 Leucoraja erinaceus
GGATTCCGTTGGAGGTGGCGAAAATGTTGGGAGGATTATATGTCATATGCAACGGCTAATGGGGTGGAAGGTGAGGAAAAGGGTGACTTTGTCCTTGTTAGGAATAGGGGAGGGGGAGCCTGGGTGGAGCTGCGGGATATTGAGGAGACCCTAGTGAGAGCCTCGTCTATAAAGGAAGAGGGGAGCCCCGATCCCTAAAAAATGAGGACATCTCCGATGACCTCGGCTGGAAAACCTCATCCTGTGCGCAAATTCGGCGTAGGCGGGGAATTTGAAGTAGGGGATAGACAGGAAGCAGGGTGGGAAGAAGTGTAGTCTAGATAGCTATGGGAATCAGTGGGTTTGTAATAGGTGTCAGTCAATAGTCTGTCTCCCGTGATGGAGGCAGTGAGATCTAGAAACGGTAGGGAGATGTTGAATATGGTCCAAGTGAATTTGAGTACAGGATGGAAATTAGTCGTGAAGTTGATGAAATCAGTGAGTTCTGCATGGGTGCAGGAGGTAACACCGATGCAGTCGTCAATGTAGCGTAGGTAGAGTTTTGGGATAGGGCCAGTGTACGCCCTACGTACAGTGTACAGTCCTTAACAGGTTACTGGTTCTTGAGGTGGTACAGCAACAGGATATTGTTGATATAGGATGACATTGATGTGTTGCCACCATTGATCTAACTTCTCTCATATGCTCCCCCTTAGTTTCCTTGTTAGAATAGATGCCTGTGGACATCTGGTGAAAAAGGAATTTAGCCAACTGATGCCTTTCATGGTTGAATGATCTGCTGGCACTCAGACAAAGAATGTCTGCTTGATTTAGTTACCACAGATACGCTGATGAATTTGGACTCATTCCTTCCACATGAAACTAGAGCCTCTTATTGTCTGTGAAATATGTTACGAGAATATTCCGAACCGATCAGAGAAATTTGCCTTGTGGTTTAACAGAAAATATTGGACTAACAGTCAGAGTTCTCGACCATGGATCTTTTGATACTTTCAAATGTAGTTTAGTTTGCTTCCGAGATACAGCATGGAAACAGGCCCTTCAGCCCATCGAGTCACCACCGACCAGTGATCATCCATTCACTAGTTCCATCCTACACATTTGGGACAAATCTGTACGTCTTTGGAGGAAACCGGAGCATCCGGAGAAAAGCCACGCAGTTACAGGGAGAATGTACAAACTCCGTACAGACAGCACCCGTAGTTAGGATTGAAGCAGGGTCTCTGGCGCTGTAAGGCCACAACTCCACTGCCGTGCCACTGTGGCACAACTCTGTAGTTGAAACATTTCTGTTATTTTATTAAATAAATCATGATTTGATGCTAGTCTCAGTCAGAGCATTATTAAAGCCACATACCATCCTGGCCAAGTTCTCATCTCACTCCTACCATCATGTAGAAGGTCTTGGATTCAGAAAACTGTGACCACCACATTCAATAGCTTCTTCCCAGCAACTATCAGGCTCTTGAACACTACAAAATACGGACTAAACGATGAACTGTCTTTGGCCGCTGAGAGAACAAAGAGGGACCCAGTGAGGAGAGGTAAGGAAGAGGGACTATATTGAATACTTTTGTAACTTTGTCGCCGCCCTTTATATAGTCCTTGTATAGTTGTTTACTGTATGCAAAACAAAGAATTTCACTGTACCAAGTACACGTGACAATATCGTATCAATCAATCAGTCTGGTTCACATACGTCCTCCGGGGAAAAGAACTCGCTGCCCTACTTGGTCTGGCCTTTATGGAATTCAATCTACCAACGTGGTTGATTTTTAACTGTGTCCTGAGCTCAAGGGTAGTTAGATGTAGATAATATATTCAAGCATTGCCATTGATATCTACATTCTGTGAATGAATAAACAATGCTCAAAACTAATTATCTGGTCGCCATGGCATTTATCTGTTTGTGTGACCTTACCTTGCTCCTATGTTGCTGAATTTGCTAAGGTGGCTGGATTTCAAAGTTATTTAATTGCTTGCAAAGCATATTGGGCCAACCTCAACTTCTGAATTAAGTTATATAGATAGTATACATCCCGGAAGAGAATTTGAAAACTTGTGCATGATCTACAAAAGGAAAAAGGTTTATAAAAATAATGGAAAAAAGTCTGCCAGGTGAAAAGAAAATGATCTCAGAAAGAAAAGGACATCAAACACTTTTTCTCCAAAGACCTCATAGGTACATCTGATGTTAAAACACAACAATATTAAGATTAGATGATTGGAGACACAAGAAACTGCAGATGCTGGAAACCTGAGCAACACACAACGTGCTGGAGGAACTTAGCAGGTCAGGCAGCAACTGTGGAGGGAATGGACGGACTATGTTTTGGGTTGGGATCCATCTTCAGACTCATAGATAACCTTTCAGATCGGGACCCATCTTCAGGCTTCAAAAGATTAATTTTGATAGATTTTGAATTTTCAAATGGGTTTATTTCCCCAAGTCCAACATAACAACACTCAAATTAGAAACAGTAGACCACATGACCTCTGATGTCTGCTCCATTATTTCATAAGATCATGGCGCAGCAGTAGAGTTTCTGAATTACAACTCCATACTCGGGTTTAATCCTGACTATCGGTGTTGTCTGTGCAGAATTTGTACATTCTCCCCGTGACCAACGTGGGTTTTCTCCAGGTGCTCCGTTATCCTTCCACATTCTAAGGACGTGCAGGTTTGTAGGTTAATTGGCTTGGTATAATTGTAAATTGTCCCTTGTGTGTGTAGGATAGTGTAGGTGTGCGGGGATCACTGGTCGGCACGTACCCGGTGGGTCGAAAGGCCTGTTTCTCTAAACTTCTTCTTATCGAGTCCACATCACAAGATTTGAAACTGTTCAGCCAGAATTGAACACACTTCTTGGCATCTGCATACAATGGAGCCTTGCGCTTCTTGCGTTTCTTGTGCGTAGTGGTGGAAAGATTTGGTGGAAACCGGGTCATGACGTGAACGCCTATCTCCAAACTAAATTAAACTAATCCACTTTATCAATCAAATTCCACATCCAGTGGAATCATACCCAGCATTTCCAACCTTTCCTGATAGACAACTTGAATGTTGCATGTCTGATATGATTCCACTGCATTAACATGCTTTCAATATTATATTCAGTACTCCAGCACTTTCACCAATGCCCTTTATGAGTGAAGAATAAGCTTTCTACTTTAATACATTAATTTAATCTCCCAATAAGCATGAGTTTCTTCTAAATACTTGTTCTACCTGCATACTAACCTTTTGCAAACCATGCACTAGAACACCCTTTCTGAACTCTGCAATCTCTTACCATTAAGATAAGATACTTGGGTAAGAAGGAACTGCAGATTACACCAAAGATAGACAGAAATGCTGGAGTAACTCAGTGGGTCAGGCAGCATCTCTGGAGAAAAGGAATAGGTGATGTTACGGGTCAAAGCCCTTCTTCAGACTCAGGGGAGAGGGAAACTAGAGGTCTGAAAAGGTATGGAACAAATCAGAGCCAGCACTGATTACCCAGGAGCCCGCAATGGTCTATTGTTGGCCCTGGAGGAGGTAATAACAGAGAGATATGAACAGTGAAACTAGGAGGATGGCTAGGGGTGGGGGTGGGATGGGGAGAGATGGAATGCAAGGGTTACTTGAAATTAGAGACACCAATATTCACACCGCTGGGTTGTAAGCTGATGCTATTTTTTAAATGATTTTCTGCCAAATTAGACATTATCTCACATTATTCTCCATTTGCCAGATCTTTGCTCATTCATTTAACCTATCCTTATCCCTTTGTGGTCCCCTTATGTCCTCTCCAGAATGGAATTTCCTAACTAACTGCATCATCATCAAATTTTGCAGACGTACGTTTTAGAGTCTTTATTAAATTGTGTAAATTGAAGGACCTGCTTCAATTCCTATGGTGCACCACTATTATATCACTGCATCCAGAGGACCCATTCACACTTCCCTGATTTCTGCCAGCAAGTCATTATTCTACCCACATGAATATATCAATGGCTACACCATGAGCTTTTATTATCTATAATAACTTTAATGCAGCATCTTATCAAACGTCCTCTGCAATCGTAATATACTACATCCATCAGTTCCTCTTTATCCACGCCACGAGTTACTTCTTCAAACAACATCAGTAAAATTGATCAAACATGTTTCACTTTCTCATAATCTTGTTGACAAATGATCTTGAATTTTTCAATGTCCTCCTCTACAATGTTTTATGTAAAGGCTTCCACCATTTCCCGTTGACAGATGTTAACCATTATAGATATTACATTTTTGCTTTTTGCTTGCCTTCCCCAAATCTGGGAATTTTAGAAAAGTAAAACCAATTAATCAGCCATTTCATTTGCCAGTTCCCCTAAGTCCATCCAGCTAAGTACAAGACACACCAGCTCCGACAAATTTGCTCCATACCACTTCCCTGATGGTTGTACTTACCCCAACCGCCTTCTCTTCCAAATCATGATTTGCAGCATTTTCTGGCTTATAACTAGAGCCAGGAACAGGCGGAGACAGTAGGACTAGAAGGAGAGTTGGGAAGGGGGAGGAGAGAGAAACAAGGGCTATCTAAAATTAGAGAAGCCAATGTTGATACCGCTGGGGTGTAGACTACCCAAGCGAAATACCCAAGCTTGTCTCCTCACTACAGCAACTTCAGCATTGTTGTGCAGAAAATTAGAGATGAAGTTGCATGCAACAAAATATGGATCTCAATAGACGAGGCAACCAGTGCTGTGAGGACATATGTTGCCAATGTGGTCATTGATACACTGGAGGCAGGTCAATCATCAAAGGAGTATTTCTTGACATTGGAAGTATTGGAGAAGTCAAACAGCTCAACTATTGCTCAGTTGTTTATATCTTCACTTGCTGTACTTTGGCCAGAAGGTATAAAACACAAGAATGTGTTGTGTTTTCTTGCTTGTGACAAAGTTTTATTCCACAAAATGTTGCATTTGACATGCTTAGCTCAAGGACTTCATAGAATTGCCAAGCTCATACATAACTTGTTTCCAAATGTCGATTGCCTAGTTTCCAATGTCAAGAAAACCTTCCTCAAAGCACCATCACGTGTGCAGTTGTTCAAGGAAATGGCACCCGAGATTCTGCTACCTCCTCAGCCCATTTTGACTAGGTGGGGTACATGGCTCTCTGCTGTACTCTACTACGCTGCAAATTTTGAAAAGATAAAATAATTTGTCAACTGTTTTGAAGAAGAAAAATCTGCTGCAGTCAAGATCGTCAATGAAACCATGCAGAAAATGTCCCTCCACTGTGATCTTGTGTTTTGCTTCCAGTGTTGCAAACTTCCAACAAGCTATCACTTCCCTTGAGAAACGTGGCAAAATCATTAGTGAATAACTTGCAGGTTGTCAATAAAGTAACTGACGATATTTGTAAAGTTCCTGGAGATGTAGGTAAAGACATACAAGGAAAATGTGAGAGTGAGTTTAGGTATCAATGATCTTGAAAAAATACAAAACATAGGCGAAGTTCTCAAAGGTAGTTGTAATGACAAGATATCGACATGAATATAGAGTCTGTTGTTTCGAGTATGCACCAATGACCCTAGCTGAGATGGAAATAAGTTTTTCACAACTCAAGCATATTCTGTTTGACAGACGGCATAGTTTAACACCAGATAATTGGAAAAAATGATAGTAATTATGTGCAACCAGGCAACTGTGGTCATTTAATGTAGTATACCTTTATATTATCATTTTAAACCATATTCTGGGATGGAAATAAATGTATTTTTTTCCCCAAGAGATGACAGAGAAGTGTGGGGCAATACCGGGCAAGTGATCCAGGTGAGGAGATGGGGTCAAGTGGAGATGCAAAGGATGGATAAAGCGATATTGGCGGAAGAGGATGTGGAGACAACAACAAGCTGCAGATTATGAAATCTGATAAGAAAGGAAGAGTGAAACCAAATAAGGGAAGGATCGTGGCCAGGTGTGAACGGAGGGGATAGGGGATTCTGTGGGAGAAGTGCGAGTGTGATTGGGTAAGTGGAGGTGGGGGGTAAATAAATTACGTTGTAGGTGTTGGGGGGGAAGAAATGGTTGTGTGATAGGACCAAGTAGATCAAAAGGAGAGAATTATAAAGAAAGGGCCTGAGGGGGTTACCTGAAATTATAAAATCCAATGTTCATGCCATGGTGTTATACACTACCCAGATGGAATATGAGGTGCTATTCCTCCAGTTTGCATTTAGCCTTTCTCTTGCAGTGAAGAATGTCCAGGACAAAGAGGTCCGTGTCGTACTGGGAAGATGAATTAAAATGGCCATGCTGGACAGACTGCAGGTGCTCAGCAAAGTCGTCACTTAGTCTATGCTTGGTCTAATGGATGTAGAGAAGGACACACCAAGAGCACCAAAAGCACAAGACATGGATGGAGGAGATGCATGCCGTCTTGGACTCACCTGGAAAGATTGTGTAGATCTCAGGATGGACGAGAGGCAGAGATACACCTCCGATGGATGGGGGGCGGGGGGGGGAGATATGGGCGGTAATGGGATCACATTGTAGCTGGTGGAAATGCTGAAGAATGATGTGCTGGATGAAGAAGCTGGTGAAGGCTCTAAGAACTCTAAGCTTTGTTCAAACTAAAGATTGAGAGGTAGGGTGTGTGGGGAGTGAGTGCCAGTTGAACAGTGGGAAATGGAGAAGCTGGTGAAGGCTCCAACACCCACAGTGGGGAAGCCATATTTACTGAAAAAGGACATCTTAGATATCCTTGAGTGGAAGGCCTCTTCACTAGAACAGATGCAGTAGAGCTGGAGCTCACCAACGTCACCATTGTTGGATGAATTACAGGTGATGATGAGTCAGACGCGAGATTGATCGAATGACCAAATGGTGCCAGCATAACAACCTTGGCCTCATTTTCAGTAAGACCAACGAACTGATTGCGGACTTTGGAAGAGGAAGAATGAGGAGCCACAAACCTATCTACACCGATGGGACAATGGTGGAGTCAAAAGCTTCAAATTACTGGGCGTGCATATCTCTGAAGATCTTTCCTGGACACTGATGCAATTATAAAGAAAGCCCATTAACCCCTCTACTTCCTGCAAAGATTGCAGAGAATCGGTATGTCAGGGAATCTCTACAGGTGTACAGTAAAGAGCATATTGATTGGTTACATCACAGCCTGGTTCGGCAACTTGAATGTTCAGGAGCTAAGGCGACTGCAAATAGCGGTGAACACTCCCCAGTCCATCATAGGTACTGACCTCCCCACCATCGAAGGGATTTAGTGGATTTGATGCCTCAAAAGGGCAGCCAGCATCATCAGTGACCCACACTACCTTGGCTACATTCTCACTTCACTCCTGTCATTGGGAAGATATAGGAGGTATGAGGTACAAATCCTTAGCTCCCTGAAAGTGACACTAAATAGGGTGGTAAAGAATGCATACCGCATGCTTGCCTACATCGATTGATGGAAAATCAAATTGCCCTATATAAAACACTCTTTGGGCCACATTTAGAGTATTGGGTGCAGTTAACACCTATAGGCAGGATGTGGAAACCTGGTAGAGGGTGCAGTGTAAGTTCACCAGGATGTCTCCTGGACTGGATATATTGACCATAAGGAGAGGTTGGAGGCTGAGGGATGACCTGATAGAAGCAACAAAATCATGATGGGATACATAATCAAAGTCTTTATTCCCAATGTCAAATATCAGCAGATAGAATGGCGATTTTTTAAAACTATATCCCCCATCATGCAGAGACTGAGCCACACCCACACTTCCGGGTTTTATAACCTCTCCCCCTCCCACCGGAAAAGGTGTGGCTTTCAGGGCGTGATTGACAGAAGAGAGATTCTCAACATTTTTTAAACACTAATAACACTTTTATTTTTCATTGATGGGAAGAATTCTCTGCACCTGCTCAGCGGAGGGGGGACTTAGTAAGATGGCCAAAAATCACAGCCGTGGTAGCATTTTATCTTAAAACAATATACAGTGCAAACAGGAAGTGCATTTGCAGTAGTGCCTTTCAACAACTTCATGCCACCATTTGCAGTAAGTGCCTTTCAACTTCAAGCCAAAATGCCCCGCCACTATTTGCAGTAAAGTGCCTTTCAACTTCAAGCCAAATCACCCGCCACCATTTGCAGTAAGTAGTGCCTTTCAACTTCAAGCAAAGCACCCAAACAACCATTTGCAGGTAGTGCCTTTTACTTCAAACAAACCATATTTTCATTTTCAAACCACATTAAGGGTACTTACAGTTGTGTGGACATTTGTTCAGTTATTCAGAGCTCATAGAGACGTGACCCTTGGCTTCATCCATCTTGCAGAGAGTGAGTGAGGCACACCACTTCCTGGTTTTATAGTCCCTCCCCCTCCCACCAGCAGGTGCAGCAGAGAGAATGGTGATTTTTTTAAACTTCAAGCCAAAGCTCCCAAGCCACCATTTGCAGTAAATAGTGCCTTTCAACTTCAAGCCAAAGCACCCAAGCCACCATTTGCAGTAATTAGTGTCTTTCAACTTCAAGCCAAAGCACCCAAGCCACCATGTGCAGTAAGTAGTGCCTTTCAACTTTCAAGCAAATCACCCACCACCATTTGCAGTAAGTAGTGCCTTTCAACTTCAAGCCAAAGCACCCAAACAACCATTTGTAGGCAGTGCTTTTTTACTTCAAACAAACCATATTTTCATTTTCAAACCTCATTAAGGGTACTCACAGTTGTGTAGACATTTGTTCAGTGTTATTCAGAGCTCATAGAGACGTGACCTTTGGCTTCATCCATCTTGTAGAGACTGAGTGAGGGACACCACTTCCTGGTTTTATAGTCCCTCCCCCTCCCTCCAGCAGGTGCAGCAGATAGAATGGCGATTTTTTTAAACTTCAAGCCAGCTCCCAAGCCACCATTTGCAGTAAGTAGTGCCTTTCAACTTTAAACCCAAGCTCCCAAGCCACCATTTGCAGTAAATAGTGCAAATCAACTTCAAGCCAAAGCACCCAAGCCACCATTTGCAGTAAGAAGTGCCCTTCAACTTCAAGCCAAAACACCCAAGCCATCATTTGCAGTAAGTAGCGCCTTTCAACTTCAAGCAAAGCATCCAATCCACTATTTGCAGTAAGTAGTGCCTTTCAACCTCAAGCCAAAGCACCCAAGCCACCATTTGCAGTAAGTAGTGTCTTTCAACTTCAAGCCAAAGCACCCAAGCCACCATTTGCTGCAAGTAGTGCCTTTCAACTTCATGCCACCATTTGCAGTAAGTAGTGCCTTTCAACTTCAAGCCAAAGCACCCAAGCCACCATTTGCAGTAAGTGCCTTTCAACTTCAAGCCAAATCACCCGCCATCATTTGCAGTAAGCAGTGCCTTTCAACTTCAAGCAAAGCACCCAAGCCACCATTTGCAGTAAGTAGTGCCTTTCAACCTCAAGCCAAAGCACCCAAGCCACCATTTGCAGTAAGTAGTGTCTTTCAACTTCAAGCCAAAGCACCCAAACAACTATTTGCAGGCAGTGCCTTTTTACTTCAAACAAACCATATTTTCATTTTCAAACCACATTAAGGGTACTCACAGTTGTGTAGACATTTGTTCAGTGTTATTCAGAGCTCAGAGAGACGTGACCCTTGGCTTCATCCATCTTGCAGTGACTAAGTGAGGCACACCACTTCCTGGTTTTATAGTCCCTCCCCCTCCCTCCAGCAGGGGCAGCAGAGGGAATGGTGATTTAAAAAAAACCCATTAATATCTCTGATTTTTAATCGATGGGAAAAATCCTCTGCACCCATAAGGCGGAGAGGGGCTCTGAGCGAGGTGGCCAAAATTGACGGCCGTATGGCGGCGTTCTGTCGGAAATCGCAGCACAGTGGGCCAAAAGCGGTCAAGATCAGAGATTTAGTAATGTATAAGATTATACTGACTACCTTAACCTACCTGATCTCCTGGTGGCTCAGCACTTCAACTCCCCCTCCCATTCCCAATCTGACCTTTCCATCCTGGGCCTCCTCCCTTGTCAGAGTGAGGCCCAGAGCAAATTGGAAAAACTGCACCACATATTTTGCTTGAGTAGTTTACACCCCAGCGGTATGAACATTGACTTCTCTAACTTCAGATAGCATTTGCTTTCTCTCTCTACCCCCTTCCCCTTCTCAGTTCTTTACTAGTCTTACTGTTTCCGACTACATTCTATCTTTGTCCCGCCCCCTCCCCTGACATCTGTCTGAAGAAGGGTCTCGAACCGAAACGCCGCCCATTCCATCTCTCCAGAGATGGTGCCTCACCCGCTGAGTTACTCCAGCATTTTGTGTCTACCGTCAAAATATATTGTGTAGGAAGTGTAGATGCCGGTTTAAACTGCAGAGAGGCACAAAATGCTGGAGTAACTCAGCAGGACAGGCAGCATTTCTGGAGAAGGAATGGGTGACATTTCAGGTCGAGACCCTTCTCTGACTAGTCTAGTTATATTGTCATTGAATAAAATTAACCTCATCATTCTTCACTGATTTAGCATGGGCCACGATGCAAAGCGATAACACCCCACAACTGCAGAATGAAAGAAAGAACTGCAGAACAGGATTGCGGCACTACATTGATCGCTGTAGTTAATCAATGCCATGGATTAAAGAGAAAAATAAAAATAATATTCAGCTGGGTGGATTTATTTGGAAAAGGCAGTGCCAGTCTGAAAGAAAAATGTGGGTTTCCAATGTACATAAAAAATCACAATCATGCCAGATACTGGGAAATATTTGATTCAGAAACATTAACTCAGCAATATGTAGCCCACTCAATGTTCAAATGATTTGTTGAAAGAACAAAAAGTAATATATCACAGGAACACAATGCTTTATTCTGAAGAATTGATGTAAATGAATTGATGAAATATAGTTGGCCAAGAAATCAAGCAGTGTTCTTGATCAAACATTTTACTCTGAGAAGGTAAACATTTGGTTTATTATTAGTCATTTTATACTGGACCAATCCAAAATCGGTCATGCTGACCACACTTATTTCCATAATCAGTTTAAATATTTATTTAATTTTACCTTAACAACCACTCCATGTGAATTCATGTTCCAATACTGTTCTAATGGAATACACTTTCCATCGCCTTATCTCTTCACTCTTTGTGACTTTTTAATCAAATTACGTGGATTATGTATTCTTAATCAGGAGAAAGAAGTCTCCATGTTCAGTCTGCCACCACACCGCCCTAATTATAAGAAATAGCTTTAAAAGTTAATGCAGTAGTTTTTCCTTGATAAAACCATCCTAATGTCTCATTTATAACCATATAACAATTACAGCATGGAAACAGGCCATCTCGACCCTTCTAGTCCGTGCCGAACACGTAATCTCCCCTAGTCCCATATACCTGCGCTCAGACCATAACCCTCCATTCCCTTCCCATCCATATAACTATCCAATTTATTTTTAAATTATAAAAACGAACCTGCCTCCACCACCTTCACTGGAAGCTCATTCCACACAGCTACCACTCTCTGAGTAAAGAAGCTCCCCCTCATGTTACACCTGAACTTCAGTCCCTTAATTCTCAAGTCATGTCCCCTTGTTTGAATCTTCCCTACTCTCAGTGGGAAAAGCTTTTCCACGTCAACTCTGTCTATCCCTCTCATCATTTTAAAAACCTCTATCAAGTCCCCCCTTAACCTTCTGCGCTCCAAAGAATAAAGCCCTAACTTGTTCAACCTTTCTCTGTAATTTAGTTGCTGAAACCCAGGCAACATTCTAGTAAATCTCCTCTGTACTCTCTCTATTTTGTTGACAGAAAACAATTAAGAATATTTAGAAAACAATTAAGAATATTTATAATGTTATTTAAGGGTTTTTTCCCCGCCCACAAATAAATGGTTACTTTAATTTTCCTGTCTAATACTGGCAATATGCAATAGCTTCAAAATACCTGTTGAACCTGTGCCGCTCCAATGATAATCTATATACAGTGGAGGTTATAGCAGCACAATATGAAGACAGGAGTGGTGTCACTGTATAGTTCATTCACATTACTGTTGTGTCCACTCTTCACTTAACCTGAATGCAGACTAAGCTCTTCATCCGAAGATAGACACAAAATGCTGGATTAACTCAGCGGGACAGGCAGCATCTCTGGAAAGAAGGAATGGGTGACGTTTTTGGTCGAGACCCTTCTTCAGACCTCGTCATCCTCCAGATCAAATAACGTGTAACCTTGTCGGCAGATGCACAACTGTGACCAAACCCTCCGCAGCTGTCTCTGGAGTCTAAGTATAGTCTTGGCCTTTCACAACTGTTCCTTTCAGAATGTGAATCCGGTAAAATGTTTTCACAGAATTGAACTTACTAAGAATTTGCACTTTTTAAAAAAAACTTCACAACAGTGTTGAAATAAATTGCATACGTTTCTGAAACATCAGATTAAACATTTTTGTAAATGTCGCGTATGTATTCAGAAGTCTGTAAAACAATTTGAGATGTGCTTAAAGATTGTAAAGGAGGTTTAAGCTATTTTGTTATAGGAAAGAACTGCAGATGCTGGTTTAAATCGAAGGTCGACACAAAATGCTGGAGTAACTCAGCGGGACAGGCAGCATTTCTGGGGAGAAGGAATGGATGATGTTTCGGGTCGAGACCCTTCTTCAGACTTCAAGCTCTTTTTAATCTGAGTTTCAGAATAGCTGGAGGATGCCTTTTAGACATTTTTATTTTTAATTGAAAGATACAGCGTGGAAACGGGCCCTTCAGCCACCAGCCCCATGCTGTCCATTGATTATCAGTTCAAACTAGTTCTGTTATCTCACTTTTGCATCCACTCCCTAGATACCAGGGGCAAATTGTAGAAGCCAATCAACCTAACGATTTTATGGGCAACAAGATGCTCCAAATGATGTTTTGTTTATTACGTTTTATTTATTAAGTTGAGGGAAGAATGAATAGGAACCTGAGGGGCACCAAGTAAAAGTAGGTAAAAGCAAAATTCAAAGCAGGTGCATGGAACGAGCTGACCACTTAAGGAAGACCACTAAAATTCCAGTCAGAGACTGCTATCCTGTCTGACTTCATTCAAAACCCACAATTCATGACAATTACCATGTTATGCTAACTTTATTTCAGAATCAGTTATTTTCATTGTAATCTGAAGAAATATTCCCCATTCTCAATTGTTTAACTTGATTCTAATATTCTTTACCGCCATTTCATACCACAGTCACAAACCTCAGGAATACAGCATGGTTTAGCGTCCACGATGATTGCAACATAAATCACACAACTAGTTCAAGAGATCATTCAAGAAAATAATTGCCAAGCCAGGAAATGTAACAATAAAAAGCAAAAAAGCACTGTAAATGCTTAAAAACCGTGATTCATGCAGACAACTTGCTTCAATTAAATGAAGTTAAATGAGAATATTGTTGCCTAGAAAAATAACGGGCGGCATACCCTGAATTTCTCAAGAGTGGGTTTCACATGTATAAAGGTATTCAATTCTGTTCTTCAGTTAAAACATGCTAAAACATTCAAACATAATCTATACGACCTCTTGCCTCTTGCATTTACATTGGACATTTGTCTACACCAATTACTTAAAAGAAAATCATTCGAACAATTCAACTATCCATAGTTGTTATTCTGAAATACCAATTTAAACAGCCTCTCATTCTTTGAAACCACTTCCAACCAAAACTTGTGGTTCTTTTAGAACATTTACTCTTGCATTGTACTTCATTTGGCATCAGTTAATTCAAGGCAACTTTCAAACATATTCTTCAAATCATTTGGACCAAATTTGATGTCTTTCTTCATCCAGAAGATAGGACGACCTTTAACACATTGGTAAGGAGTCTCCCACTGGCTTTGTGTAGCTTTTCCTTTCCCTTGGAAGGATTCAGGTAAATCGCATGCCAACTGGGATAACTTTGATAATGTTTCAGAAGTCAAAGGCAAAGGTGGTGGTGCGGGAGGTAATGCCACCAAATCAGCAGTTGGTGAGGAAAGTTGAAAGGGATCAGCTGAAGGAGAATGCAACTGGGACGTTTTTGAAGTGGGGAGAGCGGGTGACGGAGAGGATGTGTTGCAAGCATGGGTCTGTCCATGTAACTGTGAAGTATTTAGGGAGCAAGGGGCTGCGTGCAAACCCGGTATTGGTGGTGGGAGCGGAGGTGGGGGAGGAATAGGACAACGCTGATCTAACTGGGAAGTGGTTGAGGAACAGGACACTGAAGTCTGAAGTTGCCCAGATGGCAAAGAGGATGCAGTAAGAGATGATGGAAAAGGTACTGGTGCATTAGACTGAGAAGATGGGACGGGATGAGGTGCTGAAGGAAGATTTAGTCGATGGTTCTGAACAGGTGCAAACACAGGGGCGGGAGGTGGTTGTGGAGCAGGGGATGGCACATGTGGCGATAGACAAGAGGATAGTAGAGAACCACGTGGTGGTGAAATTGTTGGACGAGACAACTTTTCAAGGAATTCCATGGTCATGAATGCGCTCATAGACCCTGCATTCTGCACTGGGTCAGTTAGTACATAACCCAAGTGGGAATAAAAGTCTTGTTTATCATGAGTCGTGAGATACAGAGTTTTGAATCCTCGGTTTTTCGCATAGGCTTCAGTGGCTTCCATTAATTTTCTGCCATAACCTTTGCCTCGAAATGCCTTAGCAACTACGACTGTCTCCACGAACAAGCCGGCGGATTTACCAACCACAAGAGACAGCTTGCTGTGACCCACCAGTTGGCTCCTGTTTTCATTGGTCGTGCTTCCAGCATCCTTTAGAATCTTTTTCAACACGAGACAAACTGGGAAGCTATTGGAAGATTTCTGGAGTGAGTGAATCCGAGATGCTTTGCTCCTCTTCCATTCTTCATTGATGAGATCTGCACAAGCCTCCACAAGCTCTGGACTGTAGTGCAGAGGAACTGCTCTCAACTCTTCAGTTATGATCTTCTCACACTAACAGCAATAAAATGTTAGAATTCAATTATGCATCAAGAAGCTGACAAAACAAGGCCCTACCTTCGTGTAAGGAGGTCAGGCTGCATTCAAACAGTTTAGGGTTCTGTAGACAATGATGCATATATCTTTTGTTTGACTCATTTTTCTTTTACATCCCAATTATGTTTCAGATTGCATATGCTATTTCCTGCCATTGCATCAATCTTTCTCTTTAACTGACTACATGGAAGTTCTTAGTTTCATTTACGCAAGACGATCCCTTGCAACACTGCACATGGGAAGAAATTAACTGTATGGTGCAAGAAAGTTTGACACAAATATTTAAAAACAATGCAACAATATGAAACAATAAATTAGCATTAATCTAATCTGAGAAATTAAAGATTAACAAAATAAACTGTAAATAGAAATATGATTTTCGCTTGTTATTTTAACATTGCAACAAAAGACTTCAAACCGCCACAAACCAAACACCACACATGCCTCATTTGACACAGGCAACATGAAAAGCTTACATATGGATACTGCACAAAGTTAGCAATTAGCTTTGAATTAACACATTAAGGCAGCACCTGCACACATTAAATTATTAAAATCTAAAACCTTGGATCAGCAAATTCTGTTAATACCCAAAAGACATTGTGGTAAATTGAAAATAATTTAATGGACATGTGTGAGGAACTGAATGGAGCAAGCAAGAGAAAATTAAAGCAAAGGGCAAATGAAACACAGATGAGTACGGAATAAACTGCAGCCGTGAAGATTGAAGGTGGAATTAGAATTGAAGTTTAAGACTGGGGCCAAAGGCAAAGGAGAGGAAATGCAAGTATTGAATGAGTATTGAAGGGTGAGGCAAGAGACTGCATATACTGGAATCTGGAGTAACGTACAATCTGTTGGTAGAAATCAGCAGGTCAAACAGCATCAGTGGAGTGAAATAGACAGTCAGGTCAGGAATATTGAAGGACGATGGGTCAGATGGGTGAATGAATGAAAGGGCAGCTTTATGTCTTTGACCCTAGGGCAGATTATAGGAGGACATATGAATTGTAGAGAAAAATAACTTAGGGTATCGGGGAAAAAATTATTAAAAGGGATTGTACCTTTAAAAATCAATGGGAGTTGTCAAAGTATAGAGTTACAAGTTTGGAGGGAAGTAAACAAAACATTCTAGCAAAGGATGGGACAATGTTTTCCACACATAACAAAATCCAATGAAGCAGGTAAAAGGTGGTTGGGTGAGTTGCAACAAAGTGCTTGAGGCTTCAGAAGCAACATTACAATGTGTTAAATTACAACATGGATAGGTGACGTTTCTTGTTGGAATTCTTCTTTAGACTGCTCCCTGCCCAACATGTTGCAGGTGTATGTTCTCCAGAGATGCTACCTGACCCGCTAAGTTACTCCAACACTATGTGAATTAATATAAGCAAAAATCTTATATTAAGGAAGGAAAGGAATTCTGGTTCTCAGTGTTCTAAGGTGTGGCCTCCAACTATGACTAATTCATAGGTAGTCAAAAATGCTGGAGAAACTCAGCAGGTGAGGCAGCATCGATGGAGCGAAGGAATAGGTGACGTTTTGGGCCAAGACCCTTCTTCAGACTGGGGGTGGGGGGGGGTGGGGGGAGAAAGAAAGGAAGAGGCAGAGACAGTAGGCTGTGGGAGAGCTGGGAAGGGGAGGGGAAGGTGGAAGAAAGGAAGGAGTATCTGAAATCAGAGGTCAATGTTCATACCGCTGGGGTGTAAACTACCCAAGCAAAATATAAGGTGCTACTCCTACAATTTGTGGTGGGACTCATTTTGGCCTCAATTCATGACAAGTTCATGACTAATTCATGACTAGTTGGGGTATGACTGCAGAGATTGTGTCAACGATTTGGTTCCCATTCCACTACAATGCCCAAACACCACAGCCCGAGTACAGAATTGTTATATTACACAATTACTCCAAGCTTATTATTAACAGATGGCCTTATTGCATAATGAGAGGCATCTGATGAATGGTACGTTCTATTCTCTTGTGGGGATGGGCAACTTTTCTGCTCACTCCCAGATCCTGAACCACGGCAATCTCTGCAATGAAGGTACTTCAACAGTGAAGATATGTGACTTAAAGAGTAACTGGGTAAGTGATAAAAGAAACATGCCCCTGCTACCCTTGTCCTCCTAAGTGCTCACTACTGACAATGTCGCACAAGCTGCTGCAGCATTCCCTGTGGTGTTCATATTGACAGGTTAGTGATATCCTGGTGCAGGTGGACAGAACCTAGGTTTAAAGTTTGACCCATCTACGGGGGCTCCCTGGATTATATATGTTTCCGTGCTGTATCTCTAAAATCTAAAACTAATTTGAATCAGGAATAAAAAAAAGTCTAAAGCCTAAAGTGATACCATATGTGTAGCTTTAGCCAACAGATGTTTCTGATCCACATTGAAATCATCTGCAGGGCAGTACAGAGGAATAGAACCCCTACGTAACCTGGGGCCTGTCATTATAGTAAAACAGAACACCTCGGAATTCACCTGCAAGTCTGCATGAACAATAAAACGCAAGGCGTTGTGAGGATTAATCTTCCAACTTTCTCCTTCAGTTCAAAAACCACTACTAAATCAGCTAATTTGACTCATTTACCAAGAGTGCACTAAAATGGAGAAATAATTCATCACTTGGAAATTACTAGGAAACATAGAAATTAGGTGCAGGAGTAGGCCATTCGGCCCTTCAAGCCTGCACCGCCATTCAATATGATCATGGCTGATCATCCAACTCAGTATCCCGTACCTGCCTTCTCTCCATACCCTCTGATCCCCTTTAGCCACAAAGGCCACATCTAACTCCCTCTTAAATATAGCCAATGAACTGGCCTCGACTACCCTCTGTGGCAGAGAGTTCCAGAGATTCACCACTCTCTGTGTGAAAAAAGTTCTTCTCATCTCGGTTTAAAAGGATTTCTCCCTTATCCTTAAGCTGTGACCCCTTGTCCTGGACTTCCCCAACATCGGGAGCAATCTTCCTGCATCTAGCCTGTCCAACCCCTTAAGAATTTTGTAAGTTTCTATAAGATCCCCTCTCAATCTCCTAAATTCTAGAGAGTATAAACCAAGTCTATCCAGTCTTTCTTCATAAGACAGTCCTGACATCCCAGAAATCAGTCTGGTGAACCTTCTCTGCACTCCCTCTATGGCAATAATGTCCTTCCTCAGATTTGGAGACCAAAACTGTACGCAATACTCCAGTGTGTGGTCTCACCAAGACCCTGTACAACTGCAGTAGAACCTCCCTGCTCCTATACTCAAATCCTTTTGCTATGAAAGCTAACATACCATTCGCTTTCTTCACTGCCTGCTGCACCTGCATGCCTACTTTCAATGACTGGTGTACCATGACACCCAGGTCTCGCTGCATCTCCCCTTTTCCTAGTCGGCCACCATTTAGATAAGCCAAAGAGAGATGGAGAAAATCAAATAAACTGATCCTGTAGGAGATAAAAAAAACAATAGTACTCTTTTCTTGTAAGATAAAGAGCTAATCAATAGTCATAAGGCACAGAATTGTACAGCAAAGAAACGGGCCATACTATTTGCCAGCATTGGGTGTGTATCCTTCCAACATTTGTCGAATAAAGTGCCTGTCTAAATGTCTCTGAAAAGTAATTGCATCTGACTTCACCTCCTCTTCTGGCAGTGAGTTCCAAATAACACCATTCTCTAGGAAGAAATCTTTCTCTTCAAATCCCCTACATCCCCCCCCCGCTCACCTTAAACCTATGGCCTCTTGTTTTCAATACCCCTCTCAAGAGACAAAAAAATCTGACTTTCTACCCAATCTATACCTCTTATAACTTTATATGATTCCGTCAGTTCACTCCTCAGCATCCTTCACTCCAGGGCAAACAAACCCAGCCTATTTAATCTCCCCCCATAACTTGAGTCCTCCAATGCAGGTAACATTCTGGTGAATTTCCTCTGGACTGTCTCCAGTGCAAGTGCGGTGGCCAGAACTGCATACAATACTCCAAATGTGGTTTAGCCAATGTTTTGTAAAGTTGCAACATAACATCCCAACTTGTATATTCTTTGCCCAAAACTAGGAACGCAAGCATCCCATATGTATTCTTCACCACACTATCTACCATTAAGGCTATTGAGGCTGTTTCAATGTAAAAACACAAGAAAAGAACTAGAATTTCAATCTGTAACAAATTCCCATCGATACTCAGTAATCGGTGCAAGTCATAGATAATTATATCCTGAAGAGCAAGAGTGAAAATGTCAACCAACATCGACACTTGCATTCACTTTCTTAAATCTTTCAATTTTAGAGTACTGTCCTTTAAAAAACAATTAAAAATGTCAGAACGCACAAATCTGCTTATCCTTTTGACAGCGTTTGACTTACCACGTGGCAAAATGCCACTGTGATGGAAATGTTTTTCTAGCAACGACTTGGATGAAATCGGTAGAAAGGCTTCAGCATTGCAGGAATGCTTATACCAACTGAAGGGTTTAGCTACACCCAGCCATCAGGAAGTAACTGACCCTCTTATGACAGTTCCCCAAACAGCATTCATCAATACTTATTTTTAAAACATAACTTATTCAGGCATCATCAAAAGAAAAAAAAGCGTTTTTTAATTCAGTCACTGTTTAGCCTCGGGTTTTGAAATATAAAGTCATGTTCAGAGTTGTGCTCTTGGAGCGCAGGGAACTGTTTCTCAGGTTTAAATTGGGCAACACATCCATTACAGCACAGACCCTTGCACAAGTTCTGTCGGTTGCACTGTCAAAATACTTTGACGGTTAGTTTAAGATATTGCAATGAAACAAATCTACCAGATGTAAAGAGTTGAGTTATTTGTGGTTTGAAATTTGGGAATTGAGATAACATAATATTTCTTCTTTAGACGTCCCTTGTGATCAAGTATGGCTTGCTATTACTCTAGATTTGTGGGGTCTGGGATGACCAATGAGGCCAACATTGGAAGCATAAACTTTACCATAGTTGGGGCTCTGGATGTCTAACGGGACAGGAGGATGATTAGTTTATTTCACACACCTCACACTGGGCTCCCAAATGTTGGTGGCAAGATTCTCTGTGTTATACTGAATGCATCTTCTCCAGGATGAGTCAATTGGGATGATTCGTTATTTTTTAAGGCGGATTTGCAATTGAAATATCTGGAATTCTCCGCCTCTGCCCACCTGGTAATCTTTTCTCCAGAGAGCTTGGAATAGAGTGCTTTTGGAATCTGGTATCACACCTGCCTAACCACTGACATAAGCAAAAGTTAGATAGTTTGAATTGAGAATGGATAGCAATGCTAACTCACTTTCACGGTGCAGTTTCAACTCAGTAAAATGTTCAAAGGCACATCACAAGAGTGGCATTAAACAAAACTTGAAATGAGCCCACAAAAATAAATATCGGACAAGGTTAAAAGAACACCTTAAAAGTGGTTATCGAGCTGCAGTGAAAGGGAAATTTAAGGATGAAATCTCAGAATTCAGGACCACAAGCAGCTAAAGTCAGTCACCAATGGTTAAAAAAAAAATGGATATGCAAAAGGCCAGAATTGGAACAATGAAAAAAAATCTTTAGAGGTTTTATGGGTGAAGCGGGCCAGAGAGATAAAGTAGCGGTCTACAGAGATTTCAAGAGAGAGTCAAGATTTTGATAACAAGGTGAGAATTTTAAATTTAAAGTCCAAATTTTGAATTCATAGAAGTACTTTGGCATGCTTGCTTTCATCAGCCGAGGCATGAAGAGTACAAGAAATGGGGTATTACATTTAGAGTTCTGCAAAATGTGGGTTAGGCCACACTTGGAGTATTGCGAGCATTTCTGGTTGCCACACAACTGGAAAGATGTAATGAATTTATAAAGGGAGCAGAAATAATTCTCAAATGTCCAGTCTGAAGTCTGAAGAAGGGTCTCGACCCGAAACGTCACCCATTCCTTCTCTGTAGAAATGCTGCCTGTCCTGCTGCGTTACTCCAGCTTTTTGTGTGTATCTATAATTCTCAAGGATGTTGGCTGAAATGGAGGGCTTGCGTTAGAAAGGGAGATTGGATGGACTGGAACTTTTTTCCCTGGAGCAAAGGAGACTAAGTGGCGACATGACAGAGAAGTGTAAAATTACGAGGCATAGTAGGTAGCCAGTGTGTTTCCATGGTAGCTCTGTTTCAAACTGGAGGGCATATGTTTAAGGTAAGCGGGAGGAGGTTTAAAAGGAATCTGATGGGTAAGTTTCTCACACAAAGAATGAGCTGCCAGAAAAGATGGTGGAGCCAGGAACACTAACAACATTTAAGAGGCATCTGGATAGATACTTGAATGGCAAGACATGGAAGGATACTGAATTAATGCAGGCAAGTGGCATTAGTAAAGCAAGGCATGATAATTAGCATAGACGCAATAGGCTGAAGGGCCTATTTTAGAAACATAGATATTAGGTGCAGGAGTAGGCCATTCGGCCCTTCGAGCCTCCACCGCCATTCAATATGAACATGGCTGATCATCCAACTCAGTATCCCGTACCTGCCTTCTCTCCATACCCCCTGATAAATGCATTTTGTTGTCTCTGTACTGTACACTGACAATGACAATTAAATTGAATCTGAATCTGATCCCCTTAGCCACAAGGGCCACATCTAACTCCCTCTTAAATATAGCCAATGAACTGGCCTCAACTACCCTCTGTGGCAGAGAGTTCCAGAAATTCACCACTCTCTGTGTGAAAAAAGTTCTTCTCATCTCGGTTTTAAAGGATTTCCTCCTTATCCTTAAGCTGTGACCCCTTGTCCTGGACTTCCCTAACATCGGGAACAATCTTTAAAACTTTAAAACAATTTTACGTTGTATAGCTCCAAAGCAGGAAAATGGAACTATATACACCAGACATAACCCTGATATATGGCAGAACAGATTTTAAGGGCCAGGTGGTCTTCTCCTGCTACTCCTAATTTTCGTGTGCAGTTAATAAATGAAATAGATAACTTGCAGCGATGTTGGAATTTCTAAAGCACCTTTCCTGAATTCAGGACAGTCCATAGCACTTCATATGAAACATGTTTAAATTTAATTACTTAGTGTAGTCAATAGCAGGCCTACCCAAACAGTAACCCGATCATCTGCCTTGTGTTTAGTTAGGCTGAGTGTTGGTCTGGGCATTGGTAACTTCCATGCCCTCCTTTGAGATAGTACTGTGAGATCCTTTATTACTTTCCTAGCAAAAGAATTGGAACTAGATTTATCATCTGATCTGGAGGCTCTTTCAGTAGCGCACCACTCCCTTAGTATTGTCATCACATCAGCCATCATCACTAGTTGGGATTGTCAGCCCAGACTTTTGTGCCCGTCTCAGCAACAAAATCCACGATCAAGGATTAAAATGATGCCAACTGAGATAAATATTACTTTTTAGAAATGCATATTAGACATCCTAATCATCAACAAACTGTGCATTGGGAAGTTTTCCATCCACCCAACTGATTCAACATCTTAAACAAAAATGACCACTTCCGATTCTGCAACATATTTTCTTTACCGCAGCAATTGGAGGCGTGGGTTCGTATCCCATTTCTGACACCATGTTGTTGGAACCTGTTGTTCGAATGACTTAACTCACGAACAGTTGTTAAGGTCCAAAGACTTTTATTAGCAATACAGCAGAGGTAACTTCATCTTAACACATAGCTCAAGACTGGGGAAGAAAGGGAACACAGGCTGTGGGTGTAGCTACATTATGACTCACATCATGAGTGACACTGATCTACGCTGTGAAACATTGTACTTTTGGAGATCGAATTCAAGGGAAAAGTTTACAGTTAATGGCAAGACCCTGAATAGCATTGATGTACTGGGGAATCTTGGGGTCCAAGTGCAACACTGCTTGAAAGTGGCAACACAAGTAGATAAAGAAGGCATATAACATATGGCAAAGAAGGCATATATGCTTGCCTTCAGAGGCCAGGGCATTGAAAATACGAATCAGGATGTCATGTTACAGCTTTGCAAGACTTTGGTTAGGCCGCATTTGGAGTGCTGCTTGCAGTTCCGGTTACTCCCTTACAGGAAGGATGTGGAGTCTTTGGAGTGTGCAGAAGTGGCTTCCCAGAATGTTGCCTGTTTTACAGAGTATTAGCTGTGAGGAGAGGTTGGACAACATGGTTGTTTTCTCTGGAGGCTGAGGAGAGCCTTGTAATTATGAGAGGCATAGCTAGGGTAAACAGTTATAACTTTTTCCTCCAGGGTGGAACTGTCAGATAACAGACGGCACAGCTTTAAGATAACAGAGGTAAAATTTAAAGGAGATGCGTGAGACAAGTTTTTTTTTATAGAGAGTGGTGGGTACCTGGAACTTGTTGCCAGGAGTGGTGGTGGGCGCATGGATGTGCAGGGAATGAACGAACTTGGATCACAGGTAGGCAGATGAGATTAGTTTAGCTTGGCATCATGATCAGCACAGACATTGTCAGCCAAAGGGCCTGTTTCTGTGCTGTACAGTCCTATTTCAATGCATATAAACCTTTTTACTGTATCTCAGTACACATGACAATAATACCCTAATCCAATCCAAGTTAAGAGTAAATACAAATTGGGTTTGCTTGATTTATACTTCCACCAGCTTTTTTGCGCATCTTAGCACATGGAAAATGACCAGCGTACAACTATTAAAATACCAGGTCACCACCACACCATCACTAACTGAAATTGTGTCCAAGTGTGACTCAGTACCATTGGTTGGTTTCATCTGGTTCAGATAAAGAACATGGACCTCTATCGGCATCCTGCTGGTAAAAACTATCATGGACATTAGATTTTAGCTTCCTGTTAGCCGTTGAATTGATGGTTGTGATCAACCAGTCGATCTTTTCAGCAAAGTCGACAAACCCAGCAGGAGAAGGGGCGATGATAATAAAGCAGGAAATAAACGTATCAGTAAAAGATAGAATCATAAACACCAGGAGTTGCTCAACCTCAGTCCCCCTGATTATCCAGCTCAATTCCAAGCCCAGGTTCTAGGGATATCTGATTGCTTTTGTACATTAACTGCCTTCTAGCTATGTTTAAACCTGTTGATATCTGCACATAACATAGATAAGTACAATAATTAGGTTTTGACCTAACTGTGGATTAGTTTATATAATATGAAATGTTTTTCAAAAGAAAATGACAAGACGAGAGAGAATGCTGATGGTCGGCATGGAATCGGTGGGCCATAGGGCCTGTATCCACGCTGTATCTTTCAATCTATCTATCACGTTAGTTGCTGAATGGCCATCTGACTCACCCCTCAGTTGGGGAGAGGAGGCACAATAATAAACAGCTCTGAGATTACCCCAAATTGTGAGCGGAAACAGAAGCTGCTACAAACACTCTTATCAAGGGCTGTGAAAAGACGTTCTCGTTTAGGGTAAGGCTTCACAGAATTCAGAAGACATTAATGTATATAAATTGTTGTTAACATAGCAAAACATATCAAGGGACTTAACAGCGGTGTTATCAGACGACAGCACAAAGATAAGCATTTGGGCATGTTAGCAACAACTTGAGCAAAGCGGTTGGTTTTAAGATGCTTCTTGAAGGAAGGACGCGTGGCGATAAGGTTGAGTATTTATGATTTAAATTTTAAAGGCATTAACCCCTCACTCAAAAGTGTGGTTGTTTGGCTGACCATACTTGGATCACAGATTTACCTCGATCTTTCCCGAACCTAACTCTGTACATCTGTTGACAGCCCCTGTGGGAGGGCTGGCCCAAGTCTTCGACATACCCACGACTGGAAGTACTCTGTCATCAACCAACGGGAGGCATGCCTGCAGCAGGGCAAGATATTAACAAGTAAGAAATTCTATTGGGTGGATAAGCCAAGATTAATGAATGAGAGCAGTGCATGAAAGATTATTTTGTCTTTTGTTAATTTGCCCCTCATACTCTCTGTTGAACGTGCTATCATTAGGTTTACCTAGAAAACCTAGAATCGGAAGCATTTAGGATAAACTATTGTGGCTGTTAGATAGAAGTAGATAAATCTCCTGACTTTGGAGCAATGGGCTCAGAAAGCATCAAGGACGAGTCCCACCCGGGTCACTCCCACTTCTCCACTTTCCCATTAGGAAAGAGGGATAGAATTGTGAAAACGCACACCTCCAGATTCAGGGAGCTTCTTCCCAGCTGTTATCAGGCAACTGAGCTATCCTATGAACAACTAGAGAGCAGTCCTCATTTGTTATCTGTCTCATTGGCGACACTCGGACTATCTTTAATTGGACTTTACTGGACTTCATCTTGCACAAAGCGTTATTCCCTTTATCATGCGTCTGTACACTGTGGATGGCTCGATTGTAATCATGTATTGTCTTTCCGCTGAATGGTTAGCATGCAACAAAAGCTTTTCACTGGACCTCGGTACACGTGATGATAAACTGAACTAACAGTGACTATGGAAGACTATTTCCCTTACACTTGCTGTTCTATAACCATTGTGTGATGGCCTGAATGAGGAATATATAGATCATGCTGTGTGCTACATGCCCTCTAGTTCCTTTACCATTAAACCATTAATCATTAGGGGGAACCTATATAGAAAATAGGTGCAGGAGTAGACCATTCGGTCCTTCGAGCCTGCACTGCCATTCAATATAATAGTTGAGTGGCAAATGACAATAATGCTACCTTTCCAATATTTAACTGAAGGAAATAATGGGTTATCGGGGCTGTATATTGTGACAGACAGCCTGATAGCTTGCATGTCATTTTAATGTTACACTTATCCCAACCCCCTGGATATTCCGGATTAATAAATTAAGGTTTTGTCAACTAATTACAAATCAGGCTAATTACAAATCAATAACATTAGCCAGCTCCGAAACATGAAGCGCTGAGCTGAGAAACGACAGAGCGCGAGAAATTTGTGATCAGCGTGAGAATTTGCCCAAATGCGTGATTCTCACGCTCAAAGTGTGAGAGTTGGCAGCCCTGCTGTCAGTAGTGCAATTTCCCCTCTTTTGTATCCCCCTTTGTCCCCCTTTGAGACATCTATATCCTGGAACATTATATAGATACTCCTGCCCTTTCCTGAACCATGTTTCCATCATTGCAAATATATAATTCTGTGTGCTGTTCCATGCTCTACACTTACCTGTCAGGTGCCTTCCATTAAAGAAAACAAAGTTTGTGTTTGCCAACCTGTTCATGCTCCCTAATCTGTACATCTGCCCTGTCCTGCCCTGCCCACAGGATATGATTCATCCTCTGATTTGTGTCAGAATCCCCACCTGCTACTCTGCCAGATTAGCAAAAACAAAGGCTGGAGGAACTCAGTAGGTCAGGCAGTTTCTCTGATAGGAATGAACAGGTGACATTTTGGGTCAGGACTATTTGCAGACTGATTGAGGTAGAGGGGGGGAGAAAGGCTGGAGTGATGAGTCAGCGTTGGCAGATGGGTGGAGTAAATGAGAAAGGCTGTAGGTGAAAAGGAGACAAGGATGTCTGATAAGGAGAGCAGTGAAATGCAATGGCGGCAGGAGGGGAATGCATGGAAGGGGACAGAGGGGAGGGAGAAAAAGTGAAGGAATAAAAGGGAAATCTTTACACAGAGAGTGGTGAATCTGTGGAATTCTTTGCTACAGAAGGTAGTTGAGGCCAGTTCATTGGCTATATTTAAGAGGGAGTTAGATGTGGCCCTTGTGGCTAAAGGGATCAGGGGGTATGGAGAGAAGGCAGGGATGGGATACTGAGTTGGTTGATCAGCCATTATCATATTGAATGGCGGTGCAGGCTTGAAGGGCCGAATGGCCTACTCCTGCACCTATTTTCTATGTTTTCTATGTTAATATGATCATGGCTGATCATCCAACTCAGTATCCTGTACCTGCCTTCTTACCATACCCCCTGATCCCTTTAGCCACAAGGGCCACATCTAACTACCTCTTAAATATAGCCAATGAACTGGCCTCAACTACCTTCTGTGGCAGAGAATGTGGCTCAGCAGTCATTCAGG
This sequence comes from Leucoraja erinaceus, assembly GCF_028641065.1. Taxonomy (NCBI): domain Eukaryota; kingdom Metazoa; phylum Chordata; class Chondrichthyes; order Rajiformes; family Rajidae; genus Leucoraja; species Leucoraja erinaceus. The sequence goes on from NC_073392.1 coordinate 32,211,794, forward strand.
CCACAGTAGGAAGACAAATTTCAAAAATTTAATAAATACATTTTAAAAACACGATACACAACTTTGAACATTATCTCCACATTTCTTAATTTCATAAACAACTAATATATATATATATACACTATATATATTAGTTTATGTGAAAGTTCAGCCACATAAAGTTCAGTGTGTGCGTTTATATATTTATTTCATTGTTGCATCAGTATATATATATATATATACACACACACACACATCTACTAAAGTATACATATACTAATACAACAATGAAATTCTTACTTGCAGCAGCACAACACAATATATAAACAGTGCAAATAATATAACAAACAAAAAGTTCATTAAAAAGTACATGTATATATATAAAACATGCATTGAACTTTATATATAAAGTATGCATATTTGTGTATGTAGGAAAGAATTGCAGATGCTGGTTTAAATCGAAGGTAAACACGGTGCCTCAGGAAGGCCGTCAGCATCCATAAAGACTCCTCACACCCTTGTAATGGACTGTTTGAACTACTTCCCTCCGGCAGACGTTACAAGGCCTTCTGTGCCCAAACCTCCAGACTCAGGAACAGCTTCATTCCCAGAGCAATAGCGGCTCTGAACCGGCCCTGCTGAGTGTCCCCCACCCCCCATGGACTGTCTCCCTCGGATGGTCACGTCGCACAGACACATCTGCACTTTAGTCTGTTTTGACTATTTTACTGTTGTAATATTCTTCTTACAAACCATGTCCTCGGGGTATCTAAATCTAAATGTTATTAGTTATTTAAGTTATGACATCGGATGGAAGCTGCATACCAAATCTCGTTGCGCTTATGTGCAATGACAATAAAATATATTATTATTATTAAGGTAAACACAAAATGCTGGAGTAACTCAGCAGGACAGGCAGCATCTCTGGAGAGAAGAAATGGTTGACATTTCGGGTCGAGACCCTTCTTCAGTGATGTCAGGGGAATGTGCGGGGCAGCGATAGAATGTAGTTTGAGACAGTAAGACTGGTGGGGGAGGGAATGGAGAGAGGGAAAGCAAGGGCGATTTGAAGTTAGAGAAGTCAATGTTCACACCGCTGGGGTGTAAGCTACCCAAGCAAAATATGTGCTGTTTCTCCAATTTGCGTTGGGCCTCACTCTGACAATGGAGGGGGCCCAGGACAGAAAGGACAGATTGGGAATGGGAGGGGGAGTTAAAGTGCCAAGCAACCAGGAGATCAGGTCGGTTAAGGCGGACTGAGCGGAGGTGTTCAACGGAATGATCGCCGAGCCTGCTGATGTACAGAAGTTGACACCTGGAACAGCAGATACAGTAGATGAGGTTCAAAGAGGTGCAAGTGAACCCCTGCCTCACGTGAAAAGATTGTCGGAGTCCTTGGATGGAGTCGAGGGGGGAGGTAAAGGGACAGGTGTTGCATCTCCTGCCGTTGTAGGGGAATGTATCTGGGGAGAGGGTGGTTTGGGTGGGAAGGGACAAGTTGACCAGGGAGTTGTAGAGGGAACAGTCTCTGTGGGAAGCAGAATGGGGTGGAGATGGGAAGCTGTGGCCAGTACTGGGATCCCGTTGGAGGTGGCAAAAATGTCGGAGGATTATATGTTGCATGCGACGGCTGATGAGGTGGAAGGTGAGGAAAAGGTGCTCTTCCTTGTTGGAAATGGGGGGAGGAGGAGCAAGAGCAGAACTGTGGGATATCGAAGAGACCCTGGTGAGAGCCTCATCTATAATGGAAGAGGGGTATGACTGTATGCCAAATCAAATTCCTTGTATGTTTTTACATACTTGGCAAATAAATAAATTAATTATTTATGTGTGTGTGTGTGTATATATATATATATATAAATAAAACATTTTATATATTTAGACACGTTCATATATATATATATACTTTATTATACACACCTTATACACACACACACACAAAGTTCTGTATGCATATATAATTTAACGATTTATATAGGATGTGTAGGAAGGAACTACAGATGCTGGTTTCAACCGAAGATAGACACACAATGCTGGTAGTAACTTCAGTCTGACGAAGGGTCTCGACCGAAACTTCTCCAGAGATACTGCCCGTCCCGCTGAGTTACTATGTTTACATATTCTGTTGTGATGCTGCAAGTAAGAATTTCAGTGTTCTGTTTGGAGTAAATTACACTCTTGACCAAAGATACTAGAGCTTCTATGATCTTTGATCTTGACTCCCTCGTGAAAGGGGGCAACCGATGAAAATACCATTTTTCAGCGGGCCTCAGTGAACTGAAGACAACTGAAGGCCGGGCCGGGGAAGCACCCAGTCCCCGCGCGTAGCCACCACCACGACCCGCCGCCGTCGCCGCACCACCACAACCTGACTTTCTAACGTGTTAGTTTGGTTACCGCTATCCCCGCATTCGGCCATGGTCTGAGGGTGAGGGAGGGCCCGGCCTTGGCGTCCTGCCCCTGGTCGGGGCTGCACAGCAGGAGCCCACATGCAGCGCCGCCTGTTGGTGGGAGGAACTGAGCTCCAGCGCCGCCTGTTGGTGGGAGGAACGGGGTGAGACCGTGACCGTGACCGTGACCGCCGGTGGCCGGACAATAAGGCGATCAGCTGGGATCGCGCTACCCACTGGCGCATTTTGACAGGTATTGCGCCGCCCTGACACCAATTGAACGTAAATGAGAGAGCGATTTTCAACTGAGTATGAATGACAAACGGGAATTATCCCGGGGATGATCGGTTTAACGTCTGAGGAACGCTTGATGGCTCTCATAAGTTCTAGGAGCAGAATTAGGCCATTTGGCCCATCAAGTTTACTCCGCCATTCCATCATGGATGATCTATTTCCCCCTCTCAACCCCATTCTCCTGTCTTCTCCCCATAACCCCTGACATCCTTACCAATCAAGAATCTGTTAATCTGCGCCTTACAAATGCCCATTGATTGGGCCCCCACATCTGTCTGTGGCAGTCAATTCCACAGATTGACCACCCTCTGACTAAATAAATTATTTCTCATGCCCTTCGAAAGATACGACCTTTTATTCTGAGTCGCAGGTATCTGGTCCTAGACTCTTCCACTAGTGGAAACATTCTATCACATCCACTCAATCCAGGCCTTTCACTATTTGCAGTCTCTGGTCCTGGAGTTTGAAAGGAGAGGGGGGATCTCATTGAAAGTTACCAAATAATGAAAGGCTTAGACAGGGTGGATGTGGAGAGGATGTTTCCACGAGTGGGAGAGTCTAGGTCCAGAGGGTACAGCCTCAGAATAAAAGGATCTACCTTTAGAATAGAGCTGATGAGCATTTTCTGAGCCAGAGGGTGGTAAATCTATGGAATTTATTGCACCAGACAGCGATGGATGTCAAATCATTGGGTATTTTAAAAACAAGATTGATAGGTTCTTAATTAGTGAGGGCGTCAAAGGTTGGGGGGAGAAGGGAAGCCTATGGGGATGAGAGGGAAAAATAGATTCATCATCGAATGGAGGAGTAGACTCGATGGGCCGAATGGTCCTGTGTCTTAGGGTTTATTTAAATATAAATCCAAGAACTCTACTATCAAGGATTCATAACGATATTCATTTTGGATGACTGGTAATATGAATGACATGATTTAGGGATAAAGTGAGAGAGATCTGGGGTAGGTAGACTCATTAGCATCACAAGGTATCATAAGTAATGCAGAAGGTTGGCAAGGAGTTGTTGGAGTACTGTTCACGGTGCAGAAAAACAAGGTGGTACATCCACAGCAGGAAAATTGAGATGGATTCTGGACTTTTCCCTGAAGTATGTTACAGCTTCAGTGAGGACGAAAGGGAAATTAGAACAACTGAAAAAACTGGATTAGGGAGAGCAGAGCCCTTTGTCAAACCACAATATAATATAGCATGTACAAAATCAATTGAATGAGTGAAGAAGAGTCCCGACCCAAAATGCCGTCTGTCCATTCCTTCCATGGTGCCTGACCCAGAGTTCCTACTGCACTTTTGCGTTTTGCTCGAGATTCCAGCATCTGCAGTTCCTTGTATCTCCCTGTAACAAATAATAACTGGCAGCATACTTATTGTCACAGACTTGTGACTCTCACTGAATATTCCAATCACCTAGTTATTATATACTACTAACAATGTTAAAATAATTTCCTATTTAAGACCTAATTTTGAAGTATACAATAGTTATAAAGGATTTAAGAACCCATGTAAATGATAATTTGTTAATTAATTAATACTGGTTATTCGGGACTCAAGTTGAAGCTTACCGCTAGGAAGAGAAATTCTCAACCACCGACAAGAAATAATTCAGAATTTGTTTAATTTTAAAGTTATTGTTATAAGAAAAGTGAGATAGAAGTTTGCAGTTTAAACAAGATATAAATGGTAGAAAGCAGATAAAGTCCAGATAAATAATTAAAAAAAAATGATAAACAGTGAAGATAACAAATTCCCATTATTATGTCAACAAGATATTTATTATGCATACATACAAAATACTGAAGCACTGGGGTCTCTTCCATCATTACTCATGGGATTATACAGCACAGAAACAGGAACGTCAAGGCCTGTGGGATCTTCCGGTTGCTAACCTTTTTAACTCCATTTTCCATTCCCATATTGACGTTTTTGGTCTGGGCCTCCTCCATTGCCAGAGTGAGGTCACACATAAACTGGAAGAACAGCACCTCATATTCATGTTTTTTTTTTTCAAAATTTGGAATTGTCATTCATTTGAAATTCTCCAAATTTGGTAACCTCCAAAGTCCCCTCCCATTCTCTCTCACACCCTCCTTTCTTCCTCCCCCGCAACCCCTGTGCCCCACCTGGACTTTCACCTATTTCTCCCCTCCTTCCCCATTCCTTCCTCTGACTTCAATCTATTTGTTTCACACCATCTGTTTTAATCTCTGGCGTTTGTTCTAACACACTTACCTCGCCCGTTTTCACCTATTACTTGCCAAACTTTTTTCTGCCTTTCTTCTCTCCCAGCTTTCTTCCATCCCACCTCACACCCCCCCTCTCCCCCCCCCCCCCCCCCCCCCCCCCCCCCCCCCCTCCCCCCCTCCCCACAATCAATCTAGAAAGGACCCCAACCCAAAGCATCACCTACCCATGCTCTTTGTGTGCATTTCACATTCAAAAGATACTTGGCCAAGTACGATGAAATGAACCATTTAGGAGAATATGGAATAAATGTGGGTGAATGGGACGAGCATGGATAAGTTGGGCCGAAGGGCCTGTTTCCATGCTGTATGACTCCATGACTCTAAACATGGAACAAGAACCTGGCTGCTCTTTTAAGTCTTACCAGATAACCATAGCATTAATTCATGTAAAACGGGAAAAACACTGGTGGCCTGTGTTCAAGATTTAATCCAGACCTAGCATTATGAGAGGAGAATATCTATTCATTATCACATTGGGTTCTTTGCCTGGTTGCAGTGTGCACCATGCCCATTGGATTTGGGAGATGTAACTTCACTTCATTCACTGTAACACACTGTGAGATGTTCTGAAAGGGGTTTGAAACATAAATGCTCGTTTTGAATGGCATAATAGTGATAAGGGTATTATTATATTTCATTAAAACGGGTCAAAATTGGCGTTATTGATCTCTGTAGCCTTTGCCAATCTGCACAAATGAGAGGGATGTTCTTGGAGCCCGCAGACAGTCAACTGGCATAACCCAAATATTAATGATGCCGAAGATTTAGTTGGGTTCGCACTTGCACGAAAAATGTAAGTTCCAATGGACGAGATTCACACAAGAATACATTGCAGGCAAAGCAACTGATGAGCGTTGGAATTTAAAGGACCACATTTAACAAGATATATCACCTTACAGATATACATGCCACAAAAAAAACAGAAAATAACAATATATTGAGCAGATTGAGGCAATAATTGATATAATATTGGTAAATTCAGAAAAACTGGTTAGAAATAGATAAATTCCAGGCACATAAGAAAGACACAGTGCTGGAGTAACTCAGCAGGGCAGGCAGCATCTCTGGAGAAGCATGGATAGGTGAAGGTTTGGGTTGGGACCCCTCTTCAGATCAAGTTCTGTGCTCGTTGGTGGATCTCAAGAAGGGTCCTGACCTGGAAACATGATCTCCAGAGATGCTGCCTGACCCGCTGAGTTATCCCAGCATTTTGTATATTTCTTTGGGAATCCATCAACTGTAGTTCGTTGCCATTACAATTATAGACAATTATAGACAAATTATAGTCAGATCTTGAAATCCGGATAGAGATTAATTAGTATCACTTGCGATCTCACAATGTGCCCCCATCCATCCATTGTAACACTGGCACCGAAAGTTGTCAGCCATCTCTACCACATCCCTCTTGGACGCCTGCCCCCACAGGGAGAATGGCGGCCCTTTGCCTATTGGGTTCACCTTCACGGCAAAGGAGTTTGGGTTCAGGTGCAGGTAGGCTTGGGTCATGTGGTCTGATCGCACGCACCGACCATGATTGCTACACAAATGCTGACTGCAGAGCACTGCAGCAGTGGTTACGTTAACAATGTAAGTCCCCAGCAGTCCATTGATGTAGGCTTTTAAAGCCAGGCAAGATTCCTAAAGAGGAAACAATAATTACAATCTTCCATCATCTTCGGCAGTCTAATTTAGACATCAAAAGAATTTTGACAGATTCTAAAAGTTGCGACATCAGACCGTATTTTATATCATGTTATCATTATGGCCAGAATCATTATGTCGACAACTGCACAGTGATAGAGGATTCTGGTGATGTCCATGAATCGCAGACTTCAAGCAGTCATTGCATGCAAAGGATATGCAACAAAATACTAAACGTGACTACTTTCATTTACATGACATTGCTGTGTCCAAACATTATGGTGCCCTGAAATGGGGGGGACTATGTATAAACACTGCTGTAGTTTCTACATAGTGAAACCAAATGTATAAAAATGGCCTTTATTAAAATATGGCAATGTGCTCTTAGATTTTGTGATTTTTTCTATTACACATCTCAAATTGTGGAGTACAGAGGCAAATAAATAAATGATGGATCTTTGTAACAAACAATATGGAAGGCACTGTAGGTTTTTGTTAAGTAAGGACATCAAAGGTTACATGGAGAAGGCAGGAGAATGGGGTTGAGAGGGAAAAATAGATGAGCCCTGATCGAATGGCGGAGCAAAGTCAATGGGCCGAAGGGTCTAATTCTGCTCCTACGTCTTATGACCTTATGATAAAACGCCAAAGAATCTTTAAAATGTTGTTTTTTAATAACTGAGGAGTAATGTTTTTTTATTTTTTATTTTATTTATTAGTAATGTTAAAAGAGTACAACATGTCTTTCAGTTCTAGGAATAGCAGGTCAAGTCATTTGCTGCAAATCTTGACACAGCCAAGCTCAAGTTACCTGTTAAGAAAGGTGCAAGCTCGAATGATGGAGAATGTCTACGTTTAGTTTAGTTTATTATTGTCACATGTGCTGAGGTACAGTGAAAAGCTTTTGTTTGTGTGCTATCCAGTCAAAGCAAAGGCTATACATGATCACAATCAAGCGCTCCATAGCGCACCGATAAAGGATAAAGGGTACAACATTTAGTGCAACACTTTGGAATATCACCCACTAATTTTATGATCTGCAAGAATCCCTCTCTGCTGGCAAAGGAGAACCACGAAGGTTTTAGATATGAAGTCGATTAAATATAGTTCAAAGGTCTTCAGTGGTACATGCAAGGTCAAGACCACGCTCTAGCTGATGAGGGGATCGCTTGGTTGCCTGATAACAGCTGGGAAGAACTAGTCTCTGTGGTCACATAATGTCAACACAATGTGAGCGTTCTATATACTGCACACTGAAGGATAGGTCTTACCTGTGAGTGGGCATAGTCTTTGTTTCCCCAAAGGACAATGCCTGCAGCTCCCATTGAAGCACTCTCTCCGATGGTGTGGACCAAGTCAATCTAAGAAAATTGAAGAAAAAGAACTGTACTGTTGCTATCGAAGGTACCCAGCCACATCTCAATCTCTCCCCTGGTTACACTGGGCATGGTCACAGCATCTCCCTCTGCTGGAAAGAACACAAAGTGCTGGAGTAACTCAGCAGCTTAGGCAGCATCTCTGGAAAAGATGAACAGGTGATATTTCAGTTCGAGACCCTTCTTCAGTCTGAAGAAGGGAGTACACTTGAAACATCACCGATCCATGTTTTCTAGAGATGCTGCCTGACCTGTCCTGTTACTTCAGCATTTTGCGTCCTTTTGTATATTAACCAGCATCTTCAATTCTTTGTTTCTACATTTTTTTACACATTGGATTCCCTACCTTCATTGAGTTGTTATTGGAAAATAAAGTAATTTTACAATGCTTATACGTTTTTCTTCAAACCTTGGAATGATTTTATACAAATATAGACAATTTTTTATTTTATTATTAAGAGAGTCTGGTAGTTCTGTTGAAGGTCTGAAAAATGGATCCGACCCAAAATGTCACCTATGCATGTTCTCCAGGGATGCTGCGTGACTGGCTGATTTACTCCAGAATTTTGTGTCTTTCCTTGGGTAACCAGCATCTGCAGTTCCTTGCTTCTACAATTTAACCTTAATGCTATTTTCCCTGACTGTAAACTAAATTTAAATTTGATTATCGTCAAATAATAAACAGGATATCTATTGTCTCATCCATTCTTTACCACCCTGTACCGACCGCTGTGGATTGAGTCACTCACATTAAGAGAATTATTGAAGCGATTCTGTAACATTTTACTCCTGGTTAATGGATCACAACATTACTGATTGAAATAGAAAATGTTGGAATACTCATTCAAGTCAGGCAGCATCTGTGGAGAGAGACAGGAAATCGAGCAACCACAATGGAGAGATAAATGGAGTCAACATTTCAGCTGGTAACCCTGAAATGTTGACTCAATTTATCTCTCCACTGTTGTTGCCTGATCGATTCTTTAAGGCATTTGCTGTTTTTTAATTTCAGATTTCATGTATCTGCAGTTGTGCTTTTGATTTTTTTTTTTAGCTTAGTTTATTATTGTCGCATGTACTGGAGTTCAATGAAAAGCTTTTGTTTGTGTGCCATCCAGTGAAAGATTATATGGGGGCGACCCGGTTGTGCAGCGGTACAGTAGCTGCCTTACAGCGCCAGAGACCCGGGTTTGATCCCGACTACGGGTGCTGTCTGAACGGAGTTTGTACATTCTCCCTGTTAACGCATGGGTTTTCTCCGGGTGCTCCAGTTTTCTCCCACACTCCAAAGATGTACAGATTTGTAGGTTAATTGGCTTTGGTAAAAATTGTAAAATTGTCTTGTGCGTGTAGGATAGTGTTAGTGTAAAGCGTGTTCACTGGACGGCATGGTGGGCTGAAGGCCGTGTTTCTGCGTTGTATCTCTAAAAAAAAGTTATACATGAATACAGTCAAGCAGCCCACAGTGCATAGATAAAGGAAAAAGGGTAGACAAAAATGCTGGAGAAACTCAGCGGGTGGCAGCATCTGTAGGAGCGAAAGAAATAGGTAACGACCCGAAACGTTGCCCATTTCCTTCGCTCCATAGATGCTGCCTCACCCGCTGAGTTTCTCCAGCATTTTTGTCTACCTTCGATTTTCCAGCATCTGCAGGTCCTTCTTAAAGGAAAAAAGGGTACAGCATTTAGGGCACCATTTTGGAATATCACCCACACATTTAATGAACTGCAAGAAACCCTCTCTGCTGGGAAAGGACAAGCATGAAGGCACCCCCCTCTTTCGAATGCCTTCCTAGGGGGCTGCAATTGAGTGGATTACCTCAGTTAGGAATTCCATGGTGTTTTCATACACTATCCGAGCGTAGGGGATGACAGGCAAACTGTAATTCAGTCCCATTTCAGCAAGACGGAGGCCTTCTTTCATTCGGTAGTGAACATACCTCTGTGCACTCAGTGTTGATCGAAGCTTGGCACTGAGGTAGATGCTTGGATACAATGCAATGCTCTCCTTCCACAGCCACGCCAGCTGGTCATTCCTCTTCATCTCAATATCCGGACATTTTCCGGTGTAATGTTTGGAAAATTCATCATTGTAGCAACAAGGAAAACCATAGTAGCCCCACAGCCCCTTGGGCCTAAGGCCTTTTGATACCTTCAAGGTCTGTCCCATAAAGGCTCTGGCTGCTCGTTCATACTCAATTTGTGCTTGCTTTGCCACTTGACTATCAGACCAGTCCGGATGTTGCATACGGACCAGCTGCTTTGATTTCTCACGGTAGATATCTTTCTGATCCCAGTCCCTGAACCACAAGGGTCTCCAGCTCTCCCAATCAATGACTGACATCCCGTCAAAATCTTTCTGCGGTATGAGTGTCTCCACGTCTACCTTGGCCTTTGCAATGTGATCCTTCAAACTGGCGTTCTGCGGAGTGCCTCCATTGACAGACACCCCACTTTTAGTGTAGTGGGGGTAATAGCCCAGTTTATCTTCGTAAAATATAGTGATGTTCTGCCCAATAAATGACTCATTTTGGTTTGCAATTATGTCAAAAATCCCCAAGTTAAGATCAACATCAAAGGAGGATTTGCAGTCTGCAGTGGGAGCATTCCACACAGTTATAAATGGCTTGTTGAAGATAATTGGGGATTTTGTTTGTTTCAATACTTGTCCCATGGTCATGGTGCACATGCACAGAAGAACTATTTGTGCCCTAGTGAAGAACATAGTTGCTCAGCTTGTTATCCTTTCACTCTATGGCAAATCAGCCTGTTTACACGTTGTGTGCTGTAGAATTAGAAGGGAAAGTATTATGTAAAAGACAGCAAATTTTTCACATTAAATCTATTTTCTCTAAAACGTCTTATCGCAGTTAGTGGCCTCAGAAATATTATTCAAACATAGATGTACTAGTGTCAATAGAGATACCATCTTATTATGAACATGGCTCATCTGCTTCATATCTCATCTGCTTTAAAAGTTTTTGTTTAGTTTTTAGTTTAGAGATACAGCTTGGAAACGGTCCCTTCAGCCTAATGAGTCCACGCTGACCAGTGATCCCCATACACGTGCACTATCCTACACACTAGGTACAATTTACAATCTTTACCGAAGCCAATTAAACCCCAAACCTGTACATCTTTGGAATATGGAGAGGAAACCGGAGCACGGGGAAAACCGGGGAAAACTCAAAGGAAGACGTACAAACTCAGTACAGACAGCACCCATGGTCAGAATGGAACCTGGGTCTCTGGCGCTGTAATGCAGCAACTCTAGCAATTTCAAGAGAGAGCTCGATAGGGCTCTTAAAGATAGCGGAGTCAGGGGATATGGGGAGAAGGCAGGAACGGGGTACTGATTGGGGATGATCAGCCACGATCATATTGAACGGCGGTGCTGGCTTGAAGGGCCAAATGGCCTCCTCCTGCACTATTGTCTACTGCTGTGCCACTGTACCGCCCCCGTGTCAATAATCACAATTCACTTTCAAAGAAACGTGACTCTTCCAATCAAACCTGATGATCTGAACATCAACACCGAGCTCATGATAAAGCTGTTTTTCAGGCTTCAAATGAGATTAGTGTTCAAGGGCACATTGCAAATTTAACCTCAACAATGTATATTAATAGACACAAAGCGCTGGAATAACAGCAGGTCAGGCAACATTTCTGGAGAACATGGATAGGTGATGTTTTGGATCGAGACCCTTCAGAAGATGGATCTCAACCCGAAACATCACCTGTCAATGTTTTCCAGAGATGCTGTCTGACCTGCTGAGTTACTCCAGAACTTGATGTCCTTTTGTGTATTAACCAGCATCTGCAGTTCTTTGTTTCTATATGTAGATTAGTGGCTTAGATGACACATGCGACTCCCGCTGTGATCAAGGTGTAGCTGCTTATCAGAGGATGGTTTGCATGGCTGCTAAGGATCTAACTATCCCCAATAGCAATAGAATTGGAATGGTCAGTTTGGTTCACCAGGGCCCTGCGCCAACTGAAGACTTGGCAACCTTATCCATCAAGAATTGGAGAAGGGAAATGGCTTAAATTCCTCGGGTTGAAAAGGTTTTCTGCAAACAATGATCAGATATGATACATAGTTAAGTAGTTACAAACCATACTTTTGAAATAAATGGGTGTCCAAGAGTGGTGTATTATCACTGGTTGCATTTGTGTGCGTGCGCAAATCAGATGCATGTTACAAATGGAATAGAAAGAAGTAGTGTTGTCACCAGTGACCTGTTTTCTTGCTGCTGTTTATGTATTATGACTATTATTAATGACGATAATCTGACAGATTATAATGAAAATCTGAGGGATATGGTACCATTGTAGGAGTAATGATCTAGATGAAATCTCTTGACAGCTTGTGAATTTAAAAGTTAGAATCGATGGCACAGTTGGTAGAGCTGCTGCCTCATAGAAGTCAAAGACCCGGGTTCGATCCTGTCCTCGGATGCTGTCTATGTGGAGTTTGCACGTTCTCCCAGTGACGTCTCGGGTTTCCTCTGGTGCTCCGGTTTCCTCCCACATCCGAAAGACTTGTGGGTTTGTAGGTTAATTGGTAAATTGCCCATAATGTGTAGGGAGTGGATGCTCAAATGGGATGACATAGAACGAATGTGAATGGGCGATTGATGGTCAGTATGTACAAGCAAAGAACTGCGGATGCTGGTTTATACCAAGGGACCCTTCTTCAGATGGAGTCAAGAACGGACCCGACCCGAAACGTCACCCATCCGTTTTCTTCGGCGATATTGCCTGACCTGCTGAGTTACTCCAGCACTTTGTATCTATCTTTGATCGATGGTTGGTGTGGACATCTGCATCTTTCAATTCAATTCAAGAATCAGTAATGATATATATTTATATTTTTTTAAAGGCACAAAGTGTTGTTTTTGTGCTGTCTGACTATATCAAACTAAGACACAATGACTGAAAAGAAACCATGGTATGATTGAACTCATTGTTCAACTAGAATTTTCCAATACGGGAAGCCATTCGGCCCGTCCTGTCTGTGCCCGTCAGCTCTTTTAAAGAGCTCCCACTAATTTACGCCATATCCCTGCATTATGTCATTTCCTCTTGAAAAGTTGCCACTGTCAGCCAGAGTATTCAAATTCATCCCCACCACACCGAGAAAAAACAAACACCCCTCTCGTTCGTTATCCAAATACACAAACAATCGATAACATGCGAGAATATAAAAATAAAGAACTGCAGATGCTGGTTTATATCAAAGACAGACACAAAGTGCTGGGGTAAGTAACTCACAAAGTAACTCAGTGGGCAGGGAGCATCTCTGAAGAAAACGGATAGGTGACATTTCGGCACGGGACTCTTTTTCAGACCCAATTCTTACCCATCTTTCGGAAGATGTCACTCAATGGAATTTTGAAAAGGGGATCAATTCAAAAGGGGATCAAGAAATTCCTGTCTTTTTTGTTTTAAAGTTACTTACTTTTCCCCAAAAGCATTTCCTCTCCGGGGCACAGATCCTGACTGGTGTCTGCACTCTGCTGCAATGCGGGCGTGAAGTCTCTTATCCCAAATTTTGCATCATCCTAATGCAAGCCCCCGGCTGCTGCTGTGACTAGCCCAGCGAAGCCTCTGCTGTGCTGCACTCCTCAATTTCATAAGCAGTAGAGAAATCACGCCGCTCCATTCTATAATAACAGCTCAAGAGGCGGTTCAGCAGCCGTGTCATGTGAGTTGCGTGTAATAGGACGTTTGGGAGTGTTTCGAAACTTGTGGGGGGAAGGCGGAGACAGCGGTGTAGTGGGACGGCAATCCAAAGTTACAGACCGACGGTCCTCAAGGGGGAAGTTACAAACCAAAGCTCCTCAAGGGGAGGTGGGAAGGGGAGGGGGGGAGGGCGGGGGGGGGGGGGGGGGATGCACAGAGGGTGCAATGAAATTCCTTGTCCACATGAAGGTCACTGTATTGATAAATACAACGATGAGTGCAGAATAGCAGGATGGTGCAATATTATAGTGCGATCCAAAGTTGCCTAAAAATATATTTGAATGGCCAAATGAGGTAGAGTTAAGAGTGCATTGTCAGCACCTTCAGGTAGGAGTTGTGAAAACGGTGGATGATTCCAGACTGTGATAGCAGTGGGGGGAGAAACTGCAGATCGACACAAAAAGCTGAATCAACTCAGCGGGACAGGCAGCATCTCTGGAGAGAAGGAATGGGTGAGTGACTAAGTCTGAATGTCCGAAGTTTCAAGCTCCTGTATACAATACAATACAAATTTATTGTCATTTGAGCCCCAGTGAGACTCAAACGAAATTTTGTTTCCACAGCCATACAAACAAAGACAATGTCCTACAGACATACACACAATTAAATTCACACAAACATCCATCACAGTAAACCCAGTGTGATGGAAGGCAAAGTCTTTTCTCTCCCCTGCTCTCAATTTCTCTCCCGATGTCCAAGCCCCAGGCGGGTGATGATAAGTCCCACGGCCATTTTAGGCCGCGCGGGGCGATTTACGGCCCCGCTCCCGTTCTGAAAGTCCAAGGTTGGAACCCCCACGGGCGATGGTGAGTCCCACGGCCCTGAAGCCGTGCCGGGTGATGTACGGTCCCGGTCCGGGTCGTTCCAACCCCGTGACACCGGCTGGAGAAGTCGCGTTGTGGGAGCTCCGTTGAAGCGGTCTCTCTCTCCCCCCGGACCCGCGAGCTCCCGATGTCCCAGTTCACCGACAATGCGGCTGCGTCTCTCTCAGCCTCCGAGCCCCAGGAGTCGAGTTGCAGCAGCGAGTCACCACCGCTCCCCACGCTCCGAGGCCGGCCAGCCCCACGATGGTGAGTAGTCCGCAGCTCCGCAGCTCCGCAGTCTCCTGAGCCCCCGGGTCGTTCAGGCTGGAGGCCGCTCCACGGTGCTAGGCCCCAACGACAACCGAGACCCGACAGGGAAAGGTCCGGTCTCCCGGACAGGGAAGAGATTTACTAAACAGTTTCCTCCCCCCCCCCCCGCCCCCACATTTAACATCTAAAAACACTACTATTAAAAAACACCAAACACTACATTTAACTAGACAAAAAAATTAAAAAAAGACAGACAGGCTGTAGGGGCCGCTGCAACGGGTGAGTCGCGCCGCCATCTTCTCCCAGATGGTAATCGAGAGAAAAGGGAATGGCCAGGGTCCAAGTATCCTTGATGATACTTCCACTTCTTGATGCAACCTACTGTGAAAGTTGCCTGGATGGAAGGAGCTTGTGATGGTCTGGGCTGCATTCACCACTCTCTGCAGGTTCAGGCAGTCAAGAGCAGAGCAGTTGCCACACCAGGCTGAGATGCATGCCGTCAAAATACTTTCTACAGAACATCTGCGGAAGTTGGAGAGAATCTCTGTGGGCATGTTGAATCTTCTCAGATGCCTAAGAGAGTAAATACGCTGTTGTGCTTTCTTGTTCACCGCATCAGTGCGAAGGGCCCAGGTTAGGTTGCTGGTGATATGGATGCCTCGGAACATGAAGCTGTCGACAATAGCAGCTCCGTTGATGAGGACTGGGTTGGCTTTTCCCCCTCACTTCCATTGATCGACAATCAATTCTCTCTCATCCCACTGGCATTCCATTGACTTCATCGACACCTCAAGCTGTCTCGGCAAGGCCACCAACATAATCAAGAATGTGTCTTACCCCAGTCACTCCCTCGTCTCCCCTCTCCCATCAGGCAAGAGGTACAGAGGTATTAAAACGCACACTTCCAGATTCAGGAGCAGTTTCTACCCAGCAGTTAGCAGGCAACTAAACCGTCCTACCAGCAACTAGAGAGTGGTCCTAAGTTACTATCTACCTCTGGTGAATCTACCTCTGGTGAATCTCTGGAACTCTCTGCCACAGAGGGTAGTTGAGGCCAGTTCATTGGCTATATTTAAGAGGGAGTTAGATGTGGCCCTTGTGGCTAAAGGGATCAGGGGGTATGGAGAGAAGGCAGGTACGGGATACTGAGTTGGATGATCAGCCATGATCATATTGAACGGCGGTGCAGGCTTGAAGGGCCGAATGGCCCACTCCTGCACCTATTTTCTATGTACCTCATTAGAAACCTTTGGACTATTTTTAATTGGATTTTACTAGACTTTATCTTGCACGAAATGTTATTCCCTCTGTGATGTATCTGTATACTGTGGATCGCTCAATTGTAATCATGTACAGTCTTTCCGCTGACTGGTGAGCACGCAACAAAAGCTTTTCACTGTACCTCAGTATATGCGACAATAAACTAAACTAAATTAAAATAATGGCTGGGCTGTTCTGATACTAGATTCTTGATCTTTTTCCTATACTTAATCTCAACATTGGTGTTGATCTGGCCAACAATAGGGTATTATCGGCTGCACATGGGTGTACAGGGAGTAGAGCAAGGGACTGATGCACACAACCTTGAGGGGCAGCAGAGTTGAGAGTCAAGGTGGCGTCCAGAAGCCAGTTGCAGATGGAGGTCCCATGGCCAAAATCCAGAAGTTTTGGGATGAATTACATTGCAATTAAAACACAGTATTTGTGCTATAACTGCAGGATAAGCACTCAACTAAGAAAACTAAGCCCTAAGCCAAAGTATTATCTAACTAATTAAATATACCAACATTATAAATAACTCCGTATGCAAACAAAAGCTACCTACATATTAACTAGCTCTTTTAAAAAGACTAATCCTGTAGATGCTAGTATATAATTGGGGTTATCACAACCCAAACCAACCCAACCCAAAACACCCAACTCCCAAGAAATACACATACAGCATGTCATACGTTTCCTTTCTGCCCCCAACTGACACTATTCTCCACCAAATCCACCTACTGCGTTGCTCTGCTGCCTCTGACATCTGCTTCACAGCCTGACGCAAACTGTGTCCACAATTTCCTAGCTCTCCAAATAGCGGCGTGGTTGATCTCGCTATGAAACCTCTACAACCCACCTCTACAGGACGTACTCTTGCTCTCCATCCTCGCTGCTCAACGTCTGCTACGAACTCTACATATCTAAGGATTTTCCTTTCATCAGCCTCACCCACTAAGTTCTCCCAAGGCATCGTCAGTTGTAAAAAACACACTATCCGCTGACTAACTGACTATAACACTATATCAAACCTCATGTACCACCAGGGGCGCCAGGGAGATGGCAGCTCTGCCGTCACTCTGTTCGTCTTTTCATCTTTTTGTTATTTTTAGCGTTTGTTAAAAGTTTGTTTTAATTACTTCGATTTGTTTGGGGGAGGGGATCGGGAAAAACTTTTTTTTTCAAGTTCCTACCTTCCCGGCGATGTAATTATTTTTCGGATCACATTCTCCGGGCTCTGCGGCCTTCCATCAATGGAGCTTGAGGCCTCCTCGGACTGTCGTGAGCCCCACCGCGGGGCCCGGACTTAACATCGGAGCGGATCCCATGCCTGGGATCGCTCCCACCACCGCCCGCGGACTTACCATCAAGGGCTCGCAGTCTCGGGAGAGGCAAGTCGGGAGCTCCAATGCCGCAGAAGGTTCGACCAGCCCCGACGCGAGGTTCGATCCGGCGCGGGGGAAGCTGACAACCCCCCGTTGCAGGAGCTGAACGCCTCGACGTGGAGGGCCCGAACGCTGCCGGCTACGGGAGTCAAGACCGTCCCATCAACGGAGGGCTCGAGGCCCCCGAACGACGAAGAACAAAAGGAATTCCATTTAGTGAGGAATGTGTAGGAGTCACTGTGGTGGATGTTCGTTAAAATGTGTTTTTGAGTGTTGCTTTTAATTGTATGACTGACCTGGCCAGTGATATTCCTCGTATGTTGCAAAACATACTTGTCGAATAAAATTTGATTCTGATTCTGAACTAGTACTAATTACTTCCTGCGGAACAACAAGCTTTTCTCCCAAATCTACCTGCATCTCCCAATCATTGGCTTCCCATAACTGGCCTGACGCATACCTGTCTGCAAACTTCCTTCCTCTACCTTTCTCTCCCTCACGGACAAAATGAATCGCTGCGCTCTCAGTTCTGTGTAAGAAAGAACTGCAGATCTGGTTTAAATCGAAGGTAGACACAAAATGCTGGAGTAACTCAGCGGGACAGGCAGCAACTCTGGAGAGAAGGAATGGGTGCCATTTCGGGTTGAAACCCTTCTTCTCGACCCTAAACGTCACCCATTCCTTCTCTCCAGAGATGCTGCCTGTCCCACTGAGTTACTCCAGCATTTTGTGTCTGCACTCTGAGTCCTGATACTTCGATCGCCTCCACGCAGCAGTTTGACTGCCTGACTGCAGGAGAAGAAGCAAGGAAGTGATAAGACTTTTTTAACCTTCCATCACAGGGAGGAGGTGCCCGGGGGAGAGTCACTGTGATGGATGTTTGTGTTAAATTGTGTTAATTGTGTTTTGGTGCTTTTTTACTGTTTTGACTGCATGGTAATGACATTTTGTTCAAACTTGTTTTTGAATGACAAATAAAGAAATTCAAATTCAAATTCAAAATTCATCCTGACATAATATGCCTCAACGTTGACACCTCTGAACACAGGGGACACGCCGGGTCCACACCTACCCATTGTTTGAGGTTCTAAGGTGATGGCAGCACATCATAAATAGACAGAGTTGATGTGGACAAGCTTTTCCCTTTGAGAATAGGGAAGATTCAAACAAGAGGACATGACTTCAGAATTAAGGGACAGAGGTTTAGGGGTAATATGAGGGGGAACTTCTTTACGCAGAGAGTGGTGGCGGTGTGGAATGAGCTCCCAGTGGAAGTGGTGGAGGCAGGTTCATTGGTATCATTTAAAAATAAATTGGATAGGCATATGGATGAGAAGGGAATGGAGTGTTATGGTATGAGTGCAGGCAGGTGGGACTAAGGGGAAAAAAAAAATTTGTTCGGCATGGACTTGTAGGGCCGAGATGGCCTGTTTCCGTGCTGTAATTGTTATATGGTTATATATGGTTATATGGTTATAACTCTTATAGGGAAACATACATGACCCGCCTCCATGCACCACAGGCCCCATCGGCTAAACCTCCTCTTTTCTACACTTTTCCAAGTTCATCCACTGTCCCTGCTTAACCTGAGCTACTGCCCTTACCCATCTCACTGCTTCCTCCTGATGACGTACCTGCTCTACAAACAATGTCCTCCTCTCTGTTGGACCTGCCTTTTCCACACTGTTTTCCCTATGCTGAGCCCTAAGCCTCCTTTCCCTAGTTGCACCCTCAAGTTGGCTGTATAATTCAGAGCTGCTTGTGCTTCCTCTACTGCCTGGTTTAAGTTTCACCTTCTCTAGTTACACTTGGCACCAGATTACTAACAAAGGTATCCTTGCTCCCTGATAATTGCAACTCTAACCTCACATCAGCACATTTAAACTCATCTGTTAGGCTAGACATATGAGAATACCTTTCCCATATAAAGCCACGTTACTAAGACACGGTGGAACTCCTAACCATTTCCTAATATATGAACTAACCAATCTCTCTACCCTTTCAACCTTAGAAATTGGCACCTCATACGCTCAATGGTCACATCAATCTAGGGAATAGCCCAAACGGCAAACACCACAACTTCAACTTGCCTGGAAGCCTTGTCTTCTCTATCCTTTCTTACCCATCAGTAACATATCTTCTAAGTTGCTGAACCAGTTCAGTGTCATCCACTTCCTGTTATTCCACCTACCCAAACTTTTAACTGTTTTTTCCATTATAGACAGGATTTCTTCATCTACATAAAACCTTTTCTCTACTACCTTTCCTCTTGCCAAATAAATACTCCGTGACTTACTGGGCTTAATCTTCAATCTAACCCATTTAAGATTATCATTTATCCTTTCTATTAACCTTCTTGTACAAGCTACTGTTGTGGTCACCAAGGTCATATCATCTATATAGGCCCTGATTGGAGAGAGGAGTAGTCCGTCCTGCCGTCTCTCCCCGCCAACGACCCACCGTGATGCTCTAACCACTAGCTCCATCGCCATTGTAAACGCGAATGGGGAAATAGTACACCTTGCCATAATGCCCATCTCTAGTCTCTGCCATGCTGTCAAAAATGTCTGCTGTACTAAAACACATTCGGACATCTTGGGAATATGCTTTCACTAAATTTACTATTGATCCTGGAACTATAAAGAAATCAAAAGCACTCCAAATAAAACTATGTGGCACATATCCAAACGCATTTGCCAGGTCCAAAAACACTACATGCAAAGCTTTTCTCTTGAGCTTGGCTCTCTGAGTCTGGTGCCATATTACACTAATGTGTTCTAAGCAACCTGTAACTTTATTATGGTGTTGAACGCTGAGTTGTAGCCAATATAGAACATCCTGACAAAGGTCAAAATGGCTTCAAGTTAATAGAAAATAGATTGAGGAAGGCCAGCCAGCGGTATGTATGTACACACTAGGAACTTCCAAGTCATTTTTACCAGTAAGGGCAACCTTCAGCGAGGGTGGAACAGTGGTACTGCTGCTACCTCACACCTTCAGTGGACCAGGTTCACTCCTGACCTGCAGTGCTGTTGTCTGGAGTTTGCAGGTTCTCCCACCGTTTGGGGTCGGAACCCTTCTTCAAACTGAAAGATAGAGAAGGCTTTATCTCTGCTATGTTGACGACTGCATCAGGGCTACCTTCCTAATTCACTCCCCAAAAAAGGGCCTTCTTTGTCTTTCAGTCTGAGGAAGGGTTCCAACCTGAAACGTCACCTATTCCTTTTCTCCAGAGATGCTGCCTGACCCGCTGAGCTCCTCCAGTATTTTGTGTGTATCTTCGGTATAAACCAGCATCTGCAGTTCCTTCCTACAGATATTATGGAGAATCCTTCTCAAGTTTGCTGGTCCTCAGAAATTCATTTGCATGCAAGGTATAATACGTGCTAGCATGCAAGCCATAATGCCAACCAGCTGAAACAACACAGATTCAAAACTAAGTGCAGACCAGAGTCAAAAGGCTGTATCATCTATGTAGCTTTTAGACTTTAGAGATGCTGCGTGGAAACAGGCCCTTCGGCATATTGAGTCTGTGTCAACCAGCGATCACCGCTTACACTACCGATATCCTACACACTATGGACAATTTACAATTTTACCAAAGTCAATTAACCTACAAACCTGTATGTCTTTGGAGTGTGGGAGGAAACTGGAGCACCCGGAGAAAACCCATGTGGTCACAGTGAGAACATACAAGCTCTGTTCAGACAGCACCCGTAGTCAGGATCGAACCCGGGTCTTTGGCTCTGTAAGGCAGCAACTTTGGCGCTGCTCAACTGTCGTGGTGTTCCATCAAGGATAGACTTTATATACTGAAGTGTTTAAATGATGGATTTTTACACCAATTTGATAGTTTCTAGGTCCCCAGGCCTTTCCAGTTATATTTTAATTATTTGAATTTTATTTCCCTGTTGCCATAGTATGGTTTGAACTCCCGACACTAAATTATTAGACCGGGTCTCCAGATAACAAGTACAAGTACAAGTACAGTATCATAACCATTAAGCTAACATAGCTGACTCATTCAATGTTGGTGGGGAACAGAAAGTGGACTGGATTAAACAATAATTGGTTTTCAACGTCATTAAAAAAAATACATTGTGTGGCCACATGCACCAACTGCATGAATTATATCTGATATAAACTATACTGATGGAGCATATAAAACTAATTCTTTTGCAGTGGTTTAATATTCTAAAAGTAACTCTTTAAGTGAAACTCCAGTTCTATTAAATGACATCTCTCAACAAACAGCTGTATTACATTTGGATGTAAATGTGCACTGTTGTAAGTACTGATCTCAAACAGCGTATATATTTTGATGTTTAATATGTTGTATATGGGACAATAATCACTGTGCATCATACTTTGGTAATCAAATGGAAGATTATATTTTAACATGGTACATTTATATGAGCATATGATTAGATGCAAACATTTAAGAAAATATAGGTTAATTTCAAAATGTATATTTCTGGAGCATATTTTAATAATTGGAAAATAACACTCAGAAACAAAAGGGTGTCGCTGGTTATAAAAAAAATCAGACATGTCATGAATTCACGAAGCAGTCTGTAAAAATGCATCTGTACATATTTATGACGTTAACTGTAGTCAAACGTTAGGGGCAGCAGTGCACTTGAATGCAATTTTATTTTTCGTTGTTCAAGAGTCAAGAATGTTTCAGCGTCATATGTATCGACAGCAGAACAATGAATTTCTTACTTATTGGTTTGTTATTCAGTGAAATTATTAAATGTTTATCTTTGGAAGGTTCATTTCTTGGCTACTTTATGAGAATGGAGAAACCAGGAACTGCAGATGCTGGTTTACACAAAAGGACACAAAGTGCTCTAGTAACTCAGTGGATAAGGCAGCATCTCTGGAGAACATTGATAGGTGATGTTTTGGGTCGGGACATTCTTCAGACTGAATCAGTATGAAGAAGGATCCCAGCACGAAACATGACTTATCCATGTTCTCCAGAGATGCTGCCTGACCCGAGTTACTACACGCTTTGTGTCCTTATTTTATGAGAATGTTGAATATTGTGAACAACTTATTTGTTACATGTTACACTTTTCAGAATTAATGATTTCCATTTTGTTGTTAGACTGCCAGTTAACATGATGTGATGAGCCCACCCATCACTGATCCAACCTTAAGCCTCCGTTGTTTATCCCAGCTGAAAAAAAAAACTCTTGGCACATCACTTGGGTGAAGTTGGCTTTGGTAAGGCAGAAAATATAACTGAACTGAGGAAGCTTCTGAAAATGAAGCACCAGGCTCCTAGAATTCTGACACTCCCCTCGAGAAAGTGTCACCTAAGAGGAAGAGTTACTGTAGGGGTGGGATGCAGAGAGGGTAATTGAGAGAGATATTGCTTGAAAATGATTGTAGGACTTAGATAATAATAGTTTCAGTCTTCGTCGTCATGTTTATTCTGAAACTTGAAAAAGAGGAAGAATTTGAGTAGTGCAGAGAATATTGCAGGAAACCAGAGGAATGAAACTTTCCTCAGTGATCGAACCGCACAAGTTCCAGATGTAAAATGCTGCACAAATACACAACCCCCGTATTTTCCAAGCACTTATTCCGTAAGGTATTCAAGTTGAGAATGATCTTCACAGTTTCCTCCTTCATCCTTCTCATTTTTCTTTACCACAGAACATAGAATGTGTTAGTTTGAAATGTTTTTCACTGGAAGAATGAAAATCTTCGGTTTTCCTCAGATTTTGTCTCTTTCTTCCAAAATGTGCAGCTATTATATCCCAGCACCAAATCTTCACATTAAAATTTTGTGCTTGTATCCTGAAAATAAATAAGAGGAATATAGTTCTGATAAAGAGTAGTCACAAGGAACTGTAGATGCTGAATCTTGAACAAATAACATTGGAGTAACTCAATGGGTTAGGCAGAACCGTAGTTCCGATATAATTAATTTCCATGTTGTTACTGGGATCTCCCAAAATGTAGATTTGCATGGATTGTCAACTTTTGCTTACATGGAATAAAAGTGACTCAGGCACTCGACTGGGGAGTAAAGAAAACCAAGGTGGAGATGTTAAGGAGAGATCAAACTAAGCTTTAAAGAACACTTTAAATTATTTTTGGTTTAGTTTAGAGATACTACATGGAAACAGTCCCTTCAGCCCACTGAATCCATTGATCACCAGCATACACAAGCTATATAAAGGGCCTGTCCCACGAGCATGCGACCTGCATGTGGCAAGCGCGACCTAAATGGCCGGTCCCACCAGCATGCGGCTGCATGCGGCAAGCGCGACCTAACGTGGTCGTTACGGCATGCGGCAAGCGCGACCAAACCAGAAGCGGGAGCCACGTAGAGGTCGAGTGAGTGACGTACGGCGTTGAGGCAGCTGCGGGCCGGCAGGCAGTTGCCGCGCGGAATTTTTAAACACGGTCAAAGGTTGACGTGGCCTCGGTGGGCTGAAGGGCCTGTTTCCATACTGTATCTCAAAACTAAACTAAATGAATGCAAGAATTAAACAGACTTTTCAGCTAAACTGCACCGTGAAGCAAGGAGGCTCACTTAGAAAAAACGCACGGTGCTTGGGAGAATCTCTGGCACTGTAAGGCAGCAACTCCACCGTTGTGTCACTGTGCCGCACCATTACAGGAACCATGTTAAAAAAGTTGGGAGAATTCGTCTTAAGATGGTTTCCAGCGTGAAACGTCACCCATCCTTTTGCCGGACCCACTGAGTTACTCAAGCACTTAGTGTCTATCTTCGGTATAAACCAGCATCTGCAGAGAGCCAATTTATTATGCGGTCATGCAGCTGAAAGGACACCTAGTGAGAAGATAAGGTAAACCTTTCTTTCTCAGCAACATTCAAAACTAGCTTGAGGCCTGATAAATAATCATTGTTTTCAGTACTACATAGGACAGCTAGTTTGGAAATCTTAGTTTGTGGATTAGGGTGGATGTAACAAGTGCTATCTGTGAACAAGCTTACCGGACTTCATCTCGCGATGTGATTCTTGAACAGTGCCAGGCCCATCGACTTCAATGTGTAAGTGTGTATTTGCTGCTTTGCTGCTGTTTGCTTGTAGTTTTATGCTTATTTCAATGAATGTTTTTGCCCTTAGGTTTATGTTGTTTGAGTGTTCTTCCTCCATCATTGATCCGATTCCTCAAGACCTGCTCGTATTTCATTACAGTCCACCACCCTTATGCAAGTGTGTTTATTAACACAAAACTCTGCACTCTGATGCACCCAAGGACTTCTGCTGTGTTTCATAACTGCAACCCTCCCCTCCCCTCCCCAGTAAGGATACAGGGCCTTCGGCCCAACTTGCCCACACCGGCCAGCCTATCCTACCTACACTAGTCCCACCTAACTGCATTTGGCTCATATGTATCCCTCTAAATGTCCTGAGTTAGATTTACGCTGAGGGCTATCGGAATCAAGGAATATGGGAAAAACGGGGAATTATTTTCGACGATCAGCTAGGATCAATTTGACCGCCGTTGTTAGCTCAAAGTTTATCCATGTATCTGTCTAAATGTTTCTTAAACGTTGCAATAGTACCTACCTCAGCTCTCTTCTCCAGCAGCTCGTTCCATACAGCCACCACCCTATGTGTGACTTGGGGGCATTGGTTTTATCTTTATGCTCTATTATTGTTTGTTTTTAATGTGTGTGTGCGCATATATACACACACTTGGATGTGGTTATGGATGCATTTGTGTGTGTCTTGTTTGTCTGTGATTCACATCTCAAAAACACGACGCACTAACGGTGAGATTTTTACATATTCCGATAGAGCATTACCTCATGATTTCAAAAATGACCTCATGTGAAACTTTGATTAATTATTTCTGGAGTTTTTTAATAAAAAATGTTCACAAATCTGAGATCTTTTTTAAAGCTAACGAGCTGATCATGTCACAATGGCTCTGCTCCTCGTGGCCAGCTGCGCAGTTTTCAAAGCGCAGCCTGTTGGCCACTGTCTTTGCACCCGCTGCGTGTTAAACCCCCCCCCCCCCCTCGGCTCGCAGTCATTTTGTCGCCTCCCACTCACAGTTAACTCGCACTTGGCTGGCAGTCCACAGCGCCCCGCCTGCAGCCCCCCCCGTCCCCCCCCCCCCCCCCCCCAGGCTCTGGATTGAAGCCGCTGAACACACAGTCATTTGGTTGGGCTTCAGAGGTCCCGCGAGATTCCGAAGCCTGCCGCCCGCTTGCCGAGTTCAAGTCCGCCCTCTTCCTCTCGCACCCACTCCCACCCCCCCCTCCCACTCCTCCCCCCTCCCCCTCTCCCCCACTTCCACTCATCCCCTCTCCCCTTCTCTCCTCACCCCTCCTCTTGCCCCTCTCCCCTCCCCCCCTCTCTCTCTATCCCCCTTCCCCCTCACTCTCTCTCAACCACTCCCCCTCCTTCCCCCTCCACCCCCTTGGTCTAGTAAATAAATAAATATATTGCATATTATATTGTTGACAGAATACTATGCTTACATATTTTGTCGTGTTGCTGCAAGTAAGAATTTCATTGTTCTGTTTGGAACATGCAATAAAATGCTCGACTCTCTTGACTCTTGAAGTGTCAATGAAGTAATTACATTTACTAGAATAATCCATGCTATTACCAATGCTATCAGCAGATGGCATATTGCACACACATTATCAAAGGGAAAATGGACACGAAAGGTTGGAGTAACTCAGCGGCACAGGCAGCATCTCTGGAGAGAAGGAATGGGTGATGTTTCGTGTCGAGACCCATCTTCAGACTGAATGTCACGAAAAAGGGAAATGAGAGATATAGACGATATGAAGAGATATAGAACAAATGAATGAAAGATATTCAAAAAAGTAACAATGATAAAGGAAATAGGTCATTGTTAGCAGCAGCTATGTCAGAACGAAAAGCTGGTGTGACTTGGTGGGGGAGGGATGGAGAGAGAAGGAATCCAGGGGTTAGAGAAATCAATATTCATACCACTGGGTTGTAAGCTGTCCAAGCAAAATATGAGATGCTTTTCCTCTAATTTGCATTTAGCCTCACTCTGACAATGGAGGAGGTCTAGGACGGGCAGGTCAGTGTGGGAATGGGAAGGGGAATAAAAGTGTTTCGCAACTGGGAGATCAGGTAGGTCGAGGCGGACTGAGCGAAGGTGTTCAGCAAAATGATCGGCCCGCCCACGTTAGGTCTTGCCGATGTATAAGAGTCTACATCTTGAACAACGGATACAGTAGATGAGATTGGAGAAGGTACAAGTGAACTTCTACCTTAACCTTAAAGGACTATTGGGGTCCCTGGACAGAGTCGAGGGAGGAGATATAGGGTCAGGTGTTGCAACTTCTGCAATTGCAGGGGAAGGTACCTGGGGAGGGTGTGGTTTGGGTGGGAAGGGATGAGTTAAGGGCCTGTCCCACCAGCAAGCGATTGCATGCGTCTAGCGCGACCAAACGTGGTGGCTTGAGGTGTACAGCCTCGCGAGGCCGATCCCACTTCCAACCGCGGAGCTGTCTGGAGTTGTGCGGGGCTGGTCCCGACATCATACTCACCAATCAGCTGGGCAGGAGGCGGGCCGACTGAATTTGGACGTCGCATGGCGTTGGGCGGTTACGTCATCACGCAGCGGCATGCCGGGTGGTGATGTCATCGCGCAACGCCATGCGCTAGGCGTACGCCGTCAAGACGCTGCATAAGGCGTCAAGATGCTGCATACGCCCGTCGAGGCATGCGTGCGGCCTCAATGCGGCTGCGGGCCGACTGGCTGTTGCTGCACGGAATATTTGGACAGTGTCAGTTTTTCGGAACCCCGCGCGATGTCGGGACCAGCCCCGCACAACTCCATATGGCTCCGGCGATCAAAGTGGGACCGGCATGCTGGTGGGACAGGCCCTTAAGCCAGAGAGTTACGGAGGGAACGGTCTCTGCAGATGGCGAAAACGGATGGAGGTGGGAAGATGTGATGAGCAGTGGGATCCCGTTGGAGGTGGCAAAAATCCGTCGGAGGTTTATGTTATGTATGCGATGGCTGATGAGGTGAAAGGTAATGACTAGCAGGACTAATCCTTACCTTCCTACGAATCAACACTAAAGCAAACTTCAGCAGTCAGTCTGTAATGGGCTGCAACACCATTACTATTGGTCATCACTCTAATGCAATGTCTTTCATAATTGACCAGCAGACCACTTACAAACCTAGTGCCTACCGCCTGCTTCTATAATAATTAGTTTATTTTATTTGCATGTGTAACGAGGTACAGTGAAAAGTTTTTTGTTGCGTGCTAACCAGTCAGCAGAAAGACTATAGCTGAGGACTATTGCGGAGGATATAGGTTTAAGGTGAAAGGGAAAAGATTTATTAGGAATCTGAGGGGTAATGTGTTCACACAAAGGGTGGTGGGTGTATGGAATGAGCTGCCAGAGGTGGCAGCTGAGGCAGGGATTGTCGCAATATTTAAGAAACATTTAGACAGAAACATGGATAGGATATATTTGGAGGGATATGGACCAAACGCAGCAGGGACATGTTGGCCGGTGTGGGCCCGATGGGCCGAAGGGCCTGTTTCCACGCTGCATGACTCTATGACTCTATTATTCTATGACTATACATGATTACAATCGAGCTGTCCTCAGTGTATAGATACACGAGAGGTTTAAAAGAGTGGAGCGATTGTAATGAGTGATTGCAGATCCACTTCTGGGACCAGCACGCAGAGAGTCACCTGGCTTGGGTGCCATCTTGTCCAATTAACTCAATATCCTGTGTGCCCTGATTCATTTGCTGCATTTTGACCAAATCTGACTCCCTTTGCTTGTGCTTTCCACATAGCAAGCTAAATATTAAAAAAAAACACTCCTACCAAAAATGCCTGCAAAAAATATCCTGTTTGTTTGTTGGAACAAGTATCTTGCCCTGGATATAATGAGATTCTGCCACCTGCTATTCCACCTGCCAAGAGCAGAGAGTTTGAAGCTTATTGAAACTCATTCACAGTGTACTGACGTGTAATAGCTGGGCTGCAGTGCAGTAAACATGATCTACAATGAACCATGCAGTGATAGCCAAGGACCCGCTTTTGCTGAATTAATTGCACAGGGTTTTGCAATCGGAATTAAGCAACATACAAGAGTTTACATCAAAGAAATGTCTTACCCTGGCAAGGCTGGACTCTTGCTCTTGCTCCTCTGGTGGGGCCAGTGAGAGGCGTCCATTCTGGCAATAAAAGATCTGAATGTTACTATACAATTTCAGGAGTGGGGAACACCGCACAAACTGAAATGTTATCTCGGTTTCTTTTTCCACAGAGCCTGAAGAAGGGTCTCGACCAGAAATGTCGCCCATTCCTTTTCTCCAGAGATGCTGCCTGTCCCGTTGAGTTACTCCAGCATTTGGTGTCTATCTTAAGTGATAGATGGATAAAGGTGAGGGGCAGTTGATTGGCAGATGGTTGGACAGAGGCCAGAGATGAAAAGACAAAAGGCTGTGAGATAAGGAGATCAGGAGAGAAGAGACATGAAATGTGAAGCCAGAGGATGGAATATAGGTGGAAGAAGGGATCAGGGTCTGTTCGGTTTGAGATGGGGAGACAGGAAATGAGAAATGTGCCTCTCGTCGTAAAAGTTGCCATTTTATTTTATGCAAGAATATCTGGCAAAGGAATAGTTTAAATCTTGGTAATTGGAACTCTCATGAACAAAAATCTAAGATTACACAGTAATTAAAAATATCATTGAAAACAACAGACCATACAAAGAGGCTGATCAGTGGATGAATTGTGCTTCGTCAGACAGAATGTAATAGCATCGTGCACAGTGGTAAAAAGCTGGGATTTGCTGATGTTCTTCCCAAAGAATTCTCCTTGTTCAAACTGCTGAACAATAGACCCTGAAAGAAGCAAAATGCCATTAAGAACATATTTTGATCTGAAATGCACTGTGACCTACAAAAAAATGAACTAACTTTAAGTACCATGGATTCTTAGGCTAACAATCAGCGCGGCATGGTGGTGCAGCGGTAGAGACCCGGGTTCGATCCTGAACCTGACCCGGGTTCGATCTGTACAGAGTTTGTACATTCTCCCCTTGACCTGCATGGGTTTTCTCTGGGAGCCCTGGTTTTCTCCCACATTACAATGCTGTACATGTTTGTAGTTTAATTGGCTTGGTAAAATTGTAAATTGTTCCCATAGAGTGTAACGGATCGCTGGTTGGCGTGGACTCGGTGGGCCGAAGGGTCTGTTTCCATGCTGTATCTCTAAACTAAAGTAAACTAAAGTAAACTAAACTAATTCAGTCTTAAAGAGGGGAAATTGCTAATGGAAGCAAGGGGACTGCCCTGAAGGGTAGAGTTCTGTGTGTCTGAGTCACAGCACTAGAGGTGAGCATGTGTATCCTGCAGGCTATGATAGCAAAAGATATACAGATCACCAAAAGTTGTTTCCAGTTAGTGTTTTGGAGCCCAAAGGCAAGCAAGGCAGCTGTTGATGAGACTCTTATACAATATCGGTATTGGTTTACACAAAGGGTGGTGGGTGTATGAAATGAGCTGCCAGAGGAGGTAGTTGAGGCAGGTACTATCGTGTCGTTTAAGAGACAATTGGACAGATACATGGATAGGACAGGTTTAGAGGGAAATGGGCCACGCTCGGGTAAGTGGAACTAGTGTAGATTTAGCATGTGGGTCAATGTACAAGTTGGGCTAAAAGGCCTGCTTCCACACTGTATGACTATGTTTATCATTGTCACCTGCACCAGGATATAGTGAAAATCTTTGTTTTGCATTTAATCCAGGCAAATTATACCATACACGAATACAATCAAACCATACACAAATACTACAGGTAGTGGAAAGAGAAAATAAACAGAGTGCAGAATAGACTCGGCTCCTGGTACAGAGAAAGTGCAGATAAAAAAAGTGCAAGGAGGTGGGTTGGTAGATCGGGGTTTTTTTCTTAACTTGCAAAGATTAATTCAATAGTATGCTAACCATGGGTTAGAAGCTGTTCCTAAACGTGGTATGTGTTTTCAAGCTTTTGTATATTTTGCCTGATGGGACACGGCAGCAGAGGGAATGACCAGGGTGTGAGTGGTCCTTGATGATGTTGGCTGCTTTGCTGAGGCTGAGTGAAGTGTAGATGGAATCTAAAGGGGGGACCCTGATTTCCGTGATGGACTGGACTGCATGATTGCCCCCCCCCCCCCCCCCCCCCCCCCCCCCCCCCTCTCCATCGTGTATTGTCCTTCTGCTGACTGATTAGCATTCAACAAAAGCTTTTCACTGTACTTGGTACATTGCCAGTGGACTAAACTAAACACTATCTACACTTCACATTGCCTCCGAAAAGCAGCCAACATATTGCATGCACGATGGGGAGGGCCCTATACATCCTCTCACATGGCAAATATGGCCATGTCATGGAGCACACTGGATGGGTCGAATGGCCTAATTATGTCCCTGTATCTCATGAATATTTATAAATGCTGGCAGAATGAATCTACACTTTAGACTTTAGAGATACAGCATGGAGACAGGCCCTTCGGCCCACCGAGTCCGCGCCGACCAACGATACCCATACATTATCACTGTCCTACACATTAGGGACAATTTAATATTTTTTCCCCAAACCCAATTCACCTGCAAACCTGTGCGTCTATGGACTGTGTGAGGAAACCTAGCATTCAGAGAAAGCACACATGGTCACAGGGAGAATGTGCAAACTCCACACCGACAGCACCTGTAGTCAGGATCGAATCCGGGTCTCTGGCGCTGTAAGGCAGCAGCTCTACCGCTGCGCTACTGTGCCACCCCACTGTGCCATCTACAAACAATAACATTCATGGCACAGTTGAGCGCAGCCTGATCGAGGTCAACTTTGATTCAACAACGGCCTCTTTGTGGATAAATTATACCAAAGCCTGCTGTTCGGAAACTCGAGAGGTTTATTCCAAATCTGATGAACCTCTGAACGGCTCTAAAATTAATAGGGTAATATTAGGCAGGTTGCAAAATCATCATATAACTCTATTTCAACCTTATTTCTGAATGGAAGATTGCGTTAGAATTACTCCTTGCTACCACATTTGAAATTGTATTAACCAGCTTAGCCAATGTCTCATTATAAAGGAGGTCTTTGGGTAGAATAGATAGTCATTTATCAGAAGTATCTACCTCTACATTTGTCTGGGCTATTTAGGGCACAATATTTCACAACAAGGCTGCAATATCATGACAGGCAGGCAAGCAGACCCCATCAGAAACAGCCCACCACATACTTACAGTGACATCCAGCCAGGTACACGTCAACCTCAATGTCCTTGAAATCTCGGAAAATCTAGAATTTAAAAACACAGAATATTCAGAAGGGGCAGAAAGATATTTGCATTAATTAAAAATTTAAACAAAAGATGGAGCCTCGGTTTTATAAACTATGCAAGTTGCAATTGTTTGCTTCCAAAACATTGGCAACTGAAAACTCAGTTAATCAGATATCTATTCCCAGTCCCATTAAAACACAACTGTAGGAAGTCAAGCAAACTCAAGTTTGGGGCCTGGTACAGGAAATCACATATGACTATAGTGTAGATTGTGGTGAAGGGTTGAAGACTGAACCAAGATAAACAAACTGAAGCTGAACCAGACCGTAATTTTATATTTAACCTCAAAAAGAGTTTTGGACCATTTTAAAATATTTTGAAATCAAGAGATATTTGGTTAATGCCGGGAACTGGTGCTGAGGTTAAACGTCAGGCATGATGGAGAAGGCACGAGAGGCTAAATTTCCCACTCTTGTTTTTATTTCTTATTCTCTTGTGTAAATGTGCTATCACCAAACCTACCTATTTCCTTTTCTAAAACGTCCCCTAATACTACTTTTGCCCGAGTTCATTATTCCAATACACTCCCGACATTCCCACCTTATGCCCGTCCACCCTCCCCCATCCTGCAAAATGGAGGCCATCCAAACTGGGCTGCCTTCTTCAAAACTCGGGTTACATTTCTGCAACCGCTTCTGACTCACAAAAGCACATATTCCTGCAAATCCTCAGTTCTAAAATTCACTTTCTGATTTTCAGAATTGTCAATGGCCTCACCACCTCCATCCCTGTAATTAGCAAGTGCCCTTTCACCTCAGAAATATCATTAGTCTTCCAATTCTGACCCTTTGAACATCCCTGGATTTAATTGCTCTATCATCTGCTGAGATGCATTTCCTCTCCTTCTCTGACCCTTTTTTTAATCTGTAAATCATTACTTTGATCAGGGTTTTAGCCATCTGCCCAATTTCTCTTGACGGGACTGGGGTGGTGGTGGTGGTGTCACATTTAGTATTGATACAATGATACCTTAATACAATGATACATTGATACATAAGAGCATTGATACAATGGGAACTACATAAAAATACAAGTTGCTGTCATACTCAATCACCATTGTTATTGTCATTTGAGTCAAAAGAATGGGATGAATGTTCTGGGGCTAATTTCTTAGCGAATAAACCAATCCCACCTAAAAAAAGAGACCAAATGCTTGAGTAACTCAGTTTGTCTGGCAGCATCTCCGGAGAATATGAATAGATGACGTTCTGGGTCAGGGCCCTTCTTCAGTTTTGTTCCACCCTATATTTACTTTTATCCTGTACCCTTTGTCCTAAAGAAGGGTCTCAACCTGAAAAACCTATTCTTTTTCTCCAGAAATGTTGTCTGTCCCGCTGAGTTACTCCAGCTTTTTGTGTCTATCTTTGGTTATAACCAGCATCTGCAGTTCCTTCCTACACCCATTATCCTTTACCTGTATACTGTGTATGACTTGATTGTATTCATGTATAGTCTTTTGTTTGACTGAATAGCACACAACAAAGAGCTTCTCACTGTACCTCGATACACATGACATTAGCAAACTAAACTGACATTTGCCACACTTATCATGACTATTTGAAACTGAGACGGAGCACAAAAGGCAACAGTGAGAGTGACTTACAATTTTCAAAATCTTGATACAGACGCTATCTACGAAGTTGACTGGACTAAGATCAAGGATTACAGAGTGCACCTCTGGTTTCGGAAGCCCAAGAGACTCGAGATCATATTCCTCTGGATTCTTGTTAACTTTAGAAGATGATTCTTGGCCTGAATCCATTTCCAAGCTGATGGAGTTGTCATTGACAAAATTTCCAGAGATGACGTCTAGGTTACCTGTTCCTGATTCAAGCCCTTTAAGTTTCTGGAAAAATTATTTTTAAAATTTATACACCGTGGCAATAAAAGACAACATCTTAACGAACATAATGAACATAATGAAGAATGTTGTAACATCAGGAAACAGGATGGAGTTTCAATGCATCCATTAACCCCGTTTCTTTGGGTCCACGTGTTCTAAGCAAATCCATGAGCAGGAACAATCATTTTAGTTTTGAGGACTGAACATTATTTTTGTAAATTCCCCTTCCTCACTTCAGTTAGCCCAGCTGCGGATCAAATATATTTTTGTACCCGTCTATAATATACAATTAAAAAACATGCAGATTCTTACAATAGGATTCAAGTTTTGCCTTTAGATTTATATATCCCCACAGCTTAAGAAAGAGGTAAAGTCCTTGGATCAGGACTATATCCTTTCTTGATTGTTGTGAGGAAATTCTTTAAAAAAAAAATGTTTGGGAGATCTTTCAAAAGAGAAATTGGCACTGACTTGATGGATTGTCTAGCCAGTGTTTATTTTCAATGACATTTTAGTCACTGTTCTGAGAACAGTATTGGAAGGGATATATAATAGGATACACAACCAAGCATTATTGCATTTATTGTACTGATTTTGATTGTTGGAAATCACAAAACACTTCCTGCCTGGGCTGCCTGTCTAGAATGTAACAATATGAGAAGGAACAATACCACCAGGAGTATCGTTTGATTGACAGCCCCACCAACAGTCTGTTTGTTTTGTCATCTTTAAAACATTTTTACTGTGTGTTAAAAGTGTGTGTAAATGTTCTCGGGTTGTTTTATGTGGGGGGAGGGGAAGGAGTCGGGGAAATTTTTTTTTTTCCAATTTCTTATCTTGCCGGAGATGTGATGAATTTTCGGATCGCATTCTCCAGTTGATCTGCGGCCTACCATCGATAGAGCTGGAGGCCTCCTCAGCCCGACTTTGGGCCCCACTTGGGTGTGGACTTACATCGGAGTCGATCCCCTGCCTGCGATCGCTCCAACCTTTGGAGCCTGTGGACTTTACATCGGGAACTCGCAGTCTCGGAAGAGGTCGGGGATGTCGGGAGCTCCAATGTCGCAGAAGGTTCGACCAGCCCCGACGTGAGGTTCGATCGTCCAGCGCTGGGGAGCTGACATCCCCCCGATGCCGGAGCTGATCGCCTCAATGCGGAGGGCCCACCGCCGGCAACGGGAGTCAAGGTCATCCCGTCAACGGAGGGCTTGAGGCTCCCGACCGTGGGACAGCAAAGGGAAGAGATTGAACTTCTTTACGCCTTACATCACAGAGAGCAATGTGGAGGAGTCACTGTGGTGGATGTTTATGTTAAAATGTGTTTTGTGTGTTCCGTTGCTTTTTATTTGTATGACTGACTTGGCAAATGAAATTCCTCATATGTTGCAAAACATACTTGGCTAATAAAGTGCTATTGTGATTGATTGGGAATGTTTCTTGGGATAATAATATTTTCTTACCCAAAATGGAGACACACAGTTCTGAGGAGATCAGATAATTAATTATTTGAGAGGAACATTACTACCTTCTCTTTCTTGGCTTTCTTCTTGTCCTTGTTTTCCTGTTTTTTCAACTGCTGTTTGAGTTTTGTGATTCTTTTCTTCTTTTTCGAAATTAAACGAGCGATATTAATTCCAGTCTGCAGGCAAATCATAGCAATGCGTCTCATTAAGACAGGTAAACTGGTAGCTATAGAACATTAACAGAGATGGTGAATATGGATCAGGCCCTTCATCCTCCACATGGTCTACATCTGATCATGTGCTTCCAAATAAATCAGCTAATTTTATTAATTATTTTTTATTTGACTCTGGAATGCTAAAAGTTCGGAGATTCTTACACCCAAATGACAAGGAATTTGCTTTTTTCTCTCATGTACAGTGGCTTGCAAAAGTATTCATACCTCTTGAACTATTCCACATTTTGTCACGTTACATTGGTTCGGTAGGCGGCGCGACTTTCGGCAGCAGCGGCCTCTGCAGCCCGTCTGCGTTTTTATTATTTTTTGTCTATGTTTTTATGTAGTTTTTGTTATTTTTTGTTGGGGTGTGTGTGTGTGGGGGGGGGGTGGGGGTGCTGTGTCGGGGGTGGGGGGGGGGGTGGGGTGGGAGGGAGGGGGTAACTTTTCAGTTTTTTTATTTGTAAAATAATTTGAAAACCATGTATCATTTTCCTTCCACTGCACATTATGCACCACTTTGTGTTGGTCTATCATGTAAAATCCCAATAAAATACATTTACGTTTGTGGTTGTAACGTGACAAAATGTGGAAAAGTTCAAGGGGTATGAATACTTTTGCAAGCCACTGTATATCATAGTTATTCTAGGATTGATTATTTTATAATAGATTCTCGGTTAGTTGCATCGGTCACTGCATGTGAGTATGATGCAATTGCTATTTCTGATCACGCACCATTGAAACTATCAATCAAACTACCTGATTCCATGTTTAGTGCTAAACAAGGCGATTTAATGCTACTTTGCTTCAAGACTTAAACTTTATTAATTTTATGAAAGATCAGATTGCTTTTTACTTCTTGACAAACTCTACTGAAGAAATATCCAATGGTGTAGTCTGGGATGCTTTTAAGGCATATATTCTTTTAAAGATTTAACTATATTTACATAGAGACCGGGGAGGTCTATATTCAATGTGTATTTTGACACTGGTCTCATATTAGGTTATACCTGTTATTAATGTAATCCTGATCCCTATGTATCAATATCATTGTTATGTTTATCATTATTCTTTTAGCTCAGTTTTTTATGTTTTGTTTTTGTTTTTTGGAAAAAAAACAATAAAAAGATTTTAAAAGAAAGAAAAGAAACTGCAGATGCTAGAATAGTCAGTGAAATCACAAAATGCTGGAGAAACTCATTGGCCAGGCAGCATCTGTGGAGGGAATGGACAGTTGACATCGTTTTGGGTTGGAACTCTGAAGAAGGACTCCGACCCAAAACATCATCTGCCAAGCATCTGTCTGATAGGGACATAGAGGACTGCAGATGCTAGAATCTGGATCAACAAGCAATATTCTGGAAGAATCTGATGTATATTTCTCAACCCGTCGACTTTTCCAATCCTAAAGATACTGCTCGACCAGCTGAGTTCTTCAACATATTAGTTGTTGCTGAAGGAGCTCCGATAAGCTGGTCAAGAGAACAAATCCCTACCAGCCAGAGTCATATCTTGCAGTGACGTAGAGCAGAGATTTGTCCTTGATTTACTGATTGTCAAATTCTTCCCAGAATGAAAATATTAATAGAAATAGAAACATAGAAACATAGAAATTAGGTGCAGGAGTAGGCCATTCGGCCCTTCGAGCCTGCACCGCCATTCAATATGATCATGGCTGATCATCCAACTCAGTATCCCGTACCTGCCTTCTCTCCATACCCCCTGATCCCCTTAGCCACAAGGGCCACATCTAACTCCCTCTTAAATATAGCCAATGAACTGGCCTCAACTACCCCCTGTGGCAGAGAGTTCCAGAGATTCACCACTCTCTGTGTGAAAAAAGTTCTTCTCATCTCGGTTTTAAAGGATTTCCCCCTTATCCTTAACTGTGACCCCCTTGTCCTGGACTTCCCCAACATCGGGAACAATCTTCCTGCATCTAGACTGTCCAACCCCTTAAGAATTTTGTAAGTTTCTATAAGATCCCCTCTAATTCCAGAGAGTACAAACCAAGTCTATCCAGTCTTTCTTCATAAGACAGTCCTGACATCCCAGGAATCAGTCTGGTGAACCTTCTCTGCACTCCCTCTATGGCAATAATGTCCTTCCTCAGATTTGGAGACCAAAACTGTACGCAATGGAAGTTTAAATCTATTTGCTTACCATCTTCCTCAGTGCGCTTTCATACAACTCGGCATTGGCAAAGTATATGGTTGCAGATGATTGGAAGATTTTGATTCCTGGAATTTCTTTTGCCTAAAAAGAAGTGAGTTTTAGTTAAAATAATGTATGAGTGTGCTTTGGTTGCTAACGCAACACAGTACACGATCTTACAAAAACCTTGCCTCCATTCAGTAATTTGTCTCATTCTATATCTGCTGCATGATGGCACGTAAGCCCTGATCTCAGGTACGGCAGAGAACCAGTCTAAGTGCCCGCAAGGTGTACAGCACTGGTGTGGTATAGCTCCAACACTTTTCTCAATCGTTCTTGCTGCGATACTGTGACAAATTCCTTCCAAGCCTCTCATCGGAGTGGGTCTAACCTATAGAATGATTGAGTAGGTGTGCAAATTGCACTCCCAAACTAAGATCACCTCAATTTAAGCCATCTTGCTGCAGCATGCAGATGGCATCCCTCCTGCCGCCCCATAAAATCCCCCGTGCTCCCTCCCCCCTACTATGTGGTGACTTCTCTCATTCCCACATTGGGCTCATTAGCTAGCTCAGAACACACACATATGACGTGGAAAGTGAGTCACTGACGAACTGGAGGGACTGTCTAAGGAGAGGGCAGTCTGCAATTTCCCTTAATTTCTGGGTTGTTCATCAATTCTTCAGTTATTATACATATTGTAAGGCAATGTACATGTTATTAATGCAATATCTAATATGCACGCTACCTCATCAAACTGCTTGATGTCTCGGTAGATGTCAGTGTCGGGAACTTGTCCCAGGATTGAATATTTGGGTCTGAAAAAAACCCAGAAAGTGCGAGCAATTAACCACAAATTTGAAATGAAATGTTAAAATAATAACCAGAATAGCAACAATCCTATTGTTTTAATTGAATGGTATTTGTTCTGGAGAATGAATCTTCCATTAAAAGTCTTGAAAAGATGTCCGAAGCTGTCCGAAATTAATTTAGTTCTCTGTTGCTAAGGATTGAAAGCAAGTCTCTGACCGCATTTATTCGGATTATTGTCATACTTTGTGGAAGAGAACGGAAGCAGAAATGCTATACAGGTCCATCATCGATTTTCCAGCAACTGATGGTCTGACACCATCTTCAATCTGGCCAAAATTTCCTCAGAAAATGTGATGCCTAGGCTGGGTGAGGCAGCCGATCACGACCTCATTGGGACTTCCGTGCTGAGCGGCAGGACTAATTAGCCCCCTGTTGCCAGCCACGGCTCTAGAACTCCTGCCTGGCCAGAGCCGGTAGAGCCGTTCCCATAGCTGACCTCTGAGGCTGCTTTTGTGGGCTGGTATCTTGACCCCTCGGCTGCCTGGGTGGACTGTTTGACTCCTCTCGGAAGCCATGATCTCTGTTGGTCTGGCAAAATGGATAATCCAGAAAGGGTCTGGAAGCAAGGGCGCCAGACAATTGGTGGTGGACCTGTATTAGTGCGATCTATGTAATAAAATTACAAATAATTCTCTTTGTTACTTCTTTAGGATTCTACTTGTAACGTTAGGTGGAATTTATTTTCTTGTTTTGCTGTCAGAATCTCCTGAGACATTCTCAGCACTGGCCATGAAAGTGCTCTCTTGTCTGCAGTAGCAGGCTGGGATTCAAACCTACTCCAATTCCCCAAGCACATTGATTAAACTAGCACTTCAATGCAGTACTGTAGGAGTGCTGCGCTGACAACGGTATTTAGGAGCAAGTGCTTGACACAGCATCACAATTTTTGAGTGGGATACAGTAGGATTCAAGTCAAGAGTGTTTATTTGTCACATGTCCTAGATAGAACAATGAAATTCTTACTTGCTGCAGCACAACAGAAAATGTAAACATAGTATACATTGTCAAACCATATTTTGGACAGTCCTGGATTAATTTTAGGCTCTGGATGTTTGGTTGATATTGAGTACACATATGAAATTCTCCTGCCCTGTAGACGAATTCCCTACTCGGTAGAACAAAGAATAAAACATAATATAATGTTCACTTTAGCCCCTATCAGCCATTCATACATCCAGCCTTCTTTCATATCTTTCTCCAAGGGAGGATTGTTGAGATAAACCAAAAGATTGAATCTTTTAAATGATATATTGTAGACAACATGCTGATT
Source organism: Leucoraja erinaceus (assembly GCF_028641065.1). Classification (NCBI taxonomy): domain Eukaryota; kingdom Metazoa; phylum Chordata; class Chondrichthyes; order Rajiformes; family Rajidae; genus Leucoraja; species Leucoraja erinaceus. The sequence continues at coordinate 32,251,362 of NC_073392.1, forward strand.
CTAGGCTGGGAATAAATATATACAATAGATAGTTTGAATTGAATTGGAATACATTTTATTAGCCAAATATATATACATACAAGGAATTTGCCTTCATGCTTTGCTCGCAAGTAATAACACGACATACAGTAGACAATTAAAAATAAAACATTACAATTTAAACACGTGAAGAATGAAATAAAATACCAGAGCAAAAGGAGGCTACAGACTTTAGGCTGTTGGGTAGAGCTACTGTTCTTTCATATCTTTCTCCAATCCTCCCTTGGAGAAAGATATGAAAGAAGGCTGGGAGAGTTTGGTGCGTAGCAGCTCTGGTACAATGGTGTTGAATGCAGAGCTAAAATTCACAAACAAAATCCTTGCATAAGTCCCCTGGCAGCCTAGGTGCTGGAGGGTGAAGTGCAGGCCTTGGTTGACTGTGTCATCCACTGATCTATTGGCCCGGTATGCAAACTGCAGGGGGTTTGTGATATTTTTCAGGTGGGTCAGCACAAGTCTTTCAAGGGTCATCGTGATTACAGAGATCAGTGCGTCAGTCATTAAGACCAGTAATCCTTGGCTTTTTGGTTACGGGAACAATAGTGGAGACTTTGAAGCTGGCGGGGACAGTGCAGGTTTGCAGGGACCGATTGAAAATGTCTGTGTAGACTGGTGACAGTTGTTCGGCACAGAGCTTGAGGGTAGAGGGGGAAACACTGTCCGGTCCTGGAGATTTCTGTTTTTTCTGTCTCCTGAATAGCTTTTCCACCTCCTCAATTGCTATTGTTAGTAATGGAGAAGTGGCCAGACTGATGTTGGGCAGCAAGGAGCGGATGGGTGGTGGACGAGGGCCCAGTCTTTGTAGACTGGAGTCAGGCTGTGAGTAGGTGTGAAGTGGTGATTGGGGAGGAGGGGTGGGGGGGGGAGGGGGGGAGGGGGTACCAGGGTTATGTTTATGTCTATCGAACCTGCATTAGAACTCATTCAGGTCGTTGGTCAGCTGCCGATTGTCCAAGTAGGGGGGGTGGGGGGGGGGGGGGGGGGGGGGGGGGGGGGGGGGGGGGGGGGGGGGGGGGGGGGGGGGGGGGGGGGGGGGGGGGGGGGGGGGGGGGGGGGGGGGGCTCTTGTAGCTGGTGGTTTCTTGCAAGCCCTTCCACACTGAAGAAGAGTCATTAGCTGAGAACTTGCTCCTCAACTTGTCAGAGTACCTTTCCTTGGCAGCTCTTCTCAGCTTGTACTTGGCCTGCCTGTAGAGGCCTGCATCCCTGCCCCTGTAGACCTCACCTTTAGACTGGTAGAGCTGTCTGAGCTCTGCTGTAATCCAGGGCTTGTCATTGTTGAACCTGATCTGGGTCCTAGTAGGATAGATTTGCTATCGGGCAGAGCACTGTTTTACATCGCCCTTACACTCTATTATACAAATTCTGGACAAAATATAAACAAGAATGTGTGGAAAGAAGAGGGAATTCAGCAGAAGAATCAGTGGAAGATACTTTTGAGGCAATATGTTACTCACAGTTGTGTCTGGAAGATCACAGTAAGCAATGCAAAAGCTATGGAGGCGCCTAGTCCAAGATCCATACCCAAGAGAACCGTCAAGATCAGAGTGACGATCCAAACCACCTACAACAATGAGGACATTTGCTCAGGTCAGATCTAAGGATTAGAAAACTCAAATGCTACAAAACGTCCTCTTGCTATCAGGTACCAAGTAATGTAGGTTGGAGTTAAAAATCTATGATCCTTCAGCTCAAATCATTCCAACAGGGTTGGCAGATGTTGGCAATCCCCTACTCTGGGTAAAAGACTCTGTGCATACACCCTATATATTCCCCTCATGATTTTATACATCTCTGTAAGATCACCCCTCAGCCTCCTGCATTAGACGTTATTCCCTTTATCCTGCATCTGTACACTTGATTGTAATCATGTATAGTTTTCACGCTGACTAGATAGCATACAGATAGGACTGTTCGAACTACTTCCTTCCGGCAGACGTTACCAGGCCTTCTACCCCCGCACATCCAGACTCAGGAACAGCTTCTTTCCCAGAGCTATAGTGGCTCTGAACCGGCCCTGCTGAGTGCCCCCCACCCCCACGGACTGTCTCCCTCAGATGGTCACGTCGCACACACACATCTGCACTCTAGTCTGTTTTGACTATTTTACTGTTGGAATGTTCTTTGTACAAACCATGTTCTCGGGGTATCTAAACCTAAATGTTAGTAGTTACTTAAGTTATGATGTCGGACGGAAGCTGCATACCCAAATCTCGTTGCACTTATGTGCAATGACAATAAAATATATTATTATTATTATTATTATTACAACTATAAAGCTTTTCATTGTACCTCGGTGCACATGACAATAGACAAAACTATAGCCCTTGCTATATCTCCTTATATTTCAAGCCTTCAAATCCCAGCAACATCCTCGTAAATCTTCTCTGCATTTTTTCCAGCTTGGGATGGGTGGGAATTGAGCAGCAACCTCCACAACATGGTTGTGGGTGACCCAGCAAGAAAGGTCATAGTGACTTAAAAATATATGGTTTCCAAAACATCATCCCCGTTATGAAACTAGAGTGAAAGCACATTGCATTGGTAATTATGATTCATTTGATTAATCAAGAGTGGGTTCAATGCTTGGCGGTGAACCCTGGGCTTGTCTGGGAATCAATGACAGAAACTGGGGCCAAAGGTGTGGGAGGGAGGAGGCTTTCAGGAATCAATCCAACTCTATCCAGAGTTTAGTTTAGTTTAGAGATACAGTACGGAAACAGGCCCTTCAGCGATTCCTGTTACACTAGCACACTGGGAACAATTTAGAATTTTCATTGAAGACAATTAACCTACAAACTTGTACGTATGAGAGGAAACCGGAGCACCTGGGAAAACCTTACGCAATCACAGGGAGAATATACAAACTCCATACAGACAGCACCAGTAGTCAGCATTGAACCCGGGTCTCTAGCGCAGTAAGGCTACTAATTGAAAGTATTGCTCTGACAGGCCTTCAGCGATTTGGCGACATATCTGTTGTTTTTTCCTTCCATTACAAAGACTCTTGAAAGCAGTGAATCTACTTCAAAACATAGTAAACATTATCTGTTTTAGGACGAGGAGAATCAGGATCTGTTCATGTTCTTAACCAACCCTTCCGCAGGAAGACCTCATCTGCTTTCTTTGCCACGTGCTCCTGTTGAGCCAGGTCTTGCCTGTCTGGTGACCTGGGGCTACTCAACAGGAACCTATATAGAAATTTAGGAAGTTCCTGGCCCTTGGGATTTGTCATTTAGACCAAGTTGAGAAGGATTTCAAAATGCCCAAATCATTGAAATTTTAACTGAAGAGGATGATGACTTTCCAGTTGTTGAATATATTCAAAGCTTAACATAATGAAACCAAAGAAGATGTGAATTGGGGAGACACAAGGAACTGCAGATGCTGGAAGCTTGTGTGGACATAAAGTGCTGGGGTAATTCAGTGTGTCAGGCAGCATCTCTGGAGAACATGGATAGGTGACATTTCAGGGTGGTATTGTTCCTCAGACTCAAGATAGATGAAGGAGCCCGAGGAAGCATCCCAAAACATCACATCCACGTTCGTCAGAGATGCTGCCTGACCCATGAAGTTACTCAACACTTTTTGTCTTTTTTTAACCAATCACTAACTTTATTTTGGAGGCACATGGGACTGAAGATGCTGGAATCTGGAGCAATAAAAGGAGAACAGCTGGTGTCTCTTGTATCTCCAATTCCTCGACCTCCTCGACTAATAGGGCGAGGACATACTCCATCGAGAGGAACATCATCTCATATTCTGCCTGGGTAGTCCCCAACCCAATGGCATGAACATTGAACTCTCCAATTTTAGGTTCCTGGTCCCCCTCTGTCCCATTCACTCTCATCCTATCTATCCTGGTCTTCTCTCGCATCTCGTTCTTTTCACCTTACAAAGTCCTGCCACCTATCATCCTGTTTCTTCCTCCCCCCCACCATACACCACACTAGATGCCCTTATAGCCCACCTCTCCCCTCCCTCTGCAGTTCCCAGCTGCCACTATTCCACTCCTCACCTTTCTTTCCCATCAGATTCCAGAATCTGCAGCCTTTTGTGCTCCACTCATCACCTCACTGCCTCTGTTGCTATCTCCAGCGTCTCTCCCCCACCTAACCCCTACCTGCCAATCAGCCCCTCCTCACCTGTACCTAACAATTGCTTGCTACCTCTTGCCCCAGCCCTCTTGCCACCTCTTTATACTGTCTACTTTCCCTCTATTCTTTCAGTCCAGATGAAGGGTCTTGACCCAAAAAGATGACTGTTGATGGAAACGTATGTGTTTGCCTCCACAGATGCTGCCTGGCCCATTGAGTTCCTCCAGCGGCTTTCCTCTTTTAATGGTTCTACTAGTTTTGGTTTTGTTTCGAGGTACAGCGGGGAAACAGGCCCTTCAGCCCACGGAGTCTGCACCGACCAGCGATCACCCATACTCAAGTTTTATATCCATACTAAGGACGATTTTACAGAAGCCAATTAACCTACAAAGCTACATGCCTTTGGAATGTGGGAGGAAATCAGAGGTCCCAGTGGAAACCTACGCGGTCCCAGGGAGAATGAACAAACTCCGTACAGACAGCACCAATAGTCAGGATCAAACCCGGGTTTCTGACGCCACAAAGCAGCAACTCTACCGCTGCGCCACTGTGTTGTATTACTGCTGCACTTGTCCATCATGCACCTTCTTACCAGATCAATTTTGTTTGTTCGCCAGAAGTAGCAGATATCGGTGACCTGTTCAAACATCCCTTTGAGATTGATGATGACAATAGATGCTAAAATAGCCTGCAGGAAATAAAAACATTGCTGTTAAACTGTCTCTAAATATTAAACCAAATCAGCCTTAGCTCAACTTCCCTGAAGCAATTAATTTGAGCAATTAAATCCTGATTTAAGAACACTCAAATATCCTTTTGCTGTCACTCAAGAAGGAAAGCCCCACACATGAAAGCAAATAAGGTGAAGGAATTAAGCAGTTAACTGTCAATGGATTTTAATAATTCCTGAGCTCACTTTTCTTATATTTTCGTCTCCATCGCTATACAGTATTGGGTATCTCCTATGACCAGGTATTTGCAATCATTTTTCATTGGCAATTTGAACCAGCTCTACGGAACTCTGCATGGGTAGGATTGCACAAAGTACCAATTCATATTGACATGGCTATGCTGTGTGTATGTGTATGTGTATATGTGTATGCTTCTGTGTTTCATCAAGGCTGGTGATTCATTAACCACAATGATAATGCATTTTTAATGCCGTTTTGATTTTTCCAATATATTTTTGTTTTGTATAACCAACTCCGCTCTTTAGAAGCCTATTAAATGGTGTCATCTTTAACAATAGCTAGCACATTTACGTATTTTCTTGGACGTATATGATCTACTGCTGTAAATGAAGAGGTGCAAATACCTTAGGTAGGTAGCTAAACAGTGCTCCGATCTCCAGAATAATCACCAAGATAAGAGCGCTCGAGACGGCGGAAGCCAGCTGTAACATATTACGACAAAGAAAAAGATTCAGTGACATCATACTCAGGAATATGCAGAAAACTGTCATTTTTATATTGGCAACGACTATTGAATTGATTTTATTGAAAGATATAGCATGGAAACAGGACCATCAGTCAACCGAGTCCACAACGACCATCGATCACTCATTCACACTAGTTCTAAGTTATCGCACTTTTGCATTCACTCCTTACACACTGGAGGCAATTTTACAGAGGCCAATTATTTATGGGCAAGGACTATTGAATTGAAAGATACAGCATGGAAACAGGACCTTCGATCCTCCTAGTCCACAACGACCATCGATCACTTGTTCACACTAGTTCTAAGTTATCGCACTTTTGCATTCACTCCTTACACACTGGAGGCAATTTTACAGAGACCAATTAAGCTGCAAATCTGCCATCTTTAGGACATGGGAGGAAACCGGAGCACTTGGAGGATACTGATCTGGTCACAGGAAGAACATGCAAACACCACATAGACAGCGCCCCAGGTTAAGATCGAACCCGGGTCTCTGAGGCAGCTGCGCCACTGTGCCGCTCCTAATGATTGACATCAGTATGACCAGACCATCTCTTAACCTCAGCTATATTTGGTGGGCATGATATGACGAGCATGTGATACTGTATTAAACATGTACTGTAGCTCTAGTGTGGACAACAGAAGTGAATAGGAAGATAGACACAAAGTACTGAAATAACTCAAGGGGTCAGGCAGCATCTCTGGAGAAAAAGGATGGGTGATGTTTCAGGTAGGAACCTTTCTTCAGACTGAAAGTCTTAAAGACTCAGTCTGAAGAAGGCTTCCAAATTGAAATGTCTTCCATCCTTTTGCTCCAGAGATGCGGCCTGATCCGCTGAGTTACTCCAGCACTTTGTGTCTATCTTTGGTGTAAACCAGCATCTGCAGTTCCTTCCTACACAGAAATGAATAGGAACTAGAATTTGGTATAAAGCTATTAAATAAATAGTCTGAAGAAGGGTTTCAGCCCGAAACGTTGCCCATTTCCTTCGCTCCATAGATGCTGCCTCACCCGCTGAGTTTCTCCAGCATTTTTGTCTACTTTCGATTTTCCAGCATCTGCAGTTCCTTCTTAAACATGAAATTAAAATGTTGATTTTAGATCTGATCCCCATTTCAACATTTTTGCAAAAGATAGTTTTGCCTTCAAATAATCTGTTCTTGCTTTTTTTGTTGCCAGCTCATTTTATAATGGTGCATTCATTGCCAGAATAAACATTAAACAATTTATCAGACTTCAGTCATCACTATTGTACTGATAACGACCTTAATCAATAACAACAATCTGGCTTGCCTCAATTTGACTACACAGCATGGAAAAAACAGTGGCAAATTCTCCCACTGATCATTTTAATTCATTAAAACAGATAAAAAGATTGTCACACCAGTTTATCAGTGATTAGTCATTGTATAGGTGTTAATGTACAAAACTTAACAAGAAAAAAACTCAGGGGAAACTAAATGAATAGGCACTCAACACTGACCTGTGATAGGGTAAGAAGGAACTGCAGCTGCTGGTTTAAACCGAAGATAGACACAAAAAGCTGGAGCAACAGGACAGGCAGCATCTCCGGAGAGAAGGACTAGACCCGAAATATCATCCATTCCTTCTCTCCAGAGGTGCTGCTGACTGACTTGTGATTACTCAGCTGTAGCTGATTATTGACTATTTAACTTGGACTCTGATGACATCATTGAACTTCATTTCTGGTTTTAACCTAGACTGTGGTGGGAAATTTGCAGCAATCCTTTAATTTATTAATTTAGACAACAGGTGCAGAAGTAGGCCATTCGGCCCTTCGAGCCAGCATTGCCATTCACTGTGATCATGGCTGATCATCCACAATCAGTACCCCATTCCTGTCTTCTCACCATATCCCCTGACTCCGCTATCTTAAAGAGCTCTATCTAACGATTTACGAGGATGTTGCCAGGACGAGTGGGTCTGAGCGACAGGGAGATGTTGAGCAAGCTGGGATTCTATTCCTTGGAACGCAGGAGGATGAGGGGTGATGTTATAGAAGTGTATAAAATCAAGAGAAGAAAAGATCGGGTAGATGCACATAGTCTCTTGCCCAGAGTGGATGAATCAAGGACCTGAGGACGCAGGTTTAAGGTGAAGGGGAAAAGATTTAATAGGAATCTGAGGGGTAACTTCTTCACACAAAAGGAGGTGGGTGTATGGAACAAGCTGACAGAAGAGGTAGTTGAGGCAGGGACTATCTCAACGTTTAAGATACAGCTAGATAGGTACATGGATAGGACAGGGTTGGACCAAACAGGCAGGTGGGACTAGTGTAGCTGGGACATGTTGGCCGGTGTTGGCAAGTTGGGCCAAAGGGTTCGTTTCCCTGCTCTATCACTCTAATGTCACTATTAGCTATTATTGTCTATTCCTTATTGCCATATGAACTCCAAAACTCATTTGGCTTGTTCAGGGGTTAGTTCAGAATTAAGCAAAGTGCAGTGGGTCTAGATTTACATACGGACTAGACGGGGAAACGATAGCAATTTCCTTCCTTGATTTTCATACGTAAACCAGATGATTTATTTGCAACAGTCTGGAGGTCCGCCCGTGGATCGGGCATCAGAGAGGAGGTGGAGGGAGATGGCGACCACAGCGGATGCAGACAAGGTGGCCAGTGAGAAGAACTGGGGGGGTCTTAACTTACGCCCCCTCGAGGTCGGCTGCGGGAAGCACCACCCGGAGAACAAGGGCTGAAGAGGGCCAGCCATGGAGAGGAACATTGGTTCACGGGACAACCGAAATGGAGTTGACGGCTGCAACAGTCCTTTGTGGCCCACTGCAGCTGGAACTGTAAAATGGTGCCAAAATGGCAGGATTTGCTTATGGACTCTTTTGCCTGTGGGCTGTTCTGTACATTCGGTACTGATCAGGCCAATTGTGCTTATGTATGGTGATAGTCTTGTTGAGATGTATGCAAAAAATGTTTTTCACTGTACACGTGACAATTGAGAAACCATTGAACCACTGAACCAGTATCATGGACCTCATTGCTGAAATCAACTCTTTATTCTGGGTTTTGTTTAGTTACGCAAATGTTTTACAATTCTCTGCAAATTTTAAATAAAGTTGTCCAGATCGTTATTCAGGCTTTTTTCAAACAAAAAGATACATAATGGAAACTGGCCCTTTGGTCTACTGAGTCCACGCCGATCATTGCTCACTCATTCTCTGTTCTAACATCATTAGTTCTACGTTATCCCACTTTCGCATCCTCTCTCAGTTAACCTACAAACCCGCATGTCATTTGGTTGTGGGAGGAATCCAGAGAACCCAGCGGAAACCCACGTGGTCACAAGGAGAACGTACAAACTCCACACAGGCAGCACCGAAGGTCAGGGTCAAATCAGAAAAGACACAGAAAGCTGGAGTAACTCAACGGGTCAGCCAACAGCTCTGGAGAAATCCAGCATCATTCTTGCTGAGAGGCAGCAGCTCTACCAGCTGCAGAACTCTGCTGACCCATACCGCTTCAGCCCACTGACTCTGCACCGACCATCGATCACCGGTACACTAGTTCTATCCAATGCATGAGGGACAACTTTACAGAAGCCAATTAACCTCCAAACCTGCACGTCTTTGGAATGTGGAAGCTCCCAGGAAAACCCACGCGGTCACGGGGAGCACGCACAAACGTCATACAGACAGCATCCGTGGTCAGGATCTAACTCAGGTCTCTAGCATTTTGAGGCAGCAACTCTACTGCTGCACCACTGTGCTGCTTCATTTTCCTCACTGCCCTCTCATTCAGATGCTACACCTATACATAAGAAGGCAAGGTCATCACATGTGATACTCATGGGACATGGGGAAAGTTCCAGTGGGCAGAAAGTTTCTTTACCTGTGTGTTTCCTCCAGTGGTTTCTTGAACGAGGCTCCTGGACAAGGAGCAACTCACAGCAAAGCATTGGAAAAATCCTCCAAACACGTTGCTGAGGCCCAGTGCTATCAGCTCCTAAAATGTAACGGAAAATTATGTGGTGGGCCGTGATCCAACATACACCATAGTTTCTATAATAATATTCATTGACATAATGGAAAATTCCAGACAACCAGACATTAAATTAAAGAATTAACTTGAAATAGAACAAGGTACATCCAATTCAACTTTGTTGTGCAGAATTCAAAAATATGCCCTAATTTTAGTTTAGTTTAGAGATACAGCCTGGAAACAGAAGATAAATGCCAAATACTTGAGTAACCCAGCGGGTCAGGCAGCATCTGTGGAGAACAGGAATGGGTGACGATTCGGGTCTTAACCCTTCTTTGCATGGTTTCTTTCAGCAGGCCAACAATTACCCATCCACTAGTTCTATCCCATACATTTGGGACAATTTACAGAGACCAATTAACCTACAACCACGCACATCTTTGGGATGTGGGGGGAAACTGGAGCACCCAAATGAATTCCATGCAGTCACGGGGAGAACGTGCAAACTCCATACAGACAGCACCCGAGGTCAGGATCGAGGCCACACTAGTTCCATGTTGCTCCACTTTCTCATCCACTCCTTCCACACCAGGGGATAATTTACAGAGGCCACTTAACCTTCAAACCCGCACGTCTTTGGGATGTGGGAGGAAACCAGAGCTCCTGGAGGAAATCCATGCCATCACAGGGAGAACATGCAAACTCTACACTGACAGCACCCAAGGTCAGTATCAAACCCAGGTTTCTGGCGCTGTGAGGCAGCAGCTCTACCAGCTGTGCCACCCCATCCATTAGTGATCACATGGCGATTTGAATCTCATGGGAGTCAGATGTGATTGGCCAGGAGTTCATAAGATCATGAGCATAAGTGATAGGAGTAGGATTAGGCCATTCGGCCAATCAAGTCTACTCCGCCATTCAACCATGGCTGATCCATCTCTCCCTCCTAACCCCATTCTCCTGCCTGCTCCCCATAACCTCTGACACCCGTTGAACTGTGAGGTGCCGGAAATGAACAAGATCACAAAGCTGGTGGCCTTGGTTAGGGATCAGTGCTGAAAAGTTGGCATTAACTTCAATGCTGCAAATGGCAAAGCAGGCTGATGTGATCAAACAAAGATAGATTCAAACTGTGGAGTAACTCAGTGGTTCAGGCAACGTCTCTGAAGGAAAAGGATGGGTGCGTTTTGGGTCAGGACTCTTCTGGAGAGTCTGAAAAAGGGTCCCGACCAGAAATGTCACCAATCCTTTTTCTCCAGAGATGAATCCTGACCCGCTGAGTTACTCCAGCACTTTGTGTCCATCTTTGGTATAAACGAGCATCTGCAGTTCTATGTTTCTACATGATGTGTCGAACAATTTGTGATAACATCACCAATGAACCTTAAATTAACCTCTCGTTACCTGATTGCTGTCCACCTCGTACCCATGCTTGAGAGCGAAGATCTTGCCCAAAGATATTGTGACGCCATACCCTACGATGGCCAAGGCAAAGGCATCGCCTATGAGGCTGGAGGCAAGGCTGAAGTCAGGTAGAACTGGGGCTATCAAGCTGGAGAGCACAAAGGAGAAGAGGGATGAGAGAGAACAAAGAACGTTTATATTGGAACAAACATCTGCAAATGCTGGTTTAAACCAACGATAGACACAAAGTTCTGGAGTAATTCAACGGGTCAGGCAGCATCTCTGGAAAAAATGGATGGGTGACATTTCGAGTTGGGATCTTCAGACTGAGGAAGATTTATATGGTAGACACAAAATACTGGAGTAACTCAACGCGTTAGGCAGCATCTCTGCGGTGGGAGATTGCAACCTTCACGTGGTCCGCCCTGTTTCGACAAATGCAATCAACCCGGCGTGCACAATCAAATAAGATCAAATAGACCAAGTTGTTCAACAACTTTAGGCTGTGCACGTCATATGCAAGAAGAAGAAAATGAAGGCAGCATCTCTGGTCAGGTCAAGACCCTTCTTCAGACTGGAGAAGTCTAAAGAAGGGTCTCGACCCGAAACAACACCTATTCATTTTCTCCAGAGATGCTGCCTGTCCCACTGAGTTACTCCAGCATTTTGTGTCTATCTTCGGTGTAAACCAGCATCTGCAGTTCCTTCCTACACAAGATTTATATGGTGCCTTTCATGACCACAGAATGTCCCACTGAGGCGTTTTCGAAGTGTTGTCACTTGTGCAATGAAGATTCATAGCTGTCAGCTTCCACTCAATAAGATGCCACAAATAGCAAAACGTTAATGATGAAATAATCTGCTTCTCCTTAACAGAAACAAAAAAATATTGGTCTGGACACCAGAGAAATCTGTGAGGTCTTCAAAACAGTGGCACAGAATATTTTTAAATAAATGGAATGGGGTTTCAAGTGAGCATCTGATCCAAACCAATGGTATTGACCTGAAGACCAAGCCTACTTTTTTGTGTAGGAAGGAACTGCAGATGTTGGTTTAAACTGAAGATAGATACAAAAAGCTGGAGTAACTCAGCGGGTCAGGCAGCATCTCTGGAAAAGGGGAATAGATGACGTTTCAGGTCGAGACCCTTGGTCTCAACCCGAAATGTCACCTATTCCACTTTCCCAGAGATGCTGTCTGACCCGCTGAGTTACTCCTACGTCTACAGAATTGGAGCAGCATACCCTCGATATCAGAAGCAAAGAATGCTACCAACTGAACTACAGTCCCGGGATGGCGGGACTGTCATATGCTGAGAGAATGGAGCAGCTGGACTTGTTACACTTACAGTTTAGAAGGATGAGAGGCAATCTCATTGAAACATATTAAATTGTTAAGGGCTTGGACACGCTAGAGGCAGGAAACATGTTCCCGATGTGTCGGGGGAGTCCAGAACCAGGGGCCACAGCTTAAGAATAAGGCGTAAGCCTTGTAGAACAGAGACAAGGAAACACTTTTTCTCACAGAGAGTGGTGAGTCTGTGGAATTCTCTGCCTCAGAGGGCGGTGGAGGCAGGTTCTCTGGATGCTTTCAAGAGAGAACTAGATAGGGCTCTTAAAAATAGCAGAGTCAGGGGATATGGGGAGAAGGCAGGAACGGGATACTGATTGGGGATGATCAGCCATGATCACATTGAATGGCGGTGCTGGCTCGAAGGGCCAAATGGCCTACTCCTGCACCTATTGTCTATTGTCTATTGCCATGCCATGTTTTTAAACTTCAACCTGTTATGCTCAAAGACCCTGGGATTTGGGGATCTTCCATTGACCAGTGAGCTGGCCTAACTCACTGATCACTTGGCTGAGATCCTGCACTTTCTCAGATGGTCCTTTGGTGCAGTCACCTTCTGGGGCACCAGCTCCCAGTTGTTTGGTTGGACCTCTCTAGTGCAAGGGTTAGCCCAGCATAACTGACAGGCTCTGCCCTCTGGGTTACACCAGGAGCTGGGGAGGCTATAGAATCCCCGGTTGACTGGCCAACAAAACTCACATTCATTTGAATATCTGTGACAGTCATTAACATTTCACAAAGGACTCCAGCACTATATTAAAAAAATATTTTGACAAATTAAAGTATTTGGAATTAAAACATAAAGCACGGATGCCCACAAGGATTTAAGAATGAACAAATATGTTTTATATGATTTAAGTCTCAGAGTCATGTTGCATGAAAACAGGTCCTTCAGCACAACTTGCGCTGGCCGACCATCCACACCCGTCCCACCTGCCGGCATTTGGCACATATCCATATAAACCTTTCCTATCCATGCACCTGTCCAAATGTATTTTAGTTTAAGATTTCCTTTTAAATCAGCTCAATTGATTTACAGTAAAAGGAAATGATTGTACTTGCAATTCTCCTCTCAGCCATTTCTTTCTAATGATTTCAATGGACTTGCTGGATTTACAGCAGATTACTAGGGAAGATATCCTCACTCTTAAATGCTGGGAAAGTTGAGGAAGTCTGCACTGTGCTGTTGAACTCCCCGAGGAGTCTACCCCAACTGTGCACGCATCTCAAGAGTGAGCCAGAGTAGAAGCCCCATTTCAGGCAATTCTTGGTTGTCTTGAGATTCTGCTCATCTGCTTCAGGTCAAAGCTGACAGTGTCAATTAGTGATCACATGGCGATCTGAATCTCATGGGAGTCAGATGTGATTGGCTAGGAGTTCATAAGATCATGAGCATAAGTGATAGGAGCAGAAGTCGTCTTCGATATGTTTACTTTTAAGTGGTACATCAGGGCAAACGTCACATTCCACAAAATGGAAAAGACAATGGAAAAATGGGCGACACAGTGGTAGAATTACTGCCTTACAGCACTAGAGACCTGGGTTTGATTCTGACTACGGGTGCTGTCTGTACGGAGTTTGTATGATCTCCCCATGACCACGTGGATTTTCCCCGAGTGCTCCCGTTTCCTCCCGCACTCTGTAGACATACAGGTTTGTAGGTTAATTGGCTTCGGTAAAGATTGTAAATTGCCCGAGTGTGTAGTAGGATGGTGCAAGTGTAGAGGCGTCGTTGGTCAGTGTGGACTCAGCCAAAGGGTTTGTTTCCATGCTGTATCTCTAATCTAAATTAACCAAGTTATTTGCATATTTGCAAATCTATGGGATTAATTTGCCGAGACGGCAGTGTCTGTCATGTCATTGGGTTTTTTAAAAAATAAGTAATTGGTAGGTTCTCAATTGGTAAAGATGTCAAAGGTTAGGGGGAGAAAGCAGGACAATGGGTTTGAGAGGGAAAAATAGATCAGCCATGATCGAATGGCAGAGTGGACTAAACGGGCCGAATAGTCTAATTCTCCTCCTATATTAAAAAAAATGCCATTTTGTAAAATTGCTTCAAAGGGTTTAAAATCTAACATTTCATGCTAATGTGATGTATAATGACCAGGTGATTAAATGATAGATTGTTCAGACAGGAAGAGTGATTTTGCATTATTAACAGTGTTCTCTCTTGGGGAATGGAAAGCACAATCGTTAGTTTCTGACCCAGTTCTCAGAGATATGGACCATTCATCTGGAGAAATGAATTTGAATTTCACCATAGCAACCAGTGAATTTAAATTCAACAATCAAATAAACCTGGAATTTAATAATAACGGTGTCAGTAATGGAAGCAAGTGAAAGGCTATCAGGTTCATTGGAGTCCATCAGGGCGGAAATCTATTATCTTCAGCCCATCTGGTCCGTGTCTGATTCCAGCCCCTCAAAGTGCCTCCTCAGACCAGGGACAATTAGAACGAGACAATAAATGTCAATGAGGTTCATATTCTATGAAGGAATGAATGATTTTAGAAAAAGGCCATCCTTTGGTTATTATAAAACTGTAATGTGCAGGGTCAGGAATAGCTTCTTCCTTACATCCAGCAGGCTATTAAACTCTACAACCTCCAAATAAGCTCTGTACTATATAGACGGGGGCATTGGTTTTGACTTTTTGCACTATTATAGTTTGTGTGCGCGTGTGTGCATGCGTGTGTGTGTGTCTGCGTGCGCGTGTATGTGTGCGTGTATGCATGTGTGTGCGTGCGTGTGCGTGCGTGTGTGTGTGTGCGTAGGCGTGTGTGTGTGTGCACGTGCGTGTGTGTGTGTGTGTACACAGAAGTTTATATATATTATATATATTTGACCTTTTCATTTATTACATTGCTTACAGAGTACTATGTTTACATATTTTGTTCTGCTGCAGCAAGTAGGAATTGTGTTGTTCTGTTGGGGACATATTACAATAACGCATACTTGGCTCTTGACTCTTCCAATAAAGGAACGTCCCCCAAGCCCTGCCAAGATACTGTAACCATAGAAGAAAGGATGGCTGCTAAACACAAGATACAAGCTATGCTTCCAATGAAGTACGCTAGGTATTGTGGTTCGTTGTCTGACTGTTGCTGCGTTTGAGCACAGTTTGATGTTCTGGCCACAAATAGGTGAGAAAAAGTAATTAAAAAATGGTTTCCAATTAATCCAGTTGCCCTTTTTAAGGAAGTATTTCATGATCAACATACCCTTTTGGTATATCTCCAACAATTTCTATTCCATACTTTCCAGATAGGTCCACATACGTGCCAACCACCGTGGCAATTATTACCTAATTGAGAGCAGAGCATAAAATTAGCCTTGTTGGTTTGTAACTTTCCTTAAACAGCTAACAGTAACCTCATAACAGACACAAATTGCTGGAGTAACTCAGCAGGGCAGGCAGCATCTCTGGAGAAAAAGGTTGGGTGACGTTTCAGGTCGGGACCCTTCTTCAGTCTGAAGAAAGGTCCCGATCCGAAACGTCAGTCTGAAGAAGAGTCTCTACCAGAAACGTAACCCATCCATTTTCTTCAGAGATGCTGCCTGCCCACTGAGTTACTACAGCACTCTGTGTCTATCTTTGGTATAAACCACCTTGTTTCTACAAACAGTATTCTCATATTCACTGACTGATTCGTCACTCACAACTTTTGGAGTTATTTGTTGGCCATTAGCTTTATGTTTAAAGCTGCAAAATTAATTGATTTTCATTTTGACATTTTATATCAGCATTTTTGCTGCGATATCAGTAATGTTTTGGCTTGTTTCCACCTTTGAGGAGGAGGAAATAAGCAAGGCAAGCGCTAACTGGAGAAGAAAGGGAGGGTGAAGAAGAATGTCCATGTACCTTGGACCCTGCTATTGATTGCAAGAGTCAGGAAGTCGCCGTGTAGCTTTATAAAACTTTGGTTCACCTGTCTTTGGAGTGTTGTGTGCAGTTCTGGTCACTCTATTACAGGAAGGATGTGGAGGCTTTGAGTGGTGCAGAAGAGGTTTACCAGGATGCTGCCTGGATTAGAGGATACTGGAAAGGAGAGACTCTTCACGTGTAGACTTGCCGCTGCCTCAGCAAGACCACCAGCATAATCAAGGACCAGGCTCACCCCGAATCCTCCCTCTTTTCCCCTCTCCCAAATGCATACCTCCAGATTCAGGGAGAGTTTCTTCTCAGCTGTTATCAGGCAATTGAACGATCCTCACATCAGCTAGAGTGTGGTCCCGACCTACCATCGACCTCATTGGAGACCTTTGAACTATCAAACTTTATTGGACTTTATCTTGCACTAAATAATATACCCTTTACCCAGTTTCTGTAGACTGTGGACGGCTTGATTATAATCATGCATGGTTTTCTTATTGACTGGATAGCACGCAACAAAATAGCTTTTCTCTCTAACTCAGTACACATTACAATAATAATGAACTAAAAACTAAATTAAACTTGGTTGGTTGGACAACTTAGGTTGTTTTCCTTGCAGCATCAGAGGTTGAAGGGAGACCTGATAGAAGATTATAAAACGATGATAGGAAGAGCCAGTCAGAATAATTTCCCCATGGTGAGGATATCAAAGTCTAGAGGACATAGTTTTAAACTCAGAGGGAAAAAGTTGAAAGAAGATGCGTAGGACAGGATTTTGTAAGCAGAGAGTGGTAGGTGCTTGTAATGCAATGCCATGGGTGGTGGTGAAATCAGATACAATAGATGTATTTAAGAGGCACAGTGAATGGAGGTTACAGTTCACATGCGGGCACAAGGGGTTAGTTTAAACTAGCATTGTGTTAGTATAGACATAGTGGGCAGAAGGGCCTGTTCTGGCCTGTACAGTTAATGTTCTATATTCCACGTTGGTGCAGCAAATGCATTGAAATATGTGCGCGTGTTTTACCAAGAAAGCCGACTTCATTAATTCATCAGACAACACTTATTCTTACCTCAATTAGTTCAATAGGAATTGGTATTGGCAGCTTAGATTTGAAAACGTCATTTATCACCTTCACTCCCAGCATTGTGGACATGGCGATAAGACCGACAACCAGCGTGCCAATATTTGTCAAGTGTATCACTTTGATAATATCGATGAAGGTCTGCAGGGAACATAAAAGATCGATATAAACCTACCCGATCAAGACAAGTGAGGGGTTTAAATGCACAAACTAATGACTGAGTTTTTATCACTTTGATCTACAGGAAAACTTGCTCTAGGTATTTTCATTGACATTTTTAGTTCAAATTTGGAGAGAAAAGCTTCCCTAGTTTTCGAATAAATTCATGTGTAAGAAGGGTCCCGCTCCGAAATGTCACATATCCATGTTTTCACGAGATGCTGCCTTACCTGCTGAGTTGCTCCAGCATGTTTTGTAAACTAGCATCGGTAGTTCTTTGTTTCTACATTCTGTACTTTTGTCCAAGTCAAATACTTTAATTGAACTGTTTATCTTTATGAAGTGCATTTCATGTGTCAGTTCTGATCACTGCGTTTTATGAAGGACACGAAGGTCCTATAGAGGGTGCAGGAGAGATTTGCTCGAATAGTTTCACAGATGAGGGATTCCGTTCATGTTGAAAGATTGGAGAGACTGGGCATTTTTGTTTAAAAGGCAGAACTGAGATTTGAAGCAATATTTTGATGAACCTGAACAGGATAAATCGAGTTTCTGCCTCTTTAAGCAGAGGTGTTAGGAACCAGACAGACAGGTCCAAAGTAATTGGCAACAGATCATTGGGAGGTGCAAAGAAACATCACTCGTACATGGAAAGAGTTACGTTCCATAATGTACTATCCAAAAGTGTGGTGGATGCGAATTCTGTTGCAGCTTTCAAAAATGAAACTGGGTAAACATTTCATTGGTGGATAAGGCAAAAGATGGTCAGACTGAGAGCAATAATGAACATGGTTGAAATCAAAGTGGCAGCCAGACTAAGAACCTGGGCGCTTGAGAATATTGAAGGCTAGCAGAAGCAATTGGCCTGCTGCCCCTAAGTTACACCATACTGTGATGAAAAACTAGGTACTCAGTAGACTATTTCTGTACACTTGCTAAACGGGGGTATGGCAATATTCTAATTGTAAGATAAAGAATGTCACTGTGTTAGCACCGTGCATGTGACAATAAAGGACCATTGGACCATTGAAGTCTTTTGAAGTGAAAGCAGATTATTTGTATAACTTGCAGAAACAAGGAACTGCAGTTGCTGGTTTACAAATAAACCCCACAAAGTGCCGGAGTAACTCAACGGGTTGGGCAGCATCTCTGGAGAACATGGATAGGTGACATTCCGGGTCAAGAGGGAGTCATCCCTCTTTCAAATCCCTTGCATGTAGGCTCAGCAGACGTCTTCTGTACACTTGGTCCTCATCCAAAACGCCACCTATTCATGTTCTCCAGAGAAGTTACCCGACCCGCTGAGTTACTCCAGCACTGTGTGTCTTTATTTGTATAACGTACTGATATCTAAACCTCATAATTGTACCTGGATTTGAAAATGATCAAAAAGAAAGATGTCTATTCATGTGGCACCCTTCATATTGTGTTCGGTATACGCCAACACACTTGAGGTACCATTGAGAAATAGTCATTGAAATGCAGCAGCTAATTCAGACACAGATCACAGAGCTATAATCACCAGTCAATCTGTCTTGGCAAGAACGATGGGAATAATGGAACAACTTACTATAGAGAGCAGACAGGATCCATGTTTGGTTCATGTTTCATCTGCAACCTGGCACCCTGCAGTCTCTCACACAGCACTGAAATGTCACTCTAGATCTCTGTTCCCAGTTTAAAATGAAACTCCATCCGGGTGTTAAGGATCATTTAAATAAGGTTTTCATGATTTTCAAAAATAATTTAAAAGGATTGTACAGAGGGAAATATTTTTATTGTTTGTGGGGGTGCCATGGACAAATGCAAAGAACCCGGAACAGGGTACAGAAGCTAGAACAGTACAGTAGTGAGGCATAATGAAAATTGGAGGAACAGCACCTCATATTTCGCTTGGGCAGCTTGCAATGTTGAGTGAATGTTGATTTTTTCTAATCTCAAGTAGCCCCTGCATTCTCTCTCTCCCCCTTCCTTTTCCCCTACCTACTAATCGTCCTACTAGTTCCACTGTTCACATCCCTGCATTCCTTCGTTATCACCTATTCCCCAGCCAACAATGGGCCATTATAAACTCCACCTTTCCTTGGTCATCTCTTGCTGGCCCTGATCTGTTCTGGCCTTTTCCTAGCTCCAGCCCCCCCCCCCCCCCCCCCTACTTTTCCTTGGTCAGTCTCGGCCCTTGCCTGGCCTAACTCCCTTTAATATGATGGCTGTTCTGGCCTTTTCCTAGCTCCACCCCTTGCTGGACTTCCCCAACCCCCCCCCCCCCCCCCCCCCCCCCCCCATAGCAGTCTGAAGATTGGTTTCTTCCAGACCTATGCCATTCCTTTTGGCCGCCAGGGCTTTCTCTACCTCCCTGCTTAAATAGTTGTGGCCCCTTAAGCTGTGACCCCTTGTCCTGGACTTCCCCAACATCGGAAACAATCTTCCTGCATCTAGCCTGTCCAACCCCAGTTTCCGAGTTACCCCAGCACTGGAGCATACCAGCAACTGCAGTTCCTTCCTGCATTGAACAGTACAGAACAAGGACCAGGCCCTTTGGCCCACAACGTATCTGCAGGAACATGATGGCAACCCCAACTCTTATCTGCCGCACATAATACATATCCCCCATTCCCTGCATATCCACATGCCTTGAAACATATAAGTATGTTAAGGGTTTCGACACGCTTGAGGCAGGAAACATGTTCCCGATGTTGGGGGAGACCAGAACCAGGGGCCACAGATTAAGAATAAGGAGTAAGCCATTTAGAACGTAGATGAGGAAACACTTTTTTCTCACAGAGAGCGGTGAATCTGTGGAATTCTCTGTCTCAGAGGGCGGTGGGGACAGGTTCTCAGGATGCTTTCAAGAGAGAGCTAGATGGGGATCTTAAAAATAGTCAGGGGATATGGGGCGAAGGCAGGAACGGGGTACTGATTGGGGATGATCAGCCATGATCACGTTGAATGGCGGTGCTGGCTCAAAGGGCCGAATGGCATACTCCTGCACCTATTGTGTATTGTCTATCCAAAAGTCTGAAATGCCACTAGCATTCTCCATCACCCCTGGCAGTACGTTCCAGGCACTCACCACCACCTACCCTTCACCTCTCCTTGAAACTTTAACCTAAAAGTTATGCCTCTACCATTTGACACTTCATCCGGGCGAAAAGATTCGGACTGTCTACTTTATCTATGCCTGTCATAAATGTATATATTTCTACCAGGTCTCCCCACAACCTCCAGTGTTCCAGAGAAAACAATCCAACTCTGTCCAACCTCTCCCTGTAGCTAATGTCCCCTAATCCAGGCATCAATCTGGTAAATCTCTGCACCCTTTCCAAAGCCTCCACATCGGTCCTTTAACAGGGCGACCAGTGCTGCATGTAATACTCCAAATGTGGCCGGACCAACGTCCTCTAATGCTGCATCATGACTTCCTGACTCAATGTCCTGAACAATGAAGGCAAGCAAACCATGCGCCTTCAGTATCACTCTATCAATGTGTGTTGCCACTTTCAGGGAGCTACAGACTTGGACCCAAGATAGAGTCATAGTGTGATACAGTGTGGAAACATGTCCCAGCTACACTGGTCCACCCCACTTGCCTGGGCTTGATCCATATCCCTCCAAACTTGTCCATGTAGATCTGAGTAACAATGATGGAACCATGTTCCGAAGGGTATTTGGAAAAAAAAATGAGGAAAAGAGAGTGGGCCTGAAATCTGTGCTAAAATGAGAAACTGTAAATCTGAAATTGATATTTTTTTGCTATCGAAACCTAAATGAAATTAGGATACAGATAAACTGCGACCTCCATGAATGGGGAAAGTTGGTCAACCAGAGAATGGTCTATCATTCCTGTCATGCCTCTGTCAAATGATTCTTTTGTCTAGGGCTGTAATCAGATACCATTTGCATGCAGCCTGCACTCTGCCTCCTCTTTAAGCCCTGGCCTGTGATGAAAGTTGGGAGTGTTCGTACTGGTGACTGGGTTCTCCTAGTTTACAAGCTTTCCGTTAATCAATGACTGGTTGCACTTGACTGTGTTCTGTGTTCCATCTGAACAGTGGAAATTGACAGCCTTCATTTAATTGGCAATTTATCTTCATGATCAATTCACATATTGCCATCTCCATGACTTTCTATACGGTGGGTAAAGTTCACAGGAAGACAAACAAAATTAAACTTAACCCTTGGTGGCAACAGATCATACACTGGCACATTAACCGCTTGCGAAACAGGAAAATGGTTCATACATCATCATTGTTAAAGAATTAAAAGCGGCAACAATTTCAATGTCCATTTTAAAATGTTGCATGACTTTTTCTCGTCACATATCCTGTTATTTAATTGAGACATGTATCAGATATGAAGGGAATGCATCTAATGGGCAGGTATTTTAGTTGGTAGTATAATGCACTTTGAGATATTTGGTGTTCTAGTGTCCACCTGCTTTATGTGTAATCCGTATCCTACTAGACATTGTTCTGTGCACCTGTTTTCAGTATTTACTTTTAACTTTCAAGGGCTTCCAGTTCACAATTTACTCAAATTTAAAGTATGAATCTTCTATTCAAATCTCTCTGTGTACTTATCCAGCCCCGAACCATTAACCTCAACTAACTATAGAAGTCTCTGCAATCCATGTGTACCATCTTTGGCTCAGGACTGGTGTCTTGCTCTCTAAAACCAGGGGTGGCACAGCGGTAGAGTTGCTGCCTTACTACACCAGAGACCTGGGTTCGATCCTGACTACGGGTGCTGTCTGTATGTAGTTTGTACGTTCTCTCCCTGACCGCTCCAGTTTCCTCCTACACTCCTAAGACATACAGGTTTGTAAGTTGTGTAGGAAAGAACTGCAGATGCTGGTTTAAATCGAAGGTAGACACGTAATGCTGGAGAATGCGTGACGTTTCGGGTCGAGTCTGAAGAAGGGTCTCGACCCGAAACGTCACCCATTCCTTCTCTCCAGAGATGCTGCCTGTCCCGCTGAGTTTCTCCAGCATTTTGCGTCTAAGGTTTGTAAGTTCATTGGCTTTGGTAAAGATTGTAAATTGTCCTTAGTACTAGTGTATGGGGATCGCTGGTTGGTTTTGCTGTGATTCCTCACCTTTGGACAGCACAGTGGAAATGTGGAAACGCGAGAGACTGTGGATGTTGGAATGAAGAGCAAAATAAAAAGTACTGGAGGAATGGCAGTGTGTGTGTGGAGGGAAATGGAAAGCCAATGTTTAGGGTTGGGACCCTTCTTCAGACTCAGTGGAAAGTTACTTGTGACCGTGAGGCTGGCGGGGTGGAAGATTGCAACCTTCACGTGGTCCGCCCTGTTTCGACTAATGCAATCAACTCGACGTGCACAAACGGAAGATCAAATAGAACAAGTTATCCAACAACTTTAGGCTGTGCACGCCACACGAAAAAAGAAGAAGTGAGGCTGGCAACAGTGGTGGTTTAAAACTACAGTTACTATTGCAAAACCGCATTTCACAGAGGCACCTGTTACTCACATAGATTAGCGCCAGGGGTCCATTCTTCTTGGGAACAGAGATGCCAAGCACATATATCAGCTGTGACACCAGCACATGGACTGCTGCCCCAGTGGTGTATCCTCGGACCAGAGGGTCGGAAAGGTATGTGACGACAAATCCAAATCGTATCATCCCCAGCATGATCTGCACAGTGGGGAAAAGCACAAGTATACAGATAGCAGAAAACATTCTTCCTCCACCTCTGGTGATCATAATGAAACCCAACAGTCTTTCTAAACCCTGTCTTACCTACCGAATAACGAAAGGCCGAGGTAGACTGAATGTGGAAAGGATGTTTCCAATAGTGGGAGATCTAGGATTAGAAGGCACAGCCTCGGAATAAAAAGGCATACCTTTAGAATTAGGAGGAGGATGAATTTCTTCAGCCAAAGTGTGGTGAATCTGTGGAATTTGTTTCCACGGATGGCTGTGGAGGCCAAGTCACTGGTTATTTTGAAAGCAGAGATTGATAGGTCCTTGATTAGTAAAGGTTTCAAAGGTTACGGGGAGAAGGCAGGAGAATGGCGTTGAGGGGGAGAAAGATAGATTGGCCATAATTGAATAGTGGAGCAGACTTGAAGGGCCAAATGGCTTAGATCTGTTGTTATATCGTAGGGTCTATTGTGACCTTGTTAGGAACTACATTGGTGATTGGGTCCACTATTAATGAACAACTATGTTTCCTCTTCATTGCCTAACATGCTATGCCCTTTGTGAGTACAGGCAATGAAAGTGATTAAGTATTTAACACAGCTTTATCTGCTTGAAGGTCTCTTTAAGATTCACCGCCTGCCTTATAAGATCAAATATGGGTAAAGTCCACGATAAAGACAAATGAAACTAATTTTAACCACTGGTGAAAGAAAACAGCAAATGCCGATTCTCCAACACATACACATCATATGGGATAGAGACACAGACACGTCCACTTTACATCCTGCATGTATGTATTGTTTTTATTCCCTTGCAATCATTTTATTTTGCTTCCCACCAAAATAAGTCAACAATGTAATGGGAGATACGATTATTGCATCCTCCTATAAGAGTAATTTTTCTGATAAAGTAAAACTATTTCCAGTAAGTACTGGGGAATTTGGTCTATTGGTGGGGCATCATCCGTGACCTCAAAGTTGGCGGCAGGAGGTGCCGGAGAAGGATGGTCTGCTGGTGATTCTGTTGAGGTGAAGGCTGCATTGGGCCTTTATGGCCAACGGCAGCTGGGACTGTGAAAATAGTGGCAAAACCCTGGTGACCCTTGCAAATGGACTCAAAGGGCAGTTTCAATATATTGGGCGCATAATTGGAGTATTGTATTTATGTATGGCAATAATCAGTAAGATCAGTAAATTATGGCGGCATGGTGGTGCAGTGGTAGAGTTGCTGCCTTATGGGCCTGTCCCACTTAGGTGACTTTTCAGGCTACCACAGGAGACTATGCGGTCGCCACATGGTCGCTGGTGGTCGCCGGGGTGTCGCCTGTATGGTCATGAGTAGTCTCCTCAGTTGCCCAAAGAGTCATAGCGTCTTTCCGGTCAGCAAAAAATTTTCAACACGTTGATGAATTTTCGGCGACAGTGGAGACCTTGGGTTTGACATTAAATGAGCGTAGCTTGACGTAGGTGCTGTCATAGGTTGTCGCCAGGTTAATGTAGGCAGTCGCCAGGATGTCGTCAGTTGTTGACAGGATGTCGTAGGTTATCGTCAGGCGACATAGCTTGGCGCTGGTGCTGACTTTAGTGAATTTCTATGTCGTACTTGCTGGCAGTTGCCGAAAAAATCGCCTAAGTGGGACAGTCCCGTGCAGCGCTTGCAACGCCGAAGACCCGAGGTTTGATCCCGACTACGGGTGCTGTCTGTACGGAGTTTGTACGTTCTCCCCGTGATCACGTGGGTTTTCTTTGAAACCTTTGGTTTCCTCCCACAGTCGAAAGATGTACAGGTTTGCAGGTTAATTGGCTTGGTGCTTGTGTAAATTGTCCCTAGTGTGTGTAGGATAGTGTCAATGTGTGAGAATCACTGGTGGGTGTGGACCCGATGGGCCTGGTTCCACACTGTATCTCTGAACTAAACTAAACTAAACAGTGTGCAAAAAAATGAATCTCATTGTACCTTCTATACCTACTGATAATAAAAGAACCATAGAATTGACCTTTGAAATGGATTTGACTGAATTCTCATCCAAAATAACATCATGTTTATGTATAGTGGGTGGTAAAACTAGACTCTAGATAAAGGAACAGGAACTGGCCCTTCGGCTACAATGTCCGTGCTAAACATGATGCCTAGTTAAACAAATCACTTCTGCCTGTACATGATCCTCATCCCTCCATTCTCTACACATCCGTGTGCCTTTCCTTGCCTTTTTCCCCCATGCGTTTCCATGCATCTTTAATGCCACTTTCGCATCTGCCTCAACCACCAGCCCTGCAGCTTGATCCAGGCACCAACTACCGTTTGTGTAAAACATTTGCCCTCATTTGTATCCTTTGTGACTCACGCCCTCATTTTCTGCCTTGGGAGGAGCCCTGCCTCACACACTCACCCTTGATTAATAAGTAGGACAGTTCTTCCTTATTGCTTCTCTATGATGCTTTTTGGCAGATTGGTCCATTAAGATCCCAATGGGCCCGTCCCACTTAAGTTATTTTTAGGCGACTGCCGGCGACTGTCATAGTCGTAGTAGTTCGCCGAAAAACTGGCGACTGGACCCCCCCTTCGACAGAAAATTTGAAATAAAATCATTACTTTAACAACAAAAATAAACTAAGTCAGCACTGGCGACAACATACGTCACCTGGCAGCAACCTACGTTAACCTGGCGACAACTACGACAGCACCTACGTCAAGATAAGTCAAGCTACGCTCATTGGCGTCAAACCCACTGTCACCGACTGTCTCTGAAAAATTTTCACCATGTTGAAAAACCAGCGGCGACCAGAAAGATGCTACGACTCTTTGGGCGACTGAGGAGACGACTCACGACCATACAGGCAACACCCTGGGCAACCATACTTTCCTTGGAAATCAGTTTATTTCCAAATGCAATTCACTGACAGATGATGAACCAGAAAATATTTTGCTTGTGCTCTCTTTTGTGGACGCAGCCCAGACCATCACACAAACCAACCTCCCTTCTATCAACTCCATCTACACTTCACGCTGCCTCGGCAAGGTTACCAGCATAATCAAGGATGAGTCTCACCCCGATCACTCCCTCTTCTCCCCTCTCCCATCAGGCAAGAGGTACAGAAGTTTGAAAATGCACACCTCCATATTCAGGGACAGTTTTTTCTCAGCTGTCATCAGGCAACTGAACCATCCTCCAACAACTATAGACCAGTCCTAAGCTACTATCTACCTCTTTGGAATGAATGAATGAATGAATACGTTTATTTTCATTGCACAATGCTGTGCAACGAAATTCCATTGCATCTCCTCCGGTTAAAAAATACAAACACGACAACCATTGACACATATGTACACTTATTAGTAAAAATAATAAATAAGTATTTAAAAAGAATTTTAAAAGAATGTTGCATTTCTTGGAATTACATTTTGCTTCCCCAGTGTTCTCTGTTGGAATTAAGTTATTTTATCGCACATGGGTAGAAACTATTTTTTAGTTTACGGGTGCGAGCCTTCAGAGACCTGAATCGCCTCCCAGAGGGTAGCAGAGTGAAAAGGTGGTTGGCAGGGTGGGATGTGTCCTGCTTGATGTTTGTGGCCCAGGCGCAAGCATCGGGCCCTATATATGTCATCCAAGGATGGCAGTTGAGCGTTTGTAATGCTCTGTGCAGTTTTTATAATTCCTTGCAGCGCCCTCCTCTCAGCCACAGTGCAGCTAGTAAACCACAGCAGGATGCCATAGGAGAGGATACTTTCCACGGCGCATCGGTAGAAGGACAGCAGCAGCGGCTGTGAGACGTTTGCTCTCCGCAGAAACCTCAGGAAATATAGCCGCTGATGTGACTTCTTCACCAGAGTGACGGTGTTCATTTGCCATTTGAGGTCCTGGGAGATGTTTATTCCCAGGAACTTAAAGCCAATGATTCTCTCCACCATGTCTCATTTGATGTATAAAGGAGCAGGTTCCTCTCTCCTCTTCCTCCTGAAGTCATCGACCAGTTCTTTTGTCTTTGATGGGTTGAGTACCAGGTTGTTTTTGGTACACCAGACAGTCAGTTTTTGGACTTCATCTCTGTAGCCAGACTCGTCGTTGTTGTTTATCAGTCCCACCACAGTCGTGTCGTCCACAAACTTGATGATCCTGTTTGTACTGTGTGTTGGTATACAGTGTATATTGTATACAAGATGGGACTCAGCACACAACCTTGTGGCGCTCCTGTGCTGAGCGTCAGGACTGGGGAGTAATTGGACCCCATCCTGACAGTCTGTGGGCGGTCTGTTCAGAAGTCCTTCATCCATCTGCATGTGTTTGCATTAACACCCTGATCAGACAGTTTGTCCACCATTCTGCTGGGGATGATGGTATTAAATGCAGAACTAAAATCTACAAATAACATCCTCACATATGAGCCAGGGCGCTCCAGATGTGTCAGTGCAGAATGTAGAGCTATGTTGATGGCATCCTCCGTTGACCTATTAGCTCTATATGCAAACTGATGCTGATCCAGGGTGGATGGGAGTGAGGACTTAATGTGGGCCAGGACCAGCCGTTCAAAACATTTCATCACCGTTGAAGTGAGAGCAACAAGTCTATAGTCATTCAAGCTGGTAATAGATGTTTTTATGGGTACAGGCACGACAGTAGCAGTTTTGAAACATTTAGGGACAGTGCACGTTGACAGAGAGAGGTTAAAGATGTCGCTAAAAACCTCCGCTAACTGGTCTGCACAGTCCCGCAATACTCTCCCTGGGATGCCATCTGGGCCAGCAGCCTTCCTGGGGTTGACCCTGCGGAGTGCTCTTCTGACGTCCTCTGTACTCACAGTGAGTAAACATAGAAACATAGAAATTAGGTGCAGGAGTGGGCCATTCGGCCCTTCGAGCCTGCACCGCCATTCAATATGATCATGGCTGATCATCCAACTCAGTATCCCGTACCTGCCTTCTCTCCATACCCCTGATCCCCTTAGCCACAAGGGCCACATCTAACTCCCTCTTAAATATAGCCAATGAACTGGCCGCAACTACCCTCTGTGGCAGAGAGTTCCAGAGATTCACCATTCTCTGTGTGAAAAAAGTTCTTCTCATCTCGGTTTTAAAGGATTTCCCCTTATCCTTAAGCTGTGACCCCTTGTCCTGGACTTCCCTAACATCAGGAACAATCTTCCTGCATCTAGCCTGTCCAACCCCTTAAGAATTTTGTTTGTAAGTTTCTGTGCCAGGTCGTCAGTGCTGGGTGCGGCTGCAGGTGCAGGCTCCGCCTCATTCAGCTCAAAACGGGTGAAAAAGTGGTTGAGCTCCTCAGCTAGCGAGTTGTTACTGCTGCTGATGGTCGGCCCCCCCTTGCCCTTGTAGTTGGTAAGTTGCTGAATGTCCTGCCAGATACGCCGAGGGTCCCTCTCGTTAAAATACCCCTCTAACCTTCTTCCATAGGCTGTCTTTGCCTCTTTAATGGCTCTCTTTAGTTTAGATCTGGCAGTGCTGTACAGTTCATCATTGCCAGATCTAAAGGCTGAGTTGCGTTCCCTCAGCAGTTTCCTGACATCCCTGGTCATCCATGGTTTGTTGTTTGGATAGCACCTGACCTCCCTGTCGACAGTGACGTTGTTGATACAGTTCTGTATATAGAACATGACTGTGGATGTGTATTCTTGTATGTCCTGGTTTGCAAAAAGATCCCACTGGGTGCGCTCAAAACAGTCCTGAAGTTGTGCGGCAGCACCCTCGGGCCAAGTCTTTATGTTTCTCACACTGAGACTCGGACTATCTTTAATCTGACTTTATCTTGCACTATACGTTATTCACTTCACCCTGTATCCATACACAGTGGACGGCTGGATTGAAATTATTTAGTCTTTCTGCTGACTGGAACTAAAAGCTTTTCACTGTACCGTTCGTACATGTGATAATAACTTGTACAAAAGTTATAACTGAACTAAACTGATTCAACATCATGCTCGTTCTTCCCTCTCTGATGATATCTTTTTTATACTTTGAGCAGATGATAAGTAGGGACAAGTCAGTGGCTGGTCTGGGTGTAGAAACATGAGCCATGAATTGTACAGAGTTGTTGGTGGCTGGTTGATGAAGGGACAGGAAAAAAAGGGTTTGGATGTCTTGCAATTAGGGTGCGGGGAACATGGAGAGCTGTTGAGCAGAGAGTGAATTGTGTGCTCAGGATAGAGATGGATTGTGCTAGCTTACATGTGGGTGCTCAGTGTGCCACGTACTTAAAATGATGCAAAGGAGTTCATTCGGCCCATTGATTCATGCTAGTTCCCGAGAGAAACAATCCCAACAGTCCGCTTCTCCCTTTCTTTGTATATGCTCAGATTTTGAAAACAAATGCCCATCAAGCAGGGCGGCACAGTGGCGCAGCGCCAGAGTTGTTGCCATACAGCGCCAGAGACCTGAGTTTGATCCTGACTACAGATGCTGTCTCTACAGAGTTTGCACGTTCTCCCTGTGACTGCATGGGCTTTCTCTGACTGATCTGGTTTCCTACCACACTCCAAAGTCTGTAGGTCAATTGGCTTCTATAGATTGTCCCTAGTGTGTTTGATAGGACTAGTGTACGGGTGATCGCTGGTCGGCGTGGACTTGATGAGCCAAAGGGCCTGTTTCCACGCTGTATCTCTAAAACTAAAACTAAAATGCAAGACTAAACAGTGATATACTGTTGCTACTTAACCCACCAGCACATCTTTAACATGTGGGAGGAGACAGGAGCACTTGAAGCAAAACTACACGGTCATGCAGAGAAGGTGCAAACTCTGCAGACAGAACCTAATATTAAGGATCAAACCAGGGCCACTCTCAGCTCTGGTTCAGAAGGTTACATTCTAAACCTGCTCCAGTAACCTGAACAAAATATCCACACTGTTGCCCCAGTGATGCACCATTGGAAAAGCTGTCCATTGCTCTTGAAGTCGACATAAAGATCCCATAGTATTTTCCTGAAGAACAGCAGGTGAATTAGCCTGAACATTTGTAAGAAAGTTACCTGCACTGATCATTACAATGAAATAAGGTATGATTGCAACTTTGCAAGCTGATGCAAGCATTGCTGTATGTATGAGCTTGGTGCGGGCAGACTACCATTGGCAATGACCATTTCCAAAGGCATCTATTTCACTGTTCATATTCCTTCGGTTTCACCTCCTCCTGAACCAACAATGGACCATTGTGGGCTCTATGACCATCGGTGCCATCTAGTTTGTTCTGTACCTCCAGTTTCCCTCTCCCCTGACTCTCAGTCTGAAGAAGGGTCTCGACCCGAAAAGCCACCTACTCCTTTTCCCCAGAGATGCTGCCTGACCTGCTGAGTTATTCCAGCTTTCTGTGTCTATTGTCAGAGATAAGAAGACAGATATAAGCCAAAAGGGTAAAGAATTGCGAATTGGTAAGCTTGGGGTAGAAAGTTGCCCCTTCTTGTCTGCATTGCACTGGGGCCAGTTTCCAAAAGATAAATCCTGAACTTCCATTTGCTTCCCATTAACTTGCTGCACCTGCATGGCTAACATTTTGTGTTTCATATCTTAAACGATGCAGTCCTCAATCAAACCTTCCCACCTTTCTGCCCCACATGAACACGAGCTCCGAGTTCCCTTGTGATAACTCACTTGGATGATCCCACAAAGGAAGGTGACCATGGCTGCCACTTTCACTCGCATCATGTCTCGTGCCACCATGTCTATCACAACTGTTCCATTCGTATTATTCATAGAAGAGATCACAAAGTTCTCATTCGGAGCCATCCTCTCAGTTATAGTCCCCAACATCACACTCAGGACTGCAAAGGATCCTACAACAAGACAGAAATAGATGTCGGTGAAATTAATATCAGATTGCTGTTAGTTTAGTTTAGAGATAGAGCATGGAAACAGGCCCTTCGGCCCACCTAGTCCGCGCCGACCATCGATCACCCAGTCACACTAGTTCTATGTAATCCCAGTTTTGCATTCTACACACTAGGGGCAATCTACAGAAGCCAATTAACCTACAAACCTGCATGTCTTTGGAATGTGGGAGGAAACCGGAGCAGCAGGAGAAAATGGGAGAATGTACAAATTCTGTACAGACAGCACCCACAGTCAGGATTGAACCCGGGTTTCAGTCACTGTAAGGCAGCAACTCTACTGCTGCACCACGGTGCTGCCCCATTCTGGACCAGAACAAATGATCATTATTACCTTCCCTTCAGTAAATGTAATGCAACATGTAGTAACACACGTGACTTGCATAGAATGAAAAAGCATTACACTTCATGGTGCTTTGAATAAAATAATAAAAAATTGTACTGCATAACACACTGTTACTTCAACATTTTGTACTTTTTCCAACCACCTGCCTAGTAAATGCCTCCTCCCCCCTCTCCTGTATCCACGTAGCGCTTGTCATAGTTTATCCTGCCCTCACTGCATTCAGTCCCAACCCAAAACATCACCCATTCATGTTCTCCACAGATGCTGCTTGACCTGTTGAATTACTCCAGCACTTTGTGTCTTTTTTTAATAATGCACATAAGATTAATTCAACAAATAACATCTGAAGTTTGCTCCAGGTGGAATATTCGCAGAGTTTTAAAAAGCTCGTCTTTGTTTACAGATCCCTTTAGCTCACGTCTCTTGTTCTCTCTATCTCTCTGACTTCCCTTAACTCTGCAATCCTCCAACACCTCCAACCTCCTCCAGCCCAGAACAAAAAAAAACAGAATCTGGTGGGTCAAGCAGCATCTATGAAGGCAAAAGGTAGATGTTTTCAGGTTGAGACCCTGCATTGGGACTGAGAGGGAGGCAATGGGGAATGGGGGCGAAGGGGTTGAGGTAGAGGATGGTAGATGAGCGGTGGAACAAGATGGGGAGGAGATGAAGGCCAGATGGAACCAGGGGGGGGGGGGGGGGGGGGGGGGGGGGAGGTAAACATAGGGACCATTGTGTATTTTTAAAGCAGAGATCAATAGGTTTGTGATTAGCAAAGGGGCTGTCCCACTGTGGTGACCTAATCCACGAGTTCAGATGAGTTTGCCCTCAAATCATACTCGCAGTATGGTCAACACAAGGTCCTAGGAGGTCTTTGTAACTCTCCTTCATGCTTGAGAGTAGTCCCCGCGTACTCGAGGCCTCAGCTAGGTCGCGGCATATTTTTCAACATGTTGAAAAATGCCCGCGAGTAAAAAAAGGTTGCCATGGGAATAATCGATACTTTTTTTACTCGTAGGTTTAGTCGAAGTAGGTCGTAGTAGGTCGGCATGTTATTCGTAGGTATTCGAGGGTAGTCGAAGGTAATCTAAGATAGTCAATGATAGTCGTAGATAGTCTTCAACATAGTCGAAGGGAGGTCGAAGGAGATCGAAGGAGGTCGTTTTCACTCTCCACTATTCGGTGTCCTATTTTCCCCGAAGTTAGTCGTAGCTAGTCTTCAACATAGTCGAAGGAGGTCTTTAACATGACATTTTTTCAAACTTTCCTAAACTCTTCTAAACATGCCAATTAGGTTACCGCAGTGGGACAGCCCCTTAAGGGTGACAAAGGTTATGAGGAGAAGGCAGGAGAATGGAGTTAAGGCATGTCAGATTAGCCACGATCAAATGGTGGGAGCAGACTTCTCTACCTTATGATCTTATGATTTTCCTGGATAGCACAAAATACATAACTTTTCACAAAATCTTGGTACACATGACAATAATAAACCTATACCAGCAGAGGGTGGGAGAGGGGGGATGGGGAATGTGGAACGTGCAAGGGGGAGATGGAGCAAACCAAAGAGATTTTGGGAATGCATTACACAAACTGTCTTTGTCACAAAGTGGTGTGGGGAGAAATAGCAGTGGGATAGATTGTTCTGAGCATTGCCCAGATCCCATGTGAACAATGATGAATGGGGACAAAGGATGCCAATACTGGCGAAGCTCAGCGGGTGAGGCTTGTTCTTGTACTCTAGCCCTCTCGAAATAAATGCTAACATTGCATTTGCCTTCCTTACTGCCGATTTGACTTGCAAATTAACTTT
This sequence comes from Leucoraja erinaceus, assembly GCF_028641065.1. Classification (NCBI taxonomy): domain Eukaryota; kingdom Metazoa; phylum Chordata; class Chondrichthyes; order Rajiformes; family Rajidae; genus Leucoraja; species Leucoraja erinaceus. Next base: position 32,284,412 of record NC_073392.1, read on the forward strand.
TTGGGAATTCTGCACCTGCATTCCCAAGTCCCTTTGCATCCACAAAAGTGGAAGAATCAAGTGCTGGAAGTGTGCCGAACTTACCTACTGAAACATGTCTGGATGTCCCAAATATAAAATAGATGAGCACAGGGAAAAAAGATGTGTAGAGACCAAATACAGGGGGAACAGCTGCCAAAAGGGCATATGCCATACCTGTAAAACAAAATGCTAATTAAGTTCATCTTAAAATGAAGTTAAGTTGGGCATCTTACAACCCAGCGGTATGAATATTAATTTCTCTAATTTCAAGTAACTCCTGCATTCCCTCTCTCTCCGCTCCTCCCCAACCCTAGCTCCACTGTTCGCCTCCGCATGTCCCTTCGTAATCACCCTTTCCACAGCCAACAATGGGCCATTGTTGGCTCCACCTTTCGTTGGTCATCCGTGCCGGCCCTGGTTTGTTCTGAACCTTTTCATATTTCTAGTCTCCCACTCCCTTGACTCTCAGTCTGAGGAAAGGTCTCAACCCAAAACGTCACCTATTCCTTTTCTTCAGCGGTGTTGCCCGACCCGCTGAGTTACCCCAGCATTTTGTGTCTATCTTTGGTGTAAACCAGCATCTGCAGCTCCTTCCTACATAAATTAGGTTAATGCTCCTATACTAGTAGATTTATTTTTTTCTTGGAAATTAAGATGGTTGGGTTCACGATCTTTCAGTATATAATTCATGGCCAAATTACGGTTCATTTTAAAGTATATTGTTTGTCCTGTCCTGTTCAATTATCTGAGAATTAGAATGCGGAGGCTCTGGTGAGATGTCATCTTATTAGATGTATTACATGGTACAACTTCTGATTTGATTGACTTCTTTCTCTGGTCATAAGAGTTCAATTGAGTTGTACAATGATAGAGAAAGCAATAGCTATCAGATTGTTCCCCTTGATGTTAGTTTATATATTAAACAATTAATAATAATAATAATATGTAGGAAGGAACTGCAGATGCTGGTTTAAACCGAAGATAGACACAAAAAGCTGGAGAACTCAGCGGGTCAGAGAGCATGCTTGGAGAAAAGGAATAGGTGTCGTTTCGGGTTGAGATCCTTCTTCAGACTGAGAGTTGGGGAAAGGGAAACAAGAGATAGAGACGGTGATATAGATGTTCACTCTTCTTAGCCACCAATGAGAAGTTTAGTTTAGTTTAGAAACAGGCCCTTTAGTCCACCAAGTCCATGATGACCATCGATCACCCATTCACGCTAGTTCTTTGCTATCCTACTTTCACATCCACTCCCAACACACTAGGGGCAATTTGCAGAGGCTAATTAACCTGAAATCACACATATTTTGGGGATGGGGGAGGAAATCGGAGCAGTCACAGGGAGAACGTGCAAATTCCACACCAACAGCACCCGAGGTCAGGATCGAACCGAGTTCTCTGCCGCTGTGAGGCAGCCACTCTACCAGAATATTAGCGATCCCTTTTAAGAGCATTGTCTGACTGTTTTATGTCATTATGCAGAAAGAAAGCTGGGATTGACTATATGGCACAGAACAAAACAAAAAGGCTTTAGAAGTCAGGTCAAACCAGAGCACAACATGAGTAGCCATATTCCACACTACACAGGATTATCACTGCAGAAATGGTGGCTCCTCTTCGTGTTCACCTCAGTAACACTGAGTATGAGGTGTGACATCTAATGCTGGCCAAAACATTCATATTCAACGATGTTCCTTGGAGTGCATTTTGGCAGGTATTTCATCTGGTGACTCTGTCTATGACTCCATCCTACATCCTGGGATTAAGTGTATGAGCCTCTAATGTCATAGTAAGAGGCCGTGCCATTGTCATGAATTAATGTTTGCAAAGGATGAAGTGCTCACTCTGTGGTAACTGCACAATTCCAACACTGAATCCAGAGCAGACGTCACCCAGCAGCCATTCCCGGATAGGATACTTGGGCAGCCAGCGAAGGATCGGGACCAACTTGAACAGCAAAGTTTGGGCTTTGGAGTTCGAACATCTGAAAAAATAAAGGTGATTAATTAGTGTTAGCGTTTGTGGACATTTTTGATCTCCCCGTTGACAACATAAAGACATGGCTGAAATCCTTCAGAAAACCCAGCAACGAGATTTCTAAATTGTTGTCCGATAGTTGAATACAACTCACTTGTCCAAATAAAAATCAACTGAACTCCATTCTGCTAGAAACAAAATCAGATATTGAGGTTGTCCATTGAAGTTAGTTTAGGTACCAAACAAAAAAGTTAGCTTAATTTTAGTTTAGAGATAGAGCATTGAAAAAGGCCCTTATTAACCAGAGTCCACGCCGACCAGCAATCACCCATTCATGTTGATTATTATAAATATATTATTATATTTTTATATATATTATTATATTTATAAATACATGAATATTATTTATATAAACATAATATTATTAATGTAATATTATAATGATATTATTTTACTCTTTGGTACATTAAACTTATTCAAGAATTGATTATTTTTTAGTGGATATAAAATTAATGCCATATACAATCAATCCAACATATCACATTAGTAGTATTTCAGATCACTCTCCGTTGACATTTTCAGTAAAATTTGAGGGAATGCTGAGTAAAAAATCTTTTTGGAGGTTTAATACACATATTTTAAATGACTTTCAAGGCTATCAATATTTAAAACAACAAATTAAACTTTTTTTTTTTGATACAAATACAGGTACTTCACCTTCTTTATTATGGGAAACTTTTAAGGCATTTATTAGAGGAATTATAATTTCATATCAAATTTTTCAAAATAAAAAGAATAAGGCAGAACAAATGTTGTTAGAACAAGAAATCAGACAGTTAGAGTCAGATAATGCTAAAGATTCCACGACAGATAAACACAATAAGATAATATTACTGAAATTTAAACTTAATCGAATTTTATCAGCAAGAGTAATAAGATGATTCCAAATTACAAAACAGGAACATTTTGAGTTTGGTGACAAACCACATAAGCTTTTAGCTCGCCAATTGAAAAAACAAGAAAAGGAAAATACTATAAACTAAAATTAAATCAGAGAAAGGTGAATTACTAATACTACCTAAAGATATTAATAATAGATTTGCTCAATTTTATCAAAATGTATACACATCTAAAACTAAAATAGAAGATAGTAAATTAAAAATGTTTTAGATAACTGTAATCTTCCAAAACTGGACCTTTTGGAACAAGAGGAACTTGGAGCTCAAATTACAATCAAAGAAATAGGTGAAACAATAAAATCGTTGAAAAATGGTAAGACACCGGGACCAAATGGTTTTAGTAATGAATTTTATAAAAAATTCCATGAGATAACGACCCCTTACTTATTTAATTTATATTCCCACGCTTTTAAAGAAAACAAACTACCTGAAACACTAACAGAATCAACTATTATGCTTATTCCAAAAAAAGATAAAGATTTAGAAGATCCGGGCTCATACAGAGCTATATCACTTTTAAATACAGGCCAGAAAATCTTAGCAAAGACATTAGCAAGAAGATTAAGCAAATATATTAGAAAATTGATAAACCCTGATCAAACGGAGTTTATACCCAAAAGATACTCATTTAGTAATCTGAAACGCCTGTTTAATATAATGTACTCACATAAAGTAGAGGAAGAAGATATATCAATTATTTCTTTGGACGCAGAGAAAGCATTTGATCAGGTAGAGTGGCAATACTTATATAAAGTACTGCAAACATTTAATATGGGAGAGAATTTTATTATATGGGTAAAATTATTGTATGATAAACCGATGGCAAGAATTTTAACTAACAACATGTTATCTCAAAAATTTCAATTATCAAGTGGTAATAGGCAGAGATGTGCGTTATCACCCCTGCTATTTGCCCTTATGATAGAACCTCTGGCTGAAAGTATAAGAATTCATCCGAATATTCAGGGCTATAATACTAGGGACTCAAAGAATAAAATCTCATTATATGCAGACGATATACTTTAATATATTACAAAGTCACAAACGAGCATACCAAATTTATTAAATTTAATAAAGGAATTCGGGTCTTTTTCTGGATATAGAATAAACTGGAATAAAAGTGAAATCATGACGTTAAAACCTCAAGAACCTACACACTTACTGAAGTCCCCCTTTAAAATCGCAACAGAAAAATTTAAATACTTGGGTATTCAGATTACTAGAAAATATAAAGCATTATTCAACGCTAATTTTAAACCTTTATTAAATAAACTTAATACGCTGATTAAATTTTGGAAAACACTTCCTTTATCATTATTAGATAGAATAAATGCAATAAAAATGATCTTCCTACCACAATTACTATACCTATTTCAGTCTATACCGGTATATATACCAAAATATATATATTTTTTAAATTAGACTCTAATATTACTAATTTTATTTGGGACTATAGATCACATAGAATTTAAAAAAAAACACTTATGTAAACCAAAAGATGTCGGGGGACTCTCACTCCCGAATTGTATGTATTATTACTGGGCATATTAAGAATATAATTTATTGGCTGGATAGTTCTACCCAACAGACAGAATGGGTAAAAACGGAGAAAGAGGATTGTTTTCCTTGTAATATAGGAATGATCCTCTTCTCCCCGAAAAAACTGAACTACACAATATATAAGAAGAACCCAATTATATATGGTACAATAAGAATTTGGAAACAAATAAAATTATCTTAAAAATTAAGAAATTTATAATTGTTAATGCCAATAGCGAATAACCCTTTATTTAAACCATCCCTTATTGATAAAACATATAACCAATGGGAAAGTCTCAGAATTAGAAGGATCGGGGATATGTACGAAATGGGAAACCTACTATCATTCCAACAATTACAATTAAAATTTAAATTGAAAAACAACCAATATTTTAAATATCTTCATATTTGCGATTTCATGAAAAAATACATACAAGGATATCAAAAAATAACTCCTGAATTATTGGAAGAAGCAATGATCTCCTTACTTCTTTTCTTTATGTCTTATTCTCTTTTTCCTATTTTCTTTTCTTCAACTTTCTTCATTCATTCGTCTTTTTTCTTTTTCTTCACACACTTTTATCTCACGCCTTTCTATCCTTTACTATCTAATTTATTTTTCTTATTCTTATCTTTCTTTATTATAACAAAAAAAAAAATAAGCTGTACATAAAATGTATTATGAAAATATATATTATGCACTTTGGTGCCATATGATTGTACTTCTAATAAAATAAAATATTAAAAAAAATATATATATTATTTTAATATAATACAATATGGTACAATTACATTAATGATAATATAATTATCTTATTATTATTTTGATCAGAATATAATTATTATTGTTATAATCATTAAATAATATTTTAATTACTATTTAATTATTAATGTCAGCTTCAGCACCATAAGAATAATTAGGTTGAATTTTAGTGCCAACCCTTGAACATAATTTATATTTTCTACTTGAGTTTTGTTTTATTAATCTTTCCAGTTTGAATTTAAGCTCTTGCCGGTTGGTGAATCTGACAAGTTCATTTCACATGGGTCGTATTTGAACTGCGAGTCTTGTGACTTGGTATATAACAAGTGATAAATTGGAACGGTAAACCAAATGTGAAGTTATTCGAAATCAAAGCAATGCTTGCATGCTCAAGTAAGTCAAGTGCTAATAAATCATAATCATAATCACACTTTATTAGCCAAGTATGTTTTGCAACATACGAGGAATTTGATTTGCCATAGTCATACTAATAAAAAGCAACATGACACGCAAATTGTATTTTAACATAAACATCCACCACAGTGACTCCTCCACATTCCTCACTGTGATGGAAGGCAAAAGAAAAGTTCTATCTCTTCCCTTCTTTATTCTCCTGCGGTCGGGGGCCTCAAGCCTATCGTTGACGGGATGATCTTGGTTCCCGTAGCCGGCAGTTGGGCCCTTCGCTTCGGGGCGATCAAGCTCCCGCATCGGGGAGGATCTCAGCTCCCCCCGTCCGGTGATCGGACCCTGGGCCGAATCTCCTGCGACTTTGGAATTCACAGTCTCTACCCGAGACTGTGAATTCCTCAATGTAAATATCCACATGCCGCGGTAATGATGAAGCCGAATTTTAGTTAAAAATATAAGAAGATATTAAATTGACTTCTGGGCTAGCTTACAGCTTATATTTAGTGTCAAATTAGGCTTGCCTTAGGTTGTGGTGTGTGAGATAATAAATCCTATAACATTGTCTCCCAAGTGAGGAAGAGAGACATAGCTAGTCACATCTTTGTAAACAAATGGCCTATGTTTATGAGGGACCAAGTGACAGAGAGGAAGCAGCGAAAAAGCTAGGGTGATCTCTTTGGAGATAAAATGACCTAAAGCAAATGGCCAATGTTTTTAGTATATCTTGTACCATGTAAACAAAAGGCCTTTGATGTGATGCATTCTGTGGAAACCTTTTCCTGTACCTCTGACCATGACTAATGTCTGTGGAATGTGCTAAGGGGACAAAAAAACCCTATTTAAAGCAATGTAATTCTGTTGTTAAGAGAAGGTGGCTGAGCACAGTTGAGTGTCTGTGTTGGTCACTTAGCTGGAATTCTCGCTCCCTTCCATTGGCCGATGTTAAGTAAAGTTTTGAACTGGTCTACCAAACAGTTTGTGTGGTGTCTGTTTATTAAGAAGCGAACCTGGTTTAGTAGTTATAAAAGTAGCTTTTTCAGTTGGAGCGTCGATCCCAGGCAAGGGTTCGCAGGCTCTGATGGTAAGTCCTCGGCCCCGCGGTTGGTCTCAAAATCAGTATTGAACAAGGTCGCCAGCTCCATGATAGGCCGCAGAGCAACTGGAGATACGATCCGGAAAACAATCGCATCTCTGGCAAGGTAAGAAATTGAAAAAAAGTTTCCCCCGATCCCCTCTCCCACATAAAACAAACCAGAGAACATTAACACATACTTTTAAAACGCACTAAAAATAACAAAAAATATGAAAAGACAGACAGACCGTTGGCGAGACTGCCATCGCTGACGGCGCCACCCGTAATAAAGATATAAGAAAGGTCCCGACTTAAAGCGTCACCAATCCTTGTTGAAGAAATATCCCGACTCAAAAGTCACCTGTCCACGTTTAAAGAAAGGTCTCAAACCGAAACATCACCTATCCATGTTCTCCAGGGATGCTGCCTGACCTGCAGAGTTACTCCAGCAGTTTGTGTCTTTTTTTTCTTGTTTACAGTACCTTTGTTTGACACATTCAATTGATAGACCATGGAGGTAATATTGTCAACAGTACATTGGAGCAGCACATGTTCTATTACACAACTCGTGTATGAACAGAAACACTGAGAGTTTTTAAATGGTGAACAAATGGGAAATGGTGAGATGTGCAAAGAGATCTCGGCATTCTTGAACAGTAAACATGGAAATGCAGAGGGAATATGAATGAGCTAACATCAGAATGGGGCAGCTCTGGCACACACAATGGTTATCAGTGATTGTGGGCTAACCAATGTTTAATATAGATTCAATGTGACTTTGGTCATTTTTCTGTCTATTCCTCCATTTATGAGCCCATAGTTTGAATAAAATGTGCCATACCATGTGAAATGAATTTCACTGAAAATCCATTGCCCAAATTCTGCATTGAAACTCCAACTGTGTGATTGATGAAAATCTGCATGAATGTTTTGCTACAGTCAATATAATGGATGCTAGAATCAACTCAGGCCCTGACAGTGTTATTCTGTTTGCGTTTGCTATCTTTCTATGTAAAAGTTGCAACAATATCTGGTTCACTACATCGATTACATGTGTAATGCAAGATGAATGGATAATGCAAGTCGAAATCAGAGGCTTGGATCAGTTTATAGCCCCTCTAAAAAGTTACTATAAAAAGAATTGCACATACTATAAAATGAGTAGAGCATGCATTCAAGATATGAATAGCCTCTTTAAGTCATTGGTCATTAAGCAAGGATTTATTAATTTAGTATGAACATTTATATTGCCTTGTTGCTGATGGAAGAATGGCAAAGCAAGTCTGTGCTTAACACACAATGCCATAGAATGCTCACAAATACAACAGTAACAATACTCCCAGGGGATCCGGTGGGCGGCGCGACTCTCGTCAGCAGCGACCTCTGCAGTCTGTCCGCGGTTTATTATTTTTTGTCTGTGTTTTAATGTAGTTTTTGTTATTTTTTGTTGGGGTGTGTGTGTGGGGGTGGGGTGGGAGGGGGGGGTGGAAACTTTTTAAAATCTCTCCCTGCACTGGAGACCCGACCTTTTTCGTCGGGTTTCCGTTGTCGTTGGGGCCGCAACGAGGAGCGGCCTCCAACAGGAAGAAGCCGGGGACTCTGGTGCTACGACTCACCGTCGCCGTCGCGGGGCTGGCCGAGTCCGGAGCGGGTGGAGCGGTGGAGGAGCGCTGCTGCTGCTGCTGCTGCTGCTGCTGCTACCGGAGAGTCGGAGGCTCCAACGGCAGGTCTGTGGACGGTGGCACCGGGAGCCCGCGGCTCCCTGGAGGGAGACCGCTTTTCAGGGCTCTCGCAACGGCGACTTCCCCCGCCCGAGTTGCGGGGTTGAAGAGCTCCTGGAGCGGGGCCTTTACAGCACCACCCCGCGAGGCTTGGAATGGCCTCGGGACTCTGCGAGCGCACGCCGGGGGCTCTAACAGCAAGACCCGGTGTGCGACCTTGCACCACCCGGCGTGGCTTTAATGGCCGCGGGACAATTGCCATCGCCAGCCGGGGGCTTTGACTTTGACTCTGACATCGTGGGGGGGGAGAGTGCAGTGGAGAGATAAGTGTTTTTGGCCTTCCATCACAATGATGTGATGGATGTTTATGTAAATTATGTTGTGTTGTTGTGTCTTGGGTCTATTTGTTTGTAATGTATGGCTGCAGAAACGGCATTTCGTTTGGACCTCAAGGGGTCCAAATGACAATTAAATGTATCTTGTATCTTGTATCTTGTAAGTATTCAATAGCTGCAAATATGCTTGGTGATGTCCTGAAGTTGTGAAATGGGCTTAAATGGGTATAAATTATTTGGAATGAACCTCATCCATACCACTGATAGGGAACACATTGGAGGTTAGCTGGTTTTGGAACCACACAGCCTTCCCATTACTTCTTACCAACAATGCAACAAGTCACAGTAGAGGATATTATTGATCAAGAGCTTGGTCAAAGATTGGGTTCTTGGAACATTTTAAAAGGGGAAAGAGGCAGAGGGGTGAAAGGATTTTGAGAGGAAACTTCTTAGGTTTTGCCCGCTGAATGCATGGTGACCCCACGTTGGAGCAATTAATTTTGGGGACCCTTACAAAGTAAGAATTGCACATGCGCAGTGGTGTGTAAAGCCAGTGAAAGACAGTTAAGCAAACTAGAACAGACCTGCCTGTGCTCATCACCTCATTTTTATAGACTGCTGGGTGGCAGTTGGAAAAGTTTGAAATGTTTCACAACAATTACATTTATCTCAGGGAAAATTAGATTTATTTTAGACTTTCAAGATACAGTGTGGAAATAGGCTCTTCAACCCATCAAGTTTCCACCAACCAGTGATCACTCTCCAACACTAACATCATCCTACACACTAGGGACACTTTTTTGACTAACTGTTGCCAATTAACCTACAGACTTGTACGTCTTTGGAGGAAAGCAGAACACACGGAGAAAACCAATGCAGTCACAGGGAGAAGGTACCATCTCCATACAGACAGGATCCAAGCCGAGTCTCTGGCGCTGTAAGGCAACAACTCTACCGCTGCCCCCCTCCAAATAGATAGAAGAAAATAATAGATGATAAATAATTGCTTGAATATATATGAAAGATTGTCTTGAAAAATTAATTAGCAACTTGTTTGAAATCACAACATAGAAATATCAGTGACTCTGAGAGGAAGGTGTGAACATTGTACCTCACTGACTCTAACATTTGCAGTTGCCCATGTATAGACCAAAGGTTAATTAATAATCTCTTATATGGCCCTGAATTATACAATGAACTATTGAACCACAGTACTCTCGCAATAAATTCCAGTACTTGACTGTTGATACTGATCCAAATCATTAATGCATTAATTCATTGAAACATTACCTTGACATTTGAAAATAACAGGTCTGGAGTAAAACATCATTCTCTAGCAAATCTGCTCCCGGGCCCTATTAAATTAGGTGGGGGAAATTTTGCAGTTTTGTTAGGTGCTATAACAAAACACAACTAAATCTTGGTGAATAAAGTAAATGGTCAAAAGTTTAGTTGAAGGGATAGACTTTAAACAGCAAATTTAAAAAACAAGCATGCAGAGGGTAAAATTCCATGGCCCATATTACAATCTGAATATCTTGTAAGGCCACCTCAGATGGTATTTATTTATATATTTAAATCTCAGCATTAATCAGAGATACATAGGAATGATTGGTTTCCCACAGGACAATAATGATCCAATCAATCCAGCAGCAATTAAATAGATTTACTTAATTTATGTTAAATCATGTTTGTTGTGCTTTGAACTTGGAATCTCTGTAAAATTAGTGTCATTGAGCCAGAAATCATGAAATCATTAGCGTTTGGTGCTCTGGATTCCAGCAGAGTCTTTTGTTCCCCCTCCCTGACTCTCAGCCTGATCAAAAGGTCTTGACCCAAAATGCCACCCATTCCTTTTCTCCAGAGATGCTGCCTGGCCCACTGAGTTACTCCAGTCTATCTTCAGTTTAAACCAGCACCTGCAGTACCTTCCTACACAAAGAAGGTTTGATTGAATTGATTGATACATTGAAAGATACATAGAAACATAGAAAATAGGTGCAAGAGTAGGCCATTCGGCCCTTCGAGCCTGCACCGCCATTCAATATGATCATGGCTGATCATCCAACTCAGTATCCTGTTCCTGCCTTCTCTCCATACCCCCTGATCCCTTTAGCCACAAGGGCCACATCTAATTCCCTCTTAAATATAGCCAATGAACTGGCCTCAACTACCTTCTGCGGCAGAGAATTCCAGAGATTCACCACTCTCTGTGTGAAAAAAGTTTTCCACATCTCGGTCCTAAAAGATTTCCCCCTTATCCTTAAACTCTGACCCCTTGAGTCCATGCCAGTCAACGATCAACGATCACTCATTCACACTAGTTCTATGTTATCCCACTTTTCACATGCACTCCCTACACACTCGGGGCAATCTGCAGTGGTCAATTAACCTACAAACCCGCACGTCTTTGGGATGTGGGTGAGACCGCAGGACCCGGAGGAAACCCTTGCGGCCACAGGGAGAAAGTGGGTTTCCTCTGGGTGCTCCGGTTTGTAGGTTAATTGGCTGCTGTAAATTGCCCTGAACATGTAGCTAGTGGATGCGAACATGGGATAGCATAGGTGTTGGTGGGCCGATGGGCCTGTTTACATGCTGTATCTCTAAGTACTAAATTTGTCCTGATCTTGTAATGTACAAAAATGACTCACTTTAATTTTTATTCTCAGTGAGGAAGCATTTGGCCTCTGCATGGAAAACCAGTTGGCAGGTTCAAGCATGTAACTGTGTTTCTAATTAGTTCTCATTTTATTGCCAATCCAAGAGGCATCTAATGGCATCACAGTAGATATTGGATTGGTGACCCCAGGTTAATGATCTGAAAATGTTCACTCAAATCCCACCAAAGTAGTTGAGTACTTTAGATTCATTTCATCACTAATTAAATATATCCAATTTCATCACTGCTTTGGTGGTATTTGAACGTCAGATCATTAGCCTGGGGTCACCATAAAGGAAATGTCATAGTTGTGGGTCGACTCAGGTAAAACATCAGCAGTGGAGAACAGTCGCTTGGAATTAGCAATGTAGGCACTGGATAAAAAGGACAACTGATTCGCACCCGGCTTTTGGGGAAATGAATATGGTCCCAAAGGGATACAAATGCAGGAGTAACTCAGGGGTTAGGCGACATCAATGGAGAAATATGGTCCCAAATGGACACTGGAGTGCTGGAGTAATTCAGCAGACCAGGCAGCATCTCTGGAGAACATGGATAGATGATGTTTTGGGTTGGGACCTTCCTCAGACTGATCGTGGAGATGTGGTGGTGGAAGAAAATTGGGAGACAGGAGAAGCAGGACAACGCGTAACAGGTGGACACATGCGAGAGGGGTATTTGATAGGCAGATGGTTGGAACAAAGGCCAGAGTTGAGAACAGAAGGTGTGAGACAGAAGGATTGAAGAGTTGCAAATTGTGAAGTCAGAGGAGGAGAGGAAGGGGGAGGGGAGACATTGATGCGAGTCCAGGTGGGGCACAGGGGAGGACTGGTGAAGGAAGGGGGAGGGAGCCTGGGGGGTAAAGGGGTGGGGGAAGGGGATTATAGAAGTAACCTAAAATTGTAGAATTAGATGTTTGTACCATTGGATTATCAGCCACCCCTTGTGGACCATGAGCTGCTGTACCTCATATTCCACACGAGTGAAGAGTGTTTTATTGTCTTATGTCCTGAAATGGAACAATGAAATTCTTACTTGAAACAGCACCACACATATGTAAACATACTGTAATAAACACAAAAAAGTTTAATATTAAATAAATTAAAAAAACAGTTTTTCAAAATGTATACAGGTTTAAAAACTCATTGCCATATAATTATCATATTTTTATTTCAAAGGAGAATTTCCATATGCTATTCACTTTGTTACACACTTGGCTCAAGGTTCAAGAATATTTCAACTATTAAAATTCCTTTGCGGACCAGTGACTTACTGTGTGTGATTTGTGACCATATTTTGAATGTTCTCTGTGGCCAATTCAAAAGCACACGTGTGATAGAAGGGGCAGTCGAAACAATAAAAGCACTATTCACTTCCCAAGGATAGACACAAAAATCTGGAGTAACGCAACGGGTCAGACAGCAGCTCTGGAGAAAAGGAATAGGTGACATTTTGGGTCGAGACCCTTCTTCTGACCCTCTCCAGAGATGTTGCCTGACCCGTTGAGTTACTCCAGTTTTATGTGCCTATCTTCGGTTTAAACCAGTATCTGCAATTCCTTCCTACGCATTCACTTCCCAAAGTTGAGTTAGATGAGGATTAGATGACAGGCCCAGCTCCATACTATTTGTCAGGCTCTGGATTCAAATCTAGGACATAGGTATAAAGGTTCCTCTCTCTGACATTTCCAAGGGCTTGAATTAAAAGGATGCCCAGTCCTGGTTCAAACATCTAATCCCTCCTAACATTAATAACAGATTAGCCTTGTTGAGTACAAACTCAGTTGGCATGCAAACTGGAAATACCATGTTGGTGCGACAGATTTGGTTTCCTGAAATTAAATAATGAAGAAACCTCTATATTACATGTAATTCATATCATACTGTGCCGACGATACATATCTTAGTAGAGCAGCGACCTATGTCCGATCCTGATTACCAGTGTAAAGAATTAGAATTTATTTCATGAATCTACTGAAAACACTTTGTTCTTTCATAGAAACATAGAAACATAGAAATTAGGTGCAGGAGTAGGCCATTCGGCCCTTCGAGCCTGCACCGCCATTCAATATGATCATGGCTGATCATCCAACTCAGTATCCCGTACCTGCCGTCTCTCCATACCCCCTAATCCCCTTAGCCACAAGGGCCACATCTAACTCCCTCTTAAATATAGCCAATGAACTGGCCTCAACTACCCTCTGTGGCAGAGAGTTCCAGAGATTCACCACTCTCTGTGTGAAAAAAGTTCTTCTCATCTCGGTTTTAAAGGATTTCTCCCTTATCCTTAAGCTGTGACCCCTTGTCCTGGACTTCCCTAACATCGGGAACAATCTTCCTGCATCTAGCCTGTCCAACCCCTTAAGAATTTTGTAAGTTTCTATAAGATCCCCTCTCAATCTCCGAAATTCTAGAGAGTATAAACCAAGTCTATCCAGTCTTTCTTCATAAGACAGTCCTGACATCCCAGGAATCAGTCTGGTGAACCGTCTCTGCACTCCCTCTATGGCAATAATGTCCTTCCTCAGATTTGGAGACCAAAACTGTACGCAATACTCCAGGTGTGGTCTCACCAAGACCCTGTACAACTGCAGTAGAACCTCCCTGCTCCTATACTCAAATGCACTCTATCTATTCATCAGGCAAAACCAAGTCCTTGTCAGTCCTTCAGCACACATTTACACTCATTTTATTTCATCCTCTCCACATTCCCGTCAGCACCCAGTGGCACAGCGTTAGAGTTGCTGCCTTACAGCGCCAGAGACCCGGGTTCGATCATGACCTCGGGTGGAGTCTGTCTGGAGTTTGTACATTCTCCGTGACAGGGTGGGTTTTCTCCAGGTGCTTCGGTTTTCTCCCGCATTCCAAAGACGTGCAGGTTTGTGGGTTAATTGGATTCTGTAAATCATCCCTAGTATGTAGGTTAGAACAAGCGCAAGGGTGGTTGTTATTTGCGTGGACTCAGTGGGCTGAATGACCTGTTTCCACGCAGTATCTAAATGTGGATTCAATAATGTCTTAAATAACTGTAACATAACCTCCTAACTTCTATACTCTGTACTTGGACTGATAAAGGTCAATGTGCTGAAATCCTTCTTGACCACCCTATCTACCTATGACATCACTTTCAAGAAACTGTGTATCTGCACTCCTAGATCTCTCTGCTCTACAACACTCCCCAGTGCTCTACCATTCACTGTGTAAGCCCTGCCCTTGCTAGACCTCCCAAAATGGAACATCTCACATTTCTCTGCATTAAATTCCATCAAACATTCCTCAGCCCACCTGCCCAACTGATCAAGATCCTTCTGCAAATTCTGACAACCAAGTTCACTTTCTGCAATACCACCCACTTTAGTGTCACCAGGCTACCAGGTCACTGTAGATGACGGTCACGGTGGCGCAGCGGTAGAGTTGCTGCCTTACAGTGAATGCAGCGCTGGACACCCGAGTTCGATCCTGACTACGGGTGCTGTCTGAACGGAGTTTGTACCTTCTCCTTGTGATCTGCGTGGGTTTCCTCAGAGATCTTTGGTTTCCTCCCACACTCCAAAGACATACAGGTTTGTAGGTTAATTGGCTTGGTAAAATGTAAAAATTGTCTCTAGTGAGTGTAGGATAATGTTAATGTGCGGGGATCGCTGGTCGGCGCGGACCCGGTGGGCCGAAGGACCTATTTCCGTACTGTATCTCTAAACTAAACTAAAGCTTCTGTATCTCTAAATAGTCCTTCCATCTACTAGCGTGCAGTCTGATGATCTCATTGCAGACATTGGAATTTATCACTGGAACTGTTACTCTATAATGTTGAGAACTATATTCCACACTCTATCTTTCCTTTTGCTCTACCTACTGTACTTCAGTTTGGCCTGGCTGTATTTATGTATAGTATCATCTGATTTGACGGGATTGCATGCTGTTTCTCATTAACACGACAATAATAAACATAAAAAGGCTGCCAGCATCATCAAGGACCCACACCATCCTGGCCACACACCCATCTCTTCGCTGCCATCGGGTAGAAGGTACAGGAGCCTGAAATCTGCAACGTCCCGATTCAGGAACAGCTTCTTCCCCACAGCCAGCTATTAAACACAACTTCAAACAGACTATGAACTATAACTACCTATTGCACTTTATCTGTTTACTGATGTGTGTATGTATATATTCTATGGTATCTGGACACACTGATCTGATCTGTGTTTATGACTACAATATCCTGTTGTGCTGCAGCAATGCAAGAATTTCATTGGCCTATCTGGGCCACGTGACAATAAACTCTTGACTCTTGACTCTAAACCTAGTTACAACCTGCAGATTCTGGAACCAATTTGCACAACCCTAATCCTACTTCAACAATGGAAAACCTTACACTACCTCTTACAAGACCATGGGGTTGCTACCTAATTGTGTTTTGACTAACGTCTTGTTATTTTGCAGTCTTTCTCTTTTCATGTAGAATTTATGTTATCTATGCATTTTCTATGACATCCAGCAGCCTGTGATGCTGCTGCAAGTGAGATGTTCATTGTAGCAGGAACGCAGGAAGGAGATAGAGAACCTTGTGACCTGGTGTCGAGCCAACAACCTTTCTTTCAATGTCAGCAAGACAAGGTGATAGTGATTGACTTCAGAAAGGGAAGTGGTACACATCCCCCCCCACCCCTGTACATTGATGATGCCCAAGTAGGGATGGTTGAAAGCCATGTCCCCAACAACTCTCACCAACTTCTACAGATGCGCTGTAGAAAGCATTTTATCGGGATGCATCACAGCATGATTTGGGAACAGCTCCATCCAAGACACAAGAAATTGCAGAGAATTGTGGACGCAGCCCAGATCATCACACAAACCAACCTCCCTTCCATTGCCTCTATTTAAACTTCACGCTGCCTCGGCAAGGCCACCAGCAAAATCAAAGACACGTCTCATCCCGGTCACTCCCTCTTCTACCGTCTCCCAATAGGCAAGAGGTACAAACGAACACCCAGATTCAGGGACAGTTTCTTTCCAGCTGTTATCAGGCAACTGATCCATTCTATTAACAACTAGAGAATGGTCCTGAGCTACTATCTACCTCACTGGAGATCCTTGAACTATTTTTAACCAGACTTTACTGGACTTTATAGTACACTAAACATTATTTATGATGTATCTATACTCTGTGGATGGCTCGATTGTAATCATGCATAGTCTTTTCCCTAACAGGTTAGCATGCAATAAAAGCTTTTCATTGTCCCTCTGTGCACGTGACAATAAACTAAACTAAACTAATCTGTACCTCACCGTACTTGTGGTTAGGACAATAAGCTCAACTTGTCTTCACCTGAGCGCTGTAAGTATTGGGCTGTTGGTTAGAAGTGGAAATAAAATGCTTTCAATACTCAGGAACTCTCAATACTTAGGAACTGATGTCCACCTTTGAGCAGTAAGCAAGCAGCCACTAACCTGAAGGATTTCTTCATTTGTTCCCTTATTGATGGGTCAGCTCTTTCTGTTCGCTGTGCCACTATTTCCAGATCCTTCTCATCCATGACCTGTCGATCCACATGGTACTTGGATTTCCGCACCCGAAGCTCGGAAGCTCCTTCCTCTTCGGAATTGGTGATCATTGTCCTTTCTGGATTTGCCATGGACTTTTGAAGAGTGACAGCAGGGCAATAAACTGGGGAAAAAGAGCCATGCAAAAGTAAACAAAAACAATACACAAGCACACAGTTCATGCACGAAGGGAATAACTTTAATGGGAGGAGACAACCAAAGAATACCCACATCTTTTCTCAAACAAATGTTTCTTCAAAAGTTCAGTTCAGTTCCAGGCACTAACTCATTTGTCTGATCATGTCTATGATATGCATGTGAGGTTATCCATTTTTGGTGGCAAAAACAGGAAAGCAGACTATTATCTAAATGGTGGCTGATTAGGAAAAGGGGAGATGCAGCGAGACCTGGGTGTCATGGTACACCAGTCATTGAAAGTAGGCATGCAGGTGCAGCAGGCAGTGAAGAAAGCGAATGGTATGTTGGCTTTCATAGCAAAGGGATTTGAGTATAGGAGCAGGGAGGTTCTACTGCAGTTGTACAGGGTCTTGGTGAGACCACACCTAGAGTATTGCGTACAGTTTTGGTCTCCAAATCTGAGGAAGGACATTATTGCCATAGAGGGAGTGCAGAGAAGGTTCACCAGACTGATTCCTGGGATGTCAGGACTGTCTTATGAAGAAAGACTGGATATACTTGGTTTATACTCTCTAGAATTTAGGAGATTGAGAGGGGATCTTATAGACACTTACAAAATTCTTAAGGGGTTGGACAGGCTAGATGCAGGAAGATTGTTCCCGATGTTGGGGAAGTCCAGGACAAGGGGTCACAGCTTCAGGATAAGGGGAAAATCCTTTAAAACCGAGATGGGAAAAAGTTTTTTCACACAGAGAGTGGTGAATCTCTGGAACTCTCTGCCACATAGGGTAGTTGAGGCCAGTTCATTGGCTATATTTAAGAGGGAGTTAGATGTGGCCCTTGTGGCTAAAGGGATCAGAGGGTATGGAGAGAAGGCAGGTACGGGATACTGAGTTGGATGATCAGCCATGATCATATTGAATGACGGTGCAGGCTCGAAGGGCCGAATGGCCTACTCCTGCACCATATTTCTATGTTTCTATGTTTCTATGATGGGTTGGTGGGTGGGAAGCCTCTATCATGCTTTTATTTGGGTGGAACGGTGGTGCAGCTGCTGCCTCACAGCGCCAGAGACCCGGCTTCGATCCTGACCTCCAGTGCTTTCTGTGTGAAGTTTGCACGTTCTCCCTGTGACCACGTGGGTTTTCTCTGGGTGCTCCAGTTTCTCACATCTCAAAGACGTGTGGGTTTCTGGGTTAGTTGGTCTCTGTAAATTGCCCTTAGTGTGTAGGGAGCGGATAAGAAAGTGGGATAACATGGGTCCAGTGTAACGGGTGATTGATGGCCAGTGTGGATGCAGTGGGCCAAAGCTCCTGTAACCATGCTGTATCTCTAGACAAAACTAAATTCAAACCAGCACCTGCAGTTCCTTCCGAAACACAATTTGATGAGATGTTTTATGTCACTGTGAATGCTTCTGACCTCATGCATGAGTAATATTATCCGTGCGGAATGTTCTCCCTGGATGGTAACTCCCAAAGGAACGTTCTTCTATTCACAATTTACAAGTTGGTTTGAGTGTGGGGTGTGGGGAAGATAATGACATAAGAGACAGGGTCCATATCGCCACATAGACTTTTCCACATGTTCAAAAAGGTCCTGGCTCATCCTACAACCACTTCTCCCTTCACTCCAGCCATCGGGAAGAAAATATAGGAGACCAAAAACAGTCAGTCAGCTTCAGTAACAGCTTCTTCCTAACATCCAGCAGGTTATTAAATATTACAAACTCCAACTAAACTCTGAACTACAAAGTGCCTGGGTTGCACTCCGGTCTTTGGGCTTTGGATTGGTTTTGTACTGTATTGTGTATTTTTATTTTGTTAGTTTATGATATTATATATTGAGTACTGTGTTTGCAGACCAGTTGTGCTGCTGCAGCAAGTAAGAATTTCATTGAAACGTTTCGGGACATAAAACACTCTTGATTTTCTCTTCCCTCTTGTCCCTTCATCTTTTCTTGTCCAAAAGCTTAACAGTTTCAGCAACTGAGGATCAGCATCTGAGGATCCATCGTGTTTGGGGATAGAGAAGTCCAAAGATTCACAACTCTCTGAGTCACAACAGTTCTCCTCACTTCGATTTCTTACCATGAAAGAGGACAGTCTTATGGGCCTGTCCCACTTAGGCGATTTTTCAGCGGACTGCCGGCGACTGTCAAGTTGCCGGCACTTGCCTGAAAAACTGGGAACTGGAACGGCGACTGTCAGAGTGGAACACACACACGCACACACACACACACACCGCAAAGGCGAGGGCCAGGGCAAGCGGGGGAGCGCTGTCTGCAATTCACACGGTACAAAGCCAAGGTGATACAGACACACACCGCGATGAACAGGAAGGTTGACGCTGTATTTAAGCTGTGAAGTTTGGCGGACATTTAACATGACAGGTCGGATATCCTTGGTTCTGAAAACTCGTGCTTACGTTTTTTTTCCCACAATGAACCAATGAAAATGTCCAGTCAGCAAAGGCGATTAACTACAACTACCTACGACTATCTCCACTACCCATAACTACATGGTGATCCCACTACAACTGCACCTATGACTACAGGATTATCGACTTTCTCCATGGCGACCAATTCTTGATCGCAGAAAAATGTTCAACATGTCGAAAAATTTGCGGCGACCATACTGAGGTCGCAACTAGTTCCCAGAATGCGGGAACTCCTCATGACCATGAAGGAGACTCGCCAGAGACCATCGGCGAACACGTGGCGACCATGTGGTGGGCGCAGAGTCTCTAAAAAGTTGCCTGTTGGACAGGCCCAAAAGTCTGGTCTGTACATGTTGCGAATGTATACATGGGTTTCCTCTGTATTATAATTCCAGCAATGTAAGCCCCACATTGTGAAATAATAGTTCAGAAGAAATCTTCACAAGCACCACAGTGATCCTGTTACACACCTGCAGCCAGCCAACTGAATAGATTAACAAAGTCAAATTGATAAATTATACAATGGTATTAAACTGGCTTTAACACTAGAACATGCTGCAAATACTCAGCAGCAGTAGTGGAATGAGAAACCAAGCTGATGTTTCAAGTTGATGAGGTTGAACCCAATGTACTTGAAACAAAATTGGCTGCCAATTCACAATTACCAAGGGCCAACTTCACTCCCTTAGAGTTTTTAATAAATACATTTTATCAGCATGCTGCTTATAATTAATCTCATAATAAACGCTGTGTTCAAAAAGGTTCTGGATACCAATTAATGTAAAATAAATGAATTTAGAGTGATGGAATTATATAAGGTAGACAAAAGTGCTGGAGAAACTCAGCGGGCGCAGCAGCATCTATGAAGCGAAGGAAATAGGCAACGTTTCGGGCCGAAACCCAAGGGTTTCGCCCGAAATGTTGCCTATTTCCTTCGCTCCATTGATGCTGCTACACCCACTGAGTTTCTCCAGCACTTTTGTCTACCTTCGATTTTCCAGCATCTGCAGTTCCTTCTTAAACACATGGAATTATATACACAGAAACAAGCCCTTCAGTTCAATTCATCCAAATTGACCAAGAAGTTTATTCAAGCCAGTCACATTTTCTTGCATTAGACCCATATCACTCTAAATCTTCCCTATCCATGTACCTGTCTAAGTTGAACATGTCAATTATTTATCTCAAAGTAAGTGGGCAGTACAGAATTCATTGGTACTGTACTATTACCCAAGTCAATGTGCTCCACTTGCCAAAGCATCTCAGGGCATATGAATGATCCAAATTTCCCTCCCTGAAGCTCTGGGATAGGTGCCAAAGCATTTGCGCCATGCACCACCAACCACCTCCGCATCTCCAGCACACACAACTCTGTACAATCTCTCCTAATTCCACCTCCACGTTCAGCGACTTTGTCAGCTTTAAGGGAATTTTTCACAAGCTTGGTGCCATGTCCAACCCCAAACTGAGACTCAGACAAAACGTCACTAACCTGTCCATCATAACGCCACTTGCCTTCCCTCAGCTCAGCTTAACATCAGCTCGTTTATAGACACAAAAAGCTGGAGTAACTCAGCGGGTAAGGCAGCATCTCTGGAGAAAAAAGTACTCTTCTTCCGACCCAAAAAGTCACTTACTCCTTTTCTTCTGAGATGCTGCCTTACCTGCTTCATTAGCTATATTTAAGAGGGAGTTAGATGTGGCCCTTGTGGCCAAGGGGATCAGAGGGTATGGAGAGAAGGCAGGTACGGGATACTGAGTTGGATGATCAGCCATGATCATATTAAATGGCGGTGCAGGCTCGAAGGGCCGAATGGCCTACTCCTGCACCTAATTTCTATGTTTCTATGTTTCTATTACTCCAGCTTTTTGAGTCTATCTTCGGTGTAAACCAGCATCTGCAGTTCCTTTCTACACGTTAGATCATTTTTACCCCAGACTGAGAAAGTTGAAGGTTTACATGTCAGGGTTGACATCTTCCCTCTCTGTAAACATCAACCATCCACAATTCTGTTGCCCATCTCCTATCTTCACCACCCTCAATGGCTCTGGTCATCTAATGGAACAATTTGAAAAGTTTGCTCCTGTAGTTTACACCCCTTCATTCTCTTGACTATCCCTATCTTTTCCAGATCCATCATTTGCCCCAGATTGCTCTGTTCCTCCTCCTTTGGTCTCTTGCATTAGAGAGAGTCAAAGAGAGATACGCAAAGTGAGTTAGCACACAGAAACAGGCCCTTCAGCCCATTGCGTGTGTTGTGACATCAAGCATGCATTTACCCATTTTATTCTTCTTGCATTCTCATCAACTCCCCCCAGATTTATCACTCAGCTACATACGTACAAGGGGCAATTTGCAGTGGCCATTTAAACGACTAACTCGTATGATTTTGGGGTGTGGGAGAGAGGTGGAGCACCCATAGAAACCCACATGGTCACACAGAGAATGTGCAAACGCCACACAGACAGCACCAGTAGAAGGGATCAAACCTGTGCCACTGGAGTTACAAAATAGCAACTCCAACAACTGCCCCACTGTGCTGCCCTTATTTTCTTATAAAATACAAACTACACAAAAGGCAACACTAGTGAACGCGAACCCAAATTGCGACCTTAGGCAGTATAACCGTCAACATAATTTTAAAGGGCCTGTCCCACTTAGGCGATGTTTTAGGCGACTGCTGGTGACTAGGCCTGTACGGTCGTGAGTCGTCTTCTCAGTCGCCCAAAGAGTTGTAGCGTTTTTCTGGTCGCCGCTGGATATTGAAATGTTCAAAACTTTTCGGTGACAGTCGGCGACCGTGGACTTGTCGTAGCTTGTCTTCTCCTGATGTAGGTGCTGTCGTAGGTTGTCATAGGTTGTCGCCAGGATGATGTAGGTTGTCGCCGGTGCTGACTTCAGTGAATTCCATTGTCATAGTCATTAATCCAGTTGCCGGTTTTTCGGCAACCTGCTAGGTCTATGACAATCGCCGGCAGTCGCCTAAAAATATCGCCTAACTGGGACAGGCCCATAACCAAATGCAAGGTGAGATTAGGAGAAGCAATTGATAACTGCAATTTTTCTTTACTGTTGGTACAACACTTTAGCCGTATTAATTCACAGCCATTGAGTAATTATCAACTCTTCTGTATCAATGTTAATTCAAGAATACACAGAGGAACCGAATAAATGTCTCCAGAACAAGCTACCAGTCAACTGGTATTGTTTAAAGGTAGTTCTACCATTTTATTCCCTTACAGATGAATGACTTCCAATGAAAAATTGATCAAAGATCAAGTCTGTACAAACAATGAAGGAACTGTGCTGGGCAAGTCAAAAATGTAGTGTGCACTCCAGCAAAGTTCTGTAAGCAAATTGTTTAACTAATCTCCAACTATAATATCAGCATATACATTAGGCTATCTTTTCCATACATTTTGTCCTGTTCTATAGTACACAACACTGAATCAAAATAGTTCTTAAAAAAATGCAGACAATTATGTTACAATTTTACAGTTATGTCTTGTGATCTTGTCAGTTTTTGCTCAAGTTGATGCGTTTATAAGTTTAGAAGAAGCAGAATTAGGCCATTTGGCCCATTCGGGTCTACTCCACCATTCAATCATGGCTGGTCTACCTTTCCCTCTCAACCCCATTCTCTTGCCCTCTCCCCGTAACCCCTGACACCCGTACTAATCAAGAATCTGTCAATCTCCGCCTTAAAAATATCCATTGACTTAGCCTCCACAATGTTCTGTGGCAAAGAATTCCACTAAAGTTGAAACTGAAGGCAGGAGCTTTTGCTATTATGAAAGATAAATGAGTATAAAAGGAAAAAACTCTACCTTGGTTTAGAAGTCTTTGGTTAAACCGTTAGAACCAAGTTCCACTCTCTTGATGTCTTCTCACTCTGTTGCTCCGTGCCTTTTATGCTCTCTCCCACACTATTCTTGGATTGCCCTTTAAAATAAATTGCTGGTAAATTAAAGATAAGTCCCAACCTTTGAGCTCTCAAATCATGGGCAGCTGTAATCAAGACATGGCAGCAAACTGGTTAAGTTGTTGGACTAGTATCCCAGAGATCTAGACTGTAGATTGAGTCTGTAATTAAATAAGCCTGCAATAAAAATATGGCATCAGTCGTGATAACTGTGATAACTTTTTTTCAATCTCTTACCTTGCCAGAGATGCAATAGATTTCTGGGTCGTATCTCCGGTCACTCTGCGGCCTACCATCGTGGAGCTCGGGACTGACTTTGAGCCCCACCGTGGACTTACCATCAGAGCCGATCCCTTGCCTGGGATCGACGCTCCAACCGCGGCCTGCGGACTTTAACAACAAGGAGCTTGCGGTCTTGGGTTGAGACCGACGTCGGGAAACTCCAAAAGTCACACGACGTTCAAATAGCCCGACCCGGGGTAGATCGTCCGGCGCTGGGGAGCTGAAATTCCCCCCCGATGCAGGAGCTTGAACGCCCCGGCGAGGAGGCCCGCCGCCGGCTACGGGAGTAAGATCGTCCCGTCAACGGAAGGGTAGAGGCGCCCGATCGCTGGAGAACAAAGAGGGGAGAGATTTAACTATTTTTCGCCTTCTAACACAGTGAGGAATGTGGAGGTGTCACTGTGGTGGATGTTCGTGTTAAAATGTATTTTGTGTGTTCTGTTGTTTTTTATTAGTATGACTGTATGGCAAATCAAATTCCTCGTATGTTGCAAAACATACTCGGCTAATAAAGTATGATTATGGTTACGATTATTATGATAGTCATACAGCATCGAATCAGGCCCTTCAACCCACTTACCCATGCCGACCAACATACCCCATCTACATGTGTCCCATCTCCCTGTGTTTGGCCCATATCTCTCTACCCTTTACCTACTTGATAGTTTAATTTATTTTAGAGATACAGTGTATCTAAATATATCCTATCCACATACCTTTAGAAATGCATTTTAAACATTGTGATAGTACCTGCCTCAACTACTTGCTCTGGCAGCTCATTCCTTACACCCACCACCCTTTGTGTAAAAAAGTTTCCGCTCAGGTTCCTACTAAATCTTTCCACCCTCGCCTTAAACCTATGTCCTCTTAATTCCCCTACTCTGGGTAAAAGACCGTGCATTTCCTCTATCTAATCCCCACATGATCTTATACACCTCTACAAGATCACTCCTCATCCTCCTGCGCTCCAAGGTATATAGTCCTAGTCTGCTCAACCTCCCCCTCAGAGCAGAACCTCAAGTCCTGGCAACATCCTTGTATGTCTTCTCTGCAATCTTTCCAGCTTAATAACATCCTCCTTACAGCCAAATGACCAAAACTGAACACAATACTCCAAATGCGGTCTCACCAACATCTTGTACAACTGTAACACAACATCTATCCTCAATACTCTGACGGATGAAGGCCAATTTACCGAAGGCCTTCTTGACCACCCTATCTACCTGTGATGCCACTTTCAGGGAACTATGTACCTGCACTCCTAGATCCATCTGCTCTACAACAAACCCAGATCCCTGCCATGAAGCTCCTGGCCTTTCCAATATGCAACACGTTGCACTTATCTGTATTAAACTCCATGAGCCATTTCTCAGCCCTCTTGCCCAGCTGCTCAAGATGCTGCTGTAATTTTTGATAACCATCTTTGCTACCTCCAATATCACCCACTTTAGATTTAGAATCCTGAACGCCAAATATGCAACATTCAATTGGGACAAGGACTGAAGCCCCCAGGATTGAATCTCAGAGCCAATGCCCATGTTCCCCACACAACAGAGCAGACGATAGCAGTGAACGCAATGTGGAACAACCAGCCGAAGTGCCTGCTTCCACGCTGTATGACTATGACTCAATAGACAATAGGTGCAGGAGTAGGTCATTTGGCCCTTCGAGTCAGCACCGCCATTCCTGCCTTCTCCCCATATCCCCTGTATCCAGAGAACCGGCCTCCACTGCCCCCTGAGGCAGAGAATTCCACAGACTCTAATATTTCATTGCGCTGTAACTAAAACATGGTCTCAGCATAAAAGAATACTCTGCCATGTAGAAAATACACAGATCCATCCGCTTATTTTGAGTAGTAATCAGACAATAACATTTGATGAAGATATGCAGAGAATCACTGAACGACAGGACCTTGTGTAGTTCTGTATCTGAGCCACTTTTGCTTCAGGGTGAGTCACATCAACAATGGGGCAGTACATTAGATGAACTAATAGGACTTTTGGACAGGACTGTGTTAGTTATGCACAAAATGCTGTAGGAACTCAGCGGGACAGGCTGCATCTGCGGAGAAATTAGACAGACAATGTTTTGGATCGGGGCTCCATCTTCAGATGCTGCCTGACCCGCTGAGTTCCTCCAGCGCACTGTATTTAGATCAAAATTCCAGCAGTTACTAGACTAAGTGGGATGTTCCCACGCGAGGGCTGGTCCCCCGACGCAATATTCCACCTCTCCACCAATTCCAATATTGGTGGCCAGTGGACGGGGGGCTTTCGGGAGCGCTGGTATGGGTGTTGTGGGCTGAAGGGACGGCTAGTATGGTCATTGTGGGCCAAATAGATCCTTGGGGTGGCAGCTCAGTCCCTCAAGCCTGATGTGCTGGCAGTTCACTCACTCACGGCTGGTGGGCTGGCAGTTGACTCACGGCTATTCTTTGAAATTCCATTTCAAGCAAGGTGCAAGGCTACCAAATTCAAGTGCAGTTTCCTACCACTTCAAGCAGGGTGCAAGGTCACCGAGTTATAGTTTCTTGCATCTTTATTATATATTACCTGTGACTCATTTGTGGCACTCTGCTTCTAACCAGAGGTCAAGGTGTCTGACCTCTTATGCAATTTCTATTCTACCGCAGTGAAGCTCCCATGTAGTGGCCCAGTGGGAAATGTTGGTACAGATTGAGTTTGAGTCTAGTTTATTGTCACATGTACTGAGGTACAGTGAAAAGCTTTTGCTGCGTGCCAGCCAGGCAACGTAAAGACAATATATGATTACAAGCGAGCCATCCACAGTGTACAGATGTATTTTAAAGGGAATAACATAAATAATGTTTAGTACAAGATAAAACTAGTAAAGTCCGATCAAAGATAGTCTGAGGTAGATAGTAGCTCAGGCCTACTCTCTGGTTGTGGTAGGAAGGTTTATTTGCCTGATAACAGCTGGGAAGACACTGTCCCTGAATCCGGAGCTGTGCGTTTTCACACTTCTATATATATTTTTTGCTCAATGGGAGAAAAGAGAAGAGGGAGTGGCCAGGGTGCGACTCGTCCTTGATAATGCTGCTAGCCTTGTCGAGGCAGCATGAGGTGTAAATGGAGCCAATGGAAGGGACTACAGATGCTGGTTTAAACCAAAGATAGACACAAAAAGTTGGAGTATCTCAACGGGACAGGCAGCATCTCTGGAGAGAAGGAATGGGAGATGTTTCGGATCAGAGATGCCAGAGGTGCTGCCTTTCCCGCTGAGTTACTCCAGCTGTTTGTGTCTGTCAATGGAAAGGAGGTTAGTTTGTGTGATGATCTGGGCTTGGTTCTTGGTTCTTGGTTTCTTGGTCCTCCAAAATATTCCAAAAGGAATTTAAACTGGGGCTGCGTGGACAATTCTCTGCAATTTCTTGCGGTCTTGGATGGAGCTGTTCCCAAACCATGCTATGATGCATCCCGATAAAATGCTTTCTACGGCGCAGTTTTGACACATGGTATTTTGCTCGGACTCATAGGTTTGGGCTCAGCTTTTATACTTCGAAAGCAGCTCATTGATGGTCGAGTACTTTGCGATATCCTGAGTGTGAAAAATGCTCACATACTGTAAATCATTCACTTCATTGTGAGGGGAGGTAGTTTGATGCCCAGTGAGCAGAACAATTCATAGCTCAGTTAATGGTTTTGTATGGAAAGTTCTATTGTGTTATTCTCTGAAGGCAATTGATAAGCCATTTGTGAAATACCTCACCCTTTTCCTTTTCTCGGAGGTGGCTGAACTGTTGCCCTGAAGTTTCAGAAACTGAAAAGTTTCTGGGACTTTGCATCTGAATTGCTCCAGTTAACCACCTATAAACCCTCTCCCAATGCCTAAACATTCTTGCAAGGTGATTCAGCGAGCACTTCTTTATTTATTTTATGATTTTCATACTCCCTTGAGGTTTGAGTATGGATCTGCTCTTGGGATCCGTTCTTGACCCGGACAGTTCACACGTCGGGAGTGGCCATGAGCTGAGTTCAAACACGGGCAGAAGATGGCAGAAGCAGGCAGCAGATCCATCCCGTCAGTCTCCCAAACACTACGGGCATTCGTAACCCGAAGAAAACTGCACCTGGAATACGAGTGGACCTTGCAGGAGTCTGGGGCTTACCAGGATCGTGAACTGCTCCAGTAGACCGAGTGTGCGGGCGAACCGGACTTTGGACATGGTGCCAAAACAAATATTCAAATATGCAAAAGGAATCTGGCTGTGCAGTTGCACATGATAATTAAAGCACCATATACAATCTCCTAGACAATTGATATCAGGCTAGGAGCAGTGGAGCTGTTTAGTTTATTGTCATGGTTCCGAGGGACAGTAAAAAGCTTTTCATAAGATCATAAATGATAGGAGCAGAATTAGGCCAGAATCAAGTCTACTCCACCCTTCAATCGTGGCTGATCCATCTCTCCCTCCTAAACCCATTCATCTACCTTTTGACATAACCTCTGACACCTTTTGTATTATTATTTTTCATATGGAGAAAATGTTATCCAGAGAAAAGCTTTACAGAGAAAGAAAATGGTGGAGGTATTAAAAACAAGAGGGCACAGCTTTAAGGTGGGAGGAAGAAGTTTTTAAAGTGGATTCGAGGGGCCAGTTTTTTAACGCAGAGATACTGGTTGATATCTGGAACTCACAGTTTGAAGAGGAATCTGAATCTGAATCTGAATCTGAAGAGGAAGAGGCGTCGAGAGCCTGAGCTCACGGGAGAGATTGAGCAGGCTTAGGTTTAAAGTGAAGGGGGACTGATTTAATAGGAACCTGAGGGGTAACTGTTTTACATAAACAGTGGTAGGTGTGTGGAACAAATTGCCGGAGGAGGCAGTTGAGGCAGGGACTATTGCAACTTTTAAGAAACACTTAGACAGGTACATGGATAGGACAAGTTCAGAGGGATAAGGGACAAACACAGGCAGGTGGGACTAGTGTAGATGGAACATGTTTTGGGCAAGTTTTTGGTGCAGACTAGTGTTGCTGGAACATGTTGGCCGGTGTGGGCAAGTTGGGCCGAAGGGCCTGTTTCCACACTATCACTATGACTACGGTGAAGGGGTGCTTGTATATTATCGGATAAAGCTTAAAGAGGTTATAACAGAAGGTTGAATTTCCCAATTTTTGTCCCGCTATTCCCAGTACTCAAGGCAAAACGGATAGGAGTGAGTGAGGTTAAAATCCATCTTCAATAGTTCAGGAAACATTCAAGTTTAACTTGCAATTGGCAAAAATTTCACATGATTATAGGAAACAGTTTGTGCTCTGATTCTATATTACAGAAACGTGCAACCTGAATTAGTCAAGCAGTTATATTGTTTGTGGACTGTTATCTTTGTTCCAAAAGATCAAGATCTTGTTAACAAATAACTAGGAAGGTTAGGTGAATGTTCAGAAATACACAAATGTCACTTAATTCAGTAAAGGAACTAAAGATGTGCCAAAGCATTACGATTACAGCTCACACATTCAGAGTCACACATACACTTAAGGGCCTGTCCCACTTTCCCGAGTTATTCACAAATGTTCCCGAGTTTTCCCCTTAATAGGCATCCTCCCGACTATTCCTTTACTCATGGACATTTTTTATCAGGCTGGAAAAAACGTCCCGACTTACCTGATGCTCCGAGTACCTACGGCTGGCATAACGAGCTGCTACGATATATCTAGATTCCTACGGACTTGTTACGAACATTCTGCGAGTTTGAATCAAGGGGAAAACCTGAGAGAATTTGTGAATAACTCGTGAAAGTGGGACAGGACCTTCACACAGACAAGCAGTGAGACTGGCACTCTCACACACACACACAATCACTGACTGCCATGCACTCTCAGATACCGATGTGTGGACATGTACACATTTACAATGTTGAAACAGAACACACTGCAGACACTGCAGCATGAAAAACAAGTTGCATTGAGATGATGCTTTAGTAAAGGCCCCAAGGTATGCCAGTCAACATTTGATGCCATAACAAAAATTATGACTTTTGTGAAAAAAGGTAGAGTTTAAAGGTTATTTCAAATGGGAAGAGAAAGACAAATCGGTAGATATATAGAGAGGAGTTCTGTAACTCAGTTCACAGAGATTAGTCACACGGGACTTACCTTAGTAACACTTTCCCTCTCCTTTTATGGTCTTGAATTTCATTTTGCAGAGCAACTTGTGGATCATTTAGAATTCATTTAACTGCCATCTGTAATCAGACAGTCCCAGGTTTCTGACTGAGGTGATTGAATAGGCAGTTGAATAGGAAAATACAGAAACAAACATGAAGCCTCACCCCACAAAAGCTACAATCAGGCTTCCAATAACCAACAAAGTAAATTAATGCAAAACGCAAAGGCAATGCAGCCAACTTCACTTTCTGCTGAACACTAAGTACATCTAAGTTAAACCTCTTTATAATTTAACCAGTGCCAGTCGAGTTCCTCTCCAGGTTGCATCCGCCCTGATTTGGAATCATAACATCATTCATTCAT
This sequence comes from Leucoraja erinaceus, assembly GCF_028641065.1. Classification (NCBI taxonomy): domain Eukaryota; kingdom Metazoa; phylum Chordata; class Chondrichthyes; order Rajiformes; family Rajidae; genus Leucoraja; species Leucoraja erinaceus. Next base: position 32,314,690 of record NC_073392.1, read on the forward strand.
TGTCACAACTCCCCCATCATCAGAAATGCCACACCTCCCACCTTTACTTTCCCCATGTGTGTGGGGAGTGGATGAGAAAGTGGGCCTGTTTCCATGCTTTTCTCTAAATGCAAGTGATCTGACCTCCACTAAGTCTAAGCAATGCTTGACCAACTTTTAAAGCAATCTGGAGCGAGTCCTGTAGGTATGGATCAGACAGGCTCTACACCACTTTAATCTTCACTGGTCAACTAAGAGATGGCTTAATGGACCTGTTCCACATACGACTGAGCTCATAGATTTTATAGATGGAATTCAATTGTATGTAGATGATAAAAGGATGAATTCCTCCAAAATAAAAGCTCCGCTTTGACATATAGTCTCACAACACTCTCCGGCCAGGTCATATGTGATCAATTTTAGATAAAAGACAGATAATGTTTGAACACTTCGGGTCAGGACGCTTCTAGAGTAGGAAGTGGATGAAAAAGCCTGGCAATGGCATCTTGACAGTATGCCTGTTTCATACATATGGAGGTCCCACCCTAAATCTGGTATTATAGATGCCAGCGTCAAGTTAGGAAATCCACCTGTGAGGATGCAGATTCCTACCCTGGAGATCACAAATAAAAAGTTTATTTCAAACTTTATTACAGGTATTTTACTTCATCACAAGCTGCCAGAGAGAGGGGTAGAGGCGGGTACAATTCAGGGTACAATTCAGAGTAGTGGGATCAATGGGAAGCTGAGGGGTAACTTTTTGACACAAAGTGTGGTGGGTTTATGGAACAAGCTGCCGGAGGAGGTAGTTGAGGCTGGGACTATCGCTACGTTTAAGAAACATTTAGACAGGTACATGGATGGGATAGGTTTAGAGGGATATATGGGCCAAAGGCAGGCAGGTGGGACGAGTGTAGATGGGTCATGTTGGTCAGCATGGGCAAGTTGGTTTGAAGGGCATGTTTCCACGCTGTATGACTCTAATTTTACCGTGAAACAGATATTTAAACAGGTACACGGATATGAAAGGTTTGAGGGCATATGGGCAGGCGTGGGACCGGCTTGGTTTAGCAACTTTTTTTATTTATTATTTATTTAATTCTTTATTTCGAACAGAATAAAAGAATAAAAAGCAAGTGTGAAACAGCATACAATAAACAAAACAATAATATTTATAAAGTGTCATAAACAATATCTATAAATAAATGAAATTGTATGTCCGAAAAGGAGCAGGAAGAAGCCAAAGCTTATTAATTCCCACCCCTTATTCAACTGCTTATAATTATCTTATACAAATTTAGCAGCTATATGTACACCATATGTACACCAGCCACTATATGTACACCAAATTATTTAAATGTATACACTAATCAAATATTTACAAAGCCATACAAAAAAGAGAGAAAAAAAGAAAAAAACCATTATACTATATAGTATCTCTTAGTCACATATACAACCCATCACCCTATAATCACCCTTCCCAATACAATCAGTATAACAAATATCCCACTCACAATCACCTATCCTCATCCCAGTATCCTTTAAAAAAAGTGTTATTGTACATCCTTTTAAACGGAATTATGTTTGTGCTAAGTTTTATCTCCTGTTCCAGACCATTCCACAAATTCACCCCACAGATTGCTATGAACATACTTTTAAGATATTTTTAACTTTGCCAGCAGGTAGAATTGTGCCCGTGCTGCATAGCTCTGTGACTCTCTACTTCAGTGTTCTTGATTATTTGTGTGCATCAACGACATTTTTATTGATAACACATTTTTAAAATGACCAAAAGCAATCTTCATAATTAAAAAAAAAAAAATTCTATACAAGATATTTGAAAACTCTTAACAAACCGTACAAACTTTGATGGAAGATGCCAAGTTGTTCAAGGGATGGACATCGTCATAGAGCAGGGAAACAGGCCTTTCGTGCCACTGTCACCACAGTGACCATCAAGCACATATTTACATTAATCCTACACAAATCCCATTTTATTTTCCCCATATTCGCACACATCTTTATAACCTTGGGAGAAAGGTCACCAAGTTCTGGAAATGTATTGATTTTCAGTTCCATTCATATTCCCAATACTTTTTTTCCATTCATATTTCCAATACTCAAATATTTCCTTGGTTTTTTCACACTAGATCTGTTATTCACTATTTCCAAGAAGTTAATATTTCATTTTTCAATAAAGACGGTCATAAAAATGTGATTAATTTCACCCCTATTTTCTTTTGCAAAACCGCAAATGCTGGAATCTTGTGTATAATATAAAGTGCTAGAGTATCTCAACCAGTCAGGTATCTTTGGAGGGAATGGACAGGTGACATTTTGGATTGGGGGGCCTTCTTCAGGCTGATTGTAGTGGGGGAGAGAAAACTGGAAAAGAGGTGGGGGTTGGACAAAGCCTGGCAAGTGATAGTTGGCTACAGGTGAGGGGCGGGTTTGTGCGGTGGGGGGCTGACGGGTGGACAAAGGCTGCAGATGAAAAGGAGACAAAAGGGTATTCATAACGAGAGGAGAGGTTTGAAAGAGGAATTAAATGTAAAGCCAGAAAGGGGGGGAGAAGAAGGGGCTGGAATTATGGGAGAGGAGGTCACGAAAGGGGGAAGAGGAAAATTAATGGAGTGGGGCATTACCTAAAATTGGAGAAGTCAATGTTCATACCATTATGTTGTAAGCTACCTAGGCAAAATATGAGGTGCTCTCCTCCAGTTTGCATGACTATTTTTGCGATTCTTTTCCTTCATACATCACTAGTAACTCTTATAGAGGGAAAATAACATGAAGAGCCTTACCCTTATTGTAGAATTGTTAGCTAATGATTATGCCGTACATGCAATAAAGCAGTTTGTTTGCATGCAGCCAGATCCAGGCAATATTAAGGCTTGCAAGATTAAGTGACAATTCACAAACAGGTAGTTCGAGAAGTTGGCTCTCAAGCACATTTAGGGGATGGGAACTACTCAATCTCTGAAAAGGAAAAATTATTTAGCAACATAATTGGCACAACATCTCATTTTTTTGTATTTAACCAGTTCTTACCTCTTTACTTCTACCCTTTTTGTTTCAAACCCTTTTCTGAATTCACTTCAAAATAGTTTAAATTCAAGAACGTGTCCACTTATTCAAGCTTCCTTGGTTTTATCAAATCATTCTAACATTTTTAGGGTTTGATCAAAATATAAAGATATCATTTTCATAGTGTAGAAACATAGAAAATAGGTGCAGGAGTAGGCCATTCGGCCCTTTCGAGCCAGCCATAGCTGATCATCCTAAATCAGTACCCCGTTCCTGCTTTCTCCCCATATCCCTTGATTCCGTTAGCCCTCAATTCTGTGAGCTACATCTAACTCTCTCCACTGCCTTCTGTGGCTGCATCTGCCATGCATTTGCCCACAAAGTCACCCTGCATCCTCATAGCATCCTCCTTACAGTTCACACTGCCACCCAGCTTTGTTTCATCTGCAAATTTGCTAATGTTACTTTTAATCCCTTCATCTAAATCATTAATATATATTGTAAATAGCTGAGGTCCAAGCACCGAGCCTTGGTGACTTGGACCGATCCTGCTACTGCTATCCAAGTGTGCCACTATTTCATCTTTTATAATTAACTCCAGCATCTTCCCCACCATCGATGTCAGGCTAACTGGTCTATAATTTCTCCTTTATTAAAAAGTGGGATAACATTAGCTACCCTCTAAAATACAGGAACTGATCTTGAATTTATAGAACATTGGACAATGACCACCAATGTGTCCACGATTTATAGAACCACTTCCTTAAGTACCCTGGGATGCAGACCATCAGGCCCGGGGATTTATCAGCCTTCAGTCCCATCAGTCTACCCACCACCATTTCCTGCGTCATGTGAATTGCTTAATGTCCTCGCCTTGGCACTGGGTATAGAAATATGCAAACACACACACACAAAGGTTAGGAGGTAGTTAGGTCTGCACATAGTCTGCTTCATCTCTCAAGGTAGGTAGTAGTTGTTGGGTGTAGTTGTGAACAATGGTCACGTGAGTTAGCTGAAGGCAACAAGAATTTGGTGAAACAATGAAACGCTGGCCCCAGCCATACTTCAGTGCCACTGTGCTGATGAATGTTTCTGATGACCTACATGACTCCAGGTACAAATACATACAAATCTAAACGTTGGTCTGCCTTCCTATTTAAATTCTGCTATTATGTCTGTGTGTGGAAAGGGTCTCAGTATTTGAAAGGAAAAATTTGGGATGGGTAAAAAACTTGCCACAAAATACTCAAAGTAGTTGGAAACAAGTGCGCAAATAATTGCTAAGAAGTGATTTTTATCCAATTCAAAAGCAAAACAATATTTTTATTTTGTTTATTCAGTCTTATAAATTCAGAAATATGGTTCTATACATTTCAAATCAATATCTTAATACAATGTTAATCATATACACAAGCGAACATCTGTATTTTAAAAATAGATGAATGGACCATTTAGACGATGCCATCACCAACCTGCCAAGCTGATGAATGACAAAATGTTTCCACATGGAAGTTAAAGCAGAAAGGTGAAAGAGGGGAAAGATTGACACCACACATCTGATTAATGTGAAACTATTTGCAGCCATGATGGCAGCGATGTAGGTTTTACTTGCTTCTGAACTAAAAACAGAAAATGGTGGAAACACTCAGCGGCTCAGACAGCCTCTGTGGAAAGAGAAACAGTTGTTAGATGAAGTATCTTTGCCCTGAAACCATTCTTTTTGATTAAGGGACTTCAAACTAAAATATTTTTCTTTCCACAGAAGCTGATTGAAATTTCTGTTTTTGTCTCACAGCATCTGCAATTCTTTGATCCTCAAGTAAAGGTCAGTGTTGATCTGGAGAATCTCTCATTACTGTGTATCATTTAGTTTGCATGCAAGTGCTTCATTAGCTGAGACATTGGGCAAATTTACAACTTGATATCGTGGTGGGATTGGGGTGGTTGTGAGAAGCTAAACGTTTGCTATGGTTAAGCAGTGTCATATTTTCCCCCCTTCTGCCGCAAAACGATAACACCACCAATGTCCAAGATCCATGATCTTTTTTCCAAGGAAAGATTTGGAAAATTGGCACTTCCAATAGCTGTAGACTTTAACAAAGGATAGCTCACAGGACGGATACCATCTCTTACATCTGTCTTGTCTCAAGAAAACATCGCATAATGGCATTATTACAGCAGTGCAGACAAAGGCAGCAAATGACAATAGTACAGTTGTAAAGTATTCTTAATATCACATCTAATCTCAAGTAGTAATTTGATTTATTCATTGTGATTGGCATTATTAATACTTTGCAAAAGTTATCCAAAATTATTAAAATAATGTAAAAATGTAAGGAACCACATTTCTTTATATTTATCCATTTATTGACCATTTCCACTCTTTACATCCAGAGTCAGCATCAATAATCTCCCAAGACAAATTAAAAGACAAATGCATGAACCATTGCTTCCAAGAGAAGTACCATGATGACGTTTCCATTTTATACACAATCTGTGCTGTTAAAATTCTACAAAATGTTGCTCATTTGGATTTAAGTTATGAGCATATTACGGCTGAATTAAAAATTCTTTGAACTGAAATCAGCACTGGTAGAAGGTGGAGACTCGTATCTCAGCTCAGAGTCAAACTCAGGTTTCTGCATGGAAACATCAGTGTTCTAACACGTAGCACCACACGAGTCCTATTCTCCCCCCTGCCTTCAGATTTTAGTGAAAATCTGACCACCACAGATCTTGAAGTATTAAAGGAACAACGTGGACTATATTAATGCTGGATCTTACTGGACAACAATGGATTTTTATAAGATCTGAAACGTCTCCAGCTCTATCTTTCTGTACTCAATATACACATCAATTTTTAAGCTTCATTAACACAAGACAGCTTCAAGTATTGTTTGTTGCATCAATAAATTAAGGAAAAAATGCTCTTTATCACAATAACTTAAATCCATAAAAAATAATAAGATAAAAATTTCATCTCTGAATTACAAAGATACAAAAATGTATAAAAAGTTGTCTTTTTATCCTCCTTTACTTCATTCATACTCTTCCCTGCCCCCCCCCCCCCCCCCCCCCTGCGTATCCTACCCCCGCCCGCTCCCCTTCACCTCTCCGAAATGTTGGCTATGCTTGAAGGGAAGCTTACATTTAATTATTTTTAAAACAAGGAAGAAAACCATCACTCACCGGCCACTGGTGTTCTGCAAGAAAAAAATTAGCCAACGCGTCAGTATTGCCAGTACCTATCGTATTTTTTACTGGTTCCCTCTTTGCAGGAATCAGTGGACAGATTGAGAAATGCAGAGTTCCCCAGTTTATTACAAAACTACTTTTGCAAAATGAATGATTTCCAGGCAGCCAAAAAAATCATCAACAGGAGCTCTAACTCAGCTCGACCTTTTTGTTTTCAAGTTACATGGATTCAGTCGAGCGTGCTTCTCAATATGCGATGCCAATTCTCTGCACTAACACGTTGTTTAAATATGACAACTGGTGCAATTATTGGAATGTAAGAACACTGATATTTATAGGGCTAGTAATGATTCTTCTACTACTGACCAAGGATGCTTCATTCTGGGTATAATGTTGAATATGTGACTAATTCTTGGAGAAATTGCTTGAATCAGCTTCCCCAAAATTACTTTTAGTGGCTGATATGCAATATTTAAACCTATATCCATATACTCTTTCCCGACACAACATAGTTTATGCTGTTTGGACAGGAAGAAATGAAATAAAGACAATCACTATCGCATTGCTCCGTAATTTTTCCCCTTGCATTTTAAAGGATTTGTATCACGAGCAAACAATTACAGTGCCCTCCATAATGTTTGAGACAAAGACACATTATTTATTTATTTGCCTCTGTACTCCACAATTTGAGATTTGTAACAGAAAAAAATCACATGTGGTTAAAATGTGCATTGTCAAATTTTATTAAAGGCCATTTTTATACATTTTGGTTTCACCGAGTAGAAATCACAGTTATGCTTATACATAGACCCCCATTTCAGGGCACCATAATATTTGGGAAACATGGCTTTACAGGCGTTTGTAATTGCTCAGGTGTGTTTAATTGCCTCCTTAATGCAGGTATAAGAGAGCTCTCAGCACCTAGCCTTTTCTCCAGTCTTTCCATCACCTTTGGAAATTTATATTGCTGTTTATCAACATGAGGATCAAAGTTGTGCCTTTTTAGCAAAATCAACTATTTGTAACATCATTAAGAAGAAAGAGAGTATTGGTGAGCTTACTAATCACAAAGGGACCGGCAGGCCAAGGAAGACCTCCGCAGCTGACGATAGAAGAATTCTCTCCATAATAATAAAGAAAAATCCACAAAAATCTGTCGGGAGTCAGGTGTGCATTTGCAAATGACCATTATCAGCAGAAGACTTAATGAACAGAAATACAGAGGCTACACTGCAAGATGCAAACCACTGGTTAGCCGCAAAAATAGGAAGGCCGGGTTACGGTTTGCCAAGAATTACTTCAAAGAGCAACCACAGTCCTGGAAAAAGGTCTTGTGGACAGATGAGATGAAAACTAACTTATATCAGAGTGATGGCAAGAGCAAAGTGTGGAGGAGAGAAGGTGCTGCCCACCTCATTTGTGAAACATGGTGGTGGGGGTGTTATGGCCTGGGCATGTATCCAAAGCATACCTTTTATCTTCATTGATGATACAACTACTGATGATAGTAGCATAATGAATGCTGAAGTATATAGATGCATCCTCTCTGCTCAAGTTCAAACAAATGCCTCAAAACTCATTGGCCGGTGGTTCATTCTACAGCAAGACAATGATCCCAAACATACTGCAAAAAAAGTCAATTCTTGAGTGGCCAAGTCAATCACCCAATCTGAACCCAATTGAGCATGCCTTTTATATGCTGATGAGAAAACTGAAGGGGACTAGCCCCCAAACAAAGCATAAGCTAAAGATGACTGCAATACAGGCCTGGCAGAGCATCACCAGAGAAGACACCCAGCAACTTGTGATGTCCATGAATCGCAGACTTCAAGCAGTTAGTGCATGCAAAGGATATGCAACAAAATACTAAATATACTACTTTCATTTACATGACATTGCTGTGTCCCAAACATTATGGTGCCCTGAAATGGGGGGGGGGGGGGGACTTTGTATAAACACTGCTGTAATTTCTACACGCTGAAACCAAAATGTATAAAAATACCCTTTATTAAAATCTGACAATGTGCACTTTAACCACATGTGATTTTTTTCTATTACAAATCTCAAATTGTGGAGTACAGAGGCAAATAAATAAATGCTGGGTCTTTGTCCCAAACATTATGGAGTGCACTGTATAAAACTAATTACAACTGTCTGCGTGGATGTTTCTCTTAACTGATAATGGATATAAATTTAACACAACACACAAAACATAATTCCTCATTGACTTCTTGTAAGTGGCTACATGGCTTTTTTCATAGGTGAGAAGGGACGTGTTGGTCGGTGTGGGCAAGTTGGGCCGAAGGGCCTGTTTCCACATTGAATGACTCCATAATTCCCTCTGACTCTAAAAGTAATGCACAGAGGGATCATTGCGCAATATGATTCAGTTGTGACCTGGAAATCTACTTTGGCACACTTAATGATTTAAAACACAGTAGCTCCTTACTTTTGTGAGTTCACAGCCAGCTTTCTCATTTGCATAAAGCTTACCGACAGCTCCTCAATGATGTCTGCCAGCTGAAAGGTTAACATTGAGGAAGAATTAACCAAAGTGTAATATGCTAAAGTTAATGTAGACAGTGTTTAACTTTGGATAAACTTAAAGGGGCATTCTTGATAATTTGGGAAGTTTCCACACAAGTTTAACTGAGACCAGCAGTCCAAAAACACAACAGGATATCCATAATCCTGGTCATCAGAGCAGTGTCGACTCTTTTAGTGACCTGATCCCATTTCCAATGCGATTTCTGTGTCCTTCATTATAATTAGTTGAACTATAATTTGTTGTTAACTTTCAGCAAACATTGTGGTCCTGAGGAATATGGTGTTTACCATGAATACAATATCAAACTAACACAAGCCAGGTGTTTAGAAGAGAACTATTGAATGAGTTAGAAAAACGGTTTAAAAGAGGACTGCAAAATTGTTTTACATATTCAGATAAATATTCCAGGTGATACTGAAAATTAAAATGGCCCCAACATAATAGAAGATATGCTAATAATATGCTAATCTCTTTGTCTGAAATGATTTTTAGGATCGGCACATTATTTATGTAGACCTCGTTTCTCAGTGTTACATATCTTCCTTTATTATGACACACAGCAATTTACTTTGTTAAATGCAGACATGGATACGATTTGCACTGTAACATGTACAGACACTAAAGTATTTTTTATGAATATAGTTTCTGAATATATGGAGGCAAAAAAAACTCAAGATTTTTACAGTCTCCTCACATTGGTAGAGATGCTCTTTGCCATGAGGCTCCTTTATTTGATGAATAGTCTAATTTTGATAAATATAATGACCTTAGCCTGGATCATGTTAGAGATCGGTATGCTATAATACTGCACAAAAATGCCAAAATACCATGATTAGAAATTTATTATAAAAATATTAGTTTCCCTTAGAAAATGTTTGATTATCAGTGATGTTATACATTTTCTTCATGAAGACCTTATGGTTGGCAAGCTTACGGGGGTGGGGCAAAAGGTGAACTCATTGCAAAGATCAGGTATTCAGTTACATGACCTACATGATGCATGTTGACCAAGAACCTAAACTGGGCAACTCCAAACCATCTTTGAACAAGGAGATGTGTAAGAAGGAACTGCAGATGCTGGTTTAAACTGAAGATAGACACAAAAAGCTGGAGTAACTCAGCGAGACAGGCAGCAGAAGAGTCTCGACCCGACACATCCCCCATTCCTTCTCTCGAGATGCTGCTTGTCCCTCTGAGTTGCTCCAGCTTTTTGAACAAGGAGATAATCTATTGCAGGATTCATCCAACTGGTTTTCCATCTGGCTGCACTGGATATCGTTCCTATTTTTTGTTGCTTATCATATCAGAGGTGGTTGGAGGAAAGTTAACTCTCAACCAATCCCCGAAACAACTGGCAGTTTTAAATTTCCCATCTCAATTTGAGTAATTAATCCAGTAAAACAATCAGATTTGAAATGCAAGACGTTTGCGGGTCTTGAGCTAGAACACTAGAGGACGGAAACAGTTTTCTTCCTTTATTAACCTGTTTACCCTGTTCTTTAAATGTTGCAGACCAAAATGGAAGTTACTGATTATGGAGGAGATCATAATACCCAAGTGGGAATTAAGTTTAAATATTCTCCTGTCTGGAATGTTCAATTCTCCTTGCTTTTCTGGCTCTTGTGACAGTGCCCACATTAATTCCTTCCAGAGGAAGGAATCTCATTTTGAGAATATTGTAGTTTCCATTTTTGTAGTACTTGTGACCTTCTGTTGAACCCTTGACCTGATGTTCGTGCAAGCTGTGACCGACTCCTTTGTCTTTTTCCATCACTCGACTTTCCATCACGCCATTAGTTGAATGATTTATTTCCATTTTGCAGTCTTCCAGCCACTTGCACCTTTGGGTCTCCACAGTAAGAAATCTCAAACAGCAAAGGCATTTTGCCTCAAGACTGTGCGTCAACTCTTGCCATTCTGTTTAAGTACAACAAAATTAATATTACTTAATTAACAATAGGAACAGACAAAAATCTATGTCAGAATGCTGAATTATGAAATATGATTTGTTAGTCAGGTAATAGAAGAAATTACAGTGTCATTAAATCCAGACCACACTAAGGACAACACTACTATCATTATTTTCAAATCATTTGTCTGCTAAAAACCTTTTTTCTTTTTAAGGGCTTCTCATTTTTAATTAGTCATATTTATGTCATATTTCCACACTGTGGAAATAAGGCCTTAATTAGACATTGTGGGCATTTATGTTCATCCGTGCCTCCTCCTGCTTTGCACATCTGACTCCATTAATATAATAATCTTTTTTCATCCACTTAGTTGTCCCACCTCGCCTAAAATTCAATGATGCGCATCCCACTCTCTATGGTAGGAGGATCCACATTCTCAACACTTTAACATATTTAGATTGTCAACTGCCAGGTCATTTGTCACCATGTCAACAGTACAAACAATCAATCCAGAGGTCTGAATTCTTTCCTGTTTTGATGTATCCACCTTAATTTAATTACATTGATTATCATGTGATTCCCGAGTTAAATAGAGTTTTAAGCATATGCATTATTCTATCTTTGAATTTAAATGATTTCTGGAACACCTTTTCTTCTTTAAACATGCCAAATCCAAAGATCTCTCAAAGCATTCATGTTGGGAAGAGCATCTTACTGTAGTTGAAAGCATTAAAATGCCAGATGTTATTTTGCTCCATATTTACTAGACCGTGGGACCCATTGGGCCCAGTCCCTGAACATGGGGGTGGGGGCTGATGAGATTTCCCCCCCCCCCCCTCGATCGGCCCTCCCCACTCCCTGCCTTGTGGCCAATCACCAGGATCGTGGCAGGATTGTGGCAGTCAGCAGCTTGAGAGCTCATTGTGATTGGTGCAGTGTGAGTGGCATTGTGACATCATCACTGGAAGCTCCTGGAAAAAGGGCTGTCCGTGAGAAGGCTGTTTTGGCTTTAAAAAAAAAACTTTAATCATTAATAACTTTTGAAATATAGCATGAATTCTGAAGTGAACCCGATTACAGAGTGGAGGGGAATCAGAAGTTGAGGAGCAGCCCCTTCAGGTATTAGTACAGTGGCAGCAACCTCGTACCATTGGCAACGTCCCATTGTGATGTAATTTGCAAATGAGATCCATTGTGATTGGACGTCTGTGAGATGGCAATGTGACATCATCAGTGGAAGGTGATGCAAGAGTCTGCCACTGAAAAGCAGTTTTTTTCATATTTGGCTTTTTTTAAACTTGAATCATTAATAACTTTTGAAATATAGCATGAAATCTTAAGTGAAGCTGAGTACGGTGTGGGACCAAAATGCAACCAGACTTTGGGGAGCAACCCCTTCAGATATTGGTAGAGGGGCAGCAACCTCGTTACCATTGGCAATCATCCCATTGTGATGTCTTTGTGGCAGTTGGCAGCCATTGAGAGTGATGGTCCCTTTGTGGCAGTCGGCGGCCAGCTTAGGAGCCCATTGTGATTGTTGCATTGTGAGAGGTATTGTGACATCATCACAGTGAGAGGGCTGGAAGTTGTCTGTGAGAAAGCAGTTTTGGCTGTTTTTAACATTTCAACGATTAATAAGTTCAGAAATATAGGTGGAGATGCGACAGGAAGATGTTTATCGCCACCACGGGGAAAATGTGAGTAGGATGGGAAGGCTGTGGCCTAGCATTTGGAATAAGATAGGAAAACCAGATTGACATAGAGACACATTGTGGGCACAAACAAGATGAAGACTTTTGGTTATATAGAGATACTTACAATATCTCAACTAAAATCAGAAACTTACAGTGTGACAACTATTCCCAAATCCTAATATTATCACTGAGCTCTGTAACACGCATTACCCTGAATGTAAAGAAGTCTTCACTGTGGATGTACAGAAAGCAGCTATTCAGTCCATTCGATCAATTTATGCTCCATAGATTTATTCTCTACACTCTTATTTCCAATGGTTTTCTCCAATATTTCAGAACATCAGAATTTGAATGCTTAGTAGTCCTTGACTATGTTCTATATCTTAAATTCTCAACAATAATTGTTAATTTTGGAAATGCAAACAAGCAATTGCTCACATGGATCTAATCCAGGATTATAAAATTAAAAACTCAGAGGGCTAAACCAGACACATTACACCATCTCTTGCTCCAATTTGTCAGTTTCAGCTCCTTAAAACTGAGATTAATTGTTTTTTATTTAAGATTCCCAATTTACCACAATCTATGATTTGCAAAAGTCAACAAAGTAATAATTTTTTTAATTTATCTTGCCCTTTCTTGTATTCATTTCGGTTTTGTGGTTTGCTCCACAGCATCTTGGCCCTTTATGTTTCCTTCCCAAAAGCATCCAGATGAAAGGCCAGAGCCGCAGTGAGTGAAGGTGGTCACAAAATGCTGGAATAACAGCATGACAGGCAGCATCTCTGGAGAGAATTAATGGGTGACGTTTCGGGTCGAGACCCTTCTTCAATACAAAATGGTGGAATCGTTAGACAATGCTGGACGTCATAGCGAATGACATGGGGCAAAAGAAGCAAATACGAAGGGAAAAAAAGCAATTAAGAAAAAAAAACTGGCACTATTAAATTTTGATTTTAAACGTTTGGTGAAGGGCAGGTTGAAAGTTCTATAGGTTTGAGGTACCAGAGGAACTTTTTCCAATCTGTCCACTAAGGCAAGTCTAAATTGGCTCAATACAATAGAATTCACAATAGTGCGCAATGGAATTCACAAGCGATTTGTACCTTCAACCCATCTTATCATAGTAGCAATGGCATGTGTACCTGTCCATTAATAACAGTTAAGTGATCTCAAGTTTATACTTACTCTGAATCTGGAGAGATCTCTGAGATGCTGTGGGATGTTGCAGAATGTGGAGTTGAGGGGCAAGGGGCAGAAGTAATTGAAGATGTATGTGCCCCAGAAGGGGTACATGTTGTCTGTGGGGCAGAAGGGGTGGTGGTGGAGGGAGCAGAAGAAAGGGCGGAAGAATTGAAAGAAGCAAGGATGGAGGAAAGGATGTCCAACTGTTCAGTAGAAGGCTGTCGGGTAGGCAAGGGTCCTAATTGCTCTCGGGACGGTTGTCTTCTGGGAAGAGTGTTTAATTGTTCCCTAGAGGGATGCCTGCTAGGCACTGTGTCCAAATTCTCTCTCGATAAGTATCTGCGAGACAATGAGTCAAGTTGCTCACGAGAAGACTGCCGACTTGATGATAGACCCAGATGGTCCCTAGGTTGCTGTCTTCTAGGCAGCGTATCTAGATGCTCTCTGGAAGGTTGCCTATTTGATAGTGCCTCCAAATGTTCCCTGGATGCATGTCGACTGGGAACAATGTCCACCTGTTCTCCAGAAAGCTGTCTGTTGGGTCCTGCGTTTAACCATTCTCTAGACATTTGTCTGACAGGTAATGCGTCCAATTGTTGTCTAGAACCGTGCCTTCTTGGTGTTGTGTCTAGCTGCTCTCTCGACCCATGTCGACTGGGTACTGGGTTCTGATGGTCTCTAGACGCATGCCTGCTTGGGATCGTATCTAGCTGTTCTCTGGACCCATGCCTGCTGGGAACAGTTTCCAGTCGTTCTCGAGATGCATGCCTGCTTGAGAGTGCGTCCAACTGCTCCTTAGACATCTGCCGCCTGACTAAAATGTCCAGTTGTTCACGGGATGAATATCGGCTGGCAGGTTGAGACAGACTTCCAGCGCCTGAGTACATTCGGCCATAGGAGGCTGCTGGAACGACCCTGGGACCTAGTGTTGAAGTATTGTACCAAGGCAGCTCAACTTGCATTCTGTTGATGGAAGTTAAACTTTCATTCTTTAATGTTGCAGAAGGATATTGCATTCTGTTTTTCAGAATACCTAAATGAAACAGACAAAGTTTACATTATAGTGTGCTATCAAATTACTTCAATTATGTATCAGCCCAGGTTACAGGAAAGGAAACTTAAAGTTAGAATAATTGGGCAGGGAAAAAAAAACATTCTTCCATGCTTTTATTAACTAATGTTGAATTCTTTATTAAAGATGACCACTTTGAATTATCCCACAGTGCAATAACTTGCAGGATTTACAATCAGGAATTATTCTCAAGCTTCTTTTATGAGTTGAGGACTGACTGTGTCCAAAGAGATTCACTGTTTTTAATGCTGGAAAAGCAATTAGGTCCAGAATGGAGAGACAACACATGACTTGCTTAATGGGGGTGAAGATTAAAGAACTGAGCACAACACTGCACTCTCAATTTTCCAGTCACTCATTTTCATTTCAATGCAGATTAATTTTGGCAAAGTAGCAATTCATTTGTTTATTTTCTAGTTATAGAGTTTCTTAATGACATGATTAATATTCAAATATTTAATATGAGTTACGTTAAATCAATACCATTAAAATATTAACATAACGTTTTCATGCTTTCTCCCGAAGATTTAAGCTGGATATTTTGCTTATGAAAGTTTTGAATGATATTTAAACTTTGAATGTTAATACCTTTGAGTGCATTGAGTCTAAAAGATATACATCATGTATATACATACATGATATTCAATTTGAGACAGATTTTATTATAAGCACTACTCAAAATTGAAGAGAAATATGATAGAAATTGAATACATTTCTCCACTTAATAAACTTTACCTGTAATTATTGCAGAGGATGACTCAAGAACAGGACACAACCCACTTGTAATCCTTGATACATGTTACTGCTTCTTATAGTGTACTGTACATCCGGATCAACATTCATCCACAATGGTTGGAGCTACAATTTAAGTGGCTATAAATCATACTGTTGTTTGTGAGACCTTACTGTGTGCAAATTGGCTGCCAGTTTTCTTAACAATATAATGATTTAATTTCAATAGCTCCACCTTTGCCAAGAAGCTCTTTGCACATTTTAACGTACAAGAAAGGCACCAACAAAAATGCAAGCTTTTTCTATACCTGTTTTATCCCATTGCTCATTGTTCCCTACATTCCTTACAGTGTAACAATACATCACAGACTTTTCAGCTGGGTATTTGGTAGATCTGTTGCATTTGTCTGTGCAGAGGATTCTGCATTTATCTTACACTATTCCTCTAGTTCATTACCACTGCTGAGGACTCTTCGCAATTTTTTTCAATGCGAATGTTTACCTTTCCTCTGCTGCTCTTGTTTGAATAGATTGGCTGGTGTATTCTCGTCACTGCTCACAATGGACATGTCAGGTTGGTTGTTGTTAGTGGCATCCTTATTGAAATCTAGGCCCAGCTTTCTTTCTGAGCCCCACTTCTGCAGTGAGCAGGCATGAACTTCACACTCGCCCAGTGCTGGCCAATAGGATATTAAATCATTGCCATCACAATCTGTAAAATATAACGAAGCATTTTACAGGCTCTGCCTGCATCAAACAAAACAAAATGAAAGTTCTGTGAAAAGTTTAGCTAATAATTGGGAATTTAGCACAAAATGCCAAGCGTCTGCTATGAATTTGGAGCCTC
The DNA here is from genome assembly GCF_028641065.1 of Leucoraja erinaceus. Taxonomy (NCBI): domain Eukaryota; kingdom Metazoa; phylum Chordata; class Chondrichthyes; order Rajiformes; family Rajidae; genus Leucoraja; species Leucoraja erinaceus. Next base: position 32,330,879 of record NC_073392.1, read on the forward strand.
CTTGTGTGAGAAGAAAGTCGTAAACTAAGGCCTTGATGCCCTATGCATTCCATTTTTGTGAATGATTAAATTTTAGGTTGTAGAAAAAGTTGTGTTGTGTCTCATGCTTGAAGGTCATGCAAAAGAAACTCCTCTATGTTACACTGGAAGCTGTTTAGTTCCCAATCCAAATGTAAATTAGGCTTAAAACTATGCCTCCAAACTATCCTGATCAGATTGATTTTTTTCTGTTTCAAGATATATTTCTGTTTCAGCATTGATACATTATATATTGGGATATTTCTGCATTCTTTTGGAGATTTAGATGACACTGGACTTCCTTTTGGAGATTTAGATGATACTGGAATGAGAGAAAGGAGTTCATGAGTATCAACCAAAACAGATTTACGTTCATGTTTATGGATTTGGGAAGTCTTGAGATAGTCTTTCAAAAGGGAAGGTTCTTCCACTAGTGAAAACTATGTTAAATCAGTGAATCCGCATCCTACAGATAAAATTAACAGGTAAGAAGTTCCTTGAAGTTGAAAAGGAGCCAGTATTTTGAATGGTGAGAGAAGACTTGCTGGTGCCAACATTTCCAAATGGCAAGAGCGCATGACTGTATATTGTTGACAATGCTGAGCTATTTTTGGAGGCGAGGCTGTTGCAGTTCTAGTAGAAATCTGGCCTAAATTAGCAAATGAGGACTCTCCTTTCACCACTTTGTACAGTAGCATGCACATTTTGCCTTTGAGCAAGGGCCTAACCTCCGGACCAGTCCAACACCTGCCCAGGTTCAGTTTTATGCCTTTACATTTAATTTCTCTTCATGCCATTTCAGACTTACTGTTTCCATCCTGGCACAGAATCCGCATCTGAGTGTCGACTCCCAAATACCTAGAATTGGTTTTGGAAGATTTGTTCCACTTTGTGCTCATATCCCTTTACATATCAGGTTCTAGCCTGGTTGTGTTTTGGTTAGTTCCCTCTGAGCCAAATTGGATAATTTACGAGGTCATTGTACCTTGCAACAACTTTTTTTTGCACAGATTTAGTGAAAATGTTCTTCCAGGTCTATCTCTTCAATTGATTTTTCAGTGCTAATCACAAAATATCACGATGATGTCTCAATCAAAACTGTTATTGTTGAAATATTAGCATTGTTCTTCTTAAATTATATTTTGTGATAGTTAACTGGTTTATGTATAGAGGGAGGGTTGTACAACCTTGAAACTCAATAGGTATTGCAGATTCAATGCTGACAGGTCTGTCACCTCATATAAACCATTCCTTTAATTACATTGCTAAAATAGACGAGAACAATTCAAGCCAATTCTTCCTGCACCTCAATCCACCAAGTGATGATAAAGGATCCTTAATCATCTTTGTACATGTCCCTGACAAATAAATGTAATTAACCTTCTACCAGAGATACAAACTACAGAAAACCTCACTTGAGAAGCCTATTAAAAAGTCACCAAAATGTTAACGAGTTATCAAATGGAATTTAGTCCACTGGGACTAATAACGGCAAGCCATGAATTTACTATTTGAGTAATTACTTTTACTATTTGAATAATTGCTTTATGGAGCACAGGATTTATTTTCCACTGTGTAGTGTATTGTCAAAGGCAAAGAAGGAAAAAGGACCGATGAGTACTGAGCGTCAAAAATAACAGCAAGATGCCACTAAATAGGTGAAGTGATGTCACACCTGATTGGTGATCATTGTGCTACGCAAATCAGTAAAGACAAATTTCTCAAAATGCGGAACCAATTTAAGTTGTTAATATTGATGTTTATTTTGAAGAATAAATGAATAAAAGTTGTACAAGCACAAAGATGTTCCCAAATATCAAGCAAGAAATCTGGGAGCCAGTAAACTCCATAAGTTCGTTGTTTCTTCTTGGCAAGTTCACGTTCATAAGTTGTAGGAGCAAAATTAAGCCATTAATACTCTCAATGCATTTTCCAAGCTTTTAAGGGTTCTGCATATGCCTGCCACAATTTATATACAGGTGATCTCTGGTAACAAGAGTGTTTAAGAGGTGTTGAGACATTTAATGTCGTGAGTGAATAATGAGCTGCTAAATTGAGCTGCTCAGATTAGCAATTAATAGATTAGCATGCGCAGATAATTAATCCTCTACGTGTGCTTTTAGAAAATTACATCCTATGTTGTACACCTAATGCATTGCGATAATGCAGAGACCTGTGGCAATTAATTTCTCCAGAAGCAGAGTCCTGCCAACTTTTGCTTCCAGCAATCTCACACTCATCTATAGAAGGCACATTTTAAAATGTAATAATGTTACTAACCTTTTTCTCAAAACCAGAGAGTTATTCTAGCCTTGAAGCATAAAAATTCTTGCTTAAATTGGAATAATTTTCTAAAGGTATTATGAGGGCTAGTAGGTGGTGTCAACCAAAGTGAGAGGAAGCTCAATGGGGAAGGCCCATGTTTCAGGAAAAAAATAGTCCAGTGCTCCTTCTGTTCACCTAATCCTCAGAAACAACGTAGCAAAGTGTGGAGCCATGCATTTTTGTAGTAGGAATAAAGGCGTAGATTATTTTCTAAATGGGGAAAGAATTCAGAAATCAGAGGTGCAAAGAGACTTGGGAGTGCGAATGCAGGATTTCCAAAAGGTTAATTTGCATGTCGAATCGGTGGTAAGGAAGGCATTTCGAGAGGTCTAGAATACAAAAACATGGATGTAATGCTGAGGCTTTATATGGTGCTGGTCAGACCGCATCTGGAGTATTGTGAACAATTTTGGTCCCAATATCTGAGGAAGGATATGCTGGCGCTGGAGACGGTCCAGAGGAGTTTTACGAGAATGATCCCAGGACTGAGTGGGTTAAAATATGATGAGCATTTGACACACTGGGCCTGTACTTGCTGGAGTTAAGAAGGATGAGGGGAAACCTCACTAAAATGTACCGAATAGTGAAAAGCTAGGATAGAGTGGATGTGGAGAGGATGTTTCCACTCGTGGGAGAGTCTAAGATCATAGCCTCGGGAGAAGGAATTTCTTTATTCAGAGGGTGGGTGTATCTGTGGAATTCATTGCCACAGAAGGCTGTGGAGACCAAGTCAATTGATATCTTTAAGGCAGAGATAGGTAGATTCTTGATTAGTACGGGGTGTCGGGGGTTATGGGGAGATGGCAGGAGAATGGGGTTGAGAGGTAGAGATAGATCAGCCATGATTGAATGATGGGCCTCATTCTGCTCCTATCACTTATGAACTTAAGAAAAGGATTGATCCACTAGCCCATTCTAGTGGATACCTATGTACAATTCATGCCTGTCCTAGTCATGCACTGATTATTATTTGGGATTATACGGTATTAATTAGAACAATTTATGACTCTGGGGTGGGACAGAGTGCAAGTTGCTATACAACAGGTAGCTGGAGCTGCGATAATCTAGTTTTGAACAACTTTATATGGGCATGGTATTCATTGCCTAAAATAAATCCCTTTTCATCTATGTTAATGCAGAACAATTCATATCTTTTAAATGTCATTGCAATGCATCTATTCTCAAAACCAACCTTCCTTTTGTCTTTATGAACAAGATGAATTTAGAGCCAAGCTGAAAGATTTTGTGCAGCTCCATTCATGATCACAGGATCGTACAAAATGTTTTATTTTGAAATGCAGCCTCTGCTGTAAAGTGGAAACACGGCAGACAAATTGCACACAACAAACTCCAACCGATAACAGTATAATAATGAGCAAATAAACTGTTTTAGAGATATTGAGACATACAGAATGAAAAGAAGCGCTTGATGCAGTGAGTTAGTGCCAACCATCAAGCACCCATTTACACTAATCCCACACTAACCCGTTTATTCTCCCCACATTCCCATAACTCCCCTCAGAATTGTGTGTCACTGTTCTCCACACTTTACATTGAGATTAGACACAAAGTGTTGGAGTAACTCAGTGGGTCAGGCAGCATCCCTGGAGAACATGGATTGGTGATGTTTTGCGTGAGGACCCTTCTTCAGATTAGGACTCTTCTTCAGGAATATTGCCGAGTTGCTCCAGCACTTTGTGGTTTTTTTCCTGTATAAATCAACTTCTGCAGTTCATTGTTTCTACTTTAGGATTAGGTCAGTTCACAAATCTGAAGGATTTGACATTGCACTGGATGTGATGCTGAAGTATTGTGTACCAAGCCCTCTGGGCAGCCTCACTCCATTTATCTGGGTGTTAGTTTTAAGTCTTAACTTTCAATGTAAGTCGAAAGTTATTTTGCATCACCAATAAACTTGCATTGTAAAATGATCCAGTATATCAGCTGCATTGATGATCCTAACGTGGATCTTAAAAGATAAAGAAATATTGTTTTCCATCTACATTTTTATAGAGAAATGGGGTAAGCACTGTATTTTGAACCTAAGCCCCAAGGAGAAAGGACAGTATTCTGGTAAAATTCCATTAAAGGCCAAATAATTTTATCAGGTGGTTTATCATTCTAGTCCATTTTACCAGCTAAAATGAACTTCATTTGTTTTAGATCTGATAGTTATGCTTGCCTCCATTATTTTTGACTCACCTTTAGGGGATGTGTGCAAGGGGTCAGTAAGTAGCCGTTCGCTATTTGCTGCCCGCTTAAATCGTCGTGGAAACCGCCCCCGATATCGTTCGTTCTCCTCGCTCTCTGATGATGCTAACGATACGCTACGCTCCTCATCCAGCGACAGATCACTATCAGTGTCAGAATCATGGTCTGTGCAAAATCCATTGGAAATGAAAGATCAGATAATAGAAATTTTCTTAGCTTAAGTGACGCATTCTTGTAATCTGTTGAGTATCATCAGTGGTAGGAAAACCTCTGGTCGCCAAGACATTAGAAATTATTGCTGGTGTAAATAATAGTGCCATTCATGTCGATTATCTCAATGGAGACGATAATCATGTGAAACAGGAATCTGCCAATAACTCCAATAATTACCATTAATTTGTCAAAATCAGCAATTCTGTTGCTAAACTGAAAAGGTGCAACAGTCTCAATAAAACAGACTAGTGAGAAATTATTAATTCATTGAGTCTCACTGCCCTTATTCAACCATTTTATATTACTAGACAGGTAATTCACAGATCTGGACTAATTATCCAGTTGTTGAGAGGTCAGATTCTACCAAGGCAGTTCGAGAGTCATAAATTCGGATCGAAATTTTGAATTGATAAAATTACTTTATAAAGCTGTCAATTTATCAAAAATAATGTTTCACTAATGTCTTTTGAAGAAGGAGCTAATTGCTCTTATCTGGCTTTGTGGTACGTGACACCAGTTATTAGCTCTTGAGAAGTCACTATTTAAGGACCATTTAAAAAATATATATGTTTGAGGGTCAGATTGTAATCTTTGAGAAAATTACTTGATATTGAAATAATTTTGCTTAAGTCCTGCGTGCTAACATCAGCTTTAGCAAGGACAGATTTTTGTCAAGGACAGTCCTGTTCTTGAGAGCATGTTTGGGTGATGCTACAGTGAATGGTATTGCATGGCTATATTGCCATGTACATATTCCATCAGAATAAGTGAGTTCGGTATTCTGAAAAACGCAATAAATTATGGGATTTGTCAAAGGTCAATGGCTATCAAGAAAAAGCGAACGAAGCACTGGCTGCATAAACTGTATGTAAACTCTTATCTTTGTTCATGATTTATGTGTAAAAATAGAATTAATCTGAGGAACGGGGGTGCCAGGTAGCGGGAGAGTGGGTGTAACGGCGAGAAAGAGGGGGCAGATGCCAGTGAGAGACAGGGGTGAGCGCGCACAAACCCGCACCTCATCCACAACCCGGGTTGAGCCTGTGGCCCTGGCGCTGCCGAGCCGCCACTGGACTGCCCCCGCCCCCCTGGATGTCCCGTCACCACGGCCGGCAAGGGGGGGGGAAGGCACCTGCTCCGGCCCAGCACCGCTCCTACTCCCAAGGAACCCATTCCTTTTCTCCGGGGATGCTGCTCGTCCAGTTGAGTCGCCAGAGCACCACGAGCGCGCACCCCACCCAGCGGCCGGTCAACTTCCCCGGCGCCCCGAGACCATGGACCCCGACCACGACCCCGACCCCATTGAGCAGTACGAAGCATAAAGCGCTCACTGAAACAAAGGTCTGATAACCAAAGATAATGCACAGCAGATCCGCACCCCCCAATGTTTATCTGTAGTGACCTATAAACTGGGCATGCGCAGTTGGAATACTGAACTCACTTACATGTCAGATAGAATCAATAGGGGGAGCCATACGCAAGGAACAGTTTGCGGTTTGTATGAGCTTTTATTAATTTCAGGATATTTATGTGATCAAACAACCAAAAAACAACTCTAAGGGAACACAACCAACATGGTTAGCTGATACATGAATGTTTATTGTTGTGAAAGTATGAAACCTGCTGAAAATAAACTATGGGCAGAGAATATCTTTTGTAAACCATCTCACCTGCTGCTCCACCTGCATCTTGTGGCCGATGAAACATTGCGACGTCTATGTCAGTGGGCCCAGCATGACCCAACAAGGTTTGATCCAAGGCTGAGCCCTGTCGTGCGAGCAGGTTTTCTCTGAAGGAAGCAAAGAAATAAATGGAGTGCCGAGAAAACAAATAAAAAGTTGTTTTATTTTCCACAGCAATGACATCAAAACTCAGTCAGAATTTTGTCTTTAAACGCAACTTGCCTATTGCTTTTGGAACTCAAGTGTAAATTCAGATCTAAAATGGGATGGTAAAAGAATTTTTGGAAACTTTAGAAACCATACCTTACAGCTTAGGATGGACGGTTTGGTAATTGACTGAAAAAATGAATATAAATCATTCCCTTGTGCTAGAAGAGTGCAATGGCGGACAAAAACATGGACACATAGTGCTGGAGAAACCTAGCAGGTCAGGCAGCATCTCTGAAGAACTCTTTCTCCAGAGATGCTGCTTGACCCGGTGAGTTACTCCAGCATTTTGTGTCTTTCCTTGGGTAAACCCAGAGTTCCTTGTTTTAAAATATTGCAGGCTTAGCTACAATGTCAATCATGCCATAACAGATATTGAAAAGCGACATCCGAATTTTCAATTTTATCAAATTGCTTTTGGTGGTAATTGAATCAAAGATCTCATGTTCAGATTCAGCTCTACTTATTTTGTGCAAAACTTTGAGGAGTTTAGGTTGTTGCTAATAGCTGGTATAATTGATTCCCTTCCTGAAAGAGCCCAATTGCGATCTCATAAACTGAAGTCTTGCCAGTGTACCTGAGAAAGCCAGGCTGGCTGGAGTGAGTTGGTGCAGATCGGGCAGTGCTCACTGAAGATATCGTTGATGTTCCAAGTGTTATCCGATGCAGGCCGCTCTCCTCAAACAATGATGCGTTATTGTACGGGTGGGAACTCTAGGAGATAAAATAAATATTGTGCACACATTATGCCTGACGGCTGCAATTTGCTGAGTGTATCTCTCTACTTAGAAAACTCTGATCTTGGATGTGTGTGTATTTGTGCGATGTTCATGTGCGTTTCACATCTCCTCGAAAACACGACGTGGAGTCGGTGAAATGTTTACATATTCCGATAAGAGATTGACGCCGTGATGTCAAAAATAGCCTTATCTGATTTCATGCATTATTTCTCGAGTTATTTATGAAAATGTTCAAAAATTTCAAATAACTGGGGAAATAAACGGGATGATCTTGCTGATGATGTCACAATGGCTCTGCTCCTCGTGGCCTGCTGCTCTATGTTCCATGCGCAGCGAGTGATGTCATCTCCCTCGCTCTCCCTCCCCTTCCCTCGGTTCTTGAAAAGACGCAGAAAGAATGAGCAAGTGGGCTCTGTACTGCAGCTCCTGAGCGCTTCCGATGTCCCGAGCGCTGCACGCTCATGCCTCGGCTACCGAGCTTTCTCTCGGCTACGCGGTCGCCTCTTCTTCTTCTTTCTCCTCCCTGGGCTCTCCCCCCCCCCCCCCCCCGGGCTCTCTCTCTCTCCCCCCCCCCCCCCAGGCTCTCTCCTCCCCCCCCCCCGTCCTCTCTTTAACCACCCCCTGGGCCTCTCTTCCACCCCCCCCCCCCCCCCGCTCTCACCCCCCCTCCTCCTCCACCCCCCCCTCTCTCCCCAACCTTTCTCTTCCTCCCACGGCATCCCCCGCTCTTTCCCCCGCCCCTCTCTCCCCCTCCCCCATGCGTTGAGGGGACGGGACCCAATGGGTCCCCCTTGGCCTAGTAAACTAATAAAAGTTCACATTCGTATTCACTAGGGCAGCCCTATTATTAAAACCAGAAGGTTTTTTTACCGAGAGTTGAGGTGCTTGTGTTGTGTCATCAGCCTGGTTTTTCTTCCCGAGGCAAGCTGATTTCCAGGCTTCCTGAACTTCTTCATTTAAGATGCAAAACAATATCAGGATAGCCAGTCCCTGTAGAAGATTGAAATGTGGTCATGCTGTCAACTCAAAATTAATTCTGCCACAGAGTCAGTTATAAGAATCACTTACTGTTCTAACTTTACAATGAAATGCAATTTCCATCTCCATGCAAGAATGACTTGGTAATGAATGTGATGTGTATTTTGAGTGGACTGATTTTACAATAGATCACACATGTCACACCAACCCAGCGGTATGAACGTTGATCTCTCTAATTTTGAATGACTGCTGCATTCCCTCTTTCACACCTCCCCCCCTCTCACCCTAATCGTTCTACTAGTTCCACTGTCCGTATCCCTGTATCCCTCTCGTGAATACTTCTCCCCCAGCCAACAATGATCCATTGTGGGCTCCACCCTTCCTTGGTCATCTGTTGCTGGCCCTGATTTGGTCTGGCATTTTCCTACCTCCAGTTCCCCCCACCCCCTTCAGTCTGCAGAAGGGTTCCAACCCGATACGTCACCTATGCTTTTTCTCAGGAGGTGCTGCCTGACCCGCTGAGTTACTTCAGCACTTAGTGTCTATCTTCCACACATATTGCATCTACTGAACCATAAATCTTTGTCCAGCTGCTGTTTATCCTGTAAAACCTTACAATGTAGACTTAAGGTTAGTACTTCTTCAGCTGAGGAATCTGACAAATAGTTCAAGCACCATACAAATTAATGCAACTGATATTTTGATGACAATTTTTTTCTCCCACCCTCTCATAATTGAGGAGATATTGAACACAAGCAAATATTAATTTGCTGGGGAAATGAGTTTTACAATTGCCACAATGCTGATATTTTATCCGAGTGACCTATTCTATTCTAGTTATTTAATCTCATTCCCTAGCTGCCTTTGTGGGATTTAAATTTGTGTCTCTGGATCAATGGTTCAAACCACTGTCTGACAATCTTGTAATTTAAGTATTATATTATTGCACTCATTAGGCTTTACAAGCATGGAGGATATTCAGGACTGATTGAAAATATATTGTTACATAATCTGTATTGCGCATGTATGCATCGGACAAGTGCCGATTCAAATTTTGCTTAACACAGATGCGTATAAACACTGCAATTCGGCAACATAAGACATTGGAGCAGAATTAGGCTTTTCTGCTTTGCCATTTGATCATGGCTGATCTATTTTTCCCCTCTCAACCCCATTCTCCTGCCTTCTCCCCGTAACCTTTGACACCCTTACTAATCAAGAACCCATCAACCTCCGCTTAAACAAACCTAATAACTTGGCCTACAACAATTGTCCGTAATGGCTCCAATTACAGCCATCTGTGGCAATGAATTCCATGGATTGAGCACCCTCTGGCTAAAGAAATTCCTCATCTCCATTCAAAAGGTATGTCCTTTTATTTTGAGGCTGTGCCCTCTGGTCCTAGACTCTCCCACTACTGGAAACATCCTCTTTACATTCACTCGGTTTTGGCCTTTCATTGGTCGGGTAGATCATACAAGACATGGTAGCACTGAAATGGAACCATGTCAACTTCAAACGTATAGGAGAAAAAGATAATTTCAATAAAACAATAAAAGATGAGTTATGCACAAGATGATCTTACACTGACTGCAAATGTCAAACAGTTTTCACAGTAATCATCACACGAGGAAAATAATGGGTTGAATTCCATCACTCAGACAGGTCACCTTAGAATATGTTGCCATGCAGATGATTAGTGAGAGTTACCTGAAAACAGCAGAGGACAGTGTAGAGGTAGTGAAAAGCAAGGATACTGTTGTTGACAGCCATCAGCCCAAAGAGCCATGTGGTGCTAACGATTAGCAGCAGAATGAAGGCGCTTCGCACTGTGGTACTGGAGAGATGGAGAGAAGCAGAGAATAACCTACACAACGAGACAGCAGGAGAACTGCAAAGCTGGTTGGAAGAAACAGCATACCTGCCAGTGCTGGAAACAAAAATGTGCAAGGGCGGGGGAAGGGGGGTGCTGGGAGAAGAGGACAGATTTGGGTGAAGGCAAAGCTCAGTTTAGGCATCAGGACAAATATAATGTTATTGGTTAGATATAATTGTATGAAGAACTGTTAATAAGAGTATTGTTAAACAGTTTATGAAAAGCTCCAATTATTATTAACAGAAACATTGTATATTAAGAAAGTAGCAGAGTAGATGTTTATGGCCATGATTTTACATTGATTTAGCTCAGAGCCTGCCTGACACTCAAAACCGACTCTTAGCACATTCTTGTTAGCTGTTCCAGATGGTGGAAGAGATAATTATCACTGCACCTTTACCACAAGGGTACACTCTAGCATGGAGATATCATCTGAATCATGCCTCCTGATAGGGTGGTGGTGATCACAGATGCAGGTCATTACCGAGGGCAAATTGATTCATCCTCCTGGAAAGTGCAAGGGCTACACGGGGGCAAGAAAAAAGAGGAAAAAGACAGAGTTACCCATTGGGTGGGGAAAAAAAGTGGAAAATGTAGGACCCAGGGTTTAGCAGCATCTACTCACAGAGGACCGGTAAGATCGCCGTTTTTGTAGGGCCCAGGTTTAATCCCGGTGTCCCAGTTCCTCACGCGTCTCCTGGCAGCCCTAAGCATGTAAACAAATGTAAGGTCTGGACTATATAAAACTACGCCCAGTCTACCAGGGGATTTTGCCGGGGAAAAACACTGCACACTGCTTAAGATAAATTAAACTTTGCAGGTTACAAAAACAAACTGTTACATAACTAAAGTAGAATGTGTTCTGGAGAATTTTGCTCAGCTGAAGAAAATTAAATAGTGGCAAAAGCAAAACTATTTTGAAACAAAGTGTTTTAATTTGGAAACCCTGATGCAAAATTCAGTCTTAACATGTAGTTATACAATGCTTGTTCCATTTAACACTCCCAATTCCTTTGCCTCACTGTAATTGCATATATATATCTCCGTTGTAATAATGTACCACAGATATCAGAGAAGTGCTAGCTTGCATTTCTTTTAACTTTTATCTTTATGCTTTGTCTTCCAGGCCACAAGGACAGACATTGATTGGTTGGCAAAATATCAAAGCAAGAGTCTGGTAGTATATTAAGAATTGCTTAAGATAAAGAAATAAACGGGTCATGGTGAAAGGAGTAGTTATTCTTAAAATGTAAATCAGTTCTTCATTTTATCTGAATTGCCACAAATGTCAAAGGCTCCAGAGACTTTGCTGTGAATTACATTACATTACTGAATTTGCTTCACTGGATGTTGCAACAGGTAAGAGAAAGGATTGCTGTAGGAACAAACACAGTGTGAACAACGTGTTCAAGAAGGAACTGCAGATGCTGGAAAAGGTACACAAAAAAGCTGGAGAAAGCGGGTGCAGCAGCATCTATGGAACGAATGAAATAGGCAAAGTTTCGGGCCGAAACCCTTCTTCAGACTGATAGGGGGTGGCGGGGAGAAGGAAGGAAAAAGGAGGCGGTGGAGCCCGAGGGCTGGGGGATGGGAGGAGACAGCCCTAGGGCTAAGGAAGGGGAGGAGACAGCAAGGGCCAGACTGATAGGGGGTGGCGGGGACAAGGAAGGAAAAAGGAGGAGGAGGAGCCTGAGGGCAGACTGATAGGGGGTGGTGGTGGCTCAGCACATCAACTACCCCTCCCACTCCGAATCCAACCTCTCTGTCCTGGGTCTCCTCCATGGCCAGAGGGAGTCTGCAGCCTGAGGGCTTGAACATTGAATTCTCCCAATTTTGTTACCCCTTGCTGTCTCCTCCCCTTCCTTAGCCCTCGGGCTGTCTCCTCCCATTCCCCAGCCCTCCTCATCCTTTTTCCTTCCTTCTCCCTGCCACCCCCTATCAGTCTGCAGAAGGGTTTCGGCCCGAAACGTTGCCTATTTCCTTCGCTCCATAGATGCTGCTGCACCCGCTGAGTTTTTCCAGCTTTTTTGTGTACCTATGGTGTGAACAACCACTGTTACAAATATAAATGTTTAAAAATGCCTGAACTATGATAGGATATAATCTTTCCAAGTTAGTGACTGTGGTTTTCGTTGTTTTGCTTACATCTCTTTCATCCCTCTTAATGTTGGTGGTGTAAGAGCACTGCTAATGTATTGTCATTCCGCTGACTGGTTAGCTTGCAACAAAAGCTTTTCACTGTACCTTGGTACACGTGACAATAAAATGAAAACATAACTGATAAAGGGATAAAACTGGCGAATTGCATCCACCACAGCATCAAGAAAGTCAAGAGTTAAGAGTGTTTTATTCTCATATGTACCAAATAGAATAATGAAATTCTTACTTGCACAACAGATCTCACTACAACAAGTAACATTAAACTGGGATTGAATTACATTTCCTGATACAACCACGAAGTAACCATTCACTAGTAAGCCAATCCTTCAAATAAAAATGAGTTATGAGTGAAAATACGCTAATATTAGTAATCTGCAAGGAAAAGGCAATTCAGGCTGAAGACCTCAAAATTATATTACCATATAAAAGCTCATGCGTATGTGGTGCTTTATTAGAAAATTATTTTTAGTTTAGAAATAGAGCATGAAAACAGGCCTTTCGGCTTACCGAGTCCGTGCTGACCAGCCACCCGTACACTAGCACTATCCTCCACACTAGGGACAATTTACAATCTTTATCGAAGCCAAATAACCTACAAACCTGTACGTATTTGGAGTATGGGAGGAAAACCCATACTGTCACGGGAAGAATGTAAAACTCCATACAGACAGCACCTGTAGTCAGTTTCAGTTCAGTTTAGTTTATTGTCATGTATACCGAGGTACAATGAAAAGCTTTTTGTTGCATGCTAACCAGTCAGCAGAAAGACAATACATGATTACAATCAATCCATTGACAGTGTATAGATACATGAATGCAAGGTAAAGCCAGCAATGTCCGAGGGACTACTCTCTGTTGAGGTAGGATGATTCAGTTGCCTGATAAAAGCTGGGAAGAAACTGTCCCTGAAGCTGGTGGTGTGCATTTTCACACTATACATTTTGCCTGATCGGAAAGGGGAGAAGAGAGAATGCCCATGGTACAACTCGTCCTTGATTATGCTGCTGGCCTTGCCGAGGCAGCGCGAGGTATAAATGGAATCCATAGAAGAGAGGTTGGTTTGTATGATGGCCTGCGCTGCGTCCACAATTCTTGCGGTCTTGGATGGTGCTATTCATAAACCATGCTGCGATGCATCCTGATAAAATGCTTTCTATGGTGCATCTGTAGAAGTTGGTGAGAGTTGTAGGGGACATGCTGAACTTCCTAAGCCTTCGCAGGAGGCAAAGGCGTTGGTGTGCCTTCTTGGTCGTTGCTTCAATGTGGGTGGTCCAGAAGAAGTTGTTGGTGACATTGACTCAGAGGAATTTGAAGTTTTTGACCATCTCTACTTCGGCACCACCAATGCAAACTGGGGTATGTGTACCGCTTCACATCCTGAAGTCCATCACTATCTCCTTTATCTTGCTGACGTTGAGAGAAAAGTTGTCTCGACACAAGGACCCGAGGTTCTCAATCTCCTTCCTGTACTCTGTCTCATCATTATTTAATATCTGGCCTACAATGGTGGTGTTGTCGGCGAATTTGAAAATTGAATTGGATTTGTGCATGGCCGCGCAGTCGTGGGTGTACAAGGTGTAAAGAAGGGGGCTGAGAACGCATCCTTGCAGAACACCAGTGTGGAGGATGATTTGTCCTCTATCCTCCCTGATTGGGGTCAGGAAGCCGAGGATCCAGTTGCAGAGATGAGTGCTGACCCCAAGTCCCGCGAGCTTGGCGATAAGCTTGGATGGAATAATGGTATTAAAGGTAGAGCTGTAGTCTATGAATAAGAGTCTGTCGTAAGTGTCTCTCTTCTCCGGGTGTTCTGGGGATCGTCAGGATCGAACCCGGGTCTCTGGCACAGTAAGGCAGCAACTCTACCGCTGCGACATCGCGCCATCTACTATTTTAGCTGAAAAACTCTCTTCTATGCTACAGTTTATTGAAATCAAATTGTGTTGAAATGATTTGCTCTGGGTATGAAAATAAAGACATACCGATAATTCAAGATGCTGTTGAGAATTTAGCATTCTGTTGAGAATTCAGACAGTGCTGTCTTGTTACAGCCAGGTGGAGCTATTGTACTGCTATTACACCCGGGTAATGTTATTCCTAAGGACACAAGCGACTACAAATGCTGGAATCTTGACCAAAAAATAAATTGCTGGAGGAACTCAATAAGTCCGGTAGCATCTGTGGAGCGAAATGGACGGATGACGTTTCGGGTCAGGGCCATTCTTCAAGACTGAAGAAGTGGGCAGATAGGTGGTAAAAATAGATGAGGGGAAGGGGATGGGCAAGAGATAGGTGGATTCACACAAGGAGGGGTGAGTGTATCGAATGCAATAGAGAAGTATGAAGGAGTTGCATGTAAACCTCAGTTTCACTTGGAAGGATGGCGTAGGTCCCTGAATGGAGATGAAAAAATGGAGGTCTCCTGTACACTCCACACCCCTCTCCCCCCCCCTCTCCTTCTGATCTACCAAAGCTCTCTTCCACACCTTTATTTCCCCTCTTCCACCTCCTCCTTCTGTTCATCACTCAACCTTACCTCCTCCAAGACCCTATTCACTCCCCACTTCATTTTCTGTCTACCCACCGTCCCTCCCTCTGGTTCTACATTTCTCTCTTTGCCGTTCTTTCCTATCATCTGCAGGCCTTTGTTTTCTACATTATCGCCTCCAGCTTTTGTGAACATCCCCACCCTTTTCTACTCTATC
The DNA here is from genome assembly GCF_028641065.1 of Leucoraja erinaceus. Taxonomy (NCBI): domain Eukaryota; kingdom Metazoa; phylum Chordata; class Chondrichthyes; order Rajiformes; family Rajidae; genus Leucoraja; species Leucoraja erinaceus. The sequence continues at coordinate 32,345,991 of NC_073392.1, forward strand.
TGACATACCTGGATCTGCCTATCAATTGCCAGCTCCTGCCCCACATGTATGTTTACCAGCAGTAAAATTACTGAAAACAACAAATATTCATTTAGCTACTAATAAGATAACTTGGTTAAAAAGTAGCCATATAAACAAAGGTTCAAACAGAACAAATTAAATAAATACAAGGGTGAATATTGATTTAGAGTTGTTTTTAAAATTGCCGGTTTATACAACTGTTCCAGAGAACAATTAAACTAGGAGACAATTTTGTATTGAATAGTGTAAAAATATATTGAGATTCATGCTCATGATCCCTGGAAAATTAATAGGTCAAAAGCAACATGGTAGTTACAAGATGGACAGAAACTCTCAAAGTTGGAAGCTGTGGATCTCACTGAAGCTTCAAGCCGGCTTTCAATCTCTCGGGCACTTGATTTGGGCAAGTTTCATCAGTTGTACATGTAACATTGCAACAGCCAAATAAGTATAAATTAAAGCATAGAGGGACCTTTCTGACCCACACCACCAGTCTCTCCAAATGGCAGTGTGGACAAAGCCAGGAATTGTTTTTCACAAATTTGAAATAAAATTTGAAATAAAATTAAATATTTTATTGAGTATTACTGAGGCTTTCTCGATTCCCTAGTTCATTCATCTGCACCATGCTATCATGGTCACAATAAATGGTAAATTAGAAAATGAACAAGGGAAATTTAAAAAAGGAAAAGAGACTTGGTTTAAAAATAGCAAACACCGAACTGTACAAACTCTATGCAAGAAATAATCAAATCAGTACAGTTCAAGCGATTGTAAATGGATGAAGACAACTGAGCAACTGTACAAGAGTATTCATTAAAAACATACGAGTGAATAACTCTTGTATTTTTTCATTATACAGCTCAATGACAATGATAACTTATTTTTCTACAAAAAGCAGTGCTATTGATTACTCATGGATTTGAAATACTATTCTGCATTCTGCACGCTCCTAACGAAATAATTACTTTGCAGCTGAAAAATGCTGCCAATTTTAAAGTCAGACAGGCCTAAGTTATGTTCCCTGGGAAATGATCACTCAATGTTCTTTTGTTTCCTGATTATCTTATAAATGTATTCTTACAACCCCATTGAGCTGCTTTAGAGATCTGTAAACTTTATTTGAATCATGTCAAATAGGATTTTTTTTAATGAAAAATATACATGCATCAATGATGGAGAGGGTTTGTGGCAGGAGCTGATGATGGAAATGCACATTATGATTCATGAGGAAACAGATCTTTTGCTGCTCCTGTGTGCTTACTGCAGGGCTTTGCACAAAGCAGAGGATCAGGTAATCTCCCAATCTTCTTTGTTGTGCCCATTAGAAATATTTTATCTGCACTTTCTCTGCAACTATAACACAATATTCTGCAATCTTGTCTCCTTTCTTTTGTACTCTTTTGTACATCTGTTGTACTCATGTATGGTATGATTTGCCTGGATAGCATGCAAAAATAAATTGTTTCTCTTTGTCTCAGAACACATGACAATAATAAACCAATACCAGTATGAGAACCATGCTGGCTATGCAAGTTACCAAATGCTCTGTCTTTTGATGATTATGCCAAGGCGAGCATAACGATTAGAATCTGAAGGAGTTGTTGATAGATGCTGCTTTGATGGCCGAGTAGGAAGACAAATCATTATAGCAAATCCTCTACCTATGACTAGAACTGCAGATTTAGAACCAGGTTATATTTGTAAGCTGCTCCCATACATTTGCTTGTTTATTAATTAATTTTTCACACAAATGGTGGTGGGTGTATGGAACAAGGTGCCAGAGGGTGTAGTTGAGTTTGGGACTGTCCCAACATTTAAGAAACAGTTAGACAGGTACATGGATAGTATAAGTTTGGAGGGATATGAACCAAATTCAGGCAGGTGGGACTAGTGTATCTGGGACATGTTGGCCGGTGTGGGCAAGTTGGGCCGAAAGGCCTGTTTCCACGCTGTATCACTCTATGACTATGATTGATAAAAAGATACAGCATGGAAACAGACCCTTCGGCCCACTGAGTCCCCAGCGACCATTGATCATCCATTCATACTAGTTCCAGGTTATCCAACGTTTGCATCCATTTCCGAACACATATCACACATTCCTGGCAAAATCATATGAATTAATTTCCTTTATAAAGTGTTTTATCTCATCTGTTAAGACATCAGACTAGTTACAAGTTTAGATATGAACAGCTCGTGTCATCAACTCTCCCTATACAACTTTACTGGTTTTGTTCCATTTTATCAACGTTATTATTTTCATTGTTCTTCTAAAATATCTTCTATTGATCCTCTTTGCTTTAAGTCTACCATTGTGCATAGTTCTCTTCCCTATATCTCACTACGTTTAAATCTCCCCTCAGTATATCATCTCCCATCCTACTCTAAATCGTTCCTTCCAGAGGCTTCAATTTTACTAGGTGCACCATATCAAATAAACATGGGTACACAAACATATAGTCAAATATGGGCAATAATTTTTGCTATTCATCTGTCAATCTCTCCAAAGCTTGGAACACAATTCATACTGACAGCAGTACTTCTTAACAGCAATTAGTTAATTAGCTTTTGTTTCATTTTCTTTCAAGTGCGATCATTTACATTTACAAGCAGTAAGCCAAATCATATAATTTTGTTTCACAAGACAGCAAAGAGCAGAAAACCTTCAACAATGGTGTAATTTTGTGCCAATATAATATGTTAATTCTAAAGCCTTTCTTCAGATTTAACACTCACATTTATAAATGGGCAGGATTGAAGAACTTAACAGTTACAGTATTTCAGTGTATAACATAATACCAAATAAATGGCAATATCTGTAGTAAATTTAAAAACAAGTAAAAATGTCAGCAGCATTGCTTCTTTTTGATTAATATAGCAGTTTTGACCACTTACAGTATTGATTTTTTCTTGGCTTCCTTCTGTGTTGGGGCACAGGAAATTCTTGCTACCAACAAGGATATCACAATGTTCATCTAAAAGCAGCAAACATCTGAGTCAAACTTTAAACATAGTTCAGACTTCAAAAAGGACTCGAAATATACAGATGAGGTGGAAAAAAAGAAACTGAACAGAAGATTTTAAAAAACTGACTGGATAGACAGAAGGATCTTTAAAATAAGTCTATCATGACTAGAGTAGTGATTTTCGATGTACAGGACAAGGGGGAGGATAAAGGGGAAGTCTTTAAAAAACAAGTCATTAAAGTGGGTTCTCTGGAATGCCACAGAACCAATGCAATTAAGAGGGAGGAGCCCTTGTGGCTAAGGGGATCAACTTGTTAAGCAGGTAATATATTGCATTTTGCATTTTTGCGAAACAATTTGGAAGTCATGTTTAATGTTTCTATGACAGTAGTGGTTTATCAGTAGTACTAAACTAAACAAGACTAGATGGAGCATTCAACTTGTATTTCTATTGCCTGCTGCAGACAATTTGGGTATGGAACATCAGTGCTTTAAGGTGGGTGGTTAAAGAGAAGAATTGCCAGCAGGAGTGGGGTAATAGAAATAATATAGCTAGCTAAATCAACTAAAAGATACAATTCAATGAAGCATTATTATTATGCCACAAATATTTTTTTTTATAGAAGGCACAGAGCTCCAATACTAATTCTAAAAATATTACAAGTTGAAGACAGATTTACCACAATGACAACTGCAATTGGCCCAGCAAAGCTCCAGATCAGCTTATCATGTACAGAGATCCAGCAGAAATCAGGATTTCCATAACCTTCTGGATCCAGACCTACTGCAAGACCTGGAAAACACATACCATCAACAAACTAAGAGAAACAGAAAATTTGCAGAGTTTCACATATTCGTAAAGTCTTTGTATAAACTAGGCCATCTAGTACGTGATTTAGAGAGATTCAAGAGAGACTCAAGAGAGTTTATTGTCATGTGTCCCTGATAGGACAATGAAATTCTTGCTTTGCTTCAGCACAACAGAACATAGTGGGCATGGCTGCAGAACAGATCAGCGTGTCCATATACCATTATATAAATATATACACACATGAATAAATAAATTGATAAAGTGCAAATAAACAGATAATGGGCTATTAATGTTCAGAGTTTTGTCTGAGCCAAGTTTAATAGCCTGATGGCTGTGGGGAAGTAGCTATTCCTGAACCTGGTCGTTGCAGTCTTCAGGCTCATGTGCCTTCTACCTGGAGGTAGTGGGGAGATGAGTGTGTGGCCAGGATGGTATGGTTCCTTGATGATACTGCCAGCCTTTTTGCCAGGATGGTGTGGGTCCTTGATGATACTACCAGCCTTTTCTCAAGTTATCTTAAAGATTGCATAGAATATTCAATAGGATGTTGCGAGGACTCGAGACCCTGAGCTTTAGGGAGAGGTTGGGCAGACTAGGATTTTATTCTTTGAAGCATAGGAGGCTGAAGAGTGATTTTCTAGGGGTGCATACAATCAAAAGGGGAATAAATAGGCTGCATGCACAGAGCCCTTTTCCCTGGGAGGGCAATCAAGAACTACAGGGGATATATTTAAGGTGAGAGGGAAATTATTTAAAAGGAACCCGAGGATGGTGGGCACATGGAATGAGCTTCCAGAGGAATAAAACTATTTAAAAGACATTTGTACATGTACATGGCCCGGAATGGTTTGGAGGGATATGGGCCTGGTGCAGGCAAATGGGACTAGCTTGGATGGTGCATCTTGATCAGCTTGAATGAGTTAGGCCAAGGGTTCTATTTTTGTGGTTCAGTTTAATCTAGTTTAGAGATACAGCATGGAAGCTCACCAATTCCGCACCGACCAGTGATCCCCACACATTAACACAAGCCTACACACACGAGGGACAATTTACACTTATACCAAGCATACAAACCCAAGCCAATTGACCTACAAACCTGTATGTCTTTGGAGTGTGGGAGGAAACCGAAGAAGATCTCGGAGAAAACTCACGAGGTCATGGGGAGAACGTACAAACATCGTCCAGACAGCACCTGTAGTCGGGATCGAACCGGGGTCTCCTGTCCTGCAAGCACTGTAAGGCAGCAACTACCGGCGCGCCACCATGCATAATTGATTATGGGCATGTGATTTGGGAAGGGCAATAACAGATTATAAAACCGAGAAACTAATAAATAGAAAGTGCCTTATTCTTTGTAGTTTAAATCAATAGCATGAATTGAATTATTTTTGTTGGCCAGGGAAAGAGGGGGAGCGCTGTCTGAAATTCATACCCGCGATGAACAGGAAGGTAAAAGACGGCTGAGACATTTATGTTAAGTCCTTTAGAGAGCGCGGGGGGGGGGGGGGGGGGGGGGGGGGGTGAGACGGGGAGAGATGGAGTGGAGACACTTTTAAGAAGCCAGACAACTTTTAATAAATTTTAGTGGGCATTTAACATTACTGGTCTGTTTACCTTTTTTTTCTCAACGAGCTATTACCTTCGACTACCTTTGATTGCCTACGATAGCATTACGACCTACGACGACCTATCTTGACTAAACCTATGCGTAGAAAAATATTGATTTTTTCCATAGCAACCTTTTTTTACTCGCGGGCATTTTTCATCTTGCTGAAAAAAATGCCGCGACCTAACTGAGGCTTCGAGTTCGCGGGGACTACTGTCGAGCATGAAGGAGAGTTATAAAGACCTCCTAGGACCTCGTGTCGACCATACTGCGAGTACGAGTCGAGGGCAAACTCTTCTAAACTTGCGAATTACGTCGCCGCAGTGGGACAGGCCCTTGCGTTATTGCATGGCTTAGAGGTTAAAATTGTTCATAAAGTACAAAGCAAAAATAGTGAATGACAGGTTAAGACCCAGATTGTGGAGGAAGATACAAGTGGCAAAAAGCAAACTACTGAATTGGAGTAGTTGTTCTTTTTTAAAAAGTGTCAATCTGAAAAGTTTATTCTATTTGTGGGCCTGTATACTTAGATAGAAATGTGATCTTGCAGGCAGAATTTTCACCTCTAGGCCATGCAATGTCATCTTTGCTAATTCACTGTCACATGCCTTTCGTGAACGCCACCACTGATCCTTGGAGAGAGTATAAAACTAACAAATCCTACCAAGTTCCTCCTCAATTTGTTTTTATGCTCAAAGCTACCCTATTTGGAACCCAGTCAGGCCACTCTCATGTGTACTGACACAGAAATGGATCTGTAATCACGCATTACAATCGTTCCACTCTTTTAAGCCTCCACCCCAACAGCAGCATTTATTACTTTAACTATGATATTCCCTTTATCCTGTATCTGTACACAGTGTACGGCTCAATTGTAATCATGTATAATCTTTCCATGGACTGGACTGCAATGAACAAAAGCACGGTGGCGTAGGGGTCAGCGCAGCTGCCTTACAGCGCCAGAGACCTGGGATCGATCCCAACTACGGTTCTTGTCTGTACGGAGTTTGTATGTTCTCCCCGTGACCTGAAAGGGTTTTCTCTGAGGTTTTCGATTTCCTGCCACATTCCAAAGTCGTACAGGTTTGTAGGTTAATTCGCTTGGTATAATTGTATAATTGTAAAATTGTCCCTAGTGTGTGTAGGGTACTGTTAATGTGTGTGGTTTACTTGTTGCTGTGGATTCGGTGGGCCGAAGGGCCTGTTTCTGAGCTGTATCTCTAAATTAAACTAAACTAAAAAGATTTTCACTGTACCTCGATACACGTGACAATAAACTATACTAAACGAAAACTAAACATTTCCCCATTAAAATATTCCAATATTCCACTTTACAAAAGTAGTCTGACTTAAATGTGTTTTGAAAGTGTAAGAGAAAGGTAGGAGGGCTTGCTCGGATTAGATAGAAGATCCTGAGTCAGCGAATTTCCCCATATTTTTTATAGGAAAAGACAAGAACATACCATACTAGACAAACACAGAAATGCCCAGCATGTGAGTATACACTTATATTACTGCATGTAATACTGGTGCCAACCTGTGATGATGGCAGGCACTCCCCAGCCAATGGCATAATAGAATCTCATGGCACCATAGTTGATGTTCCTAACTTCAGTCTGCATACGGTAGATGTGAAGCCATTCCACGAAGATCCAGGCAAAAGTAGCCATAAAGAAGTAATGCAACAAGATCGCAATCACTGTGCATAGGAACTGTGGGGAAAGAAATTAGGATGGTTATTACAGTTTACACTAAAAGGTCACATTTGTAACCATACTATGCAACTCAATTTAGTATAATTTTAATTTCTATAATCTATAAATCCGAGACATAAATCATATACCAGCATTTATTTTATAAACGCTTCAATATTGATTGTAATTTAGTTATACGTATCAAATTTTTTGCATTTTGTCAAAGGCAGCAGTTAATTTTTTGGGATCAGTTGAAGCTTAATGGTCTATGAGGATGGTAAATGATATTAGAATTGTTCAAGATAGACACAAAAAGCTGGAGTAACTCAGCGGGACAGGCAGCATTTCTGGAGAGAAGGAATGGGTGACGTTTTAGATCAAGACCCTTTGTCAGACTGTGGTTCTTCAGAATTGATGAGTTGAGTTGCTGCCCTTTAACTCTAATCTTGCAATTTCATATCCTCCACACAACTCCTTCCCTTAGTAAAATTCCAGAACAGCTTAACTTCAGCACTTAAAATTCTCCATGAATAAGATCTCTGCAAAGAATGATTATCATTATTATTTTGCTGAAATAGATCAAAGGAGTATACTCAGGTTCAGGATACAACTGAGGCTGATATGGATAGGAGATAAAAAGAAGCAAAACAAAATACAGCAGTTATAGACACAAAGTACTGGAGTAACTCAGGAGGTCAAGCAGCATCTCTGGATATGGTCAGGACCCTACTTCAGACTGGCCACAACATGCTGGAGTAACCCTGTGGGTCAGGCAGCATCTCTGGAGAAAAGTGGGAAGTGACATTTCAGGTCAGGACATTTCTTCGGACTAAAAAAAACGCTGTTTCTACAAAATACAGCTGTCTTTTAGTTGACACAAAGCTTGAATTAAAAAAAAACAATAATTTTCAAAAGAAAGAAAAGGCTGTGGAAATTAACCCATTCATAACAATAACGGCATTTGTTGGATAGCTCTTAAAAATTAGTTATTCACGAGTTGTGAATAACTAATAGATAAAATATTGTACCTGTGCAAAGACCACACATTACAGAGATCACACGTTTCCAATTCCATCAACCTGACACATTTTATGTGGGACTTCAGAATGTTTGAACCAGCGTTGCTGAATTCATACTGCTACTGAGTACAGATGTTACCCATGTTACAGAGGGGTGGAGGTGCTTTGCTAGAAAACGGGCTGTATTGCAATTTTTCATTTTACGGAGCCATGTCATATGCGCACGTGCCAAGAAACGTGGGGTATAACATTAAAAAAAAATGTATTTACTTTCTTTCAAAACTTCAAATACAAATTCCGTAACAGTAAATTTCAGTCCATTTCTCAACTGTTTGGACAGTAATTTGTGAATTATATACGGGTGAATTTATGAAACCCCAGCGGCTGTAATGCTGGTGTAACAACTGTAGTGTTCTTGGATAAGTGTTGTGTATAAAAATATTCACGGGATGTGTAAAGTGAACATTGAATACACACAAGCTTGTGCATTATCCATAACTTAAAGAACACCTAATATCCAGTGATTCTTTATCTGAAAAATCATACCCATTCCTACACTTGAATCATTCTACCTCAGCATGACAGGCCAAGACATTTCTTTAAATATTTCATCAGTTTTTTAAATATTTTCTCCATGTAAATAGGAGTGCACTGAAAGGTGTAACATGGCTGAAAGGCTCAATAATGTTTTAACACATCAAATTATATGGTTATCTGATCTCTTCGATTATACGGCATAGACTCATGTAGCATGAACATCTGTCCTTCAGCCCATCTAGTCTGTTCTGACCAGGAAGCATGCATTTACATAAAACCTATACCAGTCTAATTTTATTATCCCCACATTTCCATCAACTTGCCCTATATTCTACCACTCACCCCACGCACCAGTGTTGATGTAAATAGCTAATTGACTGACCAGCTTGCACATCTTTGGGATACAACAGAAAAGGGGGATATGTGGTGTAAACCCATATAGACATGGGGTGAATGTGTAAACTACGCAGACAACATTGGGAAATAGCATTGAATCTGGTTTGCAGCCCAGCTAGCTATTTCACTACATTGCCCAAATTGGGCCATCATTCATTAGGTACTCCCCCAAATGTTATTGTTAGGCTGTATCTGTTTCCAGTACTCGATTACTTTGCAATAGCTGTAGTTTGAATCAGATATTTAAACGCTGCATATAACATCCATGTATAGCAAGCTCTTTATAAACCTGCCAATGCAAATTCAAATGTATCTATAAAATCTAACACTCATAAATTCATGTGCATAAGTAATAGGAGCAGAATTAGGCCATTTGGCCCATCAAGTCTACACTACAAAGATAAGTCATTCAATCATGGCTTACCTTTCTTTCCCTCTTAACCCCATTCTCCTGCCTTCTCCCCATAACCCCTGACACCAGTACTAATCAAGAATCTATCTATCTCTGCCTTAGGAATATCCATTGATGGCCTCCACAGCCCTTTATGTGCCTGTTCTGTTCCGTTAAATAATGCCAAACAAATCATGTCTTAATTCAGTGATCTTTGTAGAAATTATTTATTTCATTTCTATTTAACATTTCTATTTACATCTGGCGCGTTTGAGTTATGGCAGAGATGCCATATCCTACATTTGGTAAAAGCATAATATATCTTGAGAAACCCCATTACAAACTTCAAATTAATTATTTTGATTTTCCTGTTTAGTTCTGCATGAATGCAGCATTGCATTCAAATATGCCCCCATTCCAAAGCTATCCATTCAGGTGCATGTTAAAGATTCCTTCTGCACCTTGCAGAGAATAATATAAAAGTTAATCTCAAACATAGAACAGTTCTTCTAATATAGACACAAAATGCTGGAGTAACTCGGTAGGTCAGTTCGATGACTTTTCTTCTGAAGAATAATCGTGACCTGAAACGTCACCTCTTCCTTTTTTCCAAAGATGCTGCCTGACCTGCTGAATTACTCCGGCATTTTGTGTCTATCATCGGTGCAAACCAGCATTGCAGTTCCATCTTACTGAGTACAGATGTTATCTTCCATTATCTTGTACCAATCATTTTAACAATGCCACAAAAATTACATTTTGACCAGACATGCATGTAATTTATAGGATCTTACTGTGCTAGTGTATGCACAACGGTACTTTAAAAGTAAAATGTTATTTACTGAGAGCTATGGGATGTTTTAAGGGGAATAAATAGTTACTACATAATGCAAGCCACACTTTTTTCTTTGCAAGACAATGACAGACCAAAACTTATCTATATCGTAATTGATCTCATTACCCAGTGTAACTGACATCGTTATCAGTGCATGCATAAACTTACACAAACACAAAAGTCCTACAGTACAAACACTGAATTTTGTAATTTCTAGTAATACCCCCTCTTTCCCCTTCCCCCCACAATGCTTCCCCACCTTGGTGTGCAGACATCTCTCCCACCACCGCAGTTCCTTTCTGTTCCTTTGTATGCTCACTTCTACCCCTCCAATTTCCCGTTTATCTCTTCTCTTTACCCACCCCTGTCCCCTTCACCCATTTCATCCCCATCCAGCTTTACATTTCACTCCTCCTGTTCATTTCCTTACCATCCCCTTTTGTCTGCTTTTCACCTCCAGCCTTTGTTACTATCTCCACCCTTTAACATCGGAACCCCAGTTCGCCTCGACACTGCAGTTGGACTGCTAGACCACGGGAGAAGGAACAAAGGGAATAGATAAAGACTTTGCCTTCCATCACAGTGAGGAGATGTTGGAGACTCACTGTGATGGATGTTTATGTAAACAGTGTTAAGTGTGGGTCTTGGATTGTTTTGTAATGTAAAAAACTGTAGAAATTATATTTCGTTCAAACCTAGGTTTGAATGACAATAAATTGCATTCTATTCTATTCTATTCTATATCTCTCATATAATCATATAACCATATAACAATTACAGCACGGAAACAGGCCATCTCGGCCCTGCAAGTCCGTGCCGAACAACTTTTTTCCCTTAGTCCCACCTGCCTGCACTCATACCATAACCCTCCATTCCCTTCTCATCCATATGCCTATCCAATTTATTTTTAAATGATACCAACGAACCTGCCTCCACCACTTCCACTGGAAGCTCATTCCACACCGCTACCACTCTCTGAGTAAAGAAGTTCCCCCTCATGTTACCCCTAAACTTATGTCCCTTAATTCTGAAGTCATGTCCTCTTGTTTGAATCTTCCCTATTCTCAAAGGGAAAAGCTGATCCACATCAACTCTGTCTATCCCTCTCATCATTTTAAAGACCTCCATCAAGCCCCCCCTTAACCTTCTGCGCTCCAGAGAATAAAGACCTAACTTATTCAACCTTTCTCTGTAACTTAGTTGTTGAAACCCAGGCAACATTCTAGTAAATCTCCTCTGTACTCTCTCTATTTTGTTGACATCCTTCCTATAATTGGGCGACCAAAATTGTACACCATACTCCAGATTTGGTCTCACCAATGCCTTGTACAATTTTAACATTACATCCCAGCTTCTATACTCAATGCTCTGATTTATAAAGGCTAGCATACCAAAGGCTTTCTTTACCACCCTATCTATATGAGATTCCACCTTCAAGGGACTATGCACGGTTATTCCCAGATCCCTCTGTTCAACTGTATTCTTCAATTCCCTACCATTTACCTTGTACGTCCTATTTTGATTTGTCCTGCCAAGGTGTAGCACCTCACATTTATCAGCATTAAACTCCATCTGCCATCTTTCAGCCCATTCTTCCAAATGGCCTAAATCACTCTGTAGACTTTGGAAATCCTCTTCATTATCCACAACACCCCCTATCTTGGTATCATCTGCATACTTACTAATCCAATTTACCACACCTTCATCCATATCATTGATGTACATGACAAACAACAAAGGACCCAACACCGATCCCTGAGGCACCCCACTAGTCACCTGCCTCCAACCCGACAAACAACCATCCACCATTACCCTCTGGCGTCTCCCATTCAGCCACTGTTGAATCCATCTTGCTACTCCTGCATTTATACCCAACAGTTGAACCTTCTTAACCAACCTTCCTTGAGGTACCTTGTCAAAGGCCTTACTAAAGTCCATATAGACAACATCCACTGCTTTACCCTCGTCAATTTCCCTAGTAACCTCTTCAAAAAATTCAAGAAGATTAGTCAAACATGACCTTCCAGGCACAAATCCATGCTGACTGTACCTAATCAGACCCTGTTTATCCAGATGCTTATATATATTATCTCTAAGTATCTTTTCCATTAATTTGCCCACCACTGAAGTCAAACTAACAGGCCTATAATTGCTAGGTTTACTCTTAGAACCCTTTTTAAACAATGGAACAACATGCGCAGTAAGCGAATCCTCGGGGACTATTCCCGTTTCACTATTCCCACCTTCACTATCACATGCCAGGCTTTGCCCCATCCTCACCTCTCTTCTCCAGTTTTCTCTCCCGTCTGAAGAAGAGTCCTGACCATTCCTCAGCCATTCCCTCCACAGATGCAGCCTGACCCACAGAGTTCCTCCAACGCTTTGATTTTTTACAAAAAAAAAATCCACAAACTTGTTTACAGCAATTTGTTTCTGAAACAGAAAACTATGATTTCTCATGTAAGTGCGTGCGCAGGAGAGAATTTATCATCTCCCCCTTTCTGAAGTCATCAATTATCTCCTTGATCTTGTTGGCGTTGAGCGAGAGATTGGTGTTGTGACATCCCTCAACCAAATGTTGCATCTCCCTCCTATATGCTCAATCATCACCATTTATGATTTGAATGGAAGGGAATGGCTGTGAGAGACGTTCAAAAGGAATTTGAGAAAGACTTTGTTGGTAAAAAATATTCTTTAATCAAATCTGGATATTACTTTAAACTTTTTGAGGCATAGATAGGGTAGACTGTTAGAACTTATTTCCCAAGGTGGAAAAGTCAAAATACTAGAGAGCATAACTGTAAGGTAAGGGGCAAAGTTTAAAGGAGATGTGCGGGGCTTATTAGAAGGTGCTTGGATTATTTGAAAATGCTTTAACTCTTAAAAGCAAATTATTTGAGTTTTAAAGTTTTTTTTATAACTTATTTATTATGTTTTAACAAGTCTGCTTCATAAAAAGAAAGAATTTGAAAGTTTAGGGAAGTATGGAGAATTTACTGTCAATTGCGTGGGTGGGTATTGTTTTGAACTCCCCGTGTGAGAGTTTTTAATAATGCGGACCATCTTTCGGATGCCTGTCTGTGGTGCTGAGAATGGTTACTGCAAATTCCCATTTAGAGGGTTGCCAGAGGAAAGGTTGTATCCTAGTTAGCCAAAGTCAGCAGTTAGCCAACTCTTTATTCAGCTCAGGCGCAAATCAACAAAGGGTTTCCTGTCCAGTCTCCCACCAAGAACATCCTAAGAACAGCTGTCCAGATAGCTAGTACCTTTGTGCTTGCCAGGTTTACTGTCTGTTTATCATCCCTGCTAACAAATTTCACATATCACAAGAACCAGCTCGCTATTAAACCTTACTCCAAGAAAAGCATTCAGCTTGCATTCTCCCAGAGCACACCACGAAGCTCTCCACCCAAACCCAACCCACTCAGTCCAGTAGTACAATATTTCTTCAACAAAATTCTGATTCTAGGCTGCATGCCAATCAAACGCTATTTAAAAAGATGTTATTAGTTTTATTTTTTTTTATTTTTAGAGATACAGCATGGAAACAGGCCCTTTGGTCCACTGAGTTCTCGTTGACCATCAATTACCCATTCACGAGGTCTATGTTATCCTACGTTCGCATCCATGCCCCACATACTAGGGTCAAATCACAGAGGCCAATTAACCTACAAATCCACCCAGAGGAAACCTGCACGGTCACAGGAAGAAGTTGCAAACGCCACACAGACAACGTCCAAGGTGAGGATCGAACTTGGGTCCCTGGCGCTGTGAGGCAGCAGCTCTATCAGCTGCACTACTGTGGCATAGATGTTATTGGTGACAGGGTTATTTAGTAATTAAAACATATCTGTTTTCCTGCTTAGATGTCCTCCTTATCTCCCCCACACCATTCTGATATATTTGTTGTTATTTGTTAACCTTTGCCATCTTCGTTCAGATAAGCAGCAACAAACCATTTGAAACTATCTGAACAAACCTTCTGAAGAAGGGTCCCAACTTGAAGCGTGGCCTGTCCAGTCTGAAGAAGGGTTCTGACCTGTCCATTCCTTCCACAGGTGCTACCTGACCTGATGAGGTCCTCCAGCACGTTGTGTCTTGAACAATAAACCATTTATTGTTCATGAACGTTACCCTATTACAGATCTTCCATTTTACTCTCTCTGTCCCTTCCCACTTCCTCTGTAATTTGTTTTATTTGCAACTTTCCCAGGTTCTGGGAGAATGGTCATTGTTTTTTTTCTTTTTCCATAGATATTGCCAGACTTGCTGAGTATTTTCAGCATTTTCTGCCTTTATTTCAGATTTCCAGCATCTGCAGAATGTTGCTATTGAACTGCTTTTTTTGTGTAATGTTTCCATAGATCTGGTCTGTGCATTATTACTAACATGATAACCAGAACAATGCAACATGCATTATTATGTAGTCCGACACTGGTTTCCATATCCTTCCTTAACATCCAAATAGCAGATAACATTAGACCTTGCCCTCCTACTTTCCAGCCCATGTCTAGGCTATATCTGAAAATATCTTCAGCAATGTAATTCCTTTGGACAAGATGCGATTATAGTCTGTGATCATGTTAATTCTTCACTCCCAGAATACAATACCAAAAAGACATGCTCTCCGACATACCAAAAATCTTCCCATAATGGGAAAATATGTGGAGGTGAACACCATTTTTTTTGGTCTATACGCAGCACCCCACATCGTATGGACAATCGACACTATATAGAAGCAATTAACTAGGATAGAACCAGCTTCTATATCATGTACAAAAAAAAAGAAATTGAAACAGGAGCTAATCTTTCAAAAAGAGGAAAAGAAGCAATTTGTATGAGAGGAATACAGAATGCTTAGCACAATACTAATACACCAATAAACCAAACATCAAAAGGGCAAAACAAAATAAAAATATTCAGAAAGACAAACTTTATGAGGTGGTCAGGCTTCAAATGGGATCAGATTGAGAAGAATAGAGTGTTAACAACAGAAAGTATAAGAAGTGGAAAGAGATTAAAAAAAAAGATCAGAAGACAAATAGGGAAATTGTGATTGCAATCAGAAAAAATGTAGAAAGGTATTCAAAGGATGAAAGATGATTAAAAATAATCTCATGAACACAGGAAATCAAGACTGATAAAAAGTACAAAGGTACATCTCACTCCAAATGAAGTATGTGCCGTTTGAAGATGTGATTATGGGAAGAAATCTTCTGCAAATTGGCCTGCTTCCTTACCTGATTTTCTGTTTGATTAATTCCCAACAGGAAGACTAGCTCAGCGGAGAACACTGCTGCCACAATATTGCAGTGGATGCCACGAATATTGGATTTCAGTCCATTTAGACAAGACAGGATGAAGAAAGTTAGAAGCAGTGTGGCAAGAGACACACTGATACTGGAGTAAGTGACGATTGCCAATATTTCTAGGTCTCCTTCAAGTTGCTGCAGGAATATTACAAACAGGCTGTTTACCCATTACAAGAACACAAAAAAGTGCAGTTGATAAAAAGACCATTTGGCATGAATATAATTGTTGTTTCCTATAATGATATTTCAAATGCACAATCCCAATATTGATTCTTTAGTATGAGACAAGAAAGTACCCCCATCTTAATTTAAATTACAACTATTAGAATGGAAATTTGTGTATCAAGACTAAACTGTCCATTTACTGTATGCACTGTGGCACCAGGAGACATTTCATTGACTGGAATTTCAAGATATCCCAGGTAGGGCGCAGTACAGATATAATATAAATAATTTTACAGTTAAATATTTGTGATTGTTTATGTTTTGAAACTGAATATAAAGTCGTTAACTGACTATGTGAAACCAATTGGTGAATGAACATGTGCTGGCCAAATTTTCAGGGTCCTTTGGTCAATAAAGCAACCATCTCCCAAGGTAAGTGATTATGTTATTGTCTCCAGTTCTGTGATCAAAATCCTCAGTTTTCATGGTTTTGAAGGTGTGCCCCACTGATGGAAAAGCTTGCAGCATTAATCAACAAACACACAAGCATGCTGCATCAAAACACATTATCTTTTAAACATGAACTCCAAATCATGTATAACCAGATGGCAAAGTCTTATCCTGGCGTTCAGCAGAATTAGAAAATATTCATACTTGCAAATCTTTAATTGTGCCCACCTTGCCAGCACAAGGCTTGCAGTGGTTGAAGATGGCAGCTCACCACCACCTTCTCAAGGGCAAATTAGAGATGGACAATAAAATCTGGCCTTGCCTGTGTTGCTCATTTCCATTAAAATAAACAAGAAAAAATAATCCAAATGTGGCTTAGTCTTCTGAAATCAAAAAAAAAGGTGAGAGAAACAAATGATATATTTACCCCAAGCAAGGATAATATAAAAATGTAGTTGGAAATCTGCTTGCACACAAGCACACTGTCTGTATTCTTGTAAGCACCTTTCCTCTTTTAACCTGGCATTTAATACCACACAATGTTATCCAGTGATTGTTATCCAGTGACATTCACGGATAAACTAATGTTATGAATCAATGTTCTGCTGTTCTGAGGCTCGAATTTTTCAAAATGGTGAGAATAATTACTAGCATTTTTAATAATGCTTACCTCACGATGTGAGCTGTCCATTAGAACCCCAAAGATCCCAAGCTGTGAACATTGACAACGGACATGTGTGTTGTTTCGATCAACAAGATCGCAGTCCTTTGCTGTCCACGTGCCAGTTGGTTCAGACCTGCAAGGTAACATGACCATCAGCTGAGTAAGTCTTTAATAATTGTGATCAACTTAAGCACAGCTCTCATATAGTGCTTCTCACCACTCTGGCAATATAAAATAAAAGCCAAGAAAACTTTAAAGCAGCAATTTAATGTACATTAAAAAAAAAAAAGGTTTTACTTTGAAATTTATGTTGCACCTTTACAGTTTCTCTATTCTGACCCCTAAACCTTCACTTGATGCATACTAATACCTCAGGTTGAAAATAACTAACTAGCTGAGGCTTCATTAGTTCCTTTTCCATCATCATATAACGATTGATTGGCCTGATTTATCCACCCACCTCCCCACCTGTGCCATCCCTGCTGTTTATAAACCTATGGCCTTCAAATATCACTGTACAGCACAGTTGAAGTAAGGTGTGAAATTTTGTGAATGTGAAACTAACTGCGAATTTGATAACTCAAAATAGCATCAAAACACATCAAGAGTGTTGAACCACCTGATCGGTTTTCTTTTCAATTACTTGCAAACTCGTTAATTGAAATTTCACAGCTTTCATCAAGCAGCGGCATCTGAAATTTCTATTGGGGTTCTGATTATTACATAGACATGAGACCGAAACCCCAGAGAGAGTAAAAGGTCATCTCTGACATTTCCTTGATAAATTGAAATTTTTCTCGGATTGGGAAACTCTGTGGAGGTGAACTACATGTTTTTGTCTATAAGCAGCACCATGCATCGTATGGACAATCAACACTAGATAGATGCTTAGTTTCCAGCTTCTATATCATGTACAAAAACATAAGAAATTGAAACACAAGCTAATCTTTCATCTCAGCTCCACTATCCTACACTAATCTTATTGATCTCTCTCAAGCATATACCCTGTGAATAAGCCCCAACAACCCTCTTGGGTAAAGAATTTCAAAGATTCACTACTGTTTTGGGTGAAGAGATTTCTTCTCGTCCCAGTTCTGAATGGCTAATGGGCCTGTCCCACTTAGGCGATTTTTTAGGCGAGTGCAGTTCCCGGTGTTTCAGGCTACCACTGGCAACTTGACAGTCGCCGGCAGTCCGCTGAAAAATCGCCGAAGTGGCACAGGCCCAAAAAGCTGTATTTTGAGACTGTGACTCCTGGTTCTGGTCTCCCCAAATGGGGGAAATATCCAGCCCCTATCCACACTGTCAATTTATCGTGCAGTTTTCACTGAGATCATCACTGATTCTTCAAAACACCAGTCCTGGACTGCTTAAGCTCGCTTTGCGCAGCAAACCCCCTATCCCAGAAATGAATCCAGTGAACCTTCACTCTCCCTCCTCTGTTGCAAATCCACCTTTCCTTAGTTTGGTAACCTCACATTTTTACATATCATGTTCCAGTTGCCACTCCTTCCCCATTCACTTTGCCTTCATATAACCTTCTGAAATCTCTGTGTCCTGTGTCATCCACACATCTGAACTTTGTATCATTAGCAAGCCTGGATATATTACACTTCCTCGCCTCATCCACATCATCGTATGGATTGTGACGAACTGGGGCCCCAGCACTGCTGCACCCCAGTAGTCACAGCCTCCCAACATGAAATGACTTGTTCATTCCTTTTCTATTTTCCACCCAACAACCAATCCTCAATGTATATTAATAGTAAGGCTGTGATCCTAGAAAACAATCCATATTGCGAAGGCTTGTGGAAGGTAAACCATGTAATTTGCGCATGCATCAAGAAAGACAGTTGACAAAAATTGTGTTGATTTATTTACTTTTCCCCCCACATATAAAATCCAAGAGAGTGAATTTTATTCTATATCTAAAATTTTCGGGTTGCGATTTGTGAACGCTGTAAAGTAGGGATCGTCTCTATCCTGCCCACTTATTTCTTTTGGCGATGTTAACTCATCTCTTGTTATAAGTGATGTATGCATTTAGATAAAGAGCCTTCAATTTTGTATTTTTAATTAATTTTCTCTGTTCTGCCTCTATTTTGAAATATACTTACATATCTATCCTCTATTTCTTTATTATCATCATCAATGTTGCTATCCTATACCTTTATTGTCTAACCATGTAACTTTCCCCTCACCAGAACCTATCCCTCATTATTTGAAGTCTAGTCTACTGTCCCGGTTATTCAATTCACTGGGGAACTGGTCCAAGCCTGATTCAAGGGAAGCTTATCCCAATTAAACAGCCCCCTCCATCTGGACTACAATTATCCCAATTAAACAGCCTCCATCTGGACTACACGTCTTCCCACCCTGCCCCCTGTAAAGACTCCATTCCCTACTCCCAATTCCTCCGCCTACGCCGCATCTGTTCCCAGGATGAGACATTCCACACCAGGGCATCGGAAATGTCCTCGTTCTTCAGGGAACGGGGATTCCCCTCCGCCACCATAGATGAGGCTCGCACCAGGGTCTCATCCATACCCCTCAACACTGCTCTCTCTCCCCATCCCCACACTCACAACAAGGGCAGAGTCCCCCTAGTCCTCACCTTTCACCCCACCAGCCGGCAAATACAACACATAATCCTCCGCCATTTCCGCCACCTCCAACGTGACCCCACCACTCGCCACATCTTCCCATCTCCCCCTATGTCTGCCTTCCACAAAGACCGCTCTCTCCGCAACTCCCTTGTCAATTCTTCCCTTCCCTTCCGTACCACCCCCTCCCCAGGCACTTTCCGTTGCAACTGCAAGAAATGCAACACCTGTCCCTTCACCTCCCCCCTCGACTCCATTCAAGGACCCAAGCAGTCGTTCCAGGTGCGACAAAGGTTCACCTGTATCTCCTCCAACCTCATCTACTGCACCCGCTGCTCTAGATGTCAGCTGATTTACATCGGGGAGACTAAGCGGAGGTTGGGCGATCGTTTCGCCGAACACCTCCGCTCAGTCCGCAATAACCTACCTGAACTCCCGGTGGCTCAGCAATTCAACTCCCCCTCCCATTCCCAATCCGACCTCTCTGTCCTGGGTCTCCTCCATTGCCAGAGTGAGCAACATCGGAAATTGGAGGAACAGCACCTCATATTCCGCCTGGGTTGCTTGCGTCCGGATGGCATGAACGTTGAATTCTCCCAATTTTGCTAGTCCTTGCTGTCTCCTCCCATCCCCCCGCCCTCCTCCCATCCCCCCGCCCTCGGGCTCCTCCTCCTCCCTTCATTCTCCCCCCCACCCCCCATCGGTCTGAAGATGGGTTTCGGCCCGAAACGCCGCCTATTTCCTTCGCTCCATAGATGCTGCTGCACCCGCTGAGTTTCTCCAGCATTTTTGTGTACCTTCCCTCCTTCCACAATACTGGTACCAGTTTCCTACGAATGGAAATCCATTTCTTCCACACCAATGTTTAAGCTAAATATTTAAATCTATAATCTTGTTGAATTTATGTCCCTAGCTCAGAATGTAATCCAGAATAATTTACCCTTGTCTTTTTTCTTTATTTTGTATCCTTAGCTACATAGTTCTTTTACAGAACTTCCTTGTTGTCCATTCTATTGCTTCCTACATGGACTATGACAATTGGATCTTCCCCTCTCATTCCAGGTCTCTCCAGGTCCAAGGAGATGCCCTCCTGTAGCCCCATCCTTTGGGATTCACACTTACGGCTGCAGAGAATGTTACCAATGCCTCTGCCTATTTTGCCCTGTGTCATCAGCATGTTAAAATCTTGCTCTTCCAACCCGATTTACCTCCTGTACCATGGTGCTGTAGTCAATTTGCTCATCCCCCTGCAGTCATTGTTTTTGCCCACACAACTCCAAGAACCTTGTTTCCCCAAAGCTACCTTCTAGTTTCTGATATCTGCCTCATTCTTGATCACACCCTCCTATCCCTATTGATCTCCATAACTTAATCTAAGGAATAAGGTTGCTTCTTGAACAAAATATTCAGATAACTTACTTCCTCACTGATCTATTGCAACTTTCAAATCTTGGAATACTCGAGTTGTTGTTCCGAGTTGCAGACCTTCAATGAGGATGTGGACACTATGGATAATAATGGTATCTATCAGCTCCCACATACTGCACCTCCAATATATCAACCGCCCAGGCATCCCTGTCTTTATTGAATATAAGTTTATTTATTGCCCATACGTCATCAAAGTCCATGCGGTGTAGCCGCTAAACTCAATGAGCATGGTACACAGTGCAAAAACACAAATTCATACTGACATCTGACATCGATTTATGCACAAATGAGGTAATAACAGTAAGAATAAGCTTTTGCTAAGAGCTAGCGCGATATAATTCTAACAAAACCTGAAATAAGGACATAGATGTTCTATTCAGACAGAGTAATTTGGCTTTGTGTGCTGCATTGTAGAGGACTGGGAGCCACAAATCATCTTGATAGCCTTTCTTTGCAGATGTGCTGTTCTTAAATTACCATAGATTTGAGAAATAATCCCAAACGTTTTTTTTGACTTAATCAAAATTTGATACCATAAATAATATTATTTTATCAATTT
Source organism: Leucoraja erinaceus (assembly GCF_028641065.1). NCBI lineage: Eukaryota > Metazoa > Chordata > Chondrichthyes > Rajiformes > Rajidae > Leucoraja > Leucoraja erinaceus. Next base: position 32,367,451 of record NC_073392.1, read on the forward strand.
TAAGTATACAACAAAAATATCACATGCGTAACAAATGAAAAGCTACATAGTTCGGACGACATTATGAATCATTTTAAAAACATCCGAAAAAGGCAGAAGGTAATAAATGAAAGACAAAGCTCTGCAGAAAACAGCTTTGCTTTACTCTTCCATTTTATAGCATTGCCGTGTTCCCTTGACTCAATTACTGCTTTGTACCTCATTTGCAGCCATCTGCACATAACAGCTAAAGTCTTCAATAGGTCAAAAGATCATGGAGCTATCACAGATTACGATTGGAACAGGGTCAAACAGAGTTTGCCAACACTAATCATTCTCATTCTCCAAATATGTTAAAATATTACCACCCATTCTGCTTGACAGCCTTCCCTTTTATATGAGGTATCTATGTTCTTTTAAACAGGAAATAATTAGATTTTATATGTAAGTATCTGGCCTATGAGACCCACCCGACACCAGGCCACATGCCATGAAATAGATCAATGAAAGTGCATATGATCTGCACCGCCATTCAGTAAAAATATGTTACTTAAAGAATACATGTAGTTTTGAGGGTAAGGAATGCAAGTCAAGAAGCTGCTCAGTGCTTGAAAATACTGACATTAGATTACAAGACTTCGATGGAATATATAAATTTAAGGTTATGTTGAAAGGAACAATGAGAAGTGATGCCATTTCTTTAACCCTGAGCATAAATTTTACTTCGGAGTCACGTGAGTGACTACGTGAAGACCCCGTCCAGCACGCATGCGCGACATGAGCGTTCACGCAGTGCAACAGCGACGAGTGGGAGTGCAGGCGCTCCCACTACAAGTTTAAAAACGGGACCGTCAGGTAAGTAATTTACTCTGAGGTCGTATTTCCAAAACCTTGTTCTGTTTTGTGCACTAGTCAGAATGAACAAGGCGAAACAGGGAAAGAAGATCGCTCCCCGTTCAACTGCAACGGAACAGGAGGGTTCCACCAGTGGGGGGCGATCGGCGGCACCTGGACCGCACACGCTGTGGTCCACAATTACCGACAACTCCGAGCCGAGCCCAGTGCCGCTAGCGCAGCCTGATCAACAGCAGCGGACTGGAGGCAAGGCGAAAAGAAAATCCGACTGGCCGGTATTCTCCGATGAGTCCGGTGCAGAAGACTCGCCGCCCGAGAGCGGCAGAGGTAGCCGCATGAGCCGCATGGAGAGGCTCATGGAGCAAATGCTCCAGCGAGACTTGCTCCGGGAGATGGGGCAAGCTCGCCAAGGGAGTACAGGCTCTCCCGCACCAGAGCAATACAACGCACTGGCCATCGCATCTCCCTCAGCTGAAGGGAGCGTTGGCGACCAGGGCTGGGCTGGTCAGGAACAGGGGTCACTGGCCGAAGATATCGGGAGTATGCACGGGGTACAGGAACAGGAAGAGCTGCTGGGTGTGGTAAACCGCTACGTGGCCGCACCACAAGCGGGGCGGCTGTTGGAACCAAAATTGGCAGCCAGCATTGACTACCTGTCATTTAAACCTCTTCAAGAACAGGTAGTCAATGAGGCGTTGGACCTCTACTCGCCTCCTGAGAATTGCGTTTCACTGAACGTACCCGCCGTCAATAGCCAAATCTGGGGGTACATTGGGTTTAAGAACCCAAGAACTGAAATTACAACGCATTCTAAAGCTCCTGACGTCAGCTATCACCTCCTATGCTCGTTCCGTGGATGGGGTTGAGATGACCACCCTGGCTCTACTGTGTAATACTCAGTATGAGATCAATAAACTCCGCAAGGAGGCAATAAGACCTGCCCTCAATCCTAAATTTGCAGGACTGTGCAGAACACTGGCCTCAGAGCCACAGATCCTGCTATTTGGCAAAGACTTGTCGAAACAAGTCGAAGACCTAGAAGAGGAATCTAAAGCATTTGGCCTCATGGGGGCAGGAACCGGAACGAGCTGAGCCACTCAACCCAGACAGCAGTACCCCATCGCATCCACCAGTCGACATCAACCTCATGGGACTGGTGAAAGCTCGGGGTCCGCATACCATCCCCGGAAGCCTTTTTTAGGCCAGGGCCCAGAGCGGACCCCATGGAAAATGTGCCACCCCCACCCAGCTCCACACTGACAGACGAAGAGTCAGACCCAGAAGAGTCAGAAACAGAAGAAAGGAACACACCAATAACTATGGAGGTAGGTGGGTCTAGTTTCTACCAGCACATAAAAAATGGGGAAACTGTACTAACAGGGGGGAGACTACACCTGTTCGTGGATGCATGGAGGTCTATCACACGGGATAGTTATTATACTTAACAGTATTCGTGGATACAAAATTGAATTTATTCAAGAAAACATGCCACCAGTTCAGCATGCACCCCAAAGGTGCTTTACCCTCTCATTTAAAGAAAAACTAGAGGGTCAAGCAGAACTGGTGAGGTTACTTACAAAGGGTATCTGAGAAATCTAAACATGAACCTTTGGAATTTATCTCAAATATATTTACCAAAAACAAAAAAGATGGTGGATGTCGCATCATTATTGACTTAACTACATTAAATACTTTTGTTAAGTATATACACTTCAAAATGGAAACATTTGTAACTGCCAAACAACTGATTTCCAAAGGATACTTTATGGCAAGCATCGATTTAAAGCATGCCTACTATTCAGCACCTATTCACAAGGATCATTGTAGATACCTAAAATTTACCTGGATGGGGCAACTATGGCAGTTCAAAGCGTTGCCTAATGGTTTAACATCAGCCCCAAGGATGTTTACCAAGATATTAAAACCAGCCTTGGCAATCTTAAGAAAACAAAAACATATTGTCATGGCATATCTTGATGATATTTTCATAGTAGGCAAAACCATGGAATTAGCTAAATCAGCAGTGTTAGCTACTAAGTTGTTTGAAACCTTGGGGTTTGTCTTACATACAGATAAATCTAGGTTGACGCCATCCACAACTATGGACTATCTGGAATTCACAATTAACACAGTCCACATGTCTGTAACGTTGCCAAATGAGAAATCAGCAGAATTGGCACAGATGTGTAACAATCTAATGGTTAACAATCGACCAACCATACGACAAGTGGCAAGAGTAATTGGCAAAATAGTAGCAGCATTTCCAGCTACACAATTTGGACCTTAGCACTATCAAAATCTACAAAGAGCAAAGGTGCAAGCATTAAAATGACATGCAGGTCATTTTGATCGAACCGTGAAATTAGCCATTGAAGCAATATCAGAGTTACAATGGTGGATAGAGTACATTTGGCATAGTTCCAGTCCTATCATCGTCAATAACCCAACGTTAACTATACAAACAGATGCCAGTGCTCAAGGCTGGGGAGCAACTAATACCATATCTAGCACAGGTGGTAGATGGACTAACACAGAATCATCACTACTACAAACACTGGGCATAAACTATTTGGAAATGTTGGGTGCGTTCTATGGTTTAAAAGCATATTGTACAAATACGCACCATGTTCATGTTTGTTTACAGATTGATAATACCACGGTGGTGGCCTATATTAACCATATGGGCGGGATAAAATTGATATCATGTGACAATTTGGTCAACACAATCTGGCAATGGTGTGTCGATAGACATATTTGGCTATCAGCAACTTACCTACCAGGTAAGCTAAATACAGTGGCAGACACCAGGTCACGCAAATTCAATGATAACACCGAATGGATGTTAAACCTTAAAGTATTTGCTGAAATCACAAAGCAAAATGGCACACCAGATATCGATCTCTTTGCATCCCGACTGAATCACCAGGTACTGATGTATGTCGCTTGGGAACCAGACCCTGAGGCAGCAGCGATAGATGCATTCGCGCTGGACTGGGGGAACTATTTTTTCTATGCCTTTACCCCCCTTCTGCCTCATCAGTCGGGTACTATGCAAAATACAGATGGACTCTGCTTCAGGCATTTTGGTAGTACCCGACTGGCCTACACAGCCATGGTTCCCAGTGGTCCTTGACAGGGTCGTTGAAACTCCAATGGCCATTCCCGGTAGTCCAGATCTGTTGATTCACCCGATGTCAGGCATATGTCATCCATTCCATGTCAGAATTAACCTACTGGGTTGCAGATTCTGAAAAGACCATTGCTGGGCCTGGGTTATCTAACAGGGCCATGAATACGATGACAGCGTCCCACCGTATATCCACCAGGAAACAATACCTCTCGAGCATAAGGAAGTGGGAAATATACTGCTCGAAAACAGGGACATCATACTCATCAACAACCGTAACCAATGTACTGGAGTTCCTGGCCGGCCTTCACCATAATGAAGGACTTAGCTATAGCTATAGCGCCAGGAGTGCTCTGTCAGCCTACTTAAAACAGGCACCAGGACAACAGGCCATAGGGTGTCATCCGCTGGTGATCAAACTAATGAGAGGAATCTTTAATTCAAAACCCCCAAGACCTACATACACCAAGATCTGGGATGTCACTGTTGTCCTGACATACCCAAGCGGATGGTCACCAGCCAGATCCCTCAATCTGGAACAACTAACCCTAAAAACGGTCATGCTGATGGCACTAGTCTCAGCACAAAGGGTCCACTTACTTAGACTGGACAACATGGTCATCACATCAGACCGTATCACATTTACTGTTCAGGAACTGGAAAAGCAGAGCAGACCAGGGACTTCAGGCCTCATTATGGATTTCCGGGTGTACCCACCTGACCCCCGGTTATGTGTCATGACTCATTTGCTGGCTTACATCAACACAACAAGAGATTCCCGAGGGAGAGAAAAAGCTCTATGTGTCAGCCACAAAAAACCTCATGGTGGGATGTCAAACCAAACCATCTCCAGATGGCTCAAGCAGGTACTGGGAGCTGCTGGAGTGGATACTGACTTTTACAAATCTCACTCCACCAGGGCAGCATCCACATCGGCGGCTAAAAGGATGGACGTACCATTGGACCACATCCTGGCTTACGCGGGGTGGTCCATGGAGAAAACATTCCAAACGTTCTACGATAAGCCGTTAGCAGAACCTGGTTTATTTGCAGAAAGAATTTTAGACTTTGCAAACATATAATTTAAGCCCGGGGGAGCATTATTATCTTTTTTGTTATTGTTCAAATAAATACCATTATCGTTTCACAAACAGATTCATGGTTCATTACGATAAAATACTTCCTCCCTTGGATGACTTCGGCAGAGAGTGAAGTACGAACTGTTACACGGTTTGAAATCACAGAGCTTTAAAATCTTCATGAAGTTACTCATGTGACTCCGAAGTAAAATAGTAAGATTAAACGAGAACTTACCAGTTTGCAGTTTGATCTGTATTTTATGAGGAGTTACGATGAGGGATTACGTGCCCTCCGCTCCCACCCTCAATTATAGAGATCAACTGGTAACTTAGTTCTCCTTATCTTTACTATGTTATTTCAATTACTGTGTTGTTTTCTGTGATTCCACACCGCTGCTTTGAAGTATGTCGCGCATGTGTGTTAGACGGGGTCTTCACGTAATCCCTCATCGTAACTCCTCATAAAATACAGATCAAACTTCAAACTGGTAAGTTCTTGTTTAATCTTACTATTAAATGCAGGACATGGTGAGGAACAGATGCTGACCATCCCCACACCAGACAGGATAGAAAAGATGTCCCTATTTATTTGAAAAGGTAAATGTTCAATAATTTTAAACATGTTTTGCTTAATCTTTTTGATTAGTTTAATTGAGTTCTTTTGATTGATTTTACTTACAAAAAAATGTTACACGCTTTATTATTAATTATTGAAACCAATTTTGAACGAGGCAAGGCTGGGACAGTCTTGCCCTCTGTCATAGTGTGTCAACCTATTCTCGAGTCTGTACTGAAGCACTTCTGCACCATGCATCCTGCATTGATAAATGAAACCAGGTCTGGTGGGGGTTAGGCATTGAGCTGAATCCAGCTCGGTTAGTTCCATATAAAAAATTTTATTTGTTAACTTTGTTGAGAGAATTAAAGAGTTCATCTTCCTTTGAGTTCCCCAAGCATCCAACTGGATGTGGTTCTTTGTACATAAGAAGAGCAAATTTCTCACACAAGGTACCTATTTGAAGGGCAATTTTCTAACATTCATTATTTCATGAGAATATACTCAAGGTGAAATTATTGCAACAGGAACTAATGTAATCAGTCTGAAGAAGGGTCCCAACCCAAAATATGAACTATCCATGTTTGGATCCATTATCTGCTGAGTTACTCCATCACTTTGTGCCTATTTTGTAAACCAGCACCTGCAATTCCTTTTGTTTAGATTTTACCGCTTCACTGTGATATTTCCTCCAGGTATGTCTACAATGAAGCAGATCTCTTCTCTCCGATGGGAATTCTGCGAGACGTTTTCTCACGCTTCTCATCTGTGATTCCTGCTGCTTTCCTGCTCCATCACCTGTATCCACCTTTCCCTTGCCAGGCTTTCTTCTGCCCTATCTCTCTTCCAACTACCTCCCCCCACTGCCACCACAATCAGTCTGAGAAGGGTCCTGATCCAAAACGTAACCTATCCATGTTCTCCAGAGATGCTGCCTGACCCATTGAGTTACTCCAGCACTTTATCTTTTTTTGTAAATCAGCAACTGCAATTCCTGCGGCAAGAAAATTTGTCAGAGTTTGGCACTGATGATAACATACCTAAACATAAAGTAACCAACATAAATAAAGTACCTACCTCTACATATCATAAGGATTTACTTAATTTTACTTTAAAAGAGCCAAACCGTAACACTCATTTGGATTGGTGATTTGTTTATCAAATCTAATACATGCAGATACAATATTAACTTTTATACCAAAAGGTAATGGGTGACATTAGAACAAAACGTCAGAGGAGCTTTACTGTAAATGTAAGAATAGTATCTATTGTAATTTTAGTTCAAGCTCTCTTTACTGGAGAAAGCAATTTAAATTAATTCCTTGCAGACCTTTCCCACAGCAAAAAAAGTCAATAGGCGGCTATTATGGGAATAATGCCCAGATTTGATTAATAGCCAAATTGTTACAATGTCAAATAAAGATGTCAGCCTAAGATTAATTATATCTTTTCCACATCACTATGATCATGCCAACTTCCAACTTATTGGAGGGTTTCCATTTTGTATTGAACCAAAAACAAATCAGAAATTATACATCAGAATGGTACATTTACAGCCCATAGATTAAAGCAATTCAAGTAATGTGACTAGAAATACTGTGGACAGGGAGGAGGGGGAGGCTGAGCATATTGTAATCCAAGGCTCATGAAGAGGAAGAACCAATTTGATACTAATAGGCCTAATGTTGTAGGAAAGATATTCCCAGAACTTCAAACCCATGAAGTGATGTTTAAACAATATGTTGGAGGAACTAACATAGTGTTGCAACCTGAAACATCAGCAAATCTTTTCTCCACAACAGATGCTGCTTAACCAAGTGAGTTCCTCCAGCATTGTCTACTGCTCGAGATTTCTGCACCTGCAATCTCTTGTGCCTACATGCACTGATGTGTAACTGAGGCAAATCTCAGCAAAAGGATCAAAGATTTATTTCAACCTCTCCCTGTAGCTAATACTCCATAATCCAGACATTATTCTGGTACACTCCCTCTGCACCCTTTCCAAAGTCTCCACACCCTTTCTGTAATGGGGCGACCAGAACTGCACACAATACTCCAAATGTGGCTTCACAAAACTCCTATCTCTTAAATCATATTCTCATTGAACTGGGTAAGGGTCTAAAAGCATAAAAAATCTGTACTTCAGATTCCTCATTGCCAAATTTGCTACGCCTTCCTTTTTGGCTTATACGTCGTATAACAAAGTTATTTCTGAAACACAGACATTGCAAGGGAAGGGGAAAACTTGAGAAGTAAGAGTAAGAGAATTATGATTAGCTTCTTCTTGGATCAGGAAAGTAATATTACCTGGGCAGTTCAATATACTTACAGACTGGAATGATTCCACTGCACACATACAGGCTTGCTACGATTGGCCATCTCCAGCAGACGAAACTCCAAAGTAAATGGTGAATTTAATGGCCCATGAACAAACGTGTTGTTGTGGAAAATGGAGATCGTCACAATTGGAGAATTCATCACAGGATGTTTCGGAAGTCTGTAATTCAAGAAATTTTAATATAAAAACAATTTTAGGATTAAGGGAAATGAAAGGCTTCTAGCTCTTTTTAATATATTGTACGTTCCAATTGCTGAATTGAGGTTACATTATTCAGCTATAATATTTCTACTGATAATTTCTCAGAACAGCTTCGCAACCGTTGTTCTATCTTAGGGAGGATAACATACTGAAGGCCAAGTATTTCCCAACAAAGTAAAAGTTGATGTGAATCATCCATTTTGGGCACTTAATTTAGAATCATTTTTCAGGATAATTGAGAAAGTGCTGCACTGTTGATGGAGTCACCTTTCAGTTCAAAGTTCGGCAATGGACTCATCGATGAGCATGTTTAAGATGGAATGGAATCATTTGAAGAATTAAACTTTCAGTTTTCTGGCCACTATTTATTTTCCAATCAATTTCACCAAACCTGATTAAAGGAGCATCAGTGACAATTACCATTCTGTGAACTTACTCTCCATCATCAGCAAAGTTACAGAAGGAATAATCAATAACATTATCAATTGGCATTGAATTTGCAATTAGCTTCTCAATGTTGCTCAGAGTTCTACCAGGACTGCATCATGGTGCAGCTTTAGACTAACAATGAACCACGTTTAGATTAATGTGCGGAATCAAGTTAGTGAGAAACAGGGGAACCTCTCTGTGGCTAGTCAGACCGAGCTCCAAACATGATGATTATGGCTGAATGGGGCCAATTATAAGGGTCTTGGGGCATCACTGCAGAATGTCTCTGCACTCTGACCTAGATCCAACTATCCACTGATGCGTTTTAATGGGCTTCCTCTATTATAAGGCTAGAATTATGCATTGTTAAGCCTCAGCATTAATTCCTTAGTATAAAATGGCTCGTGCTATTTGCACCAAATCTGGCTTAGGCGTATATGTGATAAGTAGCTTTTACACGAGACAAGTGCCAAGCACTGACTATCTTCAACGACAGGAAGCCTAATTACCGTTGCTGTTTAATCACATTATCATTGCAAAATCCCTCTCTAAATCCTCTGGGGTTACCAGGGAACAGAAATGTTACTGTGTGGCCCAAAGAAATGGTAAATCCTATTACAGCACAACAAAAGATGAGGTATTTTGCAACAAATGCCTCAGCTTCTCACTCTCTGTAGCTGCACCATTACTTACATGGCTCAAAATAGGAGTAATGCAATACTCTACACATGCCTGGATAAATACAGCCACAACTCTATTTAAGAATCTCATCACCATCCAGGACAAAAGTCAGCATGCTTGGTACCTCGACTACTAGCCTAGGATCTACACCCCCTTGCTGCACCATATACAAGAAGGATTTTTTTGTTAGAAGTTCCAAACAAACAGGTTCCACAATTCAGGTGTCTAGTCAAACATGCCAAAATTGGTTCATACGTTAATTTATTATTGATATCGGAATATTCTCAATATTGCAAAAAGCTCAATTCAAGCCAAATGCAGAATTCGTACCTTAAGTTACGGCGATCTGTGTTGAAGCGTGCTGGTAGTAAGCTGCCTAATGTCCGATAGATGAGGAGGATCAGAATAGTCATTGTGGGCTCAGGCTCTGGCAAAAGCCGTCGGTGCAAGACTTTACTTGTTTCATTCCGCACTTGGACTACATGCTCTGTTTTTGAGGTAGGTACAGCTGTGTGGACAAAATAATGCAGTGAGGTGTACTTTCAGTTTGACTAAAAGACAGCAAAAGCAGAAAGTGAATTAAAAATTCTTCATGGGTTCAGCACAGTTACCAAAAATTTCCATCATACAAACAATGATATAAAATATCAGATACATAACCTTTCATCATATTCAGCTGAATTGTTTTAATGAAAGGTTATGAACTTGAAATGTTAACTTTGTTGCTCTCTCCACCATGCACCCAACCTATTTATTGGCCCTTCTGTTTTTATTTCAGATTTCTAGCATCGGTATGTTTTGCTTTTGCATTAATATTTTGCCTTGCTTATGAAATCGGCACAGTGGCGCGGCGGTAGAGCCGCTGCTTACAGTGTCAGAAAACCTAGTTCGATCCTGATTATGATGTTGTAAGTACGGAGTTTGTACATTCTCCCTGTGACCGTGTGAGTTTTGTCCGGATGCTCCGGTTTCCTCCCACACTCCAAAGAAGTACAGGTTTAGAGGTTAATTGGCTTAGATAACACTGTAAGCTGCCCAAGTGTGTAGGATAGGGCCAGTGTGATCGTTGGTCGGCACGGATGCCGTGGGCTGAAGTGCCTGTCTCTCTAAAGTCTAAAGTCCAAAACCAATCAGCGTTCACCTGTGTGCATTTTCAGATAATCCCGCAGCATAGATTGTTATGTATCTCAGTTGCAAGTACATAGATAGAATTGCAAATATCATGTGTATGAAGGAACTGCAGATGGTGGTTTAAACCGAAGATAGACACAAAATACTGGAGTAACTCAGTGGTACAGGCAGTCTTGCCCTGTTTTCTCCCATACACTTTTTCTTATCTATCTATCTATCTATCTATCTATCTATCTATCTATCTCCCTCACTCCTGGCGTCAGTCTGAAGAAGGGTCCCGAGCCGAAACGGCACCCATTCCTTCTCTCCAGAGATGCTGCGTGTCCTGCTGAGTTACTCCAGCATTTTGTGTCTATCTTACTGCAAATAAAACATTGTTGATTACCTTTCACTTTGGATGGAGATAACATGGATGTTGGCAGTTCAACATGTGTATGAGCATCCCATGTGGTCTGGCCACGGAAGAGTCCACTGTGATATCGAGGGAATCTCTTTCTTTTTTTGATGCCATTCTCCACGTGATCAATTGTTAGAACTGAAATAGAAAACCATGCACGAGGTTCAATGGGATTAAGTATCAGGGTTTATGACTGGAGTTGACATAATGTAAAACACACATCAGTCTCACAATTAAAATTCAATATTAACAAATGATATACAGGCATATATGTTACACTTAAATATCTGTGAACACACAACCTGTATGGAACATATAACCTGTTATATCAAGGATGCTTTTTATTTTGTACAGAATATATATTTCAAGTTCGTTTACAGACTATCCAAAATGGTGGTTCTGATTTGTTTCCACATGGAATATTTTTTTATCTATCCAAAAAATATGTAAAGAGCCTAGAAAACAAGCAGCAACCAACCCATTGTGACACGCACCTTTGTGCGACTTTTTAAAATTGGCAGATGGTGGAACAAGCTTGATTACATCATAGCTTAGGTTAGAGCTGTCAACTTATTAAAATTAACATGTGAAATGATGGCTCAGTGTGAATTTACATGTTACAAGTTACATTTTAATATTTACATAATATTCATTGATAGAATGTGGACACGCTTGCAAAGTCAACATTTATTGCCTAATACTAGCTATCCATGTGAAGATGGGGCGAGTAGCCTTAATTTTATCAATTCAATTCTTTGCATACAACCAAGTGTTTCCAAATCCAGATAATGGATGACTTAGAGGGAAGCATGCAGGTGGTGACTTATATTAGACCTTCTAAGTGTGCAGTTTGTGAGGCATTGTCAACGAAATCCTGGTAAGCCATTGCAGTGTATTTTTAGCTAGTGCACAATTAAACCATGCTGCACCAGTGGTGAGAAGTGGATATAGTATTAATCAAGTAGTATGCTGCCGGTAGATAGTGTTAATCAAGTATGTTGCATTGTTAGAGAGAGGGCGAAGGTTCTTGGGTGTCTTTGGAACGACATTCATCCAGGCAAGTGGGCAATATTCAATATTATTGACACATACCTTGGAGATGGTGGAGAGACTTTGCGAAATTTAAAGGCAAATCAATCACCAAATAATATCCAGCCTCTGATTTATTCTTGCAGTCACAGTTCATTTAAGTTTATTGGCAATAATGATCTTCTTAGTGATGAGGTTTACTGATGGTTAATTCAGTTTAATGTTAAGGGAGGTGTTTAGATTCCCTCTTGAAGATGCCACTGCTTGGCAGTTGTAGGGCGCAAATGTTACTTGCTACTTACTAGACCATGCCTGAATATTGCTGCATGCTCTACTTCATTATCTGCGGAATCGTGCATGTAATTGAACAGTTCACAAATGGCAAACATCTCCACCACTGACCTTATCATGCCGGGAAGGTCATTGATGAAGCTTGAGAATAAAAACAAAACAGCTTTCATTACGTGTCTATGAACTTTGATGTCTCTGTGGCCTGCCTCTCTTTCCGGGTGTTCCAGATAGGCTATTCAACTTCAATAATATAGCATACATTGAAAACTCCAACTTACAAAGTATTTACATTTTATCTCAAATTTAAAAAGAACGGCAAATCAGATTCTTATACAAACAAAATATTCGTGCAATGCTTTTAGGTGAATTAAATAGTGGTTGTGAAAAAATTGATTCATTCTCCATGAATATAATCTAGTCTAAATTTCAAGACTGAGTGGCCTTTTAACTCTATGTGCCATTAATATGGAACCACATGCTGTGACATTTTCTAAAATAGTTACTTACTAATATTAGGGGTTACAATGGCAACTGGATTCAGGTAGGTAAGCTTCATGTTTTGGGCCAGTGTCCTTGCATACATCTCAAATATCTCCATCAGGTGAGCAATCCCTTGTTCCGTCTGCTGAAGGCTATTCCAGTGTTCCCCGTTTTCTAGATCAAGAGTGGCACTTCCTGCTCTTAGGAGGTTCTAAAAGAAATGGGACAAAATAATTATTGCTGTAACTTGGCACATCAAAGAGCAAATAATATGGGTTTTCAATGCCACTGTTAATTTTGGACAAAATACTGTAGTAAAACCAATCCAACAATAAGATAACCCATGTTTAAGAAGGAACTGCAGATGCTGGAAAATCGAAGGTAGTCAAAGGCAGATTCTTATACAAACAAAGTCTGAAGAAGGGTTTCGGCCCGAAACTTTGCCTATTTCCTTCGCTCCATAGGTGCTGCCTCACCCGCTGAGTTTCTCCAGCATTTTTGTCTACCATAAGATAACCCATTCCCACTTTGCCTCCCCCCCGCCGCTGCCATATATTTTCAAAGCACTAATATTTTTATAAATTGAAGGACAGCATAGAAACAGGCCATTGGACCCACTGAGTCCGTGCCGACCATCGATCACCAGTTATTCCACGTATACATCAACTCCCTATGCAATAGAGGCATATTTACAGATGCCAATTAACCTACAAACCAACGCATCTTTGCGATGTGGGAGTAAACCCACACAGCCACAGGGAGAAAATGCAAACTCCACATAAACATCACCTTAGGTCAGGATCAAACCTATGTCTCTGGCGATGCAAGGCAGTTATTCTATCTGCTGCGCCACCCCAAATATTTATTGTAGTGCAGTATAAATATACATTTTTTAGATGATTATAGGTCCAATCTACTCACTACCTGAAATACTTCACAGTAAATGTAATACCAAAACAAGGTTGTAGAAAAAGGCAGAACAACTTATTTCCAACATTGTGTTGATGAAATGACATTGAACTAGATTTGAACACCATCCTTCATTTAACCCATAGTAAAAGTTTCAGCCATTTAAAAAAAATCAACAATATCTCATAATGGTACAGAGGAGAACAACAGGCTATCTGAAACCCCACTGAGCAATGCAACATGAATATTAATCAATGACAATGAAGGATTCAGAAATAGTCAAAAGGCAGAGTAAAGGTTGAATTAGTAAATTCAATGTCAACTTAGAAAGTCTTGGACCAAATGAAATAGATTTAACAAAAAAGAAACAGCATGATAAGTAAAAAAAATTGACAGTTGGTTCTCTTAACTTAAAAGCAGAAAGAAGACCAACTTAAAATAACTGATTTGCTGAAGAGGAGGTATATATTGGCAGCCATGAATAACTATTGCATTACTAAAACAACTTTTATTCTTTCAATCACTAAACTTAATTATTGAATTTCATGGGATAGAGGAAAATCAGTGCAGTCAACTCTTCAAGCTTATTTTCCTCTTGCTGACAAATCCTGGCTGATCTGTAACCTAATAAATTGCTTGCAATTACCTTATAGCCTTTTGATTCCCAAAATTATAATGGAATATCCATTTAAGATTTACCATTAACAAGATACTGAGCACCAACTGCTATTTCCTGGTATTAATACTCCTTCCTTAATAACAGATAGAAACAATAAAACCGACAATTTGAGTGCAACTTCCTGGTGCCGTTTTTGCAGAATTAAAAGCACAAACTGCTGAACAACTTGTAAAACATTACAGTTCACAATAGTTCTTCCTCATTAACTGCTACACTCTTATTACAGCTTTTGCACAATTGAAATTTTACAGTTTGTCATAGTGATGTGCTGTATCTCGATGTGCTTAGCTTCAGAGTAAAACACATTCCATGAGGAAAATAGTATAAAATTATTCATTTGATTTCTTTCCTGAGGGTACTGATCTGTAAGCATCTCTACACCTCAATTCATTACCGTGCCTTTGACATATTGTTAAGATAGTTATGATTAGACTTCCTTTATAAAGTACCCTTTGACTTACATCATGTAGCGCCATAAGTCCTGATTAATACAATGCTACAAATTTGAGTCCTCAGCATTGCAAGTATACTTATTTCAGCTTAATAATTACAAGGTAATCATAGAAACATAGAAAAATAGGTGCAGTAGGCCATTCGGCTCTTCAAGCCAGCAGCACCCTGTTCCTGCTTTTTCCCCATATCCCTTGTTTCCGTTAGCCCTAAGAGTTAAATCTAACTCTCTCTTGAAAACATCCAGGGAATTTACCTCTACTGCATTCTGTGGCAGAGAATTCCACAGATTCACAACTTTCTGGGTGAAGAAGTCCTTCCTCATCTCGGTCTACTCCTTATCTCTTAAACTGTGACCCCTGGCTCTGGACTCCCCCAACATCGGGAACATTTTTCCTGCATCTAGCCTGTCCAATCCTTTAAGAATTTTATGTTTCTGTAAGATCCCCTCTCATCGTTCTAAATTCTAGTAAATACAAGCTCAGTCGACCCATTCCTTCATCAGAAAATGCTGGAAACGCTCAGAATTTGTGAAAAAATGCTGACTGACCGGCTGATCATTTTTAGCATTATCTGTTTGAATTGCACGTTACATGGGAGAAAAAATATATCTTCATAAAATAATGAAATTTCACAAGACTAAGTTTTCATT
The DNA here is from genome assembly GCF_028641065.1 of Leucoraja erinaceus. NCBI lineage: Eukaryota > Metazoa > Chordata > Chondrichthyes > Rajiformes > Rajidae > Leucoraja > Leucoraja erinaceus. The sequence continues at coordinate 32,382,714 of NC_073392.1, forward strand.
GTGACCTATTTTATTTTGTACTGCAACAGGAACAGATTTTCTTTACAGATTTGAATTCAACTATTACCTTCTTGGATGCAAATCTGTTCTGCTGGATAATGGCTCTCATTTCCCGCAGGTATTCTAATCAAGTGGCATGGTTGTTTTAGTATTGTCTCCTGCGATGTGTGTTGCTTGCAAGGTCTGCATTTAATGCCTATTCAACTTTCCTAACTACCCTAGAGATACCGGTAAAGGTTTGGCTCTCTTATTTTAAAAATGTGAAGCTTAGAGCCAGCATTAATGATAAAATGGTTGGTATCTTTCAAGATGGTGTGTGACATGGAAGGGGGCAGTGGTTACATGATCCTTCTGCTCTTGAACTTTTGAATGGCACAGATGGCATGTTTAGCAGATGCTGTTAAAGAAGCCGTGGCAAGTTACTGGATTCAGTTGAGGGAAGTTTTTAAAGAGGCAGATGGTTGGACAAATGTGAGACCACACAAAAGAATGACCAGAGTGAGGCCACACACAATTTGGAGGAACAACACCTCATGTTCCAGTTGTGTAGTTTACAACCTAATGGTATGAACACTGAATTCTCCAATTTTGGATAACCCACCTACAAACAAAACCCCCATTTTCCCTCCTATCCTCCCCTCTTTCCCACCTAGACTCACACCCATTTCTCCCTTTTAACATATATCTCTTCCTCTGGCTTCACAATTTTCACCTCTTCTATTCTTATCTCATACCTTTTTTTCTTTTTATCTCTGGCTTTTGGCCAGCCATATACCGATCAAAACCCCATCCTCAGTATCCACCTATCACTCACCAGGCTTTGTCTTGCCCTTCCTCTTTTCCGGCTTTCTCCCCCTTCTAGCTTTCTCCTCACCTCCACCGTATTCAGTCTGGAGAAGGGTCCCAACACGAAAGGTCCCTTATCCATGTTCTACAGAGATGCTGGTTAATCTGCTGAGTTACTCCAACACTTTGTGTAAACCAGCATCTGTAGTTCCTTGTGTCTACATTTGGCAAGTTGATGTTTCACAGTTGCTGGATGTATCAATTCAGGCCAAATTAAAGACACCGTAAAATGGAAGATCCCTGCACTTGTCAGAATTGTTTGACCCTTGTCAGCTGAAATTTACAGGCTTTGGATGGCGCCAGCCAGTCTAAGCTCAGACTGGTCTGCAGGATGGTGAGGTATCCAGGTGTTCTCCTTGTTCATAAATTTTGCAAGACGGTCATCCTGTTAATTGATGATTGGCCGAACTGTCAAGTCTTGGAGAAACTGTTTGAATCCCAGGGCACATGTTTCAATGTTTATTCTTGTTTGCTTCCTTCTAGAAGTTAATTTCAAATACAATGTATTCAAGATTGTATTATTGGGTTAGGGAACTGTCTATTATATACTGTTATTATTAATATGTTTGATTGGTTCATAAAGAGACCACCCCCATGTGGTTCGGTCCTTCAATGTTCGGGGACCTATAAAAGGTAGCTCCCACGAGGTCCGATGTCGATCTTCTGGAAGAACGCTTGGGACTGCGTGACCTTTTACAGTGTCTCTGCTTGCACGAGGCTAGAAGGGCTTGGCAAAGCAGATAGGATCGAACCCGCGGTGGTTAGGTCTAGTAGTGGGGAACTGTCGTTGTGTTTTCCAAAATAAAGTTTAGTTGCGCAAGTGCTTGACTCAGTATTTTATTGACTGAAACTAGACTGGGGGGAGCTTAGAACAAGCTATTTACAGATGCACACATGTAAACCCGGCCACTGTTCTTCCTATGAGCACTGTGCTACTGACAGAAATTACTATAATTTAGCCCAAGTACTGCGCAAGATTTGTGAGATCTGGCAGATGATCAAAAGTTGCCATTGTTGTAATACATTTTTATTGAGACTTAAAACTATCTATTTCTCCAAAGGCCAAATTAAATTTCTTCAACCATATTAGCAAATTGGATTTGAATTATGAACCTTCCCTACTACTCCTGTTATCTTCAGGTATTCTTGATTAGCCTCATTCCATAATGAAACTGCAAATCATGGGGTCCAATGTTCTTATATTCTTTCTCTCCAATAGTTGGACTCAATTTGGCTTTGGAACAAGCTCACTAAGTTTCACACTGAGTTTTCCTATGGTTTCCACTGATAAGAGTGACACATGGGCACTGACAGAAAAAGATACAGACAGCGTCTCTCCATGCTACATCTGTACATTATTTACCAGGTGGTGCAGGAGAAATATAAATGAATTTGGCACGGATTTCAAGCCATGCTAATGAATTACATTAATATGGTCATTTTCATTTTGGTTAGAATATATTTTCTCACCAATTACTCTCAACATTTTAAGTCAACGAGATTTAACAGGCTGCCCTGTCTTCTTCTGCAATATCATTTCTGAACCTGACTGCTAATACTGGCTCTTGTCCACAAACCTTCTCTTCATCATTCTTCTACCTTACATTTTCAATTTGACTTCAATGAACAGATTATTATTGAGAGCAGCCTTCTGCTGTCAGAGTTGTACAACGCCAGATGGTGTTAAACTGTTCATCTTATGAGCTGTGTACATAAACAAGAGTTGAAAGAAAGCCAGACAGACATTACCATTTACACCAGATGGGAATAAATTGTTGCCCTTTACCTGGTATTTGCTGTACCTGAGTTGGCAATGACTTATAAGCAAATTGATGTTTTGTACTTCATAATGTATGTGGCTAATTCCTTACAATGTTTACCTCTGTGAAGTGTACATCCTGTGTGGCTGTAAGATTAAATCCACTTTGTCTGCATTCAAATCCCAACATCTTCAAGAGAAGCCGGTATGTAATGTAGATATCATTTCCAAAATAGTGGTCTATATCTTCTGTGACTGTCCGTATATGTCGAGCCAGTTTCTTTGCCCCTATAGTGTCTAGTTCAGTTTCATTCCTTTCCAGACTTGCAAGCTTTCAACATATAGAAGGAAACAAAGACAAACGTCAGTGTCATTGAATCAAATAAATTAAACAAAATTAACTCTTAGTTTACTAGAGTTGAGAATCAAATGCAAAATCTACTGCTGGCCCTCATCTTCCCTCATTGATAGGTATTTACATGTCTTAGTGAGAGAACATGCGTGTTATTCATCAACATACCATTCATCTTGTCGGGGAGGGAAACCAAACACATATAAAAGCAATTATCCTTCATCAGAAATATCAGCAATAAATCAAGCAAAAACTGGACCTATACTAGCCGGTGGAGACACTACAGAGAATTAAAGATAAGACTTAGACTTTAACTTTAGATACAGTGCGGAAACAGTGAGTCCATGCCAAACAGCAATCACCCCATACACTAGCACTATCCTACACACCAGGGACAATTTATTATTTACATAAACCAATTAAACCTACAAACGTCATTGGAGTGTGGGAGGAAATCAGAGCATCCAGAGAAAACCCACGTGGTCACGGAGAATGTAGTAAACTCCGTAAAGACAGCATCCATTGTCAGGATCGAACCCGGGTCTCTGTCGCTGTAAGGTAGCAACTCGACCGCTACACCACTGTGCCGCTCCCATTATAATCTGTGTTGAGGATGAGGGTAAGGATTTGTTTTCTCAGATTTCTTCCCCATACTAGCCGTTTTTATTGAAGGGTCATGAAATGTTCTGTTCACAGTTCATTCAACTGAAACATTGGTTATGATTGTCTCTCTATAGCTACTGCTTGATCTGCTGAGTAATCCCAGCATCTTCTGTTGTGTGTTTCTATATCTCCTCTGGAAGGAGACATGGTTTTTGTGGAGATGGCGTTCAAAAGAATCACAAGATGCATCACATTTATGTCACTCAGGCTGGATTAGAGGATCCTTTCATTTGTTTCATTGCTTGTGTATCCTGCACAAATTATGTAACTGTTATTAAAGGCATCATATACAAAGATTAAATTGTGGAAGTTTACAGCATGAAAGATGGGGTTTTTTTCCAAGTCAATCAAGCATGCAGTGTAAAATATAAAAGTGAAGGAGTATCTCAGTGGGTCAGACACCATCTGTAGAGGGAATGGACAAATGACACTTCACTTCTTCAGACGAAGGGTTCTGATCCTATGCACCTCCCATTTATTCCCTCCACAGATGCCAGCAGACCTGCTCAGTCACTCCAGAACTTTGAGTTTTACTCATATTTCCGGTAGGCGGCGCGGCTCTGGCCAGCAGCGGCCTCTGCAGTCTGTCCGCGTTTTTATTATTTTTTGTCTGTGTTTTAATGTAGTTTTTGTTATTTTTTGTTGGGGTGTGTGTGTGGGGGGGGGCGGGGGTGGGGTGGGGGGGGGGGGGGGAACTTTTTAAAATCTCTCCCTGCACTGGAGACCCGACCTTTTCTCGTCGGGTTTCCGTTGTCGTTGAGGCCGCAACGAGGAGCGGCCTCCAACAGGAAGAAGCCGGGGACTCTGGTGCTACTCATCCGTCGCCGTCGCGGAGCTGGCCGAGTCCGGAGCGGTTGGAGCACTGCAGGAGGAGCGCTGCTGCTGCTGCTGCTGCTGCTGCTACCCCGGAGAGTCGGAGGACAATTTACTATTTACTCAATTAAACCTACAAACGGCATTGGGTCTGGGTGGAACGGCGGCGCCGGGAGCCCGCGGCTCCCGGAGGGAGACCGCTTTTCGGGGCTCCTGCAACGGCGAATTCTCCCGCCCGTGTTGCGGGGTTGAAGAGCTCCTGGAGCGGGGCCTAACATCACCGCCCCGCGCGGCTGGAATGGCCGCGGGACTTTGCGAGCGCACGCCGGGGGCTCCAACACCAAGACCCGGTGTGCGACTTCGCACCACCCAGCGTGGCTTTAATGGCCGCGGGACAATCGCCATCGCCAGCCGGGGGCTTTGACTTTGACTCTGACATCGGGGGGGGGGAGAGTGCAGTGGAGAGATAAGTTTTTTTTGGCCTTCCATCACAGCTATGTGATGGATGTTTATGTAAAATGTAATTATGTTGTGTCTGGGGTCTATTTGTGTGTAATGTATGGCTGCAGAAACGGCATTTCGTTTGGACCTCTAGGGGTCCAAATGACAATTAAATTGACTCTTGACTCTTGATTTGGGGTTCTTTGTGTTTCCAATCAGCCATGCTGGCTTGATACACAAATCAAAGCTTGTCACACTGCTTTCCATAGGTTGTATCTTCCTCCACTTCCATGTATCTATTTAACATACTCTGAAAATTTACTATGGTCTATCATTCCATGTTCCAAGAAGGTTTAATATACATTTCTCAGCCGACTTGTTTATGTAGTGATATCATATCTTGATTTAAATATGTAAAAAGTATTGGTTAAAAAAATACTTTAAAATTAAACTTTCAATGGGAAGCAAAATGACCTGTTATTCATCAACAGAAGTCAATGGTGAACACTGATTTACAAAACACCCTACCCAAAGCACCACACTTCATGTATGAGATTGTTTATTGAACAATCGTCTTTGAGAAGAAAATTCAGAAGGTGTAGAGGATGGTGAAGAATTAGAGGAAGTTAAGACATTCCTGCCACATTCTGAAGTTGCCCTGTTCTCTTTATTATCCAAGTCATTCTTACAATGCTCACGTTGAAAAAAACTGAATTGCAATACCGTAATTGGAGATTTGATTAAAAATATTTTTCAGCTATTGTCTTGCAAGAAGGATGGAATCGAGTCTGAAATACAGGAATACTTTTTAGGAATGTTGAAGGAATACTTACATTCTCTGCTAGTTGTGTGAAGGGCGGAGATGTACAGTTAAATAGATCTGGCTCCAACCAGCCTTGTTCTTCCCCACAGTGTCGAATTGCAGTACCTGAAGAGGATAGTAAGATTAACACTCGAGAAAGCCAGGTTTTTCAACAAACTTCTACACCAAGCCAAGCACCATTGCATGCTGCAGATGCCGAGAAGTGTGTTCAGTTCTGGCTGAACAACTTCTAATCTTGTGTGTGGACTCGACAAGAAGGATACCAAGCCAAGCAAAGCGACACACAATCCAGCAGTGAGCAGAGTAACTTACCATCAGCTCGCATCTCTGCAAAGCAAGGAAAAGAGGGAAAAATACCAGTCAAGACCACAAAAAGAAAAAAAAGAATGGAAAACTATGCATCCCAACAGACTGCAAAGAGAGACTGAAGAGATGCCACAGGCAAGACTTCAAATATTTCTACCAAACAAAAGGTAACATTTGGAATGATTTTGTTCACAGGATGAGAAAAAGTACTGAAAAATTCAGAGAAATGCTAGAAGTTGAAGCTGTCCTGTTTTAAGCAAAACCATTTACGTTAACCCAAAATAACTCATAGGCATCACGGACTGTGAGAAGGCCTGGTGTCAAGACAATTCAAAGAGAAGTATCATAGTGGAAAAATATAGACAAAGTGGAAAAAGTTACAGTGAGTGGCAGAATTGTTAAGAGACAGACAGCAAAAAAGTACACATGTGACTATGTTTGCATGTTAAACAAAATGAGTCAACCATGGTAAAGGTCTTGGCAAACTAAGTTTAAAATAGTGCAAAAGCAAATGTGATGAATTAGGAGGCTGCGATTTGCTTATATAAAGTATTAATTTCATGTGAACCGTTAATTTTAAAGAATGTGTCTATCTGTATCCATAGGCTTTGGAGATTTCACATCAGAACCATAACTTGTCAATGTCAATTCTTATGCATTTCCAAAGTTTAACCGATTTGTCAAATTCTCCAGTCGTACAAATCCACCTTGGACAAGGCAGCAAGACATACCAATAAAAACAAAATAATGCTGCTTGTGTTTCATGGTCTAAAGCCATTGATAAGCACCAGTGCTTTGCTTCCTAATGTTATGCACCATTCCACTTTCTCAGATTTTGATTTTAATGTCTGAATTGAATCAAACATTTCTCACACTTCATTAATGTAAAGCATGATCTCTAGACATGTAAACCTACATCCATTATTTTTTGGGTGACTAGTGATAGGCTCTCAAAATTAGCTGATATTCGCTATTGCATCCTCACCAATGATCTGTCTGTCTTTTCGTGTTCTTTGTTATTTGTAGTGTGTTTTAAAATTAAAAAGTATGTGTTAATGTTCTCTGGTTTGTTTTATGTGGGAGGTGCGGAGGGGGTCGGGGGAAACTTTTTTTCAAATGTCTTACCTTGCCGGAGATGCGATTATTTTCTGGATCGTATCTCCGGTCGCTCTGCGGCTAACATCATGGAGCTGGATGCCTTACTCGAAACTGACTGAGCCCCAACACCGGGCCATGGACTTACCATCGGAGCTTGTGATCCGTTGCCTGGGATCGCCGCTCCAACCGCGGCCTGTGGATTTCAACATCGAGAAACGCGCAGTCTCGGGTACAGACTAATGTTGGGAAGCTCCAAAGTCGCAGGAGGTTCGACTAGCCCCGACCTGGGGACTGATCGCCCTGGACGGGGGAGCTGAGGTCCCCCCGATGCAGGAACTTGATCGCTACGACACGGAGGACCCAACAGCCGGCTACAGGAGCCAAGATCGTTCCGTCAACAGAAGGTTCGAGTGCCCCGACCGCGGGAGAGCAAATAAGGGAAGAGATTGAACTTTTTTTTTCGCCTTCCATCTGAAGAGATTGAACTTTTTTTTTCGCCTTCCATCACAGTGGGGAATGTGGAGGAGTCACTATGGTGGATGTTTATGTTAAAATGTATTTTGTGTGTTTTGTTGCTTTTTGTTGGTATGGGAAATCAAATTCCTCGTATGTTGCAAAATATACTTGGCTAATAAAGTATGATTATGATTTATATAATATCCCAATCTTTAGTAGGATTCAGCAGGTGTTTAAAGATGTCGAGGTCTGTATTGTAAAATAAGTGAGTGTGAACCAAGAACAATTTTGCATTGATTTACTTAAACCTTTATTTTAACTGGATGAACATGAGTGGAGTGAAAAATGAGCAATTGACTTATTGATTCTCACCCATATTGTGCAACGATCAGACAAATTCATGCCACCAAGTACTTTTTAAAAGAAGTGCATGAACAATGCTTGTGTGGTTACCTGAACTTGGGATAGATTTATATGACACCATTCACTGATACCAACCGTTTTGGTTTTATAACCACCAACTACTGTCAGGAAAAAGGCTCTTTGGCCCACCAAATAGGCGCCAATCAATGATCCCCGCACACTAACATCTATCGCCCACACACTGGGGACAATTTATAATTATACCAAGCCAATTAACCCACAAACCTGTACATCTTTGGAATATGGGAGGAAACTAGAGATCCCGGAAAAAACCCCACAAAGTCACAGGAAGAACGTACAAACTCAGTACAGACAGCACCCATAGTCAGGATCGAACCCGGGCCTCTGGCACTAAGGCAGCAACTCTACCACTGTGCCGCCCTTCAGTCAAATACTATTGCAGTTGTATGAGGCATTGTTTATATCCCACTACCTTTTATCTTTTGTAACTCCATGTCTTAAATTCAAATGTTACCATTGCGGTCACTGAGAAGGTGAGGGTGATAATGGGCTAATTGAACTCCATAAAGATATAATGTACATTGTTTAGTTATTCAGAACATGTTTTTCCTATATTTTGTGGTGGGACGACCACAGGTTGTGCTAGATGCAGGAAACATGTTCCCGATGTTGGGGGAGTCCAGCACTAGGGGCCACAGTTTAAGAATAAGGGGTAGGCCATTTAGAACTGAGATGAGGAAAAAGATTTACACAGAGTTGTGAATTTGTGGAACTCTCTGCCTCAGAAGGCAGTGGAGGTCGATTCACTGGATGAATTCAAAAGGGAGTTAGATAAAGTTCTTAGGGCTAGTGGAAATAAGGGGTATGGGGATAAGTCAGGAACGCGATACGGATTGTGGATGTTCAGCCATGATCACATTGAATGGTGGTGCTGGCTCGAAGGGCCGAATGGCCTACTCCTGCACTCTATGTATCTGTGTATCTATGTAGGTCTAACCTGCAAACATGGTGGAATGCCCCACGATAATTTAACAGAATAGGCACTCACCAAGGGACCCTTTTGGACACATCACGCCTGCTTGAAGTCCAAATTTAGTTCGTGGCCACCAAACACCAGCCTTGAGCGATTTGGGGCATCCGTCGTATATCACTAGAGAAGAGCAAAACAATAAAATACATTAAACATGAAAATGATGACTTTAAATCAACTTATGTTTTATATGCTGCAGCTGTTAAATCATTTCATGCAGCCCACAACTATTAAGTAGAACATTAATGAGTTAAGTTGTGCAGTATTTTCCTGGAATCAGGCATGTCAACCACAATGATTACTCATGGGTGTCTTTCACAATAAGTAAAGTAATGAGGTATCAAATAATTATCAAAAAATCACTTCCTGATGTGCTTTGTTACAAAGCAGAATCACTGTCTTAAGTGAGGCCTGCTAATGGTTAGCAAAATAGCATTTTAATAGGATAAAAATTATATGCATTAATTATTTGAAGATGCAAATCTCTCTCTCAACTTCTACAAATTAGTTTTCCAACAGCGTGTGTATCATTTCTTCAATAGCTGAAAAACAGACAGACTGACTTCCAATGGTAAAATTTGAATTTAATTGAAATTATCTCATTGCAAATCTTCCATGTGGTACATACGTTTTCAGTAGTGTGGGGAAAGGCATACTGTTCAACAGCTTTGGTAAATCATTATGAAAAATCTTCATTTTGTACACTACTAGTACAATTTATAGCTGCACACAGACATCCCATTAAGAGCAAATGGTACAATGTTTGATTTATTTAAAATTCTGGAAATACTCTATAGTTAGGCAGCACCTGCAAAAAAATAATTATCGTTTAACATCAATAACCGTTCATCAGAACTAAAAAAAGAGAACTTGCAAATTAAACGTTAGTGAAGGGAGGGAGACAGGAGGACAAAGGAAGCATCTGTGATAGGACTGAGGCTAAAAGAAAATGGTTGACACAAATACGAGGAATTCAGATGGGATGTAGGCTGCTTGTTGATAGCAGTCAATGATTGGAGGTGTAAGTAGAGACAGAAAAGTAAAGCAACAACAAAAAAAAACTTGTGAGATACAGAAGACGGCAAATGCTGACAATCCGATGTAAAGGAAATGCTGGGAAAGCCCGACAGATCGACCAGCACATGTAGAGAAGGAAAACTGAATTGCATTATAGTGCCATCCATAATGTTTGGGACAAAGACCCATCATTTATTTACTTGCCTCTGTACTCCACAATTTGAGATTTGTAATAGAAAAAAAAAATCACATGTGGTTAAAATGCACATTGTCAGATTTTAATAACTGCCATTTTTATACATTTTGGTTTCACCATGTAGAAATTACAGCAGTGTTTACATTTTGTTTCACCATGTAGTTCCCCCATTTCAGGGAACCATAGTATTTCGGACACAGCAATGTCATGTAAATGAATGTAGTCATGTTTAGTATTTTGTTGCATATCATTTGCCACTGCGATTCATGGACATCACCAGTTGCTGGGTGTCTTCTCTGGTGATGCTCTGCCAGGCCTGTATTGCAGCCATCTTTAGCTTATGCTGGTTTTGGGGGCTAGTGAAGGGAGTTTTCTCTTCAGCATATAAAATGCATGCTCAATTGGGTTCAGATCGGGTGATTGACTTGGCCACTCAAGAATTAACCATTTTTTAGCTTTGAAAAACTTTGTTGCTTTAGCAGTATGTTTGAGATCATTGCCCTGCTGTAGAATGAACTGCCGGCCAATGACTTTTGAGGCATTTGTTTGAACTTGAGCAGATAGGATGTGTCTATACACTTCAGAATTCATTATGCCACTACCATCAGCAGTTGTATCATCAATGACGATAAATGAGCCAGTACCTTCAGCCGCCATACATGCCCAGGCCATAACAACCCCACCACCGTGTTTCACAGATGAGGTGGTATGCTTTGGATCTTGGGCAGTTACTTCTCTCCTCCATACTTTGCTCTTGCCATCACTCTGATATGTTAATCTTCATCTCATATGTCCACAAGACCTTTTTCCAGAACTGTGGTTGCTCTTTTAAGTACTTCTTGGCAAACTGTAACATGGCCACCCTATTTTTGCAGCTAACCAGTAGTTTGCATCTTGCAGTGTAGTCTTTGTATTTCTGTTCATGAAGTCTTCTGCAGACAGTGGACATTGACAAACTACACCTGAAGTGTTTCTGATCTGTCAGACAGGTGTTGGGGATTTTTCTTTATTATATAGAGAATTCTTCTGTTATCAGCTGTAGAGGTATTTCTTGGCCTGCCAGTCCCTTTGCTATTGGTGAGCTCACCAGTGCTCCCTTTCTTCTTAATGATGTTCCAAACAGTTGATTTTGGTAAGCCTAAGGTTTGGCTCATGTCTCTAACAGTTTTATTCTTGTTTCTCAGTCGCATAATGGCTTCTTTGACTTTCATTGGCACAACTTTGGTCCTCATGTTGATAAACAGCAATAAAAGTTTCCAAAGGTGCTGGAAAGACGGGAGGAAAGACGAGGTGCTGAGAAATCACTTATACATGCATGAAGGAGGCAATTAAAAACAACCTGAGTATTTACAAACACATGTGAAGGCATGTGTCCCAAACATTATGGTGCCCTGAAATGGGGGGGGACTTTGTATAAACACAGCTGTAATTTCTACATAGTGAAACCAAAATGTATAAAAATACCCTTTAATAAAATCTGACAACGTGCACTTTAACCACATGTGATTTGTTCTATTACAAATCTCAAATAGTGGTCCAGAGGCAAATAAATAAATGATGGGTCATTGTCCCAAACATTATGGAGGGCACTGTAGACACAAAATTGAAGGATTTTGTTCACCAGGTTAATTCCCGAGATGGTGGGACTGACATATAATGAAAGAATAGATCGACTGGGCTTATGTTCTTTGGAATTTAGAGGGATGAGCAGATATCTTATAAAAACATAAAAAATTCTTAAGAGATTGGACGGAAAAATGTTCCCGATGTTGGGGGAGCCCAGAACCAGTGGTCATAGTTTAAGAATAAGGGGTAAGCCATTTAGAAGTGAAATGAAAAAAATCTTTTCCACCCATAGAATTGTGAATCTGTAGAAATCTTTGCCACAAAAGGCAATGGAGGTCAATTCACTCGACGTTTTCAAAAGAGAGTTAGATGTTCCTCTTAGGGCTAACGGAATCAAGGGATATGGGGTGAAAGCAGGAAGTGGATACTGAAGGGCCAAATGGCCTCTTCCTTCACCTATTTTCTATGTTTCTAAGTTTCTAAAATGTTGGTGTACCTCAGCAGGTCAGGCAGCATCTCTGAAGAAATGTCGTTTAGCGTCAAGACCCTTCTTCAGACTGTTATTAGTGATATATAGTTATTGATAAGCAAAAAAGTGCTACTGTTAAAAATTTGAAACAAAAATAGAAAATGCAAAATAAAGCACTCGGCCTCAACACAGTGATGTGGTAATGACCCCTCCCACCAGCAAAGAATGCCCATCAAAACTGTTTGTTCGCTTCCTCACAGTTACTGCCCGACACACCTTTTTCCTTCCACATATCACTTTCTCTGCTCTCACATTTCACACCTCTTCATTTCACACCCCACAGACGTTTGTCTCTTTTTTATGTCTGGCTTTTGTCCACCCTTCTGTCAATCAACACCTCTGTCCCCTCCCCTGACATCAGTCTGAAGAAGAGTCTCGACCCGAAACATCACCCATTCCTTCTCTCCAGAGATGCTGCCTCACCCACTAAGTTACTCCAGTATTTTGTGTCTATCTTTCACCTATCACTTGTTTGGCTTTGTCCCGCCCTCACCTTTATTCCAGCTTTCGTTCCCCTTACTACAATCTGTCTGAAGAAGGCTCCCATCATCTATCCATGTTCTCCAAAGATGCTGTGTGATATGATGAGTTACTCCAACACTTTGTCTTTTTTTTTTTAAACCAGCGACTCTAGTTCCTTGGGTCAACCTATTCCTCTTGTTTATTCACATCTCGACATGCTCCATCAATTGAAGTGAATTTATTTGTTATTTAAAAAAAGAAAATTTGAACAAAATGTTGTTACCATACAGTCATACCACTAAAAAGCAAACAAAACACACAATTACATACATTTAACATAAACATCCATCACAGTGACTCTCCTCCAGGCACCTCCTCACTGTGCTGAAAGGTAAAAAAAGTCTTATCTCTTCCATGCTTCCTGCGGTCAGGCAGTCAAACTGCTGCGTCAAGGCGATCGAGGCTCCCGATATTGAAGCCCCCGCCGGGCGATGGAAATCCCACGCCCGGCAATGAAAGGTCCTGCGAACAGGCCGATTCAAGCCTTGCGATTCAGGGTGGACGGAGCTGCTGAGGCTGGAGCTCCTGAAAAGTTGGTTGCCAACCACAGACCTGCGAGCTCCCGATGTTACAGACCACAGCGCCCACGGCCGAAGCCTCCAAAAGTCGAGTCGCAGCGCCACCAAAACCTCCGAAGGTCAGCCAGCTCCGCGAGTCTACAGGCTTTGCGACCGGACCTTTAAGATCGATCCCAACCAGAGGTCACCCAGCTCCTCGATGTTAGGCCGCAGTGCAAACAGAGATACGACACGGGGAAAAAAGTCGCATCTCCGTTGAAGACAGAAATAAAAAAAGTTTCCCCACCCCCCACAGAATCTATCTATACTATTATTAAAACTCTTTGGCTTGTTTGTGGCTGTGTGTGTGTGTGTGTGTGTGTGTGTGTGTGTGTGTGTGTGTGTGTGCCACTTTTGATTTTCCTATTTTCTTCCAAACGCTAGGCCACAGCCTTCGCATTTTCACACATTCTACTCGCATCTTTCCAGTCGAGGCAGTCCTGAGGATTTTTCCAATCGATGAAAAATAAAAAAAGTTATGAGTGTTTAAAAATTCTTGCAATCAGCTGATTGGTCCTCTCGCCAGTCAATCACCACGATGAAGGTAACGCCCCTTCCGGGGGGGGGGGGGGGGGGGCAGGACTATAGAACCCCGGATGCCTGGACGCGTCAGTCACTCTGGAAAATCACGAAGGAGAGTCCACAACTGTGATTCTAAGCTGAAAATCAACTGAACTGTGAGTCTGCAATGTATTCGCAATAAATGATTTGAGCCGTTAATGATAATGCAATAGTTTGGCAATTTGGTAGCCTGCGCTCTGCTTGAAATGCTATGAAATAGAATTTGGTGGCCTGCACTCTGTTTGAAATGCTATGAAATTGAATTTGGTGGCCTGCACTATGCTTGAAATGCAATTTCAAGGAATAGCCATGAGTGAACTGACAGCCCACCAGCCCTGAATGACTGATCTGCCAGCCCACCAGCCCACCAGCCCTGAGTGACTGAGCTGAGCTGCCAGCCCATAAGCCCTGAATGACTGAGCTGCCAGCCCACCAGCCCTGAGTGACCGAGCTGCCAGCCCACCAGGCCTGAGCTGTCAGCCTATCAAGCCTGAGTGAGTGAGCTGCCAGCCCACCATGCCTGAGTGGCTGAGCTGCCAGCCCACCAACTAAAACGTTCATCTTGTTTGTTTCTATCTATCTATGCGTGTTTCTGTGTTTGACCAAGGACCTACGCCAAAACGGTATACTATAGCGCTATAATTTTTGCACCACCTTACTCACCATTGTTCTGTGGTGGTCTGTGTCAAGTTTTGTTCTGATTGATGCAATATTTTACAAGTTATTCATAATTTTTTACTTTAGAAATTTAAGTATCAGAAAAATTTAGCAACTAAAATCCTTGCTGCCCAGCTTGCAAAAAAGTTGAAATCGAAAAAAACACTCAGTCCTTCCAGCAAGTTTTTAGCTAAACAGGAGGCGGATGGGGCAATTGCATTATTTTTTTAACTCCTCAAAGCAAGAGGAGGGGGAGGCAGTGTTGGGGGATACATCCCTGCACAGTTGGGGGGAACGGGTGAGTGGTGGAATATTGCATTGGGAAACTGGTTGCATTGGGGCACCAGGCCTCCCGTGTGACAGGGACCCAACGTTAACATTAACATTAACGATAAGGCAAAGAAGGAAGAGAGACAAACAGACTGCAGGCGAGTTGCAACCACAGACGCAGCGCCAACCACTTGCACCTTGGATAAATTAATCAGAGCCAACTGACCCATCAGCACATCTATGAGATGCTGAAGGAACTGAAGAACCTGGAAGTGTGGTGTCAGGAATGACGTCGGTTTTCGGCAGTGACCACATCAACACTCGCAGTAGGGTGAACTCGCATGATATAGTTCGAATGAGGAGACATGGTGATCTCAGACTTCTTCCTGCAGTTCACCCTTGCCTTGAGCGGAGGTGCTGACGGTATAGGTTTCCTCCTGGCTGCTAAGCTTTATGCTTGAACAGGCGGCGCTGGCCACCTCTAGATAATCTTGACAGCAAGTCTTTGCATATGTGTGTGGGCACAGACCGTCATTGTCTATGGACAGGAAGAGGTTCTGGCATCTCAGGCTTGCCCCAACTGCTCAGTCTTAGCCTCAGGTAGAGACGCTAGCTGTCTAGGGCTTCTTTCCTGGCTGTCCAGTCTTGACCACACAGTGGCGCTGGTGGCCTCGGGTTTGTCCCAGAGGCTCAGTCTTCCTTTCACCTGCAATCGGGGAACACAGCTGGCAGGGAGGTGCTCTGTTTTGCTCCCTTCCCCACACTCTTCTTTCTTCCTCTTTCTCTCTTGCTTCTTATCTCTCCCTTCCCCCTCTGGCTATAGTGCCTGGGTTTTATAGAACATAGGCTGACAAGGTTCAGGTGACCAACCAATGTCAGCTAATTGGATTCTGTCACAAGCAAACTCCACAAAGACAGAATTCAGGTTGTTGGAATTGTGCGACAGCAGCAACTACAGCACCACTGTCCTGCCCATTTCAATTTGTGCCATTATGTCTATAAATAAATGATTATAGAATGCATTAATTTTAGTTTTAACCTTTTATTTTGATATACGTTGCAACTGAACACCTGAATGGGGCAGGTATGAACAATGATGTTGCAAAATATGCTGCACAAGGCAAAATATGAATGCATCATCCAAAACACTAATGGTCGCAGTGAGACTGAAAGAAACTCTTTAATTGTTCTAACCGTTGATCTTCAGATATAATGGGGATTTGTCTCAGCAATAAATTGTCATATATAGCACATAATGACTCTACATAGTGGTCCCATTAAAGTTAATGTACCACACATATAATGCGAGTTTCAGCATTCATGAATGCGGTTATGATGAGTGTTTATTATAGGAATGTAACTCATGGGCATAAAATCTCAATCTTCAATTAAAAACATACAGTAGAATGGCAGTACACAATGCTACCCATGCTAGTTTGCCCTAATGTCATTATTGTATGATTTTTATATGGGGACTTAAGCATTTAGGAGGCACCAATACGATGATTTTACCACAAGCACATACAGTATTAAGTAGAGGTAATTTCAGGACTTCTGCACACCACTGGAATCAGTGGTGGTGCCGTATATATTTCTGCATGAGAACTAAACACCAAATACATTACTGAATACAATCTCTGTTTAAAGCTTGAGAAACACTGAATCATGGCAGCACAGAATCAGCAGATATCCTGCTTTAAAGACACTGACCACCGTCAAAGAAGTGAACATTAGGAAGTCATCAAGGACAGAAATGTTGTGGCATTGGGAGGAGGTGACCAGAAAGATTAACGTTAGAAGTAATACGCTAAGGAGTTAAACCAATGCTGGAAAACATGTAATGACAACTTTATAAGGTCAGCAAGAACAATGAAACCCATCTGGCAACTATAGTACATAGCAATATACCACATCCATGTACACATCTCACACACCAGCATTTCAACGTGGAAACACAGCATAAATACATGCAAACGTTGTTAAAGATGTTATAGCAGTGCATTTGAAAAGCAGTGACAGGATCGGTCAAAGTCAGCATGGATTTATGAAGGGGAAATCATGCTTGACTAATCTTCTGGAGGAATCTTTTTTGAGGATGTAACAAGTAGAATGGATAAGTGGATGTGGTGTATCTGGACTTTCAAAAAGCTTTTGACAAGATCACACACAAGAGATTAGTGTGCAAAATTAGAGCACATGGTATTGGCGGTAGGGTATTGACATGGATAGAGAACTGGTTGGCAGACAGGAAGCAAAGAGTAGGAATTAACAGGTCCTTTTCAGAATGGTAGGCAGTGACTAGTGGGGTACCGCAAGGCTCGGTGCTGGGACCCCAGTTATTAACAATATATATTAACGATTTTGCTGAAGGAATTAAATGTGACATCTCCAAGTTTGCAGTTGACACAAAGCTGGGTGGCAGCGTGAGCTGCAATGTGGATGCTATGAGGCTGCAGGGTGACTTGAATAGGTTGGGTGAGTGGGCAGATGCATGGCAGATGCAGTATAATGTGGATAAATATGAGGTTATCCACATTGGTGGCAAGAACAGGAAGGCAGATTATTATCTGAATGGCATCAGAAAAGGAAAATGGGAGGTGCAACGAGACCTGGGTGTGCTTGTACATCAGTCACTGAAAGCAAGCATGCAGGTAGAGCAGGCAGTTAAGAAAGCTAATGGCGAGAGGATTTGAATTTAGGAGCAAGGAGATCCTAGTGCAGTTGTACAGGACCCTGGTGAGACCACACCTGGATTATTGTGTGCAATTTTGGGCTCCTAATTTGAGGAAGGACATTATTGCTATTGAGGGAGTGCAGCGCAGGTTCACCAGGTTAATTCCCGGGATGGCGGGACTGACGTATGATGAAAGAATGGGTCGACTGGGCTTGTATTCACTGAAATTTAGAAGGATGAGAGGACAACTTATAGAGACATATAAAATTCTTAAATGATTGGATAGGCTAAATGCAGGAAAAATCTTCCCGCTTTTGGGAGAGTCCAGAACCAGGGGTCAAAGTTTAAGAATAAGGGGTAGGCCATTTAGGACTGAGATGAGGAAGAACTTCTTCACCCAGAGAGTTGTAAATCTGTGGAATTCTCTGCCACGGAAGGCAGTGGAGGCCAATTCACTGGATGTTTTCAAAAGAGAGTTAGATTTAGCTCTTAGGGCTAAAGGAATCAAGGGATATGGGGAAAAAGCAGGAATGGGGGTACTGATTTTAGATGATCAGCCATGATCATATTGAATAGTGTTACTGGCTCGAAGAGCCGAATGGCCTACTCCTGCACCTATTTTTCTGTTTCTATAATATATCTGCTTAAATTCACAGGGGAAAGGACTGAATTATGTTCCCTCTCTCTTGCAGGAAAAGGCATCAGACATTTACAGCAGTGATTTGGCCAAAGGTGCTGGTTGGCATCTGGAGAAGACACAGGTGATCACCATTGATCTGCGACCAATGAGCCTGAGATCACCAGAGGGTTCAGTGTCAAGATATCAGTATACTCATATCTATTCATCCCCCAGACATCCACTTTCCCTTCATCTCTCAAATTCTTTGAGTGTTTAAGATTCATATCATTTAACCTGTCAGTTCCATTAACATCTCTTCCACCACCCCCTCTCCACTGTTTTCCTCACCACCATTGCACCCTTGTGAAATTTACATTTCAGACAGTGTGGAAATAGGGAAAATAAACTGATGGAGGAACTCTGCGGGTCAGGCAGCATCTGTGGAAGGATATTAAAGATTGTTTGATGCTAAGGAGCTATGGGGAGAGCGTGGGAAAGTGACCCAAAGGTGAAAGAGGTGCAAGGCAAAAGATCTGCTAAGATCTTATTAAACGGAAAAGTGCAAGGGGGTGAATGGACTACTCCTGCTGCAGTTGCTTACTTTCCTATGTATTCTCCTCATTTGCAACAATCCTTATGTTAAACTTGCAGGAGATAATAGTTGTATTCCATCAAAAAAGCCCCCATTAGTTTCTTCATCAGGTAACTTCTAAATTATTTTTTGCAATTAAGATTCTCTGCAAGTGCTAGCTGTAGGTTAATTCTTTCTATCAACTATCTTTCACAAACAAAAGTTAATGAACGCTCTATAAATTAAGGGATCTATTGAGGTGCAAACTGCAATATTTTCTAACAGCAAGGTCAACTGCTTCAAATAAATTGACAAACTCACATCTGATTATTTCTGCTACTTTAAAGAAAGTGTTGAACGATTTACTCTAAGTGTTATTGTTTTTACTAAGTTAACAGATGAAGGAAGATGGTTTGAAATTCATCCATATATATGCTACCACATGCCCTGAGCTTAAATAATCAGACACAAATATATGCGAGAAGAAGGAAAACATTGCCAACAGATCTTTACCCAAATAAATAAATCACAGGAACACTGTTCACGCAGAGTGCGAAAATTATATTAGTGAAATTTTTCAAAATTTAATTTAGTTATAATATATCTATATCATGGTCTCCATCTGTCCACAATCATAAAACAACCTTTCTATTATGTTTTCGAGAGAAAATCAAAGATTCGAGCAGACAAACCGGTGACAACTAAGCAACTAAAAAGTTAATAGGAGAGGGACAATTGACAGAGAGAGATAACTGGCAAGCAACATTACAACAAAGATTTTATGTTTATATGAGTAGAGGGAGCTAGAGTAAATGTGAGATTCCCAGAGGGTGAGACGGGAAAGCAAGGAAATGGCAGATAAATGAAAACAGCAGTTTGCATTATTCTGCATGGCAGAGGGCAATGCAAATATCCCAAAGATATCTGCTGGACTAGTTTCTAGAAGTATAGAAGACCTTGTAGTAATCACCATCACGAGGGACGAGGTATGAGAAAAACCATTGGGACTAGAGGCAGCCGGCCGGGTTGCCAGGTCCTGAACGCTTGCAGCACAGGACGCAACTGCAGAGTTCTGGGAAAGTAACAGCGGATGGCAAACATGACTGCATTGTCCAGAAGGAGAAGATAAAAAGTACAGGCCTGTTAATGTAACAACTGTTGCTAACACAATGCTGGATCGAGGAAGATATAAGCCAGTCTTTTCGTGAAGCTTTATATAAATCAAGGTAAATCAACTTTGATAAATTTGCTCAAATTGTTTGGGGATATAATTAGCACAGTGCATAGAAGGGTAAGTGCAGTTTATTTGCTTTTTCAGACAGCACTTGACAATGTGCCACAGAAGGCTGTTGCACAAGAACATGGTGTAGAGGGAAGTGTGTCTGAATGGATTGAAGATAGGCTATTGCATAGAAGACAGAAAATCAGAATAAATATATATATTTGAGACTATGAATGCCACAAAGATAAGTTATTGACCATATTTATTTATGATTTATACCAACAACTTAGAGGAGGGGCCAGAGTGTTCGATATTTCCATTTGCCAATAACACAAAAACTGGTGGGACTGAGGATATTTGAACTCTGTAACAGGATACAGGTAGGTTGTGAGAGTGCAAGAAAGCTTAGCAAATACAACTTAATGCTTTGGAAATTATAAGGTCACAGAATTCAGCAAAAGGCGTCTATCATCCTCCAGGCTATCATCTAAACACCAAAATATTGCAAATGAACAAAGGGATCTGGATTCTTATGCATAAACTGTAAAAATGTGAGCAGTTAAAAATGTCAAGCAGTTACGAAGAAAATAGCATATTGGCCCCATTGCAGGAGAATTTAAGTTTAGTAATAGGGAAGTATTGTTACAAGCGGACAGGATACTGGAGGCACCCCTGCAGCACTGTGCACAATTCTGGCCCCTATATTAGCAGTGGAAGCAATCCTAAAGAGATTCACTCCTTGTTTGAGAGGGTTGCCCGATCACATGCCACTCACCAAATTAGATCTTTATTCTATGGAATTTAGAAGAATGAGGGGTGATCATCAAAACAATTTTCAGTATGTCAGACAAGGGGACATAGTTACAAGACAAATGAACAGTCATTTCAAACATAAGTGTGTGGGAAGTTCTTGTAGCGGACAGTGACCCTCTGGAATTCTTCACCCAATAGAAATCCAGAGATTTACCACCCACTGCGAGAAGAGGAACCGGTCTGTGACAGAGGAGGAGCCGCCATGTGGTAGACAGGAGGAGTTGTGGCTTGGGAAGGAAGAGAAGTTGTGGCTGGCGCAGTGGAGGAGCCATGGCCTGGGACCGATCAGATATAACCATATTGAAAGGCAGGCCAGAACATAATCAAGCCAAACGCAAGTAGAAAGGGTAAAGCAAAGAGGAAAAGTACCAGAGTTCAAAATATAGTTTGTCAGCATTATAGCATAACAGTTCCAGAGAAAAAGTCCAATGACTGCAATAAGGTAAATTGGAAGATTGGGACTACACCCCCACTTTATGGAGAGACCATTCAGAAATTTGATAACAGAGGACGGAAAAGCTGTTTCTAAGTCTTTTGTTACGTCCTTTAAAACTACCCAACAGGAGCAGGGGAAGAGGCAATGACTGGTGTGAAAAAAGTGCTTGATCATGTTGGCTGCTTTCCTGAGGCAATGTGAAGTGTAGATGGAATCAGTGGAATCAATCTGGAGTAACTCAGCAGGACAGGCAGCATCTCTGGAGAGAGGGAATGGGTGACGTTTCGGGTCAGGACCCTTCTTCAGGTCTGAAACGTCAACTATTCCTGCTGCTATTTTTTGATGTTTTGGTTAATTAACTTGGAAGAACACGTCTTACCTTCACATCCGCTGTGCGTGACCTCTGCAAAGGGATTATCACACTGGTTGCACTGACGTCCAATCACTCCCGGTCTACAGTGGCATTGGCCGGTTTCTTGATCGCATGACCTGGAAAACGAGCCAATGGGATAGCAGTCACAAGGTAGGCATGCATCGCTTCCAACAGGATGATAGTGATACTCCTGGAAGAACAAAAACAAACTTGTGTTAAACTGAGTTTACGGTAGGGAATAAATGATTACAACATTTATGGGATTTTTATTGATATAAATTGTGCACCCCATTAATCTGTAAATCTGTAAATCATAAAAATAAAAAAATCTAATGCAATCATTCACAAATACAAATATTTTATTCATTAGATTTTTTTTTTGCAGTGGCTGGCATTTAGGAATTAATAGTGTTTGACAAATACAGATCTGCCCTTTCATATCTGGATGGTGGATTCAAATCCAACTCAGACAAATTCAAGGTTTCACAGGCCCTTTATTCATGAATGTTGAGAACAGTAAAGGATATAGCACAGCTTATGTTACAAAATATTCCACAGTTAAGAGACTTTGTGAAAACAGTCCAGATGCAGGGAGTTAAATACGTATTGTTTTACTACCACAAATCAATATGTGACAATAGAACTGCAAACAATTTATAAAGATAGACGCTAAAGAAAATAAGTAAAGGAAATAGATTGTGATGAAAATGATTGTCAGATTAAATTGAGTGAAAATTGGTGGTGCGGAACAGGTGATTTTGTATGAAACAAGTTTAGGCAGTCAGTTTCTAATAGTGGCAAGATTAAGGTATAACATTGCTCATGATTCAACATACATCAGAAACTATCAGAAACTAGAACATTTCTGTGGGTTTAAAATCCATTGGCAGGGCAGAATCATTATTTAAAATATTTGTAATGAATAATGAAAATAATTTCTAAAATATTATATCTCTAAGAAACAAAACTGAGGAAACTACTGACTGGCAAATGCGAAAGAGCACGAGAGAATGACATTTTTTGAAGGTCAGAAAATCATTCCATATAAAGTCAGTTTGATGGAGTTAAAAAGAGTCATAGAGTGATATAGTATGGAAACAGGTCCTTCAGCCCAACTTGCCCACATGGCCCAACATGTCCCAGCTACATTAATCCCACCTGCCTGCGTTTGGTCCATATCCCTCCAAACCTGTCCTGATTCAGATTCAGATTCAGATTCAATTTTAATTGTCATTGTCAGTGTACAGTACAGAGACAACGAAATGCATTTAGTATCTCCCTGGAAGAGCGACATAGCAAACGATTTGAATAAATAATAATAAGTGTCCGGGGGGGGGGGGGGGTGGTGATTGGCAGTCACCGAGGTACGTTGTTGAGTAGAGTGACAGCCGCCAAAAAGAAGCTGTTCCTCGACCTGCTGGTTCGGCAACGGAGAGACCTGTAGCGCCTCCCGGATGGTAGGAGGGTAAACAGTCCATGGTTGGGGTGAGAGCAGTCCTTGGCGATGCTGAGCGTCCTCCGCAGACAGCGCTTGCTTTGGACAGACTCAATGGAGGGGAGCGAGGAACCGGTGATGCGTTGGACAATTTTCACCACCCTCTGCAATGCCTTCCGGTCGGAGACAGAGCAGTTGCCATACCATACTGTGATGCAGTTGGTAAGGATGCTCTCGATGGTGCAGCGGCAGAAGTTCACCAGGATCTGAGGAGACAGATGGACCTTCTTCAGTCTCCTCAGGAAGAAGAGACGCTGATGAGCCTTCTTGATCAGAGTAGAGGTATTGTGGGTCCAAGAGAGGTCATCGGAGATGTTGACTCCCAGGAACCTGAAGCTAGAAACACGTTCCACCTCCGTCCCGTTAATGTGGATGGGGGTGTGCGTGCCGCCTCTGGACTTCCTGAAGTCTACAATGAGCTCCTTGGTCTTCTTGGAGTTAAGGGCCAGGTTGTTGTCAGCGCACCATGCTGCTAAGTGCTGGACCTCCTCCCTGTAGGCCAGCTCATCGTTGTTGCTGATGAGGCCAATCACCGTTGTATCATCTGCATACTTGATGATGGTGTTAGTACCATGTACAGGTGTGCAGTCATAGGTGAAGAGGGAGCAGAGGAGGGGGCTCAGCACACAGCCCTGTGGAACGCCGGTGTTCAGGGTGAGGGTTGAAGAGGTGTGCTTGTCTAACCTCACAGACTGGGGTCTGTTGGTTAGAAAGTCCAGTATCCAGTTGCAGAGGGAGGGGTCGATGCCCAGGTTACCGAGTTTGGTGATCAGTTTTGATGGTATAATCGTGTTGAATGCTGAGCTGTAATCGATGAACAGCATTCTTACGTAAGTGTCTCTGTTGTCGAGGTGGGAGAGGGCGGAGTGAAGTGCCGTTGAGATGGCATCCTCCGTACTCCTGTTCTTGCGGTAGGCAAACTGATAGGGATCCAGTGTGGGGGGTAGGCAGCTTTTGAGGTGTGCCAGGACCAGCCTCTCGAAGCACTTGGTGATGATGGGGGTAAGTGCAACTGGGCGGAAGTCGTTGAGGCTTGCCGCAGTGGAGTGTGTTTGGCACTGGCACGATGGAGATGGTTTTAAGGCAAGTGGGGACAACTGCTTGGGCAAGTGACAGGTTGAAGATGTCAGTCCAGACGTCTGTCAGCTGCGCAGCACAGGCCCTGAGCACGCGCCCGGGGATGTCGTCAGGGCCAGCAGCTTTACGTGCATTAGTCCTACTCAGTGCCACGTATACGTCGTAGGGGGTGAGTGTGAGGGGTTGGTGATCTATGTACCTGTCCAACAGTTTCTTAAATGTTAGGATAATCCCAACTTCAACTACCTCCTCTGGCAGCTTGTTCCATACATCCGCCACCTTTTGTGTGAAAATGTTTCTCCTCAGATTCCTATTAAATCTTTTTCCCTTCACCTTAAAACATACGGCCTCTGGTCCTCGATTCACCTACTGTGGGCAAGAAACTGTGCATCTACCTGATCTGTTCCTCTCATGATTTTATATACCTATATAAGGTCACCCCTCAGCCTCCTGCACTCCAAAGAGTCCCAGCCTACTCAACCATTCCCCATAGCACAGACCCTCTAGTCCTGGCAACATCCTCGTAAAATGTACAAAGTCAAATTTAAAACATCATGGGATATCTGGAAAATAAATATGTTTGCATGTCTGGCATGAAACAAGTTTCAATTTCTCACATGAAATGGGGCAACATGCATTCCCACTTGCGTAATCTTGTGTACACTTGCAAATGGAAAACAATACAATCAGCTACTGTCCTTCAGTTAGGATGACACTCACCTTACAGTGGCATTGACCATTTGTCTTGTTGCAGTCAGGATCAAAACCCTTACTGATATCACAGTTGCAAGGTCCACATGTTGGGTTACCCCACCATCCTTTGGGGCACTGCTGGTCAATCCTAAACCAAATGTTAGAAGTGGAAAAAAACGTAGACTTAATCTTCATCATTTCACAATTTCAGGACAGCTTAAAACATTTTACAGCCAATGAAGTACTTTTGAAATGCAGTCAATTTTATCATGATTTAAGGATTACATTGCTTAAACTTGTTAGTACAAAGAAACGTTACATTTCTTTAGATCTTTATATTTAACATTCCTCTGTGTGCTGGTGTAGTACCATGCCACTGCGAGTAGACTGTAGATTTATAACCATAGATCACAACAAAGTGATCAGTTCCTTCGCTCCATAGATGCTGCTACACCCGCTGAGTTTCTCCAGCATTTTTGTGTACCTACGATCAGTTTTAGACATATCATTGTCAGGGGCATTAGCTACTGTAGGTTTGGTGCTTCTTAGATCTATTCCACTTGTTGATTTGGATAGCAACATTTGTAGAGGGTTTGGTGTAAATTATCTATTTAGAGCAGTGTCTACCAAGGAAACTGCAACAGGAATTCATCAACTGATTTTAGAATTAAAAAACGTTACTTTGCTTATTTTGTCAATTGTGGATTATGAGATGTAAATGTGCAATAAAAAATGTATTACTATTTGTTAGTAACTTTGCCATGCAAATAATATTGTGTTTAGAAACATACAGGAAAAGGGGGGAAGATGGGGGTAGGTAAGCAGGGGATCAGCAAAGATAAGTAACATAGAAAGCAACCTTATTTTCCATACAATGATTCCTTGATTACATATTTTCATTGGAAAAGATCCCTTCCATTTATAAATCTAATTATCACAATAACAACTACAAATCGCTTTCCACCCATAAGGCTATGCTGTACCTATAATGTATTTGTTCAGCCGTATCAATTTCCAAAATGTTGATAAATTAAATATTTTCCATCCCTTTCATAAATCAAGAAATAAATGCACAGTATTTAAGTACCTTAATTGGGAAGCATGTAATATCCTTTTAGATGCAGTGATAATGGACTGTGTAGAAAAGATGCTGGTTTAAAGCAAAGATAGACGCAAAGTGCTGGTGTAAATCAGCGGGTCAGGCAGCATCCCCGGAGAAAAGGGATGGGTGACGATTTGGGTCGGAACCCTTCTTCAGATCAGAGTCTGAAAAAGGGTTCTGACCCAAAATATCGCCAATCTTTTTTCTCCAGAGATGCTGCCTGACCCGCTGAGTTACTCCAGCACTTTGTGTCGGTCTTCGATAATGGACCTTCGGTAAAAAGTGACCTTTGCCCTCCCAACTTTCAAGGAGTTCATGGCTGAACCATTGCTGCAGTGTTTTTGAGAATGTGAACATGGCTGACCGCACTCTTTAAAGTTGCTAAAATATTGAAGTGGCCACTTTTAAAGAACCGTACAGCTGCCAATTATGTTGTGGACCTCTGCCAAGAATCAGGTCTTTAGATAGATGGGAAGCAGAGCAAAGGTCTAATCTAATCAAGTGTGCCAGAGGTTTGACAAACTCAGATTGCATTACTCATGCTAAAGCTGAAGAAAAAATGCAGGTTTTAAAACAGGTGATGAGATCCATAAATTAGTTATAATTTTGTTGACAAAATACACTTGCCAATTCATTATTTTTGTTGTTTGCAAGCTTCTATGCCAATAAATACGTTACAATTCTTATTTAGAAGGATGTTTTGTTACCTGTGTTCACAGTATTGGCCGAAATGGTTCTCTCCACAATCACATGTGTATCCATGCGAGGAGCTAGGCTTACGTCGGCAGGCAAACTCATTTTCACATGGATTCAGCTGACAGGCATCAACACAAGACTCACCATAGTAACCTAAATATGAAACATGCTTAAGTACTTCACATCAATCTTGCTGCAGCCTCTGCAGTTTTTCTTTCTGACAAACTCTTGTTGGGATTAGATTTAATATTTGTGTGGTTGAACACAGAGTTATTCAGTACACATTTGTCACTCGCTACATGTGGCTAATTGGGAATCCAGAAGTGGGTAATTACACTCTGATTTGTAATTAAAATTGAGTAATTGATGCATGCATGGAGTATACATGCACTTTAATTTTTCTGTGGTTTTGCTGCAAAGACAAAGGAAGACTGTCTGTTCTCACTTGGACTGCTTGACTTCCTTGGAGAGTTGATTAGGTAGATGCACGCATTTTCCATTAAAATCAATGTAAGTGGCTAAAGTGATGTCAGACCTGTGCTAAGTGGAAATCTATGTTGAATTTCAGAAGTAAACCAAACAGACATTCGACAGAAAATATTCCTCCAAAAAGCAGCGAAGAAACATATCTCAGCAAAAACAGGCATTATTTCTATTGGTAGATTTGTGTGATTGCAACTTTATTATTCACTCATAAAATTGGTTCTTATTACAATATCGCCCGATGTTCTTTAAAATATTTAAAAAAAACTATGTTTCCCCATCTGTTTATAAACCCCGCCCCGCATTCTTACAGATCCTCGTTGAATTGTGGATGCTGCATCATGTAGAACGACAGAGGCAATTACAGCAAATTACCAGCCTAAAAGCTAAAGGTGGGTACAATTTCAACATTTAAAAGATACTTAGACAGATATGTGGACAGGAAAGGGTTGAAGCAAAATGAGCTCATAGGCAAATGGGACTAGCTTGGTTTGGCAACTTGGTCAGCATAGTCCAGTTGAGCTGAAGGGCCTGTTTTCATGCCGAATGGCTCAATTACTAATTTTTCGTGACCTAACCTAAAAAACACCCTTTAATGAGCCGCTGGAGGTGTCATCAAGCAAGTGTCATAAACCTCTAGGTTCCTTTCATCATTATTAGTCTCTCATCACCAAATTATTTTGTGATTTTTGTATCAAAATGCTTATTTGGTATAATTGCTAAATTCAATAGAGGAAGATACTGCAGGACTGTGCAGTAACAGAAATCAACCCCATCTGAGCCCTCTAGTAGCTGTGAAAATATCCCACAACATTATTTCAAAGACGTGTCTAGGGAATCATTCTTACTATTAAATCGCCACCATTCAAAGTGGATTGTCATTCAGACTGCAGTTTACGGAAATTTGTCAAGTACAAAGCAGCTGCCCACTTTCCTGTATTATAAGAGTAACCACAGTTTATAAGTACTTCAGTGTTTGTAATGTATTTTGGGACATTCTCAAAGAGATATTAAAGTTGCTATATTAATGCTTGTCTTTCTAAAGCAATCACTTTCCAACAAGATCACTGAATAATGGTCAGGAACTGGATCTCTAATCTCCCCTTCCATTCTAACTTGAGCTGCTTCTGTGGTACCTTCCTGTCTTAAGACCAACCTACTAAGAGTATACTGGTGACTGTTCCTGTTCATCTCTTTTTTCACATGAGGCAGCATCACATAGAGCACATTTACAGAATAGAGATTAATTAACAAACATTTTTTTTCCATTTGATCTTGATAGACTGTGAAAAAGGACACACTCCCCTGTATTCCCTGGAGGTGGGGAAGTTTATCAAAGTTGAATAATTTTAATGTTACTTCAAAAACTCCACAGAAAATTAAAACAGCCTAAATTATTTACTGCTGCTGTGCACAATCTGTTCTGACTACATCTCTGCCGTCAATAGTACTTGAAGGCTAATCAAAGCTACTGGAAGAGAACAGGCCTGCTGAGAGATGTTTATGAATATCGTTGCAATCTGGATACCAAATAATCAGGTAGTAGAAAGCTGTTCGAATTCCATCTTAATGAATAACAAAGAACACAAAGTGTTGGGATTACAAAGAACAGTGGACATAAACAGAGTGTTTAATGCATCATCTGTTAAACACGTACTCTTATTGGATTAATTTAGAAGTACTGACAGAAGTACCCACTTCTTCCTTGTCATGCCACAATTATCATTGCACCCTTTAGATAATGGAAAATGGGTTTTAAAAAGCATTAACTACTTTTATTTTAGCTCTTATTTCTACTGACAGCTTAGACATTGAGCAGCATCCATAATTCCACTTATTTCAATAGGGATTGTAGGGCTGTAAGGAAAGAAAGGGGAAGGAAGTTTTAAAAGTTATTTCAGTAGACATTCCTTTTCCAGCTTCAATAGCCAGTCAAGCTGATGGTCAGGACTTCACAGCCTATTGAAAGTTTCAGAGCAGGTTGGTGGGTTGAGCAGAGCTTTTCCAATGCTCTGTTGGATAGTCTTCCTTCATCTTAGCCTTTTGCTGGATTCTGGGGTGCTTTGGGACAGAACATTGGGCCTTGGCAATTGGATGAGATGTGAGGTAATCAAAGGTGGAAATTGTGGGTGTAGGTGTAGGCAGTGGCGGACTGGCCAGGGTGTCAGCTTGCCCGATGGCAAGTGGGCCCCCTATATCAAGTGGGACCCTGATGAAGTGGGCCCCCTTTGTCTCCTGGCAACCAATATTTTTAGACCCAGTCTGCCAGTGGGATAGGTCTGCACTAGAACCACTAACATCTTTCAGTAACTCTTTCAGTGCTCCATTGACACAGATACGTAGAATAAATTCGCCAAGCTGTTAGAATATTCTCTTGTGGATCCTCACAAGCAGAATATAACCAGATGGAATAATGATCAACGTGTGGTATTCAAATAATTCTGTGCAGTAAACTCCATCAAATTAAAGTTGGAAAGGCAAAGAGGAAGAACGTTGTGCTAGAGGCAGCATGAAGAACACCCATAAGATTAATGCCAAGCGCAATTTGTCTGGTATGACAACAAACTGGAGAGTTACCGGTGTTTTTTCCTCGGAAAAAAAAAAAGGTCTTCATTGGTAATCTAAAGTATTCAAAATGTTAGAATATGAAAAATGTGAATTTGAAATATCACTTTAAATCAAATCAAAAGTGCACAACTCTTACATTAATTCAAATTAACCAAAAGAAAATAGAGGATTGATATCTAGCCCTTCAAACCAATAATACCCAATATGTGGAGTGGAGGGAGAACCCTAACTCTGTTTGTTGTCGGGGGTCTATGGATTAGATGCAGTATTGGGCAGATATGGAGTTGTTTCCCGGTGAATATTCTAAAGTTGATCCCATTGTAAGTGATTTTGTGATCCTTTATTGTGATGCCTGAAACCGTGCAACCTGTTGCAATTCAGGGTTGCACGGCTCCTCCTTCCAACAGAGAAAGAGCACTGATGCATGCTTTATTCCCGCTGCCACTCACACAGCTTCAGTAAACATGCTCAACAAAACCTAATTTTTGCAAACCATACCTGGCTCACAAATACAAGAGTATGTCCGCCAATCATCGCTGCAGTAGCTGTTGGCTGGACATGGGGACGAGTCACATGGATCAGACATTGTGCAGCCCAGTTCCACATTCAAAGTGCGACTTGGCTTTGGCATTGCGATTCCAATCGAAGTGTCACCAAGACGTACCCCCTGCAGATTGAGAAAGAACTGCAGTCACAGATAAAATCTTTTCACATCCACGTGGTTTTATGTGCAGATATCCTTCACAAATACAGAAATACTAGTCTCTGCCATCTACTCACAGGCCATGTAAAGTTAAACACACATTCAGCAAGGACAACATCTTACACTTAGAGCGAGGGCAGGGAGATAGAGGGGGCAGAGAGAGGGGAGGGATAAGGGGGGGGGAGAGTTAGAAGGGGAGGAAGGGGAGAGGAAGAGGAGGGGGAGAGGAGGGGGGGGGGGAGTGGCAGAGAGAGGCCGGGGGAGTGGGAGAGAGGCTCGGGGGAGTGGGAGGGAGGCCCGGCAGCGTCTTTTGAATAACGGAGGGGAGGATGGAGAGGAGGGGGGGGGGGGGGGGGGGGGGGGGGGGGGGAGGTGACGTAAGAATTTCATTGTTCGGTTTGAGACATATGACAATAAAACACTCTTGACTCATCCTTTACCTGGATACAGCCATCCAGTCCATTCTGCACTTCACCAGCTCTGAGAATTCCACCAACCTGGAGATGCTTCAACTTCAATCCGTGCAGTTCATTGCCAATGACAACCGTATCCTAGCAATAAGAAAAAAATAATCAAAATTGTACAAGTGCTTGCAAAATTAGATTAAAATATTTTCATGGTTGGGAACAATCTTGTAAAAGTTTCAACTTTCTGATATTGCTATCATTTCCGTCAGGCAGTATTTACTTTTGAGGATGTGCTTTTTATCTCTATTCCTTACTTCTCACAAATTCACCATGAAAATGACACATTTGCCATTAAAACGCAAGGAAGAGATCCTGTCAACAAATTCAATAGTAAATGAAAATCAACAGTCTATGAGGGTAGCAGACAGACCATCCTATTTGATGGACTCCTCATGCTTTGAAATAGCTCAACATGCAATCAGTGAGGGAAATAAATATACAAAGAGAAGGCTCATCATCATTTAAGGGAAACCAGGAATGGACCGAATGTTAATTCATATCATCACCCATATTCCAAGAACAAAATTAATACCAACTATGCTTATATATTAATAAGACAATTGCAATGCCACATGAAATATTTAAAACTGAAGCATGGCTTCAAATACATATTCTATCTAACAATTTCAGCAATAATTGTAAATTAACTATTTAAACTGCAAGCAAAAGAAGCAACTTTACAATTAAATAAAAACAGATCTAACCTGGACTTTATTAACTTCACCATTAACTTCCACCCTGCCCTCAAATTGATCTGGATCATCTCAGACACCTCTCTGAAATGTCTTGATCTCACGGGTGTCCATAACTGATGTCTATTACGAACCTACTGACTCCCACAGTTATCTGGACTACACTTCTTCCTACCCTGCCTCTTGCAAAGAAGCTATTCCCTACTCTCAATTCCTTTGTCTTCGCCACATCTGCTCCCACGATGAGGTTTTCTATTCCAGGGCATCCCAGCAAAAATACAATTTCTCTTCCAACTTCACTGTCATTACAAAGTCTTCAAATATCCATCTATGTTCTATAATGTTGTGTTGGGTTTACAAATAAATTAATCTGACCTGATAAAGTCCAAAATCAATAGTGATGGTGGCTAGGTATCGTATATCGTGGCCATTCCTCACATCGCGGAGCTCCAGCTGAAGATCATGCCATCTTCCATCGTTCAATGTTATTTTATTCAGCAATACCCTCACTGTTCGACTGGATCCACGATTGATAGCAAATGATAGGTGCCCCAAGTTTAACTGAAAGCAATAGTAGAAGGAATAGTTTAGCAAAATAGTGAATTCAAGGAACAGTTTGAGGCAAATACAAAATACACATTTTCTCTAGATATAAACTGATATCTTAAATAATGCAAGCACCAGCCTTCTTTATAAATGACGAAAGGATAAAGATGAGACGTTCCAACAATGAATTCCCTTTTAACACCTCTTACTGCTTAGTATTGCCCAGTGACTGGCATGAGATTCAGAGGAAATTGAAAAGCAAAAAAAAGGATTTACCTTTACAAGGCTATTAAACATTTTGCTGTTAAATTACAGGAGGATAAACAGTCTACAAGTTACTTTTGGATTCTGAGGGTACAGTAAATAGTAAGACCATTAGTGCATTTTAAATCTCTTAAGTGCACAGCAGATCATATCACTATCCTCTTCATACTTTTCTCCAAATCATTGGACCGATAGTCCGCTGTTCACCATCAAAGTGAGATTGCTCAACGCTCACCATTTTAAAATGTCTTCAGCTCGACTAAAATTTGAAACAATTATGATATAAAGCTACACAATTATCTCAAGGGAATTTTATTGTAAATCCACTCTAAAGCCAGAAAAAAAACATTTAATTTCTAAAGATTGAAATATTTTTTGATTATTCCTCCAACTTGGTTTTGTCCATATTTGTTTCCCTTTTGTTACCTGCTAACATTCTCCTATCCAATGTTCATAAGTCATTCCGCCCATCGAGTCAATTCCGCCATTCAATCTTGGCTGATTAATATTTCCTTCTCAACCCCATTCTCCTGTGTTCTCCCCAGAACCCTGGACACCTTTAATAATCAAGAATTTGTCAATCACAGTTTTAAAAATGCCCAATGACTTAGCCTTCCTGTGGCAATGAATTCCACAGATTCACAACCATTTGAATTAAGAAATTCCTCCTCATTTCCTTTCTATAGTTGTGTCCTTTTAATCTGAGGCTATGCTCTCTGGTCCTAGACACTCCCACGCATCCTCTCCGGCATGCACTCTATCCAGGTCTTTCACAATTTGTTAAGTTTCAATGAAGTCTCCCCCTCATCGTTCTAAACTTCAGCGAGTATAGGCCCCATGCAGTCAAACGCTCATCATACGTTTACCCAATCATCCCCTGGATCATTCTCATAAACCTCCTCTGGACCTCTCCAAATTCAGCATATCCTTCCCCAGATATGGGGCCCCAGTGCCACTTAATCTTTCTATTCCAATGGTTCTTCAAAAACAAGCGCTTAAAGTATTTTCCTGATCAGTGCATTTTCCTCCTGTCTGTCACTGAAAATGCGGTGGCATTAAAAAAAGGCCACCATTACCTCTCCTTAACTACAAACTTCCCAAAAAAACTAGCACTCAGGCCAAGTTAACGACAGGACTATTACACAATGCTTAAATCGCTTGCTAATCTGGAGTTGGCATTCATTATGATTTAGAGATCCCTTGATTCAAAGAAAATCTTTATCACAAACTCACAAATGCATCCCAATCTAATCCTGGAATAAAAATCGCACCTGCAGGAGGTACAGACATTTCCTCGCAGATTAGCTGCCTGCTGGAGGAGATCTTTCCCTTTCTTTCTTTCTGTTTTTAGCTTCCAGGGCAGAAGGCTTCTCCACGAAGCAGGCCAGTATCTGATGTAGAATGTGGTGCCACTGGTAGATTGTTTGTCCTTCCTAGCTTGCAATGACTGCATTTGCATATGATATCCTTGCAGTTTCATGCGCAGCCACCTAAGATCTCTGACTGTCGAAGTGCAGGGTATTGCGGGTTCATTTAAGATGATAAAAACGCTGCACATACATTTAATGTCAGATCGACCTGAGTTGGTGTGTTGGGATATTTCCCTCCATTCTGGTTACTCTGCCTTCAAATAGGCAGCTAACTATAGTGCGGAGTTGGCAATGCATGAATCATTTTTTCAATTCCCAAGTAGTACTCATTGATATTGAAGTCCACATAATATTAGTATCACTTTCATAAATATCTCTATAATGAAAACCGTCCACAAGGATTGCACAATCTATCCTTGGCATTCCACCTTTCCAGATATTGATTTAATTCCAAAGGCAGGTATAGGTAATTTCTGGCATGAAGCAACAATGATGATATTATCGTATTGTATTTGTATTGTATTCAAATTTATTGTCATTGTCTCAATTAGAGACAACGAAATGAATTTCCCTTTACAGTCAGTATCATAAAAATAAATAAATAATAAATATTAAAACATATTAAAAAAATAAAATAGAATTTAAAAAAAAGCACAAACACAGAAAGTCCACGACACAACATAACACAGTGGCACCAAGGTGAGGAAGGCACCATAGTCCAGCCAGCCTCCCCTCCGATCTTCTCAGATGTTCATCCGTGGTCGGGGCCTTCCGAGCACCCGCAGTCGCCGCCCCGGGTGGCCCGATGTTCAGGCCCTCACGCCGGGCTGGTGGAACGCCGACGCCGAACCCCGACGGTGAGCATCCTCCTCCTCAGCGGCCCGGACCTCCTGGTCAGCCGCCTCCCGCAGCCGGAGTCTGCAGCTCCTGAGTTCACAGGCCGAGCCGGGCAGAGTCACAGGACCCCGCGTTGTTAGTCAGCGCCGCCCGCGTTGGGAGCTCCGCAAACCGCCGCTCCAGGATGTCGGTCCAGCACTCCGGGCTCCAGACGGCGACCCCTGGTAAGGCATCGCCAGCCCTGCGATGTTCCAGCGCTGTCCCGCCGCTGCTGGAGCTCCGGTCGATCCCGGCAGGAAAGGCCGCGCCAATCCAGGTAGGTAGGCCGCTGTGGGGGGAAGGGGGGGGGCGAGGACGCGACTCGAATAATAGTCGCGTCCTCACCAGGAAGCGGCTGAAGGACGGTATCCCCCGCACCGTGCCCTCTTCCCCCACATAAAATCATTAAAAAAATCATAAAAAAACACACTTCAGCATAACTAAAAAAACAAAAGAACAAAAAGATACCCAATATCAATCAGGTTTAACAGTCAATTGCACTGAAGAATTCTCACATTAAAATGAGGAAGTATTTTCTTGATTAACCTTTAAAGACAGGAACAGAAAAAGATACCCTAAACTTAAAACCACAAAAAATATTTTTGTATTATCCCTGGAATTTTATAAATAATTATTCTGAGCAATTGACAATCCACACAACATGGATGCACTTTGTGTAAACCAGCATCTGCAGTTCCTTGGTTCTATGTTAATTTTTCAGTGACTGAGATTGTTTGGACAGGATGTCATACAGTTTGAAGAAGGATGTTTTACTGTCTGAAGAAGGGTCCCGACCCAAAACATCACACAACCTTTGTCTCCAGAGATTCTGCCTGACCCGCAGTTACTCCAGCACTTTGTGTCTATCTTTGGTATAAACCAGCATCTGCGGTTCTTTGCTTCTACATGTAGTTTTAAAATCTGATTCGCACTTCATTCCGTATGGTATGATTTCTTTTCTTTGACATCATAATAGTTCAGAAGGAGTTAAAATATCCAGAAATTGCCTGATTCTATGCTGATTGATTTTGTAAAGTTTATCAATGGATAAACAAGGAGAGGGCATCATCGATTTAATCCTGCACGTGTACTCTATTGTAGTTGCAACCTACAGTGCCCTCCATAATGTTTGGGTCAAAGACCCATCATTTATTTATTTGCCTTTGTACTCCACAATTTGAGATTTGTAATAGAAAACAATCAAACGTGGTTAAAGTGCACATTATCAGATTTTAATAAAGGCCAGTTTTATACGTTTTGGTTTCATCATGTAGAAATTACAGCAGTGTTTATACATGGTCCCCCCCATTTCGGCGCACATTAATGTTTGGGACACAGCAATGTCATGTAAATGAAAGTAGTCATATTTAGTATTTTGTTGCATATTCTTTGTATGCAATGACTGCTTGAAGTCTGCATTTCATGGACATCACCAGTTGCTGGGTGTCTTCTCTGGTGATGCTCTGCCCAGCCATCTTTAGCTTATGCTTGTTTTGGGGGCTAGTCCCCTTCAGTTTTCTCTTTAGCATATAAAAGGCATGCACAATTGGGTTCAGATCGGGCGATTGACTTGGCCACTCAAGAATTAACCATTTATTAGCTTTGAAAAATTCCTTCGCTGCAATAGCAGTATGTTTGGGATCATTGTCTTGCTGTAGAATGAACCGCCAGCCAATGAGTTTTGAGGAATTTGCTTGAACTTGAGCAGATAGATGTGTGTATACACTTCAGAATTCATTAGGCTACCACCATCAGCAGTTGTATCATCAATGAAGATAGGTGAGCCAGTACCTTCAGCAGTCATACATGCCCAGCCATAACATCCCCACCCTGTGTTTCACAGATGAGATGGTATGCTTTGGATCTTGGGCAGTTCCTTCACTCCTGCATACTTTGCTTTGGCATCACTGATATGTTAATTTTTGTCTCATCTGTCCTCAAGACCTTTTTCCAGAACTGTGGTTGCTCTTTTAAGTACTTCTTGGCAAACTGTAACCTGGCTATCTATTTTTGCAGCTAACCAGTGGTTTGGATCTTGCAGTGTAGCCTCTGTATTTCTGTTCATGAAGTTTTCTGCGGACAGTGGTCATTGACAGAGCCACACCTAACACCTGAAGAGTGTTTCTGATATGTCGGACAGGTGTTTGGGGATTTTTCTTTACTATAGAGAGAATTCTTCTGTCATCAGCTGTGGAGGTCTTCCTTGGCCTGCCAGTCCCTTAGCGATTAGTAAACTCACTATTGCTCTCTTTCTTCTTAATGATGTTCCAAACAGTTGATTTTGGTAAGCCTAAGGTTTGGCTGATGTCTCATTCTTATTCTTGTTTCTCAGACTCATAATGACTTCTTTGACTTTCATTGGCACAACTTTGGTCTTCATGTTGATAAACAGCAATAAAAGTTTCCAAAGGTGATGGAAAGACTAGGTACTGAGAGCTCTCTTATACCTGCATGGAGACAATTAAACACACCTGAGCAATTACAAATACCTGTGAAGCCAGGTGTCCCAAACATTATGATGCCCTGAAATTGGGGGACTATGTATAAACACAGCTGTAATTTCGACATGGTGAAACCAAAACGTATAATAATACCCTTTAATAAAATCTAACAATGTGCACTTTAACCACATGTGATGTTTTCTATTACAAATCTCAAATTATTGAGCACAGAGGCAAATAAATAAATGATGGGTCTTGGTCCCAAACTTCATGGAGGGCACTGTAAGTGAGTTTTGACTGCCTCACTTGTCATTCCAGTCACTAGGTTGAATCCTATCCAACAGGTCAAATACCTCAAACTCTTTCTCATCCATCATTTTGGTTAATAAACCATTAAGGTACAAAAACGAATTATATGTCAATTATTTATCATTTAATCTGGATCAAAATGAGGTATTTAAAGGAGTTATAAATATTATTGATAAGGTCATGACAGCATGAAGGTTTCATTGGAAAATAATAAACTTGATGTTTGAGGATTTATGTCTTGTTATTTGCAGCAAGGTTTTAATGAGATTGGACAATATGAATTAAACAATGTTCATGCTTCGAATACAAAATATTTATGATAAATGTAGGTTTTGCCGAAGTGAAAACATTCATATTTTGAACATCTTGCAAATCAAAAGTACAACTAAAATGTAATTTAGAACTAGAGGAAATCTGAAATAAATGGAGAAAATACTGGAAAATTTCAACAGGGCAGGCAGCATCTGTGGAGAGAGAAACTGAGCTGATTCAGGTCAATGATCTTCCATTAGAACAGAGAAAAGCGAGGTGTGTTTTTTTTATTAGCAGGAAGGTTAGATGGGGTAGCCTATGATGGGGTGAAGACCAAAAGTATCAAGATGCTGTAAATAATCCTGCGATGAACCAACAGATTTCTTGGCTCCCTTTTCCATCTCCTCCAATAACCCCTCCCTTTTCTATACAATTGCA
Organism: Leucoraja erinaceus; assembly: GCF_028641065.1. Lineage (NCBI taxonomy): Eukaryota > Metazoa > Chordata > Chondrichthyes > Rajiformes > Rajidae > Leucoraja > Leucoraja erinaceus. Next base: position 32,420,740 of record NC_073392.1, read on the forward strand.
GGAGAAGCAACATTTGCTTTTCAATTTCTTCCCCACCAATTCTCTGTGGAACCAAACACTCTTTCCAGTTGAAGCTTCAATACAATTGCATTTCTTTCACCATCATCTCTACATTCAAAGCTCATGAAATCTTTTCTACAGTGGAGAAACCAAATTAGGTGAATTATTTTCAGCACAGCTCCATTCAGTCCTGAGCTGACAATTAAAATTGAATCTGAATCTGAATCTGAGCTTCCTGCTGGCCATTGGTTTAATTCTTCAACCCACATCCACTCAAACCCCTGCATCTTTGGTGTCTAATGCTGTTCAACCAAATACCAACACCACCTCAACAACTGCTATTCAACATCCATGTAGGATATCGCACCTCTACAAATTAGTACTGAATTTAACTATTTAATAGAACCAGTTTTCCTGTTTGCACCAGAGCTGGCCAATGCTGATGTAAAGTCATCAGCCTGTAATATCCACCCCATTTTTCTTTCCCCATCCAGAATACTGTCTGATCTGCTGGGCATTTCCAGAACTCTATTTATTTTGTATTTCTATCTATCGTGTGTTCAGCATCTCCTAGTTCTGGTACTTTGTCCTTCTTATTTGTTCTTATTCAATTTCCTTCAGACACATCACCTGCACAGGCACTGATTCATTATCCTCTCTCTGATGGCAACACTAAATGTGTCTCCTGGTTTCTAACCTATTACAGCCATCCCCTTTGTTCTCTTCATTTCTCCTTCTACTCTACAATTAAAAATAGTTGTCCTTGTTTTCTTACTTCTAGTCCTCATGAAAGATCATCAACTTGAAAATTGTATTTTGTTTTCCCACATATACTGCATGACCTGCTGAGTTTTTTTCTCCCGTTTTTTCAAATTTCCAGCACTCAGATTTTTTTTATTTTCCCACTATCGTAAGAATTGGCAAAATGGTACAATTTTTAATTACTAGGCTACTGCAAGATTTTGTTGTCTGCGCAAAGCAATACATTTATAATATGATAAATGGAAAGGTTAGTCAATGACATTAAAGAAGCGTTTGTTTGAATGAAACCAAGTTTCTGTCAGTAAAGTTTTAACGGTTAACAAAGCATGAAAGCAAGGAAGAAAATAAATAGTCATACACAAACTTCACTTGCCATCTGTCAAGATTAAATCCGAGTTGGGTTATTGCATCCAACCTTGCAGCTGCACATCACATACCTCAACATATAGAAAATCAAAAAATCAGAAAAAATAAATTGAATGAAAGAGCATTACAAAGATATTATTTATTCTGTCTCTTTTTGATAAAATTCGCTACTGTAGAAGAAAGACAGATGAGGGCAGTCAAACAGAGATGGACTACAAAGATAGGCAAACAGTGAGACAAATGAAAACCAAGGGAAGCAGGTTGGTGCTTGGGGGATGGGGACTGAATAAGGGAAAAAGAGAGAAAAAGCAAAACAAAAATAGTTGCTGCAAACTACAATAGAGAGACACATGAAGTCTGCATGATGAGGAGAACATTGTACATATTCCTCACGTATGCAGCCTGTTCCGTGGTCAGAAGACATTTAGAATGTTACAGTGCAGGTAGTGGTCACTGGACAGTTGAAACTAACTCTTTGGTGGAGTTTTAGAAACATAGAAAATAGTTGCAGGAGTAGTGCATTCAAGATGATTATGGTTGATTATTCAAAATCATACCCCATTCCTGTTCACAATAAATTCAAGAATTACATGACGGTATATCATACTAACTTCAGAAAGTATAAAATTATTGTTTACTGAACTCACTGATTTTGTCATCCCTAACTTTAATTAGATAACATTTCCTTTAAGTTGCTTTGCCTGAACCTTAGGATCCATATACCCAGGGCAGGATAATATGGATGCTTCTCAGAGCTAAAAACTTTCCTTCCGAGTCATTAAATTCAAAAATGAAATAAACTATTGTTGTAGGTGGAAATGGGGTTAAGGTATTGGATAGAAATTTTTGCCAAAGGCCAAGATTAATTGTCATACTGCATAGGGGTAATTGAAACTACAGGTACTCTAGGTTATGAATGCCAGATTTATGGATACCTCGTACATATGAAGAAGCATTTGGAAGACCGACCGGATGAATAAAGATGGAAATGCTGGCTACTGGTGTTTCCTGCAGGGTGGGAAATGAGCAATTCTATGCGCTTTCTTTGCCCACCATCCCCCACCACTCTCCAGAGCTGCAATAATTGGGGCCTGGGTCAAAGCAAGCAGAGCCGGGGGTTCTGAGCAGACTCACATATTCACAGATTCAGCAGAAAAGGCAGATACTGATACAAACTTTAAAAGACATTTGGACAGGTTAATGTGCCAAATGCTGGGAAATGAAACTAATGCAAGAAGATACCTTGGTCGGCATGGAAATGTTGGGTCAAAGGATCTGTTTCTATGCTGTATAACTATGTTTCTGAAATGCAAAGCTCGGCAATGGGAGCACTAAACTCAAAGCGGTACCCCTATGAACATGTGTAAGTAGTGGAAGTTAGAATACAAAATGTAATGTATTGTTTACACAAATGCACAGTTTCAAGGTGCAAAAACAAGCAGAAACATACATTAATGATAAAATATTAAGTAAGATAATTAGAAAAATAACTCAAGGTACTTCTCAGATTTAAAAGAGAAAAGATTTGAACATTTCAATGAAGTGAAATCAGCATAATAATCTGGTAAATGCCTTAAAAATTGATCATGTGCAATATTTGAAGTTAAAAACCCTTAAACTTATGTGGAAATACAGAATTAAAAATCTACATCACTGAGGCCATTATTGGAGACTATATTACTGCTGCATTTGTGGATGACTCAAACATGTAATTAGAAAATGGGCACTGCAGGCACACTGCTGTGCATAGAGGCATTGAAGCCACTAATGGAACTTTCTACCACAAATGCACATTAACACCTACAACAATTTCAAGAATGAAACTGACACATGAAAATATATAACTACTAACACTTACATTTAATAAAATGCTCCTTTGTTCACAGGAGTAAAAAAGGTGAAATTAAATACTGAAGGAGAAAATCAAAAGGTGGGAGCAGAAAGTTGGTGATTTTCTGGCGAAGAAGGCATTGGTTTGGGTTTGGGACAATTGCCCAGGAAAATATAATTACATCACAATGCACTCTGATTAGTTTGAAGCATCATTATGCATACCCATTGAATTGTAATTCAAAAAGGGAAAAATAACGTGACATTTGGATTTTCTTCATTATCCCGGAGGTCTTCATTAAGAAGCTATCACTTGGAGTGGAAAATTGGTGAAATGTTATTGCACATAAATTGATGCTAAAACTTCAGTGCAATTCTGAGAAGGCAGTCATTGTCAGAAGTGCCATCTGTCAGATTAAATACCATCTACCTGTTGAGGCAGATGTAGAAGATTTTGAGCATTCCTCCAGTAAAAATGCTGAAATCCTTTCTAAGAAATCTTACTCAATCATGTTGATAAAGAAATAAGGACATTTAGCAGAATTACTATTTCATTGCAGTTTCTGCAGATCTGTGCAAATGGTTGCCATGGTTTCTATTACAACAGATTAGACTTCACAAGGTAATTCAGTAGATAAGAACTGAATTAGCCTGGGGTCATAAATGTTTATAGTGCTTTTCTTTGTTTTAATACACCACAGTCCTATAAAAAAATACCATACCTGCCATGGTTGAGCTGTCCAAAGTTTTATTCAGACCATCCTCAGTCACGTCTCTGATTGTGTAATTTGTGTAACTCCAGAATTTTCATGTTATACTGAATACCAAAAATAATAGCCACTGATTAACAATGTCAATTAAAAGCTAATGAATGGCACTTAACGTAAATTGGTGATGTTTCCCATTGGGTGCAATTAATTCTTCCTGGGCCAATTTTTCTCAACAAGCTTTGCAATTATATATCATAGTTGAATAAATATGCTATGAAGCACTATTACTGTTATTCACGGAGGAACTCTGAATACGGAAGGCTGAGCAAAAGTGAAGATTATCAATAAAATTGACCTTCACCAGGTCAAAACTGACTAATAGATAAACCGTACATTTAAATTGATGACCTCCCAGAGTAGTTACTGGTTTGGACTCAGCCTGAGCAACCTCCCCTGGGTCATCATACTCACGGCAGCCCTTAGATTCCAGGTTACAGGTAGTTTGCGGTATTTACAAGAGAACAATTTGAAAGTAAACTATTATCAAGTTCACAGAGCGACAACGCAGTTGACTACAATGCCGCTCAAACACAGAACAACTTTGCCTTAGCAACAATTACATTTTAAAAATAATAAACTGCAGAATATCCTGCGTGCTTCCCGAAGATTTAATGTAAAACTAATTGCATCAATCCAGCTGGTCAGACATGTCCAGTACTGCGACAATATAGGCAAAGACGATTCATTTCTTGCAATGATATGAAATGATCCATTCAAAAATGATGTGTCATGTGCATTTTCCCAGGTTAGTCATCATTATTGCAGTTTACACAAATCTAATATCACCGTTCTCTCAAGGACATAGGTCAAAAGCTGGATGTTGGATGCCATGAGCCACCCACATCTCATTGTCATTCTGTACAAAGCCATTGTACAAATGAGTGGTGCCTTGGTGAAGCCCATAACCAGGTCTGAAAGTTGAATCAACAAGTTCTGGCATGTTTAAATTAAACTTTAATTGCGTAATGACTCCACCCCTATCACCAAGTAGGCAAGAATGTTACTACTTATTTATTTATTTGTGAGACATGGGCATCACCGGCAAGACTAACATTTATTGTTCATTTGAGAAAGTGGTAGTGAATCACTACAGTCCATCGCCATAGAACTGTAGTACAGCATGGAAGCAGGCCCTTCAGCCCAACATGCCCAATCAGACCAAGTTGACATAACAGGCTACTTCTATCTGCCTACATTTGGCCCACAGTTCTCTAAACTCTTCCTGTCCACCTATTTGTCCAAATGTCTTTTACAAGTCATAATTCTATCTGCTTCTCTCGCAGTTCATTCCAGATGCAGGCTACCTTCTCAGTGAAATGGTTGCCCCCGAGATCCTTCTTAAATATCTCCCCTCTCACCTTAAGCCGATGTCCTCTAGTTTTGGAATCCTCTACCCTGAAAACAAACAGCGAGCGTTTGTTTTATCCATGTACCTCGTACTTGTAGATTTCAATAAAGTCACCCCTTGGCCTCTTATTTTGCAAAGGAAAATGTCCCAGCCTATACAACCTTTTCCTATAACTTTAACTGGCCACAAGCCCAGGTAACATTCTGGTGAATTTCCTCTGCGGCCTTTATAACTTAATGACATGATGACTTAATGACAAAGCTGGGCAACTACGATTGCACAGTCCTCCGTGTACTCTCACCAACAACTTGTACAGCTGCATACGTTCTGACTTTTGTACTCGATACCCTTCCCAATAAAAACAAGTGTGCCAAACACCTTCTTCATCACACTATCCACCTCACTACAGATGCATAAGAACCATGCACCTATACTCCCAGATCTATATTCTGCAACACTCCCCAGGGCTCTACCACTGATTGTGTGAGTCCTCCCTAAAGTGCAAAGTCAGAGTTAGATTCTATTTGCCATTCCTTAAGCCCCATGTTCCCAACTGATCTTTGATATCATTCCTCACTGTGTACTACACCTTTGGTGCAACCTGCAAATTTACTTACAATGTTAACTACATTGTCATCCAAATTACTGCATGAGTGAACCCAGCACCAGCCCGCTTTGCACTCCACTAGTCACAGGGCTCCAATCAGGAAAACAAACCTCCACAACTACCCTTTGATTCCTTTTAATTTTGAATCCAATTGGCTAGCTGTTCTTGGATTCCATGTGATCTAACCTTCCAGACCAACCTTGTCAAAGGATTTTGCTGAACATATTCCCATGGCCTTCACGGATCATTAGATACCAGATTTACGCAAAACGGTGATGAAGGTGTGGCAACAAAATTGACCTTGGAGGGGAACCTGTCAGTGATGGTGTTTCCCTGCATCTCCAACCCTATCTTACTTGGTGATAAAATGCACAGATTTTGGAGATATTTGCAAAATAATGTGCACCGTGCCAGAAAACAAATGTACATATTACTGATGGGTTGAGTGAATATTTAGTGTGATAGACAGGATGCTAATCTAATGTGGGGTTTTGCACTAGATGGTGTTGAATTCTTGAGTTTTGTGGGAGTTACACTCATCTAAGGGGTGAATATTCCATCACCTTTATGTACCCCATAATGAGGTTCAGCTTTAGACTGTCAATAGATGAATTATTTGGCATTGGATACCAAGCCTCTGGTCTTCATACACAACTGGTCCAGTTTAGTTTCTAGCCTGTGTTGACCATCAGGGGAATTTGGTGATTGTAATGCCAATGAATGCCAACAACAGTTGGTTGGACCATCTCTTTCTGGAGATGCCATTGCCTGGCACTTTGGCAGCATAAAGCTTACTTAAATGCCACATGGAGAAAAATGCAGAAAACTTCACAATGACTGTTTTTGCAGTTAATCAATAAGAATATCAAGGCAGACACATTCCAAAAATCAAAGCAGTAAACTTCAACATATTCTAATGCCTTTGTGAAAAAAAAACAATATTATAAAGAGCAAGAATAGGATTACGTATAGCTGAATGAAGTTAAAATGGATGGCAGAACAAATACAATCATGTCAAATGGGCTGAAAAATAAAGAAAATTTGAACAAGGTTGATACATAGCATAAAATATGAAACAGGGTCATTACAAGCAGTAGAAAATCAGCAAGTAGGATTTTGTAGTGCGTTCTCCCCAAGATCCAATCTGCTTGTGACATTCAGAATACAGCAACCTAAATACAGTACCCCATCTACCATTATTCCCTCTGCCACTAGAACACATTGTTTGCAGTGTCCACCATTGTACAAAATGCAGTGGAGATCATTGTTTGAGTATACTAACAGCACTGGCGCAGCGGTAGAGTTGCTACCTTAGAGCGCCAAAGACCTGGGTTCAATCCTGACTATGGGTAGCAATGTTACAAAATTTTGAGATTTAAAAAATCAAGTCTGCAATTTATCCCATCAGATAAAGCATAACAATAAGTTTAATGTGACACCTAATTCACTTTCATATCTCAAGTATTAAAAAAGTTATGACCATTTCCATACTCGGAAATTAGCATCTTGTTCCCTATTGATTTTCAATGGGCATTACAAAAAAGCTGTGATCTTGGATAGTCAAAAGCACATTTCTTAAGGAAAGATTAACATTTTTAAATAGCCTAAGTGTCCAAAGATTATTCACAAATAATTCACAATATAACATGATTTTTATATCTAATTTACATTAATTTATAGGCCAAATGGAAGGAATTTAGTGTTCAATTGCTGTAAATAAATGCCCATTTAAATCGGTTTTCTAGTGGGTTTCTGTGAACGCGCAGGTTTAGAATGTTGACAGCGCGCTAGATTAGTGCCCTCAAATGCCGAGAAAAATACTGCGGGATATAAAAAGCCCAAAATGAGCTACTCGCTATAGAAAATTATAATTATAGGGTTATATACATGCCCCATTTAATGTAAAAATAAGGTACATACCTTTAATTGTTTGCTTTATAAAACCCTGGGGCTGCGAAAGCTTGCGAACTGAACGAGAGCTTTTAAATTTATTATATCTACTATTCGAGGCCTATAAAACTAATAATAGCGCTTGGGACCGGGTCTTGCAGCCATTCTCCGTTAATGATTTACTAGGCTGAACATCTGCGATTGGAACAGCCTAGTAAAAATCGGGTTTTAAACCCGCCCCCTCCAAACAGCTCCAAAATCACACACAAGGGGTGGGGCAGATGCTCAGCCACGATTCAGGTAGGTTTTGTAACATACCTACTATGGGTACTGTCTTTTAGGAGTTAGTACGTTCTCCTTGTGACTGTGTGGGTTTTCCCAAGGTGCTCCAGTTTCCTCCCACACTCCAAAGACATACAGGTTTATGGGCCTTGGTAAAATTGTAAATTGTCCCTAGTGGCGTAGAATAGTGCCAGTGTACGGGGTGATCGCTGGTCGGTGCGGGCTTGGTGGGCCGAAGGGCTTGTTTCCATACTGTATCTCTAAAGTAGAGTGTAGCAAAGCATCTCTATACTTGTAAGGCTGACCACTAAGAAGTATCAGGGCTTCAGGCATTTGAGAACACAGCTGTCTTTCCTCAATGTTGCACACGTGCTGACTTGCAAATATATCACAGTTTCAGAGTCTAGATCGTGGAATTTTCATTCCATCACTGCTTGGTTTGAGTACATTCTACAAAGTACAGAAAAAAAGCTGCAGCTCACCATCAACGTCCCAAAGACAATTAAAGACAGGCAATAAATAATGGACTTGACAATGATGACCAGATCCAAAAAAAAAAAAAAGAAGAAATGAGAAGATCGAAGCATCATCCTATTCATGTTATGAATAATGTTTCATGTTCTAGTTTTAGAGAGATGTGGATTTACAAATGGGAATACATATTAGCTGTAAAGAGGATTTCAGAGCATTAGAAGAGAGCATAAATATAGCCATGAGTAGACAGTACGTACACTGGAACTCACACCTTACACATCCACTGTTGTTAGTATCGGACTGATTGCATAATGACCTGGTACAGCTATTCCAGTACTCAGGAATGCAAGAGGCTGCAGACAATGGTGAACTCAGCCCAGTCCACCAGGAAAGCATTTACATGAGACTCTGCCTCGAGAAAAACACAACTATCAAAGATTTCCACCATCCGGGCCATGATCTCTACTGTCTGCTAACATTGGGCAGGAGGTACAGATATCTGAATCCCACATCACCAGTTCAGGAGCAACTACTTTCGAACAACTATCACGTTCTTGAAACAACCTGCATAACCCTAATCCTACCTCGGCAACATAACATGAGGGACAATATTCTGTACAACCATGAACTTGTTTTCCAATTGCGTGTTTATGCATTCATGCCTTTTTTTTCATGGTCTCCGTGTAGAATGTATGTGTAGCTTACATATAATTTATGTTCTTGTACACTGTTCGAGTTTAAGTGCCTGTGATGCTGCTGCAAGCTAATTTTCATTGCATTGTATCTCACCATACTTATGCAGATGACAATAAACTCAACTAGATAAATTAAGTTGGGGCTCACATGCCCTAATTCTGTTCTCTGAGAGTGTTTCAAATATCTCTACAGCATGCCAGTAATAGGTAGGAGTATTGTTCTGCAACTAACACAGATCATTGACTGTAACATGAAGTGTGCCTTGGCAAGGCCAGTAGTATAATCAAGGATGGGTTGCACCCTGGCCACTCCCTCTTCTCCCCTATCCCATCAGGCAAAAGGTATAGAAGTGTGAAAACACATACCTCCCGATTCAGGGACAGTTTCTTCCCAGGAGTTTTCAGCCAAATGAATCATCCTACCACAACTAGAGAGCAGTCCTCAATGAGGGTCAACCTCATTGGTGACCCTTGGACTATTTTTGATCGGACTTTACTGGCTTTACCTGGCACTAAACGTTATTCCCTTATTATCATGTAAATGACTCAATTGTAATCATATATTGCCCTTCCTCTGACTGGATAGTACGCAACAAAAGCTTTTCACTGTACCTCGGTACACGTGACAATAAACTGAACTGGACTGATAGCAACACCCATATGGTTTGTAGTGAACACAAGTGAAAGGCTTTTCCCAGATCAAAGACCATGCAACATGTCTGATGAAGGGTCTCGACCCGAAATGTCACCCATTCCTTCTCCCCAGAGATGCTGCCTGTCCTGCTGAGTTACTCCAGCATTTTATGTCAACCATGTAACATAATATGGTGAACATCACCCCATTATTATTTGCTGTTAATAATTTGAATGCAAAAAACATTTTTATGGTGGAGTGGCATGATGAGAAGCTGATGTGTTATAATATCACTATTCAGACAAAGGCTATCACGTAGCAGCTTCTAGCGAATGAGGAAGAACCTTTGCCAGAATAATGGCAATGCAATAATCAAAGTGGTAACACTTCTGCTTCCAAAGCGGGTTAATTGCTACTTAAATTAGCAGAGCATGTTGGAAATAATAACTAGGTCCAGCAGAATATGAAGAAAGGGAAACAGCTAATATTGTAGGTCCATGGGCTTTCTTGAGAAATGGAAATTAGAGAAAATACTCACGAGCAGAGAATGTTGGTGTGCGATGGATAGAACAGGAATACCTCTGGTGAGGTAAGATCATGTGGTTTGTTTAGGGTAGTTAGAATATCAGTTACATGCACATTATGATTCTTTGTCTAAGTAAGGTGCATAATTATTATTGTAGCCATCAATTACATGTTGTCCTATCTATTACATCGCAAACAAAAATTCATTTATAGTAAATTAATAGTTTTATATCACTGGAGTTTGGGGAAAGTAGTGTTACTACACAAGTACGTTAAATGATAATCAATTGAAAGTTAAAAAAAGCATTGGAATTTTTAAATGAATTATAATCAAAAACATTCACTGAAGAGGATGGAGATATGGTTATTCATATCATTAAAAGCCATTCAGATATGTGCATCCATTAATAAAATGAATAAAAATGAAGAGGTGTTCACACAACACAAATTGGTCTGGGACACTCATAAACACTCTCAATTGCAACCAGTAAGTTCTCAAATTCAGTCATGAAATGAAATTAATTCACTGATTGATTGATTGATTGAAAGATACAGCAAGAAAATACGCCCTTCAGCCCAATGTGTCCAGGCCAACCGGCAATCACCCAATCCTACTAGTTCTATAATATCCACTTTCGCATCCACTCCCTACACACTAGAGGCAATTTACAGAGTACAGACTACAAACCCGCATGTCTATGGAATGTGGGAGGAAACTGGAGCACCTACAAGAAACCCACAAGGTCACAGCGTGAACATGCAAATTCCACACAGACAACAGCCGAGGTCAGGAGCAAACCAGGGTGTCTGCCACGATGATGCTGTAGTTCTACCAGCTGTGCCACTTTGCTGCCCTATCATATGCAAACAACAGTTATCAACATTTCAAGAGCCTTCTCTTTTGTCAAATTAAGTTCCGCTCACGTTCTGTGCTGTGCGTGATATTCAATTTTGTCAGGAACCTCAAGCATTGACAAATGATAGAAGCATTAGCAGATGATAAACAGATGTCACCTGGCTATCACAAAAGACCATCAATGATCTGGTTATATCAAAAATTAAACTGTTCTCTTTCCTGAGATCACCGTCTACAGAATGGTAACTTTTGGTAATTGAATCACTGCTCTTAGATGGATGTGACCAAGCATAGTACATTAACAAGAACACAGTACCTCAAAAGAATTTGCCTGGAACAATTTCTCCATGACCATGTTAAATTCTCAATTTTACTGACTTTTCTCCCAGTGAGTTGAACAAATTTAAGTAAGTTAAAATTATATACCCCTGGTGTCGAAATTCAATCATCAAAGCAAAGGAGCCAATGACATACAGAAATAAAAATCAGGCTGATGCTAGTTTCAGGTATCAGCAGCAAGAATGCGGGTCACAGGTAGATAACCTAGAGTTGCAGAGGCAAAAGCTTAGAGCAGCAGTAATTGGAAGGGTACTTAAATACAGGGGGCTCTTTTGGCGTCTTATGCACTTAAGTTACTTATATTCATTGTTGCCTCAGGGTGAACTTTTCTTGCAGGAATTCCTAACCATGTGCAAATAGAGGTTAGAACATAAAGCAGTACAGCACAAGAACAGGCCCTTTGGCCCACAATGTCTGTGCTGAACATGATGCCAAGACCAACTCCTATCTACCTGCATATTATCTAAATTTTGATTCAAAAGTCTCTTAAATGCCATTATCATATCAGTTTCAACTACCATCAGTGTTCCAGGCACTGTCTAATAAACAACTGCACAAGTTGTCCTGCACAACTTCTTAAACTTTACCTCTCACCTTAAAGTTATGCCCTCTAGTATGTAATTTTGGGAATAAAGTTCTGACTATATACCCTTTCTATCCCTCTAATAATTTTATATACGTCTATCAGGTCTCTCCTCAACCTCTGGTGTTTCAGTTCAAACAATTATTTTGGGTGTGACTAAAGGGTCCTCTGTTTGCTGCTTCCCAGTATGCCATTGACATGTTTGTGCTCTTCCCTACCCTGGAGCCCAATGTAATAAAGCATGAAGCAATTTCACAACCAGCTGTTTCGTTATGAACACATTATAACATACAAAAATGTACTACAGTGATATTGACAGTTTGTTTTCTGTTGACATATGGTGCAGGGATTGGGACAATATGTTCTAGCAAATATATTCTCTCTGGAACATCGGAGGTTCAGGGGAGACTTGATCTAAGTATATAAAATTATGAGAGGCATAGATAGGGCAGACAGTCAGAACTTCTTTCCCGATGTGGGAATGTCCAACACTAGAGAGTAGAGCTATAAGGTAAGAGGAGGAACGTTTAATGGAGATGTGTGATGTATATTTTTTTTATACAGAGTAGTGGGGGCCTGGAATACATTGCTGGGGGTGGTAGTAGAGGCAGACACAATAGTGGTGTTTAAGAGGCTTTTAGATAGGCACATGGAAGTGCAGGGAAGAGAGGGATATGGATCATATGCAGGCAGATGAGATCAGTTTAACTTGGCATCATATTCAGTGCAAACACTGTGGGCCAAAGGGCCCATTCCTTCCTAAACTGTACTGTTCTATGTTCTCCAAACGTAGTTGTAGAACTGTCCTGCCTTCCATTAGTAGTGAATACACACGGCTTGTGCTTTCTAACAAAGGTCAAAGACCTTTATTTGCTAATCACATCATCCTTGGAACTGGGGACATGGGGTGTAACAAGGTCCTCATTGTGACAATCAGAACAAAAGGGTTATGTTCAATGATGTGCTGCTGATGAAGGGCATGAAACTGTTCAAGTTGTGCCAGTGATCGCAGGTGTAATTTACAAGAATGGTATGTGGTGGCAACAACCTATTAACATTCCTATCACCATAAACAATGTTGCCTCTTGAAATAAAAGGTTTTGTTATAAATGTGTTACAGCCTCATTATCTTGCACGTGGTTAATATATGCTGAACTATATGCTGTTTTCCATTCCTTCTGGGAAATATGGAGGAAATCTGAAGGAAGAACACATTCACTTCATACAAGTAAATTATTAATCAGACCACATTTGAAAAGCAAATGATAAAGAGTGTATGTTTTAATTGAAATAGTACAGGTAACTTCACAAGCTTTTGCCCGTTAGACAAACTGCAAAAAAATTGAACCTTTGATTAAACCCAGCTGAATTCATTTACCCTTTCATGATTCATATCCTATTACAGCATCCAACTATTTTCCTTAATGATTCACGTGTTCTACAGCTGATTCCAGCAAACAACATAATCAGCCTCAACTAGATTCATAATAGGAAAATAAAAATCTAGAATGACAGCACAGACAAGATTTTGCCCATTGTGCCTGTCCCATCACTTTGAAGGGGCTATCCGATTTGTCACCTACATTTTCCTATACCTTGCAATTTTGTTCCCTGGAATTAAATATTTGATGGTTACCATTGAAGGTTGCCATTGAATCAGCCTTTACCCTGGCTGGCACATATCACAGAACCACCTTACTTGTAAACATATCAAGGACATCCCTAATCTCCTCTGAAAGAATGACAATTGGACATCTTACATTTTTGATAATGTCACCCTATTATGAGGTAGTGCACAATTAAAGACAGAAAGTGCATGCCTATTTACTAAGCCATTTATGTAATTTACTTCTATATTTCCATATCCCATTCCTGAGAAGACAAATAACATGGGACACTTCAATGCCTTTTAGTTTTCAATGCAAACTTTCAACATTGCTGCACCAACTGAAGGTAATGTAAAAATATGCAACTATAACTGTTATTTACAGGAACCGTAATCACTTTTATGTATATATACATGTTGAGAGTGCATTATGTATATATACATGTGGATGAGAGTGCATTATGACAAAGGACTATTATATTGTATTTGGTGTCGTGGACATGTGAATGAGCATTTATGTTGATAGGAATATTTAGTCAACAAGGACTTTTCTAAACTAGCCTCCGATTCCATGGATTCATTTGCATTCATTAGCACTGCAGGAAATCTCTGGCTGTTAATGATTGCAAGACTGAATGGCAGAAGCACATTACAGTACTATACCTGGCAGACAATGGTGGTGTACTGTCCAGCATGAGCCTGCACCAGCATAGCTTCAGTGTGACGTGTTCGAAACATTAGTCCAAGGAACCATGGAATAGAAATCTTCACCTCATTCTTAAAATCCCAGGATAGCAAGCTATTTCCAAGGAAATGGTAAGGGTGGTGCATCACTATAAAGAAACATACAGAAAAGAAAACAAAGGTGATACAACTGGCATTACAGACTACAGTCATCCATTTTGGTGATGGGATGCATGTTAGTGACCTGGATATCATGAGCTTCGGGCATTTACGATTTGAGAAAAGGACTCGATAATGCATTGAAAATAAACATACATTTATGTTTGAGAACATTAAATACAAATCTGGAAATATAAATCTCACAAGGGAAAGGAAATAAACAATTTTACCTGTTGGAATAAAGAACAAAAAGAAATACTAATCACAAAAGCAAGCTTGTAATAAATATTATGCAAACTTTTTTTATCAACCCATTGAAAGGCTGGTACTGAGGACCTGCCTCAAGTAAAACAAAAGGAGTGTAGTGACTGTTTTTTTACAGCTAAATGGCTACTACAAGGAACAATTTTATCTAGCCTGTCAACATTAATCTTACTGCACCCAAGAATTATGGAACAGCCACAGTTTAAAGAATTATGGTTTTGAAATATTACATCATACAGCCTTATTTCACAATGCATTAATGCGCCAACGAACAGCAAGGGTCCATACAAATGACAGTTTAAAACATATCATTAGTTTGATATAATAGAACCTACTGTTCCATTTGATACAGTAACTGAAATTAAAATTACACAAGGAAACTCAAATGTTAATTAGTTAGTTGTTTCTTCATTGCCCATACAATGCTGTGATCTCTCAACCATGGCTTACCTTGCCCACAGTCTTTGCTTCCAAATCCCAGAGGACATTCGCAAAGAAATGTCTCCCAGATAACAACACATGTGCCTCCGTTCTTACATGGATTTGAATCACAGAATGGCTGTTTCATATTGCAACCTGAAGGACACAACAGAAAACAAGTTTAAAATGTGAGACTAAATTACAGAAATAACTGGGAACTGTGTAAAAAACTTACCAAATAGAGGTTTTGGCTGTTATTCGGAGAAATCGAATTGCATGGCACATTGCATTAGGGATTTGGGAAATCAGGAATCATGGCGAGTCACATGCTGCATAATATCCAGCTTCTAACTTGTTCTTATTCCTAAAGAATTTGTGGGGCTAGTGCATTTGTTAAGTTCACCTTATTTCTCCATTTACAGATGCTGCCTGACCTGCTGAGTATTTAAAGCATTCCCGATTATATATCAGATTTCCAGCATCTGCAGTACCTCTTGGATTATTTACATTATTAGTTGGTATTAATTTTTCTCTGATCCAATTTTAACAGGTTATATAGAAGACTTCCTTTTCAGCCATTGTCCAGTTTGATTTAGGCTCAGATGCCACTAAGAACAGAGCAAAAAAGTTACGCTGACACTTCAGTCTAATGGTGAGGGAGTGCTGCACTGTCAGAGGTAAACCACATACGCAAGAATGCCAATTTTCTGAAAACGACACAAAGTTGTGGAGTAACTTAGTGGGTTAGGCAACATTTCTAGAGACCACGAATAGATGACGCTTTGGGTCGGGACCCTTCTTCAGTCTGAAGAAAGATCCCAACCAAAGACGCACCTATCCATGTTCTCCAGAGCTCCTGCCTGATCCGCTGTTAAGGGATGTTCCACTTGGGCGACCTAATTGGTGAGTTTAGAAGAGTTTAGGAGAGTTTGAAAAAATGTCATGTTGAAGACCTGCTTCGACTATGTAGAAGACCTCCTTCGACCTCCTTCGACTATGTTGAAGACTAGCTTCGACTAGCTACGACTAACTTCGGGGAATTTGGACAACGAATAGTGGAGAGTGAAGACGACCTCCTTCGATCTCCTTCTACCTCCCTTCGACTATGATGAAGACTATCTACGACTACCTTCAACTACCTTTGACTACACTCGATTACTTACGACTAATATGCCGACCTACTACGACTAAACCTACGAGTAAAAAAATTATCGATTTTTTCCATGGCGACTTTTTTTAACTTGCGGAAATTTTTCAACATGTTAAAAAATACGCCGCCACCTAGCTGAGGCCTCGAGTACACGGGGACTACTCTCGAGCATGAAGGAGAGTTACAAAGACCTCCTACGTCATCGTGTTGACCATGCTACGAGGACGAGTCAAGGGCAAATTTGCCAGAACTCGCGGATTAGGTCGCCCAAGTGGGACAGCCCCTTTACTCCAGCACTTTGTGCCTTTTCTTTTACTGTCCGAGGAAATATTTGGTGCCTGAAGGTAGGTTCACTTTCTAAGATGGATGTTAAATTTTTCAAGATAATATTTTAATAGAGACTGAGGAATTAATTTCAGTGCCCTGGTCAATTTTTTCCCCTCACTAAAGAATCTTAGTTACCAAGTTGAACCTTGCTTTGTGCAATGGGCTACAGCATTCCTAGATCACATCTAAGAATACACTGCATTGCTTGTAACATTTTAGGATTGTGAAAGGTACAAATCAACTGCTTTCTTTAAAATAAACTAATAATGATTTTAATGTATTATATTCATCATCAGAGGCATATAGGAAAATAATTACTTGACAAAGTTGCCATAACACACAGATAGGTAAGAAAATGTGAAGATGACATATGCTACAAAGGGATGAGAGGATAAGCGAAAAGACAAAGATTTGTCAACATTTGCCATAATAAGGGAAAATGTGAAATTGTGAAAAGGATTAGTGAAGGTCCCTTACAGTCAGAGACAGGTGAATTTATAATGGGAAACAAGGGAATGGCAGAACAGTTAAATGAGTACTTTGGTTTTGTATTCGCTAAGAAAGACACAAAAAATCTCTCTGAAATACAAGGGAGCGGAGGATCTAGTGGGAGGGAGGAACTGAAGGGAATCCACATTATTCAGAAAATGGTGTTAGGTAAACTTTTGGGACTGAAGGCAGATAAATTCCCAGGGCCAGATGGTATGCATCCCAGCGTACTCAAGGAGGTGGCTCTAGAAATCGTGAATGCATTGGTGATCATTTTCCAATATTCTCTCGACTCTGGAACAGTTCCTGTGGATTTGAGGTTAGACAATGTAACTCTACTTTTTAAGAAAGGAGGAAGAGAGAAAAAGGGGAATTATAAACCAGTTAGCCTTACATCGGTAGTGGGGAAGATGCTGGAGTTGATTATGAAAGATGTTATAGCAGTGCATTTGGAAAGCAGTGACGGGATCAGTCAAAGTCAGCATGGATTCATGAAACGGAAATCATGCTTGACTATTCTATTGGAATTTTTTGTGGATGTAACAAGTAGAATGGATAAGGGAAAGCCAGTGGATGTTGTGTATCTGGACTTTCAAAAAAGCCTTTGACATGGGCCCACACAAGAAATTAGAGCACATGATATTGGGGGCAGGGTATTGACATGGATAGAGAACTGGTTGGCAGACAGGAAGCAAAGAGTAGGAATTAACGGGTCCTTTTCCTAATGGCAGCAGTGACTAGTAGGGTGCCGCAAGGCTCGCTGCTGGGACCCCAGTTGTTTATAATATATGTTAACGATTTAGACAAGGGAAATAAATGTAACATCTCCAAGTTTGCGGATGACATAAAGTGGTACTGTGAGCTACGATGTGGATGCTATGAGGCTGCAGGGTGACTTGGATAGGTTGGGTGAGTGGGCAGAAGCATGGCAAATGCAGTATAATGTGGATAAAAGTGAGGTTATCAACTTTTATTTCAAGAACAGGAAGGCAGTTATTATCTGAATGGTGTCAGATTAGGAGAAGGGGAGGTGCAATGAGACCGGAATGTGCTTGTACATCAGTCACTGAAAGTAAGCATGCAGGTACAGCAGGCAGTGAAGAAAGCCAATGGCATGTTGGTCTTCATTGCAAGAGGATTGGAGGTCCAACTGCAGTTGTACAGGGCTCTGATGAACCACACCTGGAGTATTGTGTGCCATTTTAGTCTCCTAATTTGAGTAAGGACATTATTACTATAGAGGGAGTGCAGCTCAGATTTACCAGGTTAATTCCCAGGATGGTCAGACCGATGAATGATGAAAGAATGTGTCGACTGAGCTTGTATTTGCTGGAATTTAGAAGGATGAGAGGTGATCTTATCGAAATATATATAATTCTTAGAGGATTGGACTGGGTAGATGCAGGAAAAATGTTCCCGATGTTGGGGGAGTCCAGAACCAGGGGTCACAGTATAACAATAAGTGGTAGGCCGTGTAGGATTAGATGAGGAAAAGCTTTTTCACTTAGAGAGTTGTGAATCTGTGGAATTCTCTGCCACAGAAGGCAGCGGAGGCCAATTCACTGGATGTTTTCAAGAGAAAGTTAGATTTAGCTCTTTGGGCTTAGGGAATAAAGGGATATGGGGAAGAAGCCAAAACGGGGTACTGATTTTGCACGATCAGCCATGATCATATTGAATGGCGGTGCTGGCTCAAAGGGCCGAATGGCCTATGCCTGCACCTATTTTCTATGTAACAATTATGATATTACATAGTGGAGCAGGCTCAAGGATTGGAGGCCTACGCCAGCTTCTAATTTGTATGTTTGTGTGACAGAGACTGCAGATTGATAAAACTCATTCTTGGGATGGGAGTATAGCTGAAATCTCTATTAAAAAAAATATTGCACTAGTACCCAGCTCTAATATAAAGCCTTAAAAGAGCAATTTTACCTGACTGATCATTTATTTCAGGAATCTGCTATTACATTGCACATTTGAGAGAAATTAAGTAGCAGCTTACAGAGGATTGATTTACAAGCAATGACACCTCTGGTTAGTTGCTGCATGGCAATTAAAATCAGTTCCAGCAACAGATCCACATTATTACAGCTCTAATAAAATGGCAAAATATGGAAAGGTTTTTGAAAATGTAAGTACTAATGAACATTAATTATCCAGGCACATGATTATCTAGTGACTCAAAATGCAATTGTAAACAAGAGAGTGAGAACATGGAGACAGCATTAGAGCAAGAGATTCAAAGAGAATATGCCAATGCATACATAACAGACTCAGAAGCACACAACCCTTCCCATTACCTGGAAAAGTGCCATTATTAGCAATGTAGGCTGCCATATCAATACGCTTATTGTCAATGTGAAGTTCTTTCATACAGCCCACAAACTCCCTGTTAATGACTGGGAAATTCTCTGGTAGGTTTGGGACACCCCCAAGAAGTAACGGACCTGTAAGATCCAGGGACCTATTGATACACAGTAAGTATAAGTTATAGGATAGCGGAAGAATAATTTGCATTCATGTACACAGACCGATTTACAAATAAGCAATGAAGTCTAGGGATTCTAGTAAGCTCAACATATAACAGTTCAAGTTGAAATCAATGCATTCATAACCTTGGCTTACAAAGGAATACATTTCATTGAAATGCTGCACAATGAAAAGTAATGCAGTGTTCAAAATAATCCCAGGCATCATGGCATGGAACAATCAGTACATGCTTGCTTAGTATCAAATGATGTTGCAAGAAGGTGAATCAATTCCAGGAGTAACAATTTTTAGAGATTCACGATGAATATTTTAATATTGTTTTTTTATAAAGCCATTTAAACAATTGTGATCTTTTAACCAACTTGGTCTCTTTCCATTTATATTTTTGGGATACTTTTGTTTGAACTACTAATATCAGAGAAAACAGAATTAACAAAGAACTAGATTAAATACAGGAGGCAAGAGCATTATTCTTGGTCATTACTTGACAAAGGTCTCTTCTTATTTTATTTTATGCAAGTATATTAATTTTAACATTCATTTTTTGGATTGCTTATAGTGGTGGATGTGGTGTCAATTAGTCAGGTTTGGAACAAGCCCATAGTGATGGGATGAATTCCATATCCATCTGCTGAATGAAATGGTTCCTGACGTAAAATGAGTCGTGGCTGATGCAATCCATGCTTCCTGTACAAGGATCTCATCACACATCTATGGCCGAACCTGCCGCTAACTGGAAATCTTTAGTAAGGTGCAATAGTCTCATTAATAGTGATAAAAAATTACTTATTTTTTAATCCAGCCAGAAGTTATAATGGATATTATGGGATAACATTTCCAGGCTGTAAGTAATAATTCCAAAGTGTTCACCCAGTCAAACCAAAATACGAACTGGATAAACAGACTTGCTGTAGTTCTAAGATTTACAGAATAACAGGTTATGATGCAAAGTCCAACGCTGGACTCCACACGTTAGGGTCCCATTTTGCATTATTGTCCACGTTGAATTTCAACTGAGAACTCAGCTATAAGAAAACCATTCATCTTTAATTTGTGTAAATGGTACTATTGCACTTAAGTACTCAGAATCTTCCCTCACCCACAGTCCTTCAAAGATTTACTCTGGAGTCAGTAGCAAAATTCAACCACATTACTACTTATGTTATTTCTCATAAATGTCTCATTGAATTCATTATTCATTTAAAACTTTATTCATTATAAGTTTACGGTCTCTAGACTCCAAGAGATGATACCAGAGGCGGAAAGCGCGGGTGTGCCATTGCTGATTTCTGCTCCAGAAAATTAAACAGAAATCAACTATTTAGGGATTGAGGCCACCTTTCACATGCTGAACATTAATAAACTTCTTCTTGTGGTTAATTACCGTTTGCAGCTGTCACTGTAAGCAAATTAAAATGATCTCGCCAACGCTTTTTGACATGCTGGGTAATTTTCTCAGTTCTTCTTTGAAATTTTATCATGGAAATAGTTTAAGCACCTGAATGAAATCTCAAAGGCTTCAACTATTGAATACGAAAACATTCAAATATTCTCAAATGAATCTCTTGAGATCACTGAGCTCACTATTAGATGAGAACAATGCTTCAATATACAAGTAAATATGGGATGTTGTTTGGAGGTCTGTAAAGGGCAGGGCACATATTTCCTTGTTCGGTTTTATTAATGAAAGGATCTGAGGATGATGTAGGATTTTGTTTGATATACAAAGTTGTGGAAATCCTTGGAATTTTTTCAAGACAGAGTGAAAAATTGTTTCAGTTAAGCTATAACAGCAATTACATTGTAGTACACAGTAAATGCATTTAAAACCCTGATATTTTAAAGATATTGATTTGCTGAACAGGTATGTATTTACTTTGCTGCTACCAGTAAACCATGAGCTACCTGGTAGATCTAATGCCTTGATCTTCAAACAATGTATTAACAATGACTTCAAAGAATGTTTGCCTTAACTGAGGTGCCGTAGAGAAGTAGTCTACATTTTCCAGGGTCTCGTCAGCCTTTATTGTTGGAGGGCAATGCAATAGAGTACCTGCAGCTTGTGGATGATGATGTGAGGCTCATCATCCCACATGGTTCAGTTAAAGTGTGTTTAATTTTAATATGCACCAAGAACAGAACAATATAATTTTAAGTTGCAGAAGTTTTACAGCCACATTAACTCAATAACAAGACAAATAAATGTGCAATAATCAGTATTACAATAAATTACCAGCAATAGGTAATCTGGGTTACCTGATGTTACAAAGATTGGACGGCTTCTTTCTTGAAGATGGTCAAAAGTAACCAAAAGTGCGCGTTCTACTTTATAAATATAATTTGGGACTTGGATTTTAGGACACTTATGAGCAGTCACAACAGCAACAGATGTGAAAACTGTTCCACCATTATAACTCAAAAACTACTGAAATTAAAAGATGCGATTTTTTGAGCAAGTTGGTGTAAAGCAGAAGAGGAATGTTACCTTCATCTTCAGAAGGTAGACAAAAATGCTGGAGAAACTCAGCGGGTGAGGCAGCATCTATGGAGTGAAGGAAATAGGCAACGTTTCGGGTCGAGACCCTTCTTCAAGGGGGGGGGGGGGGGGGTGGGGGGGGGAGCGCGGGAAGAAGAAAGGAAGAGGTGGAGACAGTGGGCTGAGGGAGAGCTGAGAAGGGGAGGAGAAAGTAGGGACTACCTGAACTTAGAGAAGTCAATGTTCATACCGCTGGGGTGTAAACTGTCCAAGCAAAATATGAGGTGCTGCTCCTCCAATTTACAGTGGTCCTCACTCTGGTCATGGAGGAGGCCCAGGACAGAAAGGTTGGATTCGGAATGGGAGGGGGAGTTGAAGTAAATAATCACATCCAAAATTATATAGCATTAGAGCAGCCTGTTCAATCTTTTATGTAAAACTTTTAATTATGCTATTAGTCGCCAAACAATACTTTTCTCCAAAAAGATTTTGCATGTTATCAGTTATGTTTCCTGGCATACTTTATACACTTACTTCTTGGAGCTGGACTGTACACCTTCAGCAGCACATGAATAGTTACCGATCTCATTTCCAAAACGAACAGCAATTGAGGTGTCACAATCATCTATGGTTAAGATTGCTACTTTCTGTTCTGAGGGACCTTGTGCAACTCCTAATGACCCAATTTTTTGCTGAAAGAAATATACACAAACATGAAAGTGACAAATGCTGATAAAGAGGATTGTAAATAAAAATGGCCATCACAGCAAGATGATTATAAAAATATAAATATATAGAGCAAACACTTTTGACTATCTCATTAACACTACTTAGCTTCATACAATAACCCGTCAGATTTTTAACAAATTGCTTGTTGTTTGTATGGTTTGTTTGGAATTCATTTTCTCCTTTCACTTTTTTTCCTTTTTCTTAAAAGTAAACGTTGCTAATTCTATAAATATGATTGTTGGCTTTCAAGGTAATTGCAAATCATCTCCTATTTTGGTTGTACCGACCTACCTTTTTTAATAAAAAAAGGAAACATCCACCCACTTCATTTCTTTTTCTCCTATTTATCAAACTTTTACATAGAAAGAGAATCAAACTCAGAGGTCTTCACCCACGATTGCCATATCTTCAGCTTTATGGAAGTTAAATTATCCAGTGCATTTTCTAATCATTTGCAAATTTGCTTATGAAACTTTAGAAGTAAATTTCAGTACTTGAGAAAGATGAGCTGATTGAATCCAGATGGGGCTGTCATTGCCTGAAAACATTACCATGGCAATTCTGCTGCAACCTACTTGTTAATAAACCTCCTACATGAGGAAGTAAGTGGAAATATTGTCCCCAGGCCAGCTCATGATTTGTGTTGCTGGTAATGTTGTATTGGGAGTGCCTTCAAACTTCCTTACATACTTTGATAAATCTCCCAACAAAGACTGAAGTTTGAGAGGCTATCACCGACAGTATTAAAGATAGTGTTAAAGATTGAATAATAGTCTGCAGATCAATAAAGGTACATTTCTTCTGACTATTCAAACGTACATCATTGGCATCTACAAAGGTGCACCTCAGTGAAATATCTTTAAATCATAAACCAGAGGAGATAGTGAGAAAAATAATAACCTACTAGAGTTCTAATTAAAAATGAAAACTCAGCAGGTGGTAGGAAACTCAATTTTGGGCACATTACAAAGGTTGTCTAAATCTTCAACAGGATGCAGAGCAGATTTAATGGAATAGTACCACAGATACAGGATTTCATTTACGTGAGAAGCTGATTGATCGCCTCCTCAGTCTTGCAAGGGAAGAAACCATTCAAAATCAAGAAGGGTTTTGATGAATTAAGAACGATTCTCATGGTTGAACGTTCAGTTATTGGAGTTCACAAATTTAAATATATTTGAACAAAGAATAAGAGGCATAGGGAGTGCAACAAAAGTATATCAGAGTGATTTCTGAGGAGAGCTTTCTAAGGAGAGATTAAATAGACTTGACGAGTTCACAAGAGTGTGAGCTGATTATCGAAACTTACAAAATTCTTACAGAATTTCACATAATGTTTTTCCTGGGTCAATTATCTAGAACCAAGGGTGATTATCTGAAAGTGAGGGGTTGCCTATTCAGGACTGAAAGGAAAAGAAAATTTCTCACTCAAAAGTTACAAAAACATTTAAATTCACCATCCAACTGGAGGCTCAGTTGCTGGATATCAGATCATCAATTTCCTGTGTACTTCGCAAATCAAAGAATGTGGGATAGACACAAAAATCTGGATTAACGCAGCAGGTCAAATGGCATCTCTGGAGAAAAGGAATAGGTGACGTTATGGGTCGAGACCCTTCTTCAGACTGAGTCAGGGGGAAGGAGGAATGTGGGGTTAGTGCAGTAAAGTAGCACTTAGGTAAAAGATCAGCCATGATCTAATAAGTAGAAGAACAGTTGGGAGGAGCGCAGGGGGCCTTGTTTCTCCTCATAAGAGTTTTGACGTCAGGAGCTTAATTGCTTAGAAAATATTGCACACACAAATTAAAATGTAAAGGAAACCCCATTAATAATCAGTCTTAATGTTCTACCTTGTTGTAGTATTGGATCTGTACCGTGTGCCATTGCCCATCACTGACTCCACCAGGAAGATACGGGGTTACAACTGTCATCAACTCCCCTGTGAAAAGAACATCATAGAGAGTGGACCTTAATTATGTATTCTGAAAGAAACTGATGTCACCAGTCCCATTTCAGCTACATTTAAGGTGGGTAAAAGGCAAAAAAATATTTGCATGAAGACTGCCACCTCCTATTTTCCATGCACATGACAAACAGTTAACACCCAAGAACCACAGTAGTAGTTTAATGGTTATATCCCAAAGAATTGACTAGACATGATTCAATAAATGGTACCCAAAAATGCTGGAAAAACGCAGCGGGTGCAGCAGCATCTATGGAGCGAAGGAAATAGGCAACGTTTCGGGCCAAAACGTTGCCTATTTCCTTCGCTCCATAGATGCTGCTGTACCCGCTGAGTTTCTCCAGCATTTTTGTGTACCTTCGATTTTCCAGCATCTGCAGTTCCTTCTTAAACAACATGATTCAATAAATAAAGAGAAATTATTTGCAGATTAGTACCTGATGTAATTGAATTGAATGTTTAATGTAAAATTATTTTTAGAACAAACCTGTTGAGTACTTCAACTGAACTTGTCCTTCAATGATTTCCACTGCAATAAAATCATGTTTTTCATTAAATCGACCGTTGTAAAACAGGAGCCCATTATTTTCTTGTGTAGCGAACCTGAAAGTAGAGAATAGATTCAACTGAAGAATATATTTCTATTTCAGTGGCTCTCCTTTCCAACTTCTTTGGACAGAAAGCATGTGAATCTAATCTGTCACTAACATTCTCCCATGAACTAATTCTAACTGACAGACAATCACAGCATTGAAATAAAGGTCTCTTTCTGACAGGTCCTGAGGCTTCTTATACAGACAGGCATTGGTCTAAAGACTAAAGCGAATCTAAAAGCTCTCAATGGTCAATGGCCACTGGCACAGTCTGCCAAAATTGCATGAGGAACGATTTCATTCATGGTCCAAGATCCACAAATCATCTAGCTCTTCTTTGGTCATTAAATTTGTATCTCCAATCCTTGGCTGAACAAATCATACTGCTGGTAGACAAAAATGCTGGAGAAACTCAGCGGGTGAGGCAGCATCTATGGAGCGAAGGAATAGGTGACGTTTCAGCTCGAGACCCTTCTTCAGACAAATCATACTGCTGCATAGTTTACATAACCATATAGATTCACAGAAACGCTTGCTGCTTTTATATCTCTATTGAAGCTCATGTTTTTTTTTGATTTTATGTACATTCTGCAAATTGCTCTAAGAAACAATCCCATAAACTCCTCCTCCACGCTATCCTTCCCTGCCATTGATTATTTTAACCCCAATCAGATTTGAAAGTACCGATCACTGGATCCATATCATAACTCGGCATTACAATGATAACTCCTTGATTAACTATCGCATCACACTACTTTTATTTTTTCACTTTCTCTTTTGGCTCACTGAATAACATGGTATATTCAGTTCCCAGACCTGGTCACCCTGCAACCATAACTTGTAATAGCTATTAGATCAGACTCATTTGTTACAATTTGTGCTGTCAATTCAATTCAAATGCTACGTGCATTTAGCTTACTTAATCTGGATTCACTTTCTGCCGCACACAATTGCTTATATCTTAATTCCCTTCAGTCCTACTCTGACTTTCATTCTTCCATTTGCTATTATGTGCCACTACTTTCTCATTTACTTTAGGTCCATTAAACTTTCCATTACTAGAACCCGTCCCCCTGTTAGTTTATAGTCTTGTCTTTAACCGCAGTGTGCTTTGCCAGGCCACTAGTCCCAGCATGGTTCAGGTGAAGCCCATCTTCACGGAAAAGATTTCTCCTTCCCAGTACTGGTGCCAGTGCCCCATAAACCAAAATATATTTCTCCCATGCCAACCTTTGAGGCACACATTTAATTGTCTAATCTTGTTCACCCTCTGCCAATGTGCAAGTGGCTCAGGTAAAAATCCAGAGATTGCTACTGTTGTGAATCTGCTTTTTAATTTTGCCCTGCGGTTTTGCTCATCTTGTCTCGGCAACCTAGACCTCCCACTGTCGTTAGTAGCTGACCATAACAGCCGAATCCACCCCATCCCAGTCCAAGGTTTTCTCAACCTCAGTAGAGATGTCTGTACTCCGACATCGGGCAGGCAAAACACTCTTTTGGACTGGATCATCCCCGAACTATGCTCTCGACCAAGACTACTACATTTCTCTGTTCTCCCCCCACACCCACCCCCACATGAATGGCTCCCTATTCCATGAACAATTTGCACATCCTCCCTGCAGTCCCCATCCTCTTCCAAACAAGGAGCAAGAACCTCATATGTATTAGACAAGGGGAAAAACTCAGGCTCCGGCCAACATAATCAAAGCAATTTCCCACCCCAGCCATTCACTCTTCTCCCTGCTCAGGCAGAAGATATAAGAGCTTGAAAGAACATATCACCAGACTCAGGAACAGCTCCTTCCCCTCTGTTATCAGACTTCTGAATGGTCCATCCATAATCTAGAGTACAAATTTTCAATCTACCCCATTGCAAACTACAAACTATAAAAAGTATATAGTGTGCTCTGGTATTTTTCTTTGTTCTCTCTGTTGTACGTGACTTATTTATAGCTTGATTGTGTTCACATATGGTATTTTCGGATTTGTCTGGATAATATGTAAACTCAAGCTTTTCACTGTATCTTGGTACGCACGACAATAGTAAACCAGTATGAATGTTGATTTCTCTAACTTCAAGTAACCCTGGCATTCCTTCCCTCTCCATCCCTCCCCCACCCAAGTTGCACCAGGTTCGCGTTTTCACCTAACAACAGCTAACAATGGCCTGTTTCCTTTATAATCGTTACTTTTTGGCATATCTTTAATTAATTGTTCTTTATCTCTCTACATCATCATCTATATCTCTCGTTTCCCTTTCCCTTGATTAGTCTGAAGAAGGGTCTCGACCTGAAACGTCACCCATTCCTTCTCTCCAGAGATGCTGCCTGTCCCGCTGAGTTACTCCAGCTTTTTGTGTCTTCGTCGGTATAAATCAATACCAATATGGATAACTTCCTCCTTGCAGTTTGAAGAGTTGCGAATTGCCAGAGGAAGGCATGCAGGCGGAGGACAAATGGGAGGGGAAGGGAAAAAATAGCTGGGACTCCAGGTGGGGCACAGGGGATGGGGAGAAAGGGAGGGTGTGGAGGAGAATAGGGAGGGGAGGGGGATTTGTAACAGGTGTCTTGTTTTTCTTGTGCTTTGTAGTTGGTATAAGGGCTGCAGGGCCACCTTCACATGGTCAGTTTACACAGGGCATAGCTCATGATTCACAATTATTACTCATGGAAAGAAGGGCAGGCCCGCTACTAAATAATGAACAGGTGAAGTTTCGGGTTGGTACTCTTTTTCAGACTGATGAAGTAGGGTTAGAAAGCTGGAAAAGAGATTTGGAGGGGGGGAGGGGGGGAAAATCCTGGCAAATGAAAGGTTTCAAGGTCACATGTACCAGTCATATGTACCAATGAAGGTAGAGTGAAATTTGAGTTACCAAGATGATTAGACGTAATTGGATTGATTGGCAGATGGGTGGATCAAGTGATAAAGGCTGGAAGTGAAAAGGAGGCAAAGGGTATAAGGTCACAAGGCCATAAGTGGTAGGAGTATAATTAGGCCATTCTGCCCATCAAGTCTACTCTGCCATTCATTCATGGTTGATCTATCTCTCCCTACCAACCTGCCTTCTCCCCAAGATAACAGATATCAGATAAAGAAAGAAGAGGGGTGAAATGTAAAGCCGGAGGAACGGTATGGGTGGGAGGAGATAGAGGGGATAAAAAAGTATGGGGCATGGGGGAAGGAGATGAGCATACGGAGGAGGGAAAAGAGGAGGGTACATCCTATCCCACCCCCTCACCCCAGCGAGCACAGATTTTTCCCACCATCCTTGACACCCTTCACCTGCTGATGCTGCCTGAGCTGCTGATTGTTAGTGTACGGGATCGTCACAGGTCGGCACGGACTAGGTGGGCCGAAGGGCCTATTTCCGCACTGTATCTCTAAAGTCACAGAGCATACAAAAGAAAATAGTAACATTCCTTTCGTACCTGACCCCGCTCCAGAGTAGTACTGAAGTTTCCACTTATTTTCCCTCGGTGCAATAATAAATGTGGTGCAACTGTTGCAAACAACATCAATTATATTCAATGCACTTCAAATTTCTGCAATCTTCTTACATAGTAGTATTGCACCGGAAGCATGCCTCACCCAAAAGTCTAATCAGGCCATCACAGTGAAATAAATCTACAAGGGAAGTTTCCAATCCCAGATTTCATTTTCAGGTCTTTGATGGATCAATTGGGAACTGTGCCACCAACTTTGTAAAAGTTTTAAATTCATTTCTGAAAAATGATTCCTTTTCTCGACTCACAAGTAAATAGTATTGTTGCCTTTATGAAAGTTGTGTTTTGTAACTTCAAGTCAAGCTCTTCACAATTTTTGGACTGACACCGAGTTTAAATGAAGATGGTTGATAAACACGTTTTAGCGATAATAATCCACAAGATCTAGTCATCATTTTCAAGGCAAAAAAACAAATAAAATGTCGTGAAACATTTGTTCAATTTTGCTGGTTCACAGTAGATTTTGTGCTCAAAACTAAACAAATCGATTTGAGAAAAAACTGTTATTGGAAGCAGATTGGAAGAAACAATGTTTATAACCCATGCACCAGAGTTGCTCATTGTCCTCAAACAGAAACTCTTCTCCTCAGTTCCAACTTCAAAAACAACACTTTCCACTGAATAAGTGATATTTTCTATTTCCACATCAGCTATCTGGTAATGAAAAAACAAAATTGCCAATTGCTGCCAATGCCGTTTAGGAACAGAAACATTTTTGAACCAGTTGGAATCAGACTGAGCATGCTCAAAGTGCATTTCACAGAACAGTAGCTCTGTTTTAATTTCAACTCAATCTCAAATGCCACAGTCAGTACTCCTCTTAGTACAAGACGTATTGCTCAGCATTATATTGTCCTTCTTGCCACACCAGATGTTTCTCACATATTTACTACCTTACAAAAACAGTGCTACATCATTGCCAGTAAAATGCTGTGGAGGATCCTGAGGTTGCGAAAGACAAAATAAATGGAATTTGCAAATATTAAGGCAAATATTAAGCTATATTACATCAAAATGATGGGGCATAAAATAAGTTTATCAGCTTATTTTTTTTGCTGAGCAATCAATTTGATATTTCTGACAGAATTCAGCTGTGAATTTTAATTTGTTTGATAATGTAAAGGCATTTTATTTCTTTGTGCTAGAAACTGATAAAATATCTGAATGGCAACCAAGACAGCCCCCTGCGGTTGCTTCCTTTGCATAATAAAATTGCAACAGCGGGCAACTATAATGAGATGTCATTACTGTAAAATGAATAGTATCCTTTATTTGATTTCATCTGAATTGAAGTTTAATCCATTATCATTGTCACCGAACATCATTAACCTAGCTTGTTCTCACCTCTCTCCACCCACTTTACACTTTAATGGCGAGCCAAATTCAGGAAAGAAAGTGTGTCACTGCACTGCACTGCCTGGCAGGGAAAGCTACAATGTGCTGTGCTAAATTGTATTAAAATGCCCACATTAAAAATCAGGATTAAAATAATAAAAATATCATGTGAAATATATTTTGTTCTGCAAATTCCAATTAAATTAAAAACCTTTTGATCATAAACTATTGCGCATTTAAGCTTAACATTTATTAAAACCGATTTTTAATCTACTACAATGAAACAGAAGGCATTTTCTACTGAGTGTTCAGGATGGGGAAGTCATTTTTTCCCCGAGTTCCATCTGATCTACTGATGAATAAATTCAAGCACATATGTTCTTCACTTGCAAACTCACTTCATCTGCCACAATGAAAGATCCCAGCAGCTTCAAATATTTTCTTGCCATTTCATATAAAATTGTTACAATGTGCTGTAGCAATTCTGTGAAAAGTACTTCAAAAATCAACCTAGGTAGACAAAAATGCTGGAGAAACTCAGCGGGTGAGGCAGCGTCTATGGAGCGAAGGAAATAGGCAACGTTTCGGGTTGAGGCCCTTTTTCAGCTTGGCTGCTCCTCTAAGAGTCAGCAATTCCAACATTCGCATATCTGCCAGAGGATTTCACTGCCCCACCTTTCCAATTAGTAATTCAAAGCAGGTAGTTTTATTAATAAAATGCATCCACTTTTCGCATTCAACACTCAAAACTCAATCCTCATTTACTCTCGGCACCCTGAACAATGGAACAGGAAGACACAACACAGGAACACAAGAAATTCTCAAGGCTGCATGTTAAGCCCCCCTGCTCTATTCACTTTACACCCATGACTAGGTGGTTTAGCACAGCGCCAATGCCATCTATAAATTCAGCGACAACCTCACTATGGCTGGCCGAATCACTGGTGGTGATGAGTCAGAGTACAGGAAAAGGATAAAATACCTGGTTGAGTGGTACCTCAACAACCTCTCGCTCAGTAGCAACAACACCAAGGAACTGTTTGCTGACTTCAGACAGGGTGGTCGGGAGACCGCATACCAGCTTCAATTGGTGGATCAGCGGTCGAGAGAGTTAGCAACTTAAAATTCCTGGACATAGAAGAGGGAGTTAGATGTGGCCCTTGTGGCTAAGGGGATCAGAGGGTATGGAGAGAAGGCAGGTACGGGATACTGAGTTGGATGATCAGCCATGATCACATTGAATGGCGGTGCAGGCTCGAAGGGCTGAATGGCCTACTCCTGCACCTAATTTCTATGTTTCTATAGCATCTCAGATGGCTTGTGCTGGGCCAAGCACATAGATGCAATCGCAAAGAACACATGCCAGCACCTCTACTTTCTTAGAAGTTTAAAGAGATTTGGTGTGTTTCTGAAAACGCTACAAAACTTCTATAGATGTACTGTAGAAATAGCCTGATTACATTATGACATGGTATGACAATTCCAATGTACAGAACACAAGAGACTACAGAAAGAGTGCTGCACTCAACTGGTCCATCACGGGCACATCCCTCACTGCTAAGTTTAGGAACAGCTACTTCCTACATCTATCATGTTCCTGAGCCAACCTTCATAACCCTGATCATATTGGGACAATGGAACACTACAGCTCACCTCTTGCACTACTATGGGCTTGATTGTTTTTCATAATTTATACATAATTTATTTTTGTCCGTTTGTCCGAGTATGTTTATGATGCTGCTGCAAGCAAGATATTTCACTGTACCTGCTCCTCACTGTACTGGTGAGTATGACAATAAACTTGAACTCCAGGCCCATTTACCACTGTTGAACTGCAGGCCTGGTGTCCACTGTTTACAGGTCAAGTTTCGTATTTTCATTAATGAACGATTCATAGCTTTAGAAGCCTCTAACAGATAACAATTTATAAGGCCGCAAATACCCTCTTTCTCTTTGGACAAAAACACGGGCAAAGTGGAGGCACTCTATTCATCATGAGAATAAACCCAAGATCTCTTCGATGAGACAAAACTCCCACCAGTTTCCCCCACCCCACATATTTTCAGTCTGAAGATGGCTTCTGACCCTAAACGTCACCTGAACCTTTCCTCCAGAGATACTGCCTAACCCGCTGAGTTGCTCCAGCACTTTGTGTCCATCTCTTCGACTAGCATGCATTTCATTTTAGACTACCAAAATGGCAACTTTGAACATGATTACGATCTGTGTAGTTAGTCTGCCAGGATCACACATTAGACACGTTCCATGATTGCAGGATCATAATTTCCTTGAGATGGTGATCCTTTCCATTGTCTCGCCAGAAATATTGACTCCTTCTAACCAATACATTTCAGAAAGTGCATTTGCCGAAACTGCCTTCAACATTTTCAATTACTGCATTCATCAAAACACCTTCTCATCGGGAAAGCAGGAAGAATCAGTAAATACTTACGTCAGAGATATTGTCATGTGAAACCTTTGTCTCAGGCCATGAAACATCACAAAAGATTTTGGTGGAAAAGATCGTGCAGTCACTTCACAATATGGCTTCTCAAATCCTCCTGAGGGGCAATTACACTTGAAGCCACCTTCTGGGAGATTCATGCAGGATCCACCGTTTCTACACACACCTGGAGAACAGCGGCCAGACCGAATGTCCACTTCGCAGTGATCACCTAACCAGGATTAAAGTGCAAAAGTCAATGCAAATGTTAAGTTTCTGTAACTAAATATGATAGAACTGGGATTACAGCATTGCCCGAGCCTGCCCATTGTTTATGAACACTTTATAAACTGGAATGTTGCTGTTCAGAGTGATTCTTGCTGATACAAAGAAACCCCATGTTAAAACAATTTCTGCTGTATTTTGAAAATCATACCAGCTGTGCAAAACAGATCGTTCAAAAATGGAATTGTACACAACATTCTCACAATGACATTTGACAGACACTAATGAGACAAAGACAAAATACCTCCAATTCAATCTGAACATTAGAGTTCACACATTGAACACATCCAAAGGTGGTACTAATAGTGTTTTCATCACAAATACTGTAAGGCTATTAACCTCTCTCCAATCATTTGGGTTGTCTTTTTTCCAATGCCAAAGTGACAAGGTAGTAAGATTAGATTAGTAAATTCTATTTTTTTGTTGTTCTTCTTTTTTGTTTCAATAATTGTACAGAATCATCAGAGAGCTCACCATTACGCTGGGCCAGGTTTTTGAGAAAAAAAAGCCATCCAATTAGTTCCATTCCACTGCTTTCTCCCCACCGTCCAGAAATATTTCCCTTCTAATGGAGTGACAACTAATGATGTTCTATAGCACACTGGCTAAACAAGACATTGAAATGAACTTTCAAATACCCAAATTGTCAATAATAAAAACACGTAAATTCAGGGAAAATGCTGCTTTGACTCAATTCTGTTCCCTTTACTCAGCAAATCAACAGACCTTAAGTACTCTAAATATAAATAAGTCGAACGAAATGGAGTGAATTGTGCAAAATATATTCACCATAATTCTGCATAACTTCTGTAGCACATTTTGAAATGGGCAATACTGGTGTAATTTTACAGCTGGATCATTAGAGTGGAGTACTTGGAATGCATTGAGGCTTAAGTGCTGAACACTAACCTCCAGTCGTCACATCACTGCAGCTGTTTCCAATGAGGAGAAGTCTGAAATAAATTTCCATTTCAGAAAACTGCCCCTCCCCCAAACAAGTAAAAATGGAAAACAAGCTATTGGTCAAGTTTTGTACCACAAGCCTGGAGTGAGTCAGGGGGCAATGCCCATCTGTGAATTATCTAATGGACAATGTGAGATCATCTATTTCAAAGCAATACATCACCATAGACAAAATATAGAAAGAAATAAAGGAAGAATTGTTGGCGACAAAAACATTTGCTTATGCGTAATGTGCACTTCTTCTCAGATAATTTAAATTTCATGTTAAGACCATCTGGCTCCCAAGTTTAAATGTTGATTTCTCATTTTAGATACAGGCAAACATATATTGTAACAGCAGAAAGCCTTTCAGCATTTAATTCTTAAATTATCTCTCTCAAACACAACTTATTTTTAAGTTCTGTGAGTTATTGCTTCCATAAACAGATCCCATAAGACGTTTCTTCTCGCATCTATGGTAATTTTCTTTTCAATTCCTATACAATGTCTCTGCCTAGGCTGATGAGTTATTCTCTGATGCTGAATAATGCTGCTCTCTGACCAACTTTTAGGAGATGCATACCTACCGACAAGGGGCTAATTGGTCTTTTGTACCTAAACATCTGGATAAACAAAAATAATTTTAAAGTTCACTTAATGTTTGGTATGATACTTTCCCAATAATTTTCTTGTCAACCTTGAATTTTGGTGGTACAAAAGACCAATTCCATGCATCAATACGATATTTAGACCAATTGCCTACCAAAACCCTTCCGTTTTATTAATTTACAGGGTGTGAGCACCAATGACATGATTAACATTTATTCTCAATTACCCTCACGTACAAAGCTTGATAACGAGAAGATCAACATTAAGGATTGGGCATTGGTGACAAGAGGGCTTATTTTACTTGGTATGTGCCACTGGATTGGATATGATTGGATAGTGGAATCAAGTTTTAGTATAGTCAAAAGAGAAAAGGAAAAAAAAAATACAGGGTGCATGGACTGAGGAAGGGATTAGGACAAAATAGAAAGATTTACCAGGGACTTGCACAGGGACAGTGTCCCAAATGTCTTGTTCGGTGCTGCAACATTCTGTAGCAATCATTTTTATTAGCCACTTGACACATACATTTGAGCTTTTTCATAGAAATATAGAAACATAGAAAATGTACAGGAGCAGGCCACTTGGCCCTTCAAGCCAGCACCGCTTTTCAATATGATCATGGCTGTTCTTCCAAAATCAGTACCCAGTTCTTGCTTTCCCCCCCATATCCCTTGATTTCCATTAGCCCTAAGAGCTAAATCTAACTCAGTAACTCAGCGGGTCAAGCAGCATCACTGGAGAAAAGGAATAGGTGATGTTTTCAGTCGGGACTCTTCTTCAGACTAGTCTGAAGTCGGAAGGAGAGTCTCAACCCGAAATGCCACCTATTCCTTTTCTCCGGAGATGCTGCATGATCCGTTGAATTGCTCCAGCATTTTGTGTCCATCTTTGGTGTCAACCAGTATCAGCAGTTCTGCCTATACATTATTAAACTGCCATTCTTATCTGACTAATCTTCAATGTTTTGCAGCCATTTT
The DNA here is from genome assembly GCF_028641065.1 of Leucoraja erinaceus. Classification (NCBI taxonomy): domain Eukaryota; kingdom Metazoa; phylum Chordata; class Chondrichthyes; order Rajiformes; family Rajidae; genus Leucoraja; species Leucoraja erinaceus. The sequence continues at coordinate 32,456,145 of NC_073392.1, forward strand.
CATGTCATCTGCAAAGCCTGTCATGTGATATTGAAATCAGCCTTTCCCCAATTCCCCCTGTCCCCGCACCATTGATACTAAAATAATCCCAGTTAATATTGGGGAAACTGAAATATCCCCCCCCCCCCCCCCCCCCCCCCGCCCTCACCCCCCGATCACAATACCATTTTGCTTATGGTTCTCTATGATTTCTGACATAACTGCTCTATCAAAGACACGCATTACAGTCCCAGCAAAATGATAGCCCCCATTTTGTTGAAAAGTTATTTTCAACTTCCCTACATTTGCTATGTTATTCAACCCCCCCCACCCCCGAAGCAGATGTTAATGCTGAACTAGACAAATTTTTGAGAACAGAAATGTTGGTTGATTTAAATTATAACTTAAATTAACTATCCTGACGGTACAAAAATGAGGAAAGCGATTGATGGATTTGCTCTGGGAGTCAGCAAAGACTTGATGAGTCTGATATAATCTTCAATGCCATATGAAAATATGAAAAATAAAAATGAAATTAAATATCACAGCTTCACAGTTGGTTAAGTCTTCAGAATCCATTTCAACCACAGCCTTGTATCTCATAAAGTTGCTAATTTTCCCCAAATGTATGTAATTTTCTGCTTCAGAATATTAATATGCTGTATAGTTTCAATATTCTAAAATAAAATCATAATTACACTTCAAGTAGTGAATTGTAAATTAAATCTTTAAAGCAAAGCCACTTGTCATTGTATATCCTGCTGAGAATTTTAAAACTATTAGCTCCTGAGTGCCAACTGACTACCACTTAACTTATACAATTGTCACACAGCTCAATTAACTTCATAACCTCAAATGCATTATACTTCAAAACATTTAGAACAGAATGGGAAAGGTATAGATTATCAAAAAAAAAACAAAATAAAACTGGTTAAGATGAAATGCAAGCTACAAGTTTCTGATTTGCTCTCCCTAAATAGATGTTGCTACTGAACACATTCTGCAACAGCTGGACCTTACATAAGAGCACGATCTATCATTGGAACAAATTAATTAAACCTTGGCATATTTAATTTGTAGAAGTCCCCCACAATACTTTAGTTATCTCTACTGTATCGACTTGATTTAAAATGTTTAGTAAAGTTTTAATGTATTCATTTCCATTTATTCTTAATGAGCAGCCACCGAATCCCCATTTCAACCTTGTGACAGCAATTCTTGATTGGTTGCAGTCTATTGTCTCCTGGTTGATTATATCCTAAATCATGCAAGAACCCTTGGTGTAGAATGTTCAGCTATGGAGAATCGTGGAACTATTCAGCAAGAAAACAGTCTTTGCGGTTCACCGTGTCCATGCCGAGCAAGTTGGCTCGTACCCTTCACCTGCATCTTGGCAGTACCACGAAACCCTTTCTATCCTGTCATCTGTCCAAATGTGTTTTGAAAGTCACAATTGCATCAGCTTCCAATAGCTTCCTTTGGCAGATCATTCCAGATATGGACTCCCATCTGAATGAAAAGGTTGCCTAGGGTCCCTCTTAAATCTCTTTCCTCTTACGTGAAGCCCGCGTCCTCTAGTTTTAGAATCCTTTATTCTGGGATGAAGCCTCAATGTTCACTTCTTCCATGCCCAACATGATTTTGTATATTTCAATTTGATAGCCCATCAACCTAAGTTCCAAAATAAGTCAGCTCCAGCCTATGCAGCCACTCACAATAACTCAAGCTCGGCAAGTCCAGGTAACATCATGGAGTATCTTTTCTGTAGCCTTTCCAACTTAATGGCGACTAGAACTGTGCAGCTGTACAACTGCACACGTGTCTCATCAATGTACAGCTGCATCATGATATCCTGACTTCTACACTCAATATTCTTCCCAATGAAGGTAAGCGTGCCTACTTTCAATGAACCATACTCCCAGACATCTGCAATACCGTCCAGGGCTCTATCATTTGTTGTGTAAATCCTGCCCAGATCGGCCCTAGCAGATAATGAACCCACGGAAAACTCAGGGCCTGCGCAGACTAGCTGGCAGGACAACTTATCTTTAATCACTCCCTACTCCATTTTACAGTTCCCATCTGCTTTAAGAAGACCACTATCATCCTGCTGCCAAAGAAAAGCAAGGTAGCATGCCTTAATGACTACTTGTTCTGACATCCATTATCATGACGTGCTTCAAGAGACTGGTCATGGCACACATTAATTCTAGCCTCCCATCCAGCCTTGGTCCACAGCAGTTAGCCTATCGCCACAGCTGGACCACAGTACATGCCAAATCCCTGGCCCTACACTCATCACTGGAACAACTGAATAACAAGTTTGCCAATGTCAGACCTAAATTTATAGTTTATAGCTCAGCCTTCAACACCGTGGGCGGCACAGCGGTAAAGTTGCTGCCTTACAGTGCTTGCAGCGCCGGAGACCCCGGTTCGATCCCAACCACAGGTGCTGTCTGTACGGAGTTTGTACGTTCTCCCCATGACTGCATGGGTTTTCTCCGAGATCCCCAGTTTCCTCCCACACTCCAAAGACGTACAGGTTTGTAGGTTAATTGGCTTGGTATAAGCGTAAAATTGTCCCTAGTGTGTGTAGGATAGTGTTAATGTGCGGGGATTGCTGGTCAGTGCGGACTCGGTGGGCCAAAGGGCTTGTTTCCACGCTGTATCTCTAAACTAAAAAACGAATCTAAACCATAATCTAAACCAAACTCATCTCCAAACCTCTGGATTTAGGAGGCAGCACTCCCATCCACCCTTCGCGCTGCCTCAAGAATACAGCCAACATATCAAGGACCAATTTCATCCCGGTCATTCCCACACCTCCCCACTCCCGTTGGGCAGAAGATACAATTGTTTAAAAGCACATATCACCAGATTCACAAACAGCTTCTTTCCTGCTGTAATCAGACTAATGAACGGTCTTCTCATAAGGTAAAGCTGTAGTCCGAATTTCTCAATCTACCTCATTGCGGATCTTGAACTATATATAATAGGTATGTTGCAAAGCCTACCTGAAGCGTCGCTGAAAATCTGGCGCTGCGGGTGTGCGCGTTTTGGCGCCGTTTAGAGGGGGACGGGTTTAAAACGCGATTTTCACTAGGCTGTTCAAATCGAAGATGTTCAGCCTAGTAAATCATTAACGAAAAATCGCTGAAAGACCCCGTCGCAAAAGGTATTATTAGTTTTTATGGCCTTGTATAATAGTTATAATAGTTTAAAAATCACTCTCTAAACCCGCGACCTCACGCAACCACAGGGCCGCATGGAGCTGTATACAGAAGGTATGTAGCTTATTTTTACATTAAAAAGGGCTTCTTAAGAACCCTTTATACAAAGTTTATTATTGCGAGTAGCTAATTTTGGGCTCTTTATATCCTGCAGTATTTTTCTGGGCATTTGAGGGCACAAATCTACCGCAATGTGAACGTTCTAAACCAGCGCGTTCACAGGATCCCACTAGAAAGCTGATTTAAATGGACTTTAATTTACAGCAATTGAACACTAAATTCCTTCCATTTGGCCTATAAATTAATGTAAATGAGATTTCAAAATCATGTTTTATTGTGAATTATTTATGAATATTATTTGGACACTTGGGCTATTTAAAAATGTTAATCATTTATTAAGAAATGGATAGATGTTTAGATCTAGCAATTGAAGTTTGAAATTAGCTACACTTGGGTAACTAACTAATTATATGTTTTAATTTCAGGTCATCCAAGTAAGATTATTTTATATTTGTTTCAGAATGGTTCAATCTACGATAACTGAAAATTTCATTCAGTTCTCTTAATTTTTAAGAAGGTTATGGCCTTTTGACAGCACACGATCACAGCTTTTTTGTCTTGTCCATAGAAAATCAATAGGGAACAAGATGCTAATTTCCGAGTATGAAAATGGCCATAACTTTTTAAATACTTGAGATATGAAAGTGAATTAGGTGTCAAATTAAACTTCTTTTTATGTTTTATCTGATGGGATAAATTACAGACTTGATTTTTTAAATCTCAAAATTTTGTAACATTGCTATACCTGTATATAATTGCACTGGATTTTTTCCTGTAATGCTTATAATGCTGCAACACTATATTCTGCATCTTGTATTTTTCTTTGCATTATCTGTTGTACTTGTGGATGCTTTGATTATACTCATATATACTATGACGATGCAAAGATTTTCACTGTATCTTAGTACACGTGATAACAATAAACAATGCCAAAATGCAGCAGCTCACACTTGTCCGAGTTAAATTCCATTTGCTATTCCTTGGCCCATCTTCCCAACTGATTTAGATCCTTTTGTAACCTTAGATAACCTCTGTCACTATCCACTTTGCAACTAATTTTGATGTAATATGCAAATGTACTAGCAATGTTCACTACAGTGTCATCCAAATCATTTATGTAGAGAGAAGTTAGGATAGCACAATGGCGCAGCAGTGGAGTTGCTGCCTTACAGTGTCAGAAACCCACGTTTTCCCTGTGACCACGTGGGTTTTCCCTTGGTGCTCCGATTTCTTCCCACACTCCAAAGACGTGCAGGTGTGTAGGTTATTTCAAGTCAGTTCAAGTCAAGAGAATTAAGAGAATTTATTGTCAGATAGGACAATGAAATTCTTGCATCAGTAGAATTGTAAATTGATCCTGGAGTGTAGGATAATGCGAGTGCACGGGGTGATCGGTGGTAGGTACAGACTCGCTGGGCCGAAGCATCTGTTTATGCACTGTATCCCTTAACGTCTCTAAACAAAAGCGGACCCAGCAGCACTCTGCTGGTCAAAGACCTCCAATCAGAAAGACAACCCTACACCACTACTCTTTGACTCCTTCCTCCAAGCTAATTTTGAATTCAATTGGCTATCTCTCCTTGGAGAGCTAAACCAGAAATTGTGTTCACCATTCCTGCTCCCAAGAATCAACAAATACCAAACTGGACTTATTTTTATGATGCTTAGCTCAGAGTGCAGAGCTCTCTTCTGCAGTTTTCGAATAGCCGTAACGCACGAGTTGACACAGAAATGGAATCAAACATGTGTCCATTAATCTTTTTGGGGGTTCACATAGTTTAATTAGTTCAGATGATATAATAAAATTGAAAAAATTCAGTTCTGGAATTTTATGAGTACCTGGAAGCATGGAAACAGACATTCTCTGATTGAACAGGTACAATCTGCAAGGAAACATTTGAGGTTGAGAGATGTTACCCTTAACATTATAGTGATTTATAAAATACATTCAAACATTGTTATTTGTTTTTGAGTACGTTGTCTCTATGTTACACACTTGCGTGTTTCAGGTAGCTATTATTCTGTTAAGATACCTACTTCTTGCAACCAATTATTTCCACTGCGATTATTTCTACTACAGTTAGCTCAATTTTCATTTTATTATTATTAGAGTGCATTTTTGAAATAATTGTCAGCTGGAAGTGCCAGCAAAAGGTTCTGGTGTAATATTAAGCTTCAAAGTATTCGGCACAATAGTCAAATCTCAATGTGATTTATAAAGGGAGCATGCCTGAATCCAACAAATAAATTATAGTTCAGAGTAAGGAATGAGGCTATTATTTTGTTTTTCCACTTCTGGCCAGAGTATAGTTGACTTTGAATTTTAAATGAAACGATTCATTTCAAGGAACAAGGTACACATTTACACTGGTTCCCAGTTAAACAATGATACCATTTTAAAATGTTCTTACTTGCTTTAAATTCCTTCTGCAGTCATGTCCTTCCTGTTATGTTGTTCACTACAACTGCTTCCATCAAGAGTAGTTTCAAATCTAACTCTTTGATCCATGTTTTAGTTATATTCCCCAATGTTTGATTAGGTAAACTCCTCTGCAGAACTTTGGAACCCCATTATTATGTCAGAGGTGCTTTAGGAGTAGAACCCAAAGCTATTATTAGTAGAAACATCAATCTCAGAGGAGAACATAAATTACATATGACACTATTAGAGTTTCGGAGTGACAATGATGTCAAAGACCATTATCATCCTCCGAGTTGGCTGATGACAGCATAGGTGTCAAGATTCAAGAGAGTTTATTGTCATGTGTCCCTGATAGGACAATTAAATTCTTGCTTTGCTTCAGCACAACAGAACATAGTAGGCAATGACTACAGAACAGATCAATGTGTCCATATACCATTATATAAATATATACACACATGAATAAACAGATAATGGGCTATTAATGTTCAGAGTTTTGTCCGAGCCAAGTTTAATAGCCTGATGGCTGTGGGGAAGTAGCATTTCCTGAACCTGATCGTTGCAGTCTTCAGGCTCCTGTACCTTCTACCTGAAGGTACAGGATCCATGCAAAGGTCACAATCCATGCAAAATGAATACATTTTTTAATACTAAAAAATACTTATTTTAAATTAGTATTTTAAACATAACAAGAGGGAGATGATGTAAATATTAAATTTCCTGTGGTAGGGTTGTTTAAAACTACAAGACATAGGTTTATAGTGAGAGATAGGAGATTTTAAAAAGGATCTGCGGGATACATTTTTCACCCAAAGAGTACCGGTAGATGGTATCTGGAACGAGCTGCCAGAGGAGGTAGTGCAGGCAAAAAACAGTAACAACATTTCAGAGGCATCTAGTACTTGAAAAAGGAAGGTACGGTGGTGTGTGATATTAATGTAGGCAAGATGGATTAATATGGATAGGCATAAAGGTCAGCAATGATGCAGTGAGCCTGTTTCCATGCTGTCCAACTCTTATTATTTTGCTTCAGTATTTAATGGGGATGTAAAACAGGTGGACATGCCTCTGAATAGTGAAATGAATAAAGAAATGCGTGCATTTAATATATAAAAAAGTAGATGCATTGCATAACCATGTCAAACACAAATGCCAGCTCAGATGGATGGTATTGACATTTTTGAGAAACATCTAGAGAAGCAGAGATATTATGACACATATTTGAGAAATTATGAGAAAAGGCAGTGGTGTTTGAAACCTAATGGATAGCTAACATAATAGATCTGTCAAAGAAGGTGAAGTAAAATTTGTCCTGGGAATTATAGACCAGTCAATTTCTAATCCGTGTCAGGAAATAAAGTAGAATCCTATTGTAGGATTGAGACTGGAAAAGCACTGAGAGATGAAAAAGAAAAATAATGAATAGATAGCATAGATTTCAAAATGAAAAAATTTGCTTGGCAAATCCAATTGGATCTTTTGTGGGGGTAACAGTAAAAGTAGACAAGGTAATGCAGTAGTTTAAATTTGTGCTGTGTTTAAATTTAATTTCTCTCAGATAATTTCCTTGGACTAGTCTTCTTCTGTTCATTAATAAAGATCGAAACACGGAACCAAATACCATCTGGCTTTCAAGTTTTTCAAGCATGAAACTTTATTACAAAGATATATTCAGGATATTATACCACCAAGGGCGATGCCGGTGGCTTTCGCAACCCCATAAAAGTATTTTATCTCCACCTGAGATTAATATGCTTCTAATATGCTTTGCTCAGTTTTCCCTTTTCCTCTCTTCCTCCCAAAGGAATTTAGGGGTTTCCTCTTCATTAAAAACTGAATTGGCTTCTCTTTGATACAGATATTAATTTATTCTCTGGAGCCATCACTGCAGGGGATGAACTAGGAATGTATTATTCAGAGGGAAACAATGTTGTACACACACTTTCCACTGAATACCAAAGAAATGCTCCAGGTTCCTGCCTGCCAGCCTCATCTCTAATGTACAATTACAAAGTTTAAAGATCTTTAATATTTCAAAACAAAGCTCTATCTTTGTAATAGTCACATTTCGTCTGTTAACCCATCAACTGTCTAAAACCATGGACTTCTTCATGAATAACGACTGGAGCAAATTCATGTCTGTTGAGGATTTGATAAGATTGTGATAGACAGTATTCTCCAGCTGTCTCCGAAATGGTGCTGTCAAATGCAAATACAGTCAATGCTAGGGATCTTTATTGAAAGTTAATAAATGAGATTTAACACAGCAGCATTATGGGAATGATAAAAAAAAATTGGGGGGGGGGGAAGAAGGAAGAATAAGCATTTCAAGTTTATTTCAATTTCATGTCTAAAATGATCACTAGAATAAAATTGACTAAGATTTGTCAATTCAGCTATATTGCAAATCTTTACCAAATCATTGGATTACATTGATAAATTGAACCTGTTTTAATGGTGCATTATCATAGCCTCCCAATATTCCAAAACACTTCATAGCTAATTAATTATTTTTCCAAGCAGAGTCACTGTTATAATTATCAATTAGTAGATAGCTAATTTCCACAACATCAAATTATTTCTTTGACAAACTCATTTGTTTTTCACATTGTTTCTAAGGGTAAAAAGCCATCTTGACTACCAGATGGGCGGCGGCGCGACTCTGGTCAGCAGCGGCCTCTGCAGTCTGTCCGCGTTTTATTATTTTCTGTCTATGTTTTTATGTAGTTTTTGTTGTGTTTTGTTGGGGTGTGTGTGTGTGTGGGGGGTGGGGGTGGGAATAACTTTTAAATCTCTCCCTGCACGGGAGACCCGACCTTTTCTCGTCGGGTTTCCGTTATCGTTGGGGCTGCAACGAGGAGCGGCCTCCAACAGGAAGAGACCGGGGACTCTGGTGCCGACGACTCACCGTCGCCGTCGCGGGGCTGGCCGAGTCCGGAGCGGGTGGAGCGGTGGAGGAGCGCTGCTGCTGCTGCTGCTGCGGCCCGACCGGAGAGTCGGAGGCTTCAACGGCAGGTCTGTGGACGGCGGCACCGGGAGCCCGCGGGTCCCTGGAGGGAGACCGCTTTTCAGGGCTCTCGCAACGGCGACTTCCCCCGCCCGAGTTGCGGGGTTGAAGAGCTCCTGGAGCGGGGCCTACATCACCGCCCCGCGCGGCTTGGAATGGCCGCGGGACTCTGCGAGCGCACGCCGGGGGCTCTAACATCAAGAACCCGGTGTGCGACCTCGCACCACCCGGCGTGGCTTTAATGGCCGCGGGACAATCGCCATCGCCATCGCCAGCCGGGAGCTTTGACTTTGACTCTGACATCGGGGGGGGGGGGGGAGAGTGCAGTGGAGAGATAAGTTTATTTGGCCTTCCATCACAGCAATGTGATGGATGTTTATGTAAATTATGTTGTGTCTTGGGTCTATGTGTCTGTAATGTATGGCTGCAGAAACGGCATTTCGTTTGGACCTAAAGGGGTCCAAATGACAATTAAATGTATCTTGTATCTTGTATCTTGTAGATCTCCCGGCAAAAAACAAGTAATGTATACAGATATGAGATCAGAGTTTAATAACTGGTATGACTTTTGATGCATTGCTGTCCACCACTGTTGTTTGTTCAGAGTTGACGGCCTTAAAGAATGCTTCAGTATAGGATATCTCTGCCAGTTGCCTAGTTAAAAGCAACTTTAACATGTCTACAGACAATTTACTTAGGTCCTTTAATATTCTCCAGATCACAAACACAGAATTTAGATGTAAAAATGTATTCATGAGACAGAAGTACCAATGATTTAATGCTTCATCAGTGAATGGAATGTCATCATGTTTTCCATCAAAGTATGATCCATGCCAGTAATCTTCATTGCAAAGGCCACAAGCCCAGAGCTCCCTTCAACCCCAAATGCAAATTGAGGGTTGAAGTATGTGCAGATGGACAGTTGTGCAAAATTGGCCGGGTGTGTAAATAGAGAGTGGCCAGGAACAATTGAGTCCATGGGAGCATGGGCAAGTGTGCCCAGAGAAAAAGAGGATGTGAAGACTGAAGATAGTGCACATAGCATTCAGAGTTGGAGGAAATGGGGAAGAGTTAAGGATTTGATAGGGTATGAGGGGTGGCAAGCTAGGGGGGGCTGGGAACCCATAAACTGAATATATGGTTTCTTCCAGCATAGTCCCAAAAGCACTGATCCGTGCACGACATGTGCACTCCAAGCTTTGCTGCGGGCTCATAGCACGCAGTTGGTCACACACACAGAATGGCTTTGACAACCAGCGAGGCCAACACTCAGCCTTACCAGCTGACAAAGCCGACACTTGTATGGAACATTGGTGAATATCTTTTGACATTCATAATTACACAAAATCACTTGGATTATATTTTAGAAACTGCAAGAACAGATGCACATATAACCATATAACAATTACAGCACGGAAACAGGCCATCTCAACCCTTCTAGTCCGTGCTGAACACATATTCTCCCCTAGTCCCATATACCTGCGCTCAGACCATAACCCTCCATTCCTTTCCCGTCCATATAACTATCCAATTTATTTTTAAATGATAAAAACGAACCTGCCTCCACCACCTTCACTGGAAGCTCATTCCACACAGCCACCACTCTGAGTTAAAAAGTTCCCCCTCATGTTACCCCTAAACTTCAGTCCCTTAATTTTCAAGTCATGTCCCCTTGTTTGAATCTTCCCTACTCTCAGTGGGAAAAGCTTATCCACATCAACTCTGTCTATCCCTCTCATCATTTTAAAGACCTCTATCAAGTCCCCCATTAACCTTCTGCACTCCAAAGAATAAAGCCCTAACTTGTTCAACCTTTCTCTGTAACTTATTTGCTGAAACACAGGCAACATTCTAGTAAAACAATAAACAATAAAAAACATTTAAACTGACAATCAGATCAATAAAAAAAACTTTACTTACCCATTACCAACAACTGAATTTTTTTTTTTGTAACACTGTACTTCAATAGGGAGAAAGACCTATGTGTAATATACAAACTGTTGGATCATCGCAGCCCGATAAAGTTGGAGCAAGCCATTCCTACTTTTGCCTTAAAATTCTCTTGTTTTAAAAAAAGGGCCAACATGCAGTTTGCCATATCAACAGGGTGTTGTACCTGGACAGGAATATGAGCTTCTCTGCTGGCTAGACCAGTGACATCTCAGTGGAAGATTAGCCCTTTAGAGGAGATTTAAACAAAAAGGCGCAATTGGTGCTGCGTGTTGGAAGAAAACAGCCAGCACAATGGTTTGGATTTAACAGGTCGAAGCAAGGCGGACGCAAAAAGGTGGATGTAAAAAAGGTTTCTCTTTGTTGGAAAATCCAGACAAAGGGTCACTGTATTTAAAAAAAAAAAATGTTCACCCTATTTATGGCAGCAACGAGATAACATTTCAGTGGGGTGTGAGTCTTTGGAACTCTCAGCTTCAAAGGGTGGAGAAAGCTGAGACTTTTAAGGCAGAGGGAGATAAATTCTTGATAAGCAAGGGGTGACAGGTTATGAGGTGGAGGTGGGAATGTGGAGTATACAATCAGATCAGCCATGTTCTCATTAAATGGCAGATTGGGCACAAGGGACCGGGTGGCATCTTGTGCCAGTAATTTAGATCCATGCGTTGCATAATTAAGGAGATAACTCCCTCTCGGGAAAATTACCCAGACTAAATGCGATAAAGAGTATGTCATGAAACAAAAATAGGATGCCGATAGTCAGGCTTGAAAATATAAATACAACACAGTACAAACTCGGGTTTGTTGCAAAAAAAACCCCAAAAAACCTTAGAGCAGAGGCAAGCCTTTATTCAGCTAACTTATTAAATGTACAAACCTGAACACTAAACACAATGAGCATCAAACCACACTGTGATTCCCAAAAAGGTGCCCCTTTCGAATAGACTGCAATAGGCGATTGTCAATAGAAGTCCTGGAGTTGGCGTCTAAATAATAGAAGAGGCACAGCTGTAGAGCAAGCAACCAACTGAGATGGCATTAAGCTCACGGCACTTTACCAATATCGATCCCTCCAGCTGGTGATCAGCATCGTAGAGCAGGATGTTTTTCTCAGATTTTAGTGTTCATTGTAAATGCATGTTCAATGCATTCACAAATACAATGTATTACAGTTACTCTGTAAACAATAACTCATACAAATCCAATACACAGTGAGAGAGCAAGCAAACTGACTGAAAAACCAAGAGACTGCAGAGACTGCTACAGAAAAGCTAATACTGTGAGCACAGAATATTTGCCTATTTCCATTTTAATTTGGGTATAGACTTCAATCCAGTGCATATTGCATTCAGTGGCAGTCTCATTTGATAGGTCTCAAAGAGTACTTGCTGTGAGGGGTTGTGGGGGAGGGGGAGTAATTTGTATACGCTACATGTTTGATGGTGGGAGGGGGGGAGTGGTCATCATTGGCATTTAGTTTATTTTGGCATTGAAGAAACCTGCTTAGATCTCAACAGACCCTATACCTCGAAGCTAATAAAATGGCATATTCCTCATCACCAGTAAAACAAATTGCTGAATAAAATGGAGCAATATCTCCATAACAGTTGGGAATGAAACATGCCGTGCACTAACCTTTCCTACAACATGATTAATGTAACAAAACAAATCATTAAAAATATAATGTTTTCCTCAACTTTTAAGGGGCTGTCCCACTGCGGTGACCTAATTGGCGAGTTTAGAAGAGTTTAGGCGAGTTGAAAAAGTGGCATGTTGAAGACCTCCTTCGACTATGTAGAAGACTATCCACAACTACCTTCGACTACCCTCGATTAGTTACGAATAACATGCCGACCTACTACAACCAACTTCGACTAAACATACGAGTAAAAAAAAATATTGATTTTTTCCATGACGACCTTTTTTTACTCGCAGACTTTTTTATACATGTTCAAAAAAATGCCGCGACCTAGCTGAGGCCTCGAGTATGCGGAGACTACTCTCGAGCATGAAGGAGAGTTACAAAGACCTCCTTGGACCTCGTGTTGACCATGCTGCGAGTATGAGTCGAGGACAAACTCGTCTAAACTCGCCAATTAGGTCACCGCAGTTGGACAGCCCCTTTATTCAAGCTTTAATTTTGAAAGGATGTACAAAAAGCATGAATAGAAACTGATGTTGTCCATTGCTGAGTTGAGTTGTTAGCTATGCTCAGAGGGCAGTGCTTTCCACAGTCATTAGGGTTAATTTGGCTTGGTTTACTGCCAACATCTCATTTGCCTGTATCCCACAACTGAAGTTTGGTTGCTATTCGATATACAAAAATAAATTCTGTCTGTGTAGGGTTTTTGACAGCTTCAACAATACATTTTGGGTCTCCGTAGCTTTGACAAACAATCATTGCAGATTAGAAATTGGTAATAGTGAGAAGAAGAAGATTTGTTTGTTTACTCCTGAGCAAAGGTCAGAGCAAAATGGAAGAAAACAGTTTGTTTGTGACAAATTACAATGTGCAAAACAAAAAATGACCAGCAGCCACATTTTTGGCTTCGCAAAAGACTGAAAATGCGTATTGCACCAATTCTCTCAAAATTTGGAGGGGCATTCCTGACAGCCACACAGCTTGACATTCAAAGAGAAGTGAAGAACAAATGCATAAATCAAGTACCAGGCAAACATTTCCACAAACTTTCATTTAAGTCGGGCATCCGCTTCAAAACCTTGGTGATGCATGTCAAAAATGGTTAAACTTGGCAGCGAATTGTTCTGTTGGTTGAGCAATACTGTTCTTTGTCTGCTCCCACTCAAATCCTCAAAGAACCGCTTGAGTACTGGTATTCTGCCTGACCCTGGATCAGACCTCACCTTTATTTGACACTCCTTTCTTCATGGCAGAATATCAAGACCATTACTGCAGGTTTGGTCTATTTATTCAAAGAAGATTATATTTGCCTTCAGAAACAGCCCAGTCTTAAGAAGATTCACTAGATTGAGGCCTGGGATGATGAGGTTCTCCCCATAATATATTAGACAGAATAGGCATATACTCTCAGGAATTCAGAGGAATAAAGGGTAATCTTATTGAAACATGAAAGATTCCGATGCACATCAGGTTGCACAGATTTATCATCTGGTGGGAGAGCTCAAGCGTCAGGATGAAGGGTCAGCCATCTGAGATGAGATGAGAAAGAATTGTTTTTCTCATGAATAGGTGTGAACTTTGCAAATCTCTAAAGAGCTGTGGATGCCAAGTTATTAAGTAGATTTAACACTGAGATACGAAGGTTATGGGGATCAGGTAGTGAGGTGCAATCGATTAAAATGAGTTCTAACGAGCTTGACATTATTGAACAGCAGAGCAGATGCTAAGAAATGTTTGGTCTATTCCCACCCCTATTTCAACTCTTCCCTGCTTGCCGGCCTTCAGAAGCATTGTCTGATAAAGCAACTGATGAATCAACATTACATTACAAGAGATGAAAATCAAAAACTTAGGGCACTGGAAGTCTAAACCCTTCATTGATTTTCAGCTGGTAATGTCAAGTTTCTCTTTCCACCGCTGTCTGACCTGCTGAATGTTTTCAGCATTTTTTGTTTATCTTTTGTTAAAATAAACAAGGTTTGTACGAAAGGATTCAAAGAGGGGTGCTCATGAAACATAGAAACATAGAAAATAAGTGCAGGAGGAGGCCATTCGGCCCTTCGAGCCAGCACCGCCATTCATTGTGATCATGGCTGATCGTCCCTTATCAATAACCCGTGCCTGCCTTCTCCCCATATCCCTTGACTACACTAGCCCCTAGAGCTCTACCTAACTCCTATATAACTGAAGTTAATTCTTTAAATGCATAGCTGCACAAAATGCTTAGACTATCATCAATTGTTCATGGAATCATTATATTGGCACCAGTAAATGTACAAGTGTTGAGCAGGAATTACATAACATTTCAGGCTTTTCTAGTATTTGTTTTACTTTCGAACTATTTTCGTGTTTGGTCTATATCACAGTTCTCTTCCCAATCTAATTCATCCAATCTTATCAGCATAACTTTTCAATTATTTTCTCCCTTATGTATCTATTTAGCTTCCCCTTAAAATTACCTTATTTACCTTAAATATGGTACAATAATTTTAATTATGACTGTTCTCTCTCCTGGAAAGAAATTACTTTCCCATTAATTCTTCAATGAATTTATTAGCAAATGCTTTATATTTATAGTCTACGTTTTAATTTTGCTCATGGATTTTCCCCTATTTCTATTTCCAAACCTTTTATTCACAGCTTCATTTATGCTTTTGTAAAAAGGAGACCAGAATTATACACATATAACAAGTATGGTGAATAACTGTGGTTCAACCTATCATATTTCAATTCTGTTTCTTCATAAATGAATCCCAGTGGTTTTTGCATTCTTTAAAAATTCTTGTTAACTTGATTGCTACTTTTAATGATTTATGAATTTGCACCCTGCCTCACTATATGCTATTACTCCATTTAAATGCTTATTTTCGCCTTTCTCCTTAATTATATTTATTATGAATTGAATCATTGTGTTCATAAGATTGGTTGCTCGTGCACTGACATTGGTATTCATTTACAGATTACATACTCAATCTGCAAGATTAACAATGTTATTTTGTATTTTACCTCACTCTTTCTAATAAAAACTGTACATTTTTGAAATTGCATTTACAATTACGTAATCCACACATGTAACATAGCACCATTTGCCAGATCATATCATTAGTCACTTACTCAAGGATCTCAGCATTTGGAAACATTGTGAACCACTGATGGAAGAAATACTAACATTAAGGGCCTGTCCCACTACGGCGACCTTATTGACGAGTTTAGGCGAGACTGCGCTCGCCAAAAGCTCGCAGCATGGTCGTAGGTGGTCTCTGGTGAGTCTCCTTCATGGTCGAGAGGAGTTCCCACATAGTGGCTACCACTCGCGGCCTCAGTTTGGTCGCAGAAAATATTTCAACATGTTGAACATTTTTCTGCGAGCAAAAATTGATCGGCATGGAGAAAATCGATACTTTTGAACTCGTAGTGTAGTGGTAGTGGAGTCGCCATGTCGTTATAGGTAGTTGAGGTAGCCGTAGGTAATCTCCTTTGCTGACCAGACATTTTAATTGGCTCATTGGGGAAAGGAAACGTAAGCACGAGTTTTCATAACCGAGGAAAACCGACCGGTAATGTCAAATGCCCGCTAAACTTCACAGCTGTGTATCTCTGGCTTATTAAAAGTTGTCTGGTTTCTTTAAAGTGTCTCTACTCCTTCCCCCCCACCCCCTTCTCCCCGCTCTTTTAAAGGACTTATCGTACACTCTGACAGCCGTCTTTAACTGTGTGTGTGTGTGTGTGTGTGTGTGTGTGTGTGTGTGTGTGTGTGTGTGTGCGTGTGTGCGTGTGTGCGTGTGTGTGTGTGTGTGTGTGTGTGGGTGCGTGCGTGTGTGCGTGTGTGCGTGTGTGTGTGTGTGTTCAGCGCTGACGGTCGATCCAGCTCGGGCTTTTTCAGGTGAGTGGCTATGAGCTTGAAGGTCGCAGACAGTTTGCTGAAAAGTCACGTAAGTGGGACAGGTCCTTTAAAACAAAAGCTAAAAGTCCTGATATGATTCAGGGAGATGTTAGGTGCAAAGTCATGTTACAAGTGTCTTTGCGCCTATTGAATGCAAATAGATCCAACTACTTTCATTTTCTGTGCATGGTTTGCAAATAGGCACAACTGCAATGAAGCTGGGCAGAATAGTTCAATGTCGACGTATGCAATTTAACTGCACACTCAAAAAGAGTGAATAGGAAGCACAAACTGCATCGGATTTACATTTCAATATAACTACAATAAAATAAACCTGAACTGATAAATAATTACTTGCATCAGAAATAAGAAACATGTCACTGCCTATTGGGGCTCTTGTTGTCGACCTCCCCGTGGTGAGCCCTGTCAACTGACCTCAATCAGGCGAACGACAACAAACAGAGACAGCAGCAGCGCCGCAGTATGGCGCCAACCCAGAGCATACACCCTTTTTAGGGTGGGCACCTACGGATGTCAAACCAGATGGCATCACTCTGCTGCAGACTTCTGTTGCCTCAAATGCAAGAAGAAGCAGACTGCCTATTAATCAATGACACAATCATAATTAAAGAAACAAAGCCAAAACGTGAAAACACTTGTTGCCATCTTATGAATGGAAGACAAATGCTTCTCCACAGAATATCTCAGAACCAGTTTCTTTTCAGTACATTGATAAACATTACTGTTCCATACAAATTCAGTTAATGACATTCATTGTGAATTGAATCATTGTTGTGCTAATGGACAGTTGATCATTTGAGGCGAGTCAACATTCAAATAAATGACCATGATTTGGCTACACTACTGAATGATATTTGACTTTAAACCACACTTAAATACTCTGAAATAATAGTATTGTGTTTCCCTGTTACCCTTTCTCTCCATTTCCAACTATTCTATCACCTGCTAAGCTACGTCTTTGGCATGAAGAAACTGAACCATTTGAAAGAATCCCACAAATGTGCAAACTCTTCATATAAAGCATTCGAGAACAGGGTTAAACCTTGGGTCCCTGGAACTGCATCGCAACAGCTTTTTTAGGTGCTGCCTCTGTTTGGGAAAGTTGAAGTGTTATGACTATGAGAGACCAGATCACATTGGACCCGTCACTGCCCATCTTGTCCCCTGTAGTGTTACACCTGCTGACTATCTGAAGGCAGTGGGCCAGATGAAACAGCTTTCTGTACGTTGGCAGCACATATACTAAAATTGGAACGATACAGAGAAGATGGCCCCAGCGCAAGAATGATACGCAAATTCGTGAGGCATCCCATGAGACAGATCCAAGCCATGGAGTTGGGTTTCTACCCTGTAGAATCATGCTAGCTTTCATGGAGCATACCATTTTCAAAACCTTTTCAACTATTTTTAAATATTACTATTGCAAACCGTGTAAATCAATTTAAATAACTTAGAAAAAATAACATTGGAAACACCCTAAAATACAAATAAATATTTAAAAACATTGAAGTGAAATAAATCAAATTGTGTCTTTAACCACAGGGACAGTGACCTCATTCAGAATAGTGGGATCAATGCTGTACAGCCAGCCCTTCTCCTCAGCATCATCACAATGCTCAATGTGAGTGGTGGGTGATGTAATGTAATGCTCAATGTAGTGGTAGGATGTATCCTCCAGCCTTCTTCATACTTCCACATTTGGCTAAGGTTGTATCCTATTGAACTGCTAGCAGTCAGTGGCTCAATGAAATGCTTGACATGGTTTTGGAAAACGTTGAGAGGTTATTTCCTCAGCGGTACCTTTAGACTTTACTTTAGAGACACAGCACAGAAACAGGCCTTTCGGCCCACCGAATCCGCGCCAACCACTGATTACCAACACTATCCTGCACACTCGGGACAATTTGCAATTTTACCGACTCCCAATTAACCTACTAACATGTACATTTTTGGAGTGTGGGAGGAAACCGGAGCACCCAGAGAAAACCCACACAGTCACAGGGAGACTGTACAAACTCCGTACAGACAGGATTGAAACTGGGTCTGTCACTGTAAGGCAGTAACTCTACCGCTGCACCACAGTGCCGCCTTTGATAAGAGGTGGAGCAACATTAGTAAATGTTGACTCTTAGTTAAAAACGAATAACAAATCCAGTAACTGTCAAATTTAGAAGTGCATTTTAAGAGATTTGATTTAAAAAATAATGATTTATCCCATAGGTCTAGCAGTTTAAGTAGTTATGAGATTTGTCGCTACCCTTTATTTCTACCGCAATGGGAAAATCTGTGGTGTAACTACTTTTGCACAAGCGTCATTCAGATATTAATTCTTACTGAAAAAAGACCCAGAAACAATCTATCTGTTCCTACTTGATGCCCAGGTCTGGCTATTAATTATTTACTCCCATAGAATCAGAAGGATTGTTAGAATTGTCAGTTGCTTCCATTTTGCCCATTCATACATAAAAAAAACCTCAACAATTCTGCACAAGTAATTCACAGGCAGCATGAGCAGCAGAGAATGAGTAAAGGCCATTGGCCCTCTCATGCTCACTTCTTTCAGAAACTATTTACTCCATTTTAGCACCCATTACTATAATTATGAACTCTCTTTTCACTCTGAAATGAAATGTAATTTGCAATTTCATGATTTTATTACAAGGACGGCTTTCTAATATGATACATCAGAGGAAGGTCTAAAATTACATGACTTGCAATTTCCTGGCTTACCTATGCTGTCCTTTCTGAATAAAATTCAGTGGTCAGTGATGATTTAAAAATCTCTCTTCGAGCCCCAGTAATCTTCTCCCTTAACACCCACAGCAGCCTAAGATGCATCTTATTAGGATCAAGGAATTAGCCTAATCGTCACTTTATGCTATTACTTTAAATCTATGGCATTTACTTTGTGACCCCATCAGTTGCGAAAAAAAGGTATTTCCTACTGATCTCTCCTGTAGTACCAACTAGAACTCTACACAGTACTCAAACTATATTCTAATTAGTATTTGTACACAATTCCAGCATAGTTTACTAATCTGATGTGCCTTTTTATTCCACTTTTGGCCTGTCCTATCTGCTTAAGAGTAAGTGGACATACATTTCAAGGTCCCTATGATCCTCCCCACCACTCAATATCTCCCATTTATTGTACATCCTCTAGCCTTATTGCACTTCCCCAAATACTTTCAATTAAATTTAACAATTTCCCACCCAATGATCTAGATCATTGATATCTTCCTACCACATAACCAATTTTGGATTCAATTTGTCACTCTTCCTTAGAACCCATGGGCATTTTTTGAAAACTGCCTGCCATCTGTGGGCGTGTTATTATTTGTCACTTATTCAATCTATTCAAAGCCGACAATTATTGCTTATTATCACTAATTACCCCTGAGAGGCCACAGTTCTTGAAGATGCACCCACAGTGCCAGTTGATAGGAAGTTCCAAGATTTAGACCCAGTGACAATGAAGGAACAGTGATGCATTTCCAAGACCAATTGTATGTTATTTGCAAAGGAACCTGCAGTATGTGATGTCCCCATGTGCTTGGTGTCCCAGTCCTCCATGGTGCTGCAGGCAATGGGTTTGGAAGCTGTTGTCAGAGCAACATTAAATCTCCAATAAACCGGTACTGAATTATTCAGAAATGCTCATAATTCAATACCTTTGTAAATAGGCTCCCGTTTCCTGCATTCCTTTTAAACTCACCGGAGTCTCATTTTCCACATTCCCTTTAAATTCACTGCAGCTTATTATACTTGTGTTTAACATCAAAAAAGAACGTCCAAAATCCGAAAGGGTCAGATTATAGTTTTACTGTGTAACAAACATATTATCCACGGCAACTTTCCTTATTGCCTCATCAAAAACAATCATTCAAATTATTCACACACTACAATTCTTAACAAATCATTACTGATTGTCCCTGAATTTTTTTCAATGATGTCTTATATTCTTATGTCCCTTAGAATAGGTTCTGATAATTTGCCTGTTACCAATTAAATTAATTGATCTTTAATTACTTTGTTCATCCTTTCTACCCTTTCGAAACAACAGTACAACATTGCTCCAAGATTGATTAACTGTCAAATAACTATTTCCTCTCCATTTCTACTAAATCACTTCTCAGACTAGAAAAAAAGAGCCTTTCCCCAATTTAGAACCCTTACACTGACTTTATCCAGGAAATGCCTCAGCCATAAGTAAATCTGGCTCAGTCAGTGAATAGACTGCTAATTGAGACACACTTAAATTAAGGGAGGAAGAATTACTGGAAAGTTACATCCCAAACACAGTTACATACTGAACAAATTCACAAATGTAAAGGTTTGCATATCAAAGAGCAAAGGTTCAATAGGTTGAGAAGGAAATTCCATAGATATTGCTGTGGTCCAACAAGTATGATGCATATTTCTCCTATGAAGACAAGGAAAAAGATGACAGAATATATAGACAAAAGACAGAGCATGACATTATGGCTTAGAAGGTTGCCTAAATAAGGAGTTGAAAAAGATATAGGGTGTGGGGAGAAAAGACTAGAAATTACATGAGACACCAAAATTAGACAAAATAACACCAATTTGGTGTCGCATATTACAGTCATAATGTGTCTTGTCGTAATGTGTGCTGCCATTGTCAAAGAAAGGAAAGGCCATTTAAGGGGGCTGGAGAGGAATTTCGAGAGGGAAATATCCAATTGTTTGGTTCATTTCACTAGCTACACCGCCTGGAAAAGTGAAAAGCTCCTTTTGAGGATGCCATCGAGAGTTCAGAGGCTGAGTGTCAAAATAACTGGATTTAAAAAAATTTGTTCAAAGTGTTTTTGAGATACATGAAAAGGTACCATTTTTGAAGAGCTATTATGAGAATGGAGACTGCTCCCAACAGGATGCAGTATTGGGAAAGGAAGTAGCTGGGGAAGTGAAAGCAGGATAGCATCAAAGCAATAGTCATCATAATAAAATGCACGAGCCAATATTTGAGAAGGAATTAGATTGATGAAAACCGAAATAAAAGGCAATTTTGGGGAGCTGAAAACAGAATCTTGTAAAGCAACGGGGTAATGATATTGGCAAATAACGATGTACAGCACCCATGGGAAACGTTTAAAATGGCATAAAAGAGTCCAGAAAAAATACATTACATTAAAACAAGAAAAAAATAAACACTAATGGGACACCAGAAAGTGACATATGGGAAAATGTTTGGTTAAGAGGCACTTACCGAGCATTTAGACTACACGGAAAACAGAAGAAAGGATGATAAAAAAAAAACGATCAGATGGGAGAAGGAAAAATGGAGGAAAACAAGGAGGAATGCTGAAATTAACAAACAAAATAAAATGCAAAAATAATGATGGAAATTGGCCCACTAAAGATTGAATAAAATAAAACCACGGCATTAATTTTAAATTATTACTTTTATCCAGTATTTAGCAGGGAGACAGATCAGGATATTAAATAATGAGATTGGAAATGCTTAAAGGATGTGAAGTATTACACAGTAACCAAACTTAAATAGGATAACATCTCCTTACAGAGAGATTACAATAGAGCATTAATGAAAAGTGTTGGTAAATGCGAACATTTAATCATGTTCGACGATAACTTGAGGCCTTGAGGACTGTTGGTCACAGCCAACCAATAACTAAGTTGATCAGAGTTCCTCCTGCAGTCCTTTCCTGAGAGCACTGGTTATTGGTATGCACGGCAGCCAGTAGGTTTTACCTGGCCGTTGCCAGTGTTCTGGTCTATCGTGTGCACGACTTTTGAATGTCAGTTTATGGTTTCTAAATTTCGAGGACAAGTTCCACGACCAACGGATTCAATGGGGAGTTTTCATTTTGATCAGCTTTTGCTCTATATGACGCCCAATGCTTTAAGGATTCTACTTTACAGATTATCTGTGCTGATGTCAGTGTTGTGACATGCAACAGTCTTCTAGCATCTGAAGAGACATCCTATAACAAACAGACACCATTTCAAATTGGGCCTCTTTAGCAAGTGCACATGGCTGCTGATTTCCTTTATCAACATACATTTGTCTACATTAAGCTCAATTCTCTACACGTATTCTATCCAGATAGCTTAATATCACAAAAAAATGTTCACTTACTACATTCAACATGATTATCGCAGAGCAAGAGTTATAAAACAAATAACCATCTGTCACTGTACCCTAAATAGCAATAATAAATTGTTTTCAAATAAATTGTTACTCAATTCTTCTGTAAGAAAATGAGAGCAAATGACCATAATATTCCATTGAGAAACATGGTACAGAGTTTACAGAGGCAGGAATGTTTTATTTTAATTTTAAAAAGGAGTAAAAAATGTCCAAAAATCATTTCCATCTTGTGTGCAGAATTCTTTAGTTTGTGTTTGAACTGAGAAGCACCTAATTAGCGACCCTGTAACTCCTGTGCTAAGCTTCATTTGATAACTGAAATTAATAGGGCTGCAGTAAGCTCTAACCCCCACTTCCAATACATGAACTCAACCTGGCTTTGCACTAAGAACTTAATCAAGAAATGGATAAGGTGGAAGTGGAATTATTTATTTCTCTTGAGGGCTCATTATGAAACACGGGTAATCCAGATCCAATCTATAATGGACCTTTTGGCCCATATTAAAGGAGTGGGGCTGCAGTGGGCAAGTTCAAAATAAGCCAGAGGTGGTTTGTTTCCTTTGCACACATTAAGCAAAGAATTTAATCTCAGACAGTCTGCAGGGATCTGCAATGCAGACGGTCAATAAATGTAACTATAAATGTTATTGCAGTTATTTAACTGGAAAAAATGATTGGATGGATCTAATATCCACTGCCAAAAATTGAATTTTCAAAATAATTTAAAATCCAAAGCATCAAAAATGTTGGACGGTGACATTTCTTGCAGGAATAAGACTGAAATAATGTAAAGGTTTGTAGACGTGAGATTGTGCATTTTTTACTACAGAAGGACTGAAACTAAATTAACGGAGAGCCTACACTGGACATCATTAAAGCCTCATCAGGAAGCAAATGTAGCCAAAATTAAATGCTGATCATAGTACAAATAAGCATCGATACTTGTTGAGGAGAATCATTGCTTTACGGTGTAATGCCCATTGCACATCACAGATCTCCAAATGCCAGAAGTTGAAGCCTGACTCATACTGATCACCGTGATATAACATGATATTAATATTATTGATACTATTCACATACTCCATCACTGGGTGTACGACAAAACCTTCACTGGGCGCCCAGTGATTTCGTGAGGATTTCGTGAGCAGCTGCTCCTGGTCTTTTTTAAGGAAAGGATGACTGGCTGGCTTGACCGCATCTTGAAACCAACTGGATAGCTGGAAATAAACGAGGCATTTGAAATAATGCCGTGTCTGGCAATTCCATTAGGCTTTGGTTCTTTTACAGTGGTGCATAGCAGCTGTCATTCATCTAGCCATTTCTTTGAATGAAATGTGTGTTTTAGGAAGATTGCACAGATTAAATTGATACAACCATATTTTCTATAAATTGGTTTTAAAACAAAGACAAGATTACTTCACTGTGGTACAAAATAATTCTGGTTTTACTAACCTGTGAACTCTTCTCCACAAATGCATGTGTAACCACCCTCTCTGCGACTACATACTCCAGAATTCTGGCAGGGATTTGAGTAACAAAGGTTGATCTCTGTCTCACAGTAATCTCCAGTAAATCCTGGTGGACAACGGCAGCGAAGCCCAGTGATGGGGTGGATGGACCGGAAAAGCATGGAGCCTGAAGCAATGAATGTAGAGGAGCTGTCAAACTTCAGCACCGAGATGCATTTCATGTAGTTCTCACAGGGTTCCCGCAGGCAGACATTGTCATCAAAAGGGAGCACCTCCAGCATAGAGACTGAAGTCAGCTGCATCCGACTCATATATAGCTGTTCTTGAAGCTCCTCTGAGGAGAAGAACTGGCTCTGGCTTCCACCAGGAACCAGAGCAGAAAAACTGACGTTCAGAATGCTCCCGCTGGCATCTGTGTCATTTTGTATGTTGAAAACAAAGATGTCCTCCTGGGGGGCGGACAAGACTGCTGCCAGACCCTCCACAAAGCGGTTCAACGATGGAGACAGAAAGCGTTCCTGAGACATGTTTTCTAGACGCACCGTAATACTGTTGATCAGCATTTCTTCCGTTATGACAATTACTCTCAGCACACACTGTGCTGTCACGCTGTGAATCCCATCTGAAAATGGATAAACAACATAATTCAATTAGCTCAGGAATAAACAATTGGGATCATCTTCTTGTTTACATAAACCTGTTATTTAAAACTTTTCATAAGGACTTGTATATTTAGGATCTTTTATAAATCACCCAAAATGCTTGATAGTTTTCAAGTGGCATTTGGCTAACCCAAATATCCTATGGAACATACTTCCCAATTTTTTCTAATTCTTTACCAATGAAAATGTGGTATCACAGGACACCAAAATCTACCTTAATCATTGACGATATCACAAAGACTTGTAATTAAACATAATTTTACAATTTCATGGCACTACACATAGAACTGTAGACAACCATTATCATTTAGAAATGTGCTACGCAATTTCTGCAACTATCCATCAGCTATGGATTAGTTCTGTTGCCATGATGTTGCTGAAGGTTAAACTTCAGAGAAATAGACCTGCTCTTTTTCAATATGTATTGTATATCTTTATTGTCATTTCCTGAGTATTCACATACCCAGAGGAAACAAAAAAACGTTGCTCAACCAGTGTCCATTCAGTGTGCATTAAAAATAAATAGAAATAAAAATACATGTATCATGAACAAATTTAACACTCTACTAAACATTCAACGGGCGTTCCGATCGGCAGCGGCACAACAGTGGCTCTGCTGCAGTGTGTCCAGGTTGGTGGTTGGTGCGCGATACTTGGCAGGGGGCAAAGTCCATTTAGCAGTCTTATAGCCTGTGGGAAGAAGCTGAGGAGCATCCTGCTGGTTTTGCAGCTAATGCTCCTGTACCTCTTCCCAGATGGCAGGATGGAGAAAATGTCATGCGATGGGTGGTATGGGTCTTTGATGATGGAGATGGCTCTGCTGATACATCTCTTCCTGTATATGTCCGGCAGGAAAGGGAGTGGAACACCAATAATCCTGCTGGCGGTCTTCACAATATCCAAGAGATTCACAATATCCAAGAGATTCAATTTCACACTTCATTTAAATGATGGCATCTCCATCAGCACTGCATTGCAAAAGTAGCCTAGCATTTGTGAATTAGGACCTCAAACATCAGAGGCAAGTGAGAATCATATGGAAAAAATTAAAAGGGTAATCAAAGGAGGGTGGCTAATGCTGTATCTAAGGGCTGCAAAGAAAAACATGGGAACTAAAGACCAGTAAGCCTAATATCTGTGGTGGGTAAGTTAATGGAGAAGACTATATGGGGGAGAGGATATACATATATTTGGAAAGACTGGGATTGAAAAAGATATAGTCAGCCCTTGTGCAGGGGAGATAATGCCTCACGAATTTGATTGAATTTCTTGAGGAAGTATCTGAGAAGGTTGATGAGGGAAGGACCAAAACCATAGTCTATATGGACTTCAGCAAGGTCTTTGATAAGGTAAGCTGCTCTGGAAGGTTAGATCGCATGGAATCCAGGAACAGATTGGAAGCCAGTAAATAATGAGGTGCCTCCGGGGTCATTGTTGGACAACTATATCCAGGGCTCGAAATTAACGGTTGCCCGGGTGCCAATGGCAACTTACAGTCCCGCCAGGCAACTTAAAAGCCATGCCATTTTGCCCGGCTTGGCAAGCAACCGGGACACCCGCCCGCTATCCGTGTTCGGGTCTCCGCTCGGCGCTAGCTCTCGGCGCTAGCTCTCCGCGCTCGGCTCTCGGCTCTAGCTCTCGGGTCTCGGCTCGGGGCTCGGGTCTCCGCTCGGCACCAAAGATACGGCCGCCAAGCACATCATCAGCCGTGGTTGTGTGCATGTGCGGCCCTGCACATGCGCACTGCCACGGCAACTGGTCGGCGTCGGCCACTTTCTCCCTCCCTTTGCATTGTGGAAGTTCTGGCCACCATTGCTGTCCGTTTGCTGCCTTACCGCGACCGCTGAAAAACAACGCAGAATCACTCCCTGGAGCTGCAGTAACTCCCTAGAGTAACTCTTGCTTCTTGGTTTCCTGATCCTCCAAAAATATTCGAAATGGTATTTAAATTGATAGACACACCACCACCACCACCAAACTCCAAACTCTGAAAAATAACAGCCTATTGCATTTTATCTGTTTATTTATTGTGTGTATATATATGGTCTATGGTATATAGACACACTGAACTTTTATCTCCTGCATTATGTTTACATATTCTGTTGTGCTGCAGCAAGCAAGAATTTCATTGCGCTATCTGGGACACATGACAATAAAATTCTCTTGACTCTTGACTTGGACATAAGCAAAAAATGGCTCTTGATGAAAAAAAAAGCTACCTTAAATTTAGTTGCGTCTGGTTGGTACCTATGGTAGGGTGAAGACTATTCCATGCTTTAATTGTGCGGGGAAACTCCATGGAGCAGCCAGCATCACTGGATAGAAAAAATTGGGTGATGTTTCGGGTAGAAACCCTTCTTTACATTTCCTCTGGTTTTAGTGTTTTTAGTTTAATTTAAAGATACAGCGTGGAAACAGGCCCTTCGACCCACCGAGTCCACGCCGACCACCGATCACCCGTACTCTAGTTCTATCCCACACATCAGCGACGTAAGTCAAGAGTGTTTTATTCTCTCACGTCCCAGTTAGAATAATGAAATCCTTACTTGCAGCAGCACAACAGAATATGTAATCATAGTACTCTGTAAACAATGTTATAAACGAGAAAACTAAACTCCATACAGACAGCACCCATATTCAGGATCAATTCCAGGTCTCTGGCAATTTTAGGCAGCAAATTTATGGCCAATGTACTGCCCCAATAGCCTTGAACTGAATTAAAACATACAGTAGCTGTAAAGGGGGACATAGCGTCACTTAGAGATTTAAGACTGAAAATGGATAGTTTCTTTTTTTTTAGTAACCAAAGTTATCAACGTATAATTTTTTGTGTGTTGGA
The DNA here is from genome assembly GCF_028641065.1 of Leucoraja erinaceus. Taxonomy (NCBI): domain Eukaryota; kingdom Metazoa; phylum Chordata; class Chondrichthyes; order Rajiformes; family Rajidae; genus Leucoraja; species Leucoraja erinaceus. Next base: position 32,483,442 of record NC_073392.1, read on the forward strand.
AAATAATATATAGTGGCACAGCTGGTGGACTTCCTGCCTCACACGCCAGAGATCTGTGTTCGATCCTGTTCTCGGGCACTGTCTGTGTTGAATTACACATTCTCCCTGGTTTCCTCCCACATCCCAAAGACGCATTGGTTTTGTAGGTTAACTTGTCTCTGTAAAATTGCCCCTAATGTGTAGGGAGTGGGTGAGGAAAGTGGGATAACAGAACTTGTGTGAATGTGTAGACGAAAATGTTGGAAAAACTCAGCAGGTGAGGCAGTATCTATGGGGCGAAGGAAATAGGCGACGTTTCGGGTCGAGAACCTTCTTCAGACTGATGTCGGGAGGGGTGGGCGTGCGGGAAAAAGAAAGGAAGAGGTGAAACAGTAGGCTGTGGGAGAGCTGGCAATGGGAGGGGAAGGAGGGAGAAAGCAAGGACTACCTGAAATTGGAGAAGCCAATGTTCATACCGCTGGGGTGTAAACTACCCAAGCAAAATATGTGGTGCTGTTCCTCCAATTTGCGGTGGGCCTCACTCTGGCCATGGAGGACAGAAAGGTCGGATTCGGAATGGGAGGGGTTAGTTGAAGTGCTGAGCCACTGGGAGATCAGGTTGGTTATTGCGAACTGAGTGGAGGTGTTGTGCGAAGCGATCGCCAAGCCTGCGCTTGGTCTCACCGAGGTTGATCATACGCTGAATAACCATATTTTTGTTTGGAAGCGGAAAGAGATAATAGGAATTGCATTCATTGCAATGTGTAAGAAGAGATGAGATACTGTATTGTAATTTTGCTGCATGTCATTGTGGTATATATCATATGTTGATTGGTGAATATGTTTAGTTTGTGACTTTATTTGAAGCAGAAATAATATGTGAATGCTTCATTGAGCATAATTCTGACTGGTAACTACGCACTTCGTCCGAGCACATTATCGCACGCGTCATGCAAGCCGTCTTAAATGACCACCTAAACTGTGATTTGGCAACCTAAAAAGCTGCCGAGGTTGCCCGGCTGGCAAAAGGGAAAAAAAGTTAAGCGAGAGCCCTGATATCAATAATTTGGGTGACAATGTGTATGACTTGGTTAGTAAATTTGCATACGACACTTGTATGGTCTCGTAGACAGCGCAGATGATTATGAAGAACTGCATTGGAATTGTGATCAGCTGGATAAATGGGCTGAGGATTGGCAAACGGCATATAAATCGGATAAATGCGGGTGTGCCATTTTGTGAACTCAATACAGGGTAGGAGTTTCAGAGTGAACCGGGAGGTCCAAAGGAGAATTGTAGATCAGAGGGACCTAGGAATACAAGTACATAGTTCCCTGAATGTAGACAGAGTGGTGAAGGCAGCTTAGGGCATGCTGGTATTTATTAATCAGGGCATCGAGTACACTTGGATGTGGTACAAATAAAACAATCTGGCGGAGAGAAAATGGTTGAGGCAGGTACAATAACATTTACAAGACATTTGGTCGTGTAGATGGATAGGAAAGGTTTAGAGGGATATTTGTGAAACACAAGCAAACAGAACCAGCTTAGAGGGGCATCTTGAGTGGTATAGATGGACTGAACGGCCCAGTTTTGTGCTGTAATGATTCTATGACGTTAGGACTAGCGTAGGAAAGGTGAGATTAGACTCATGTGAAGCATGACCAATCTTTGACCAAATGGGTCAAATAGTTTATCTCAATTGGACACTATGCAATTTTGTTTGGCATGAAGCAGAACAAACCACAACTTCCATCTGAATGACATTGCTGAGCATCTCTTGCATTTGCCTCAACTAAACCTCCAACTCTTCTTTTCTTGTTGAATTTTTGTCTTTTAGCTGATAAATCTCTAGAGTGATTTGAATGCAAGCACTTTCAGCTTTGGAAGACAGCCTAATGTATTGATCCAACATTACATGACCAAAGTTAACAAAGAACCAGATCACTTATGTTCAGTCACTTTCAGCTGCTACACTCCTACTGTGAATAAATAGAATAGAATTTGCCTGTTTTACAGTCACCATAGCACTTCAAAACTAATCCTGAAGAACTAGGAGACCGTGTAAGTACAAATTTCATTCAGTGTATCACAATTGTAGCATATGGATTTAGCCCTCTAATTGCTCTCACATGGCAAGCTGAATGTATAATCTCGCATTAAACCCAGGATCGCATGAATGGTGGATATGGGTTGTTCAAGTAATAAAATAATTAAAATTAGTTTAGCTATTCGACTTCGCTAGGTTATTGAAACCCAAGAGATATTCAAACATGCAACTAGGTTATTTATTAGGAGCGTTCCTATCACATCGAGCTCCTGACGTTTGACACAAAATGATTGATTGTTTAAAGAATTACGTTTCACTGTACCTGTTCAAATTGGGATGACAGGTTTACGATGTAATGGGGGTGTCCTGCCACTGTGGACTACAGGAACTTATTTCATTCCTTTCAGCTTTTTCCCCCCCCATGTGAATAGCCATGTTTTTTTTCTTCATCATTGCAAAGAGATTTCCTCACAGAATTGAACAATGTTGATATACAACAGGGCCATTAGATTATGTACTGGTTTCCTGCCTGTCTTTTTCATGTGTCTAGAGTTTGTCCATTCAGATCAGAGCGATTGGAAAAGGATTAGAATTAAACTTACACCAATGTAAAACTCAATATTAATTGTTAAAGCATCATCTTTAAGACCTTGTGGCTTTAAGGCCATCTTAGTTCACTATCTTGAGCTTAAAATATGACTTCAAAATCTTTTAACTTACTCTGGGACGTTTCCTTCCCTCCTCCATCTGAATCCATAATGCGCTGAGTACTATGTCTGAAGAATATTATGACTCCCGTGATATTTTGATATTTAATAAAATCATCATCAATCACTACCTCATAGTTCCAATTTAATACTATAGTTTGGATTCATTTCTTTCTGCTGAAAATGACCTCTTGGTCACAGCTTCATTGTTTAAAAGAGCCTACATTTTGAGTGTGTTGAAAATTGGATAGACTGGACTTGTTTTGTTTGGAATAGGGAAGGTTAACACGAGACATAATTGATATGTACACAATTATCAGGGGCTTGGTTGGATTAAAAAGGACAAAACTCCCTAATTGTAGGAAGTTTTGAGATGAGATAAATAAACATTTTTTCACAAAGCTGATGAGGATAAGGAACTCGCTGCCTGATATCTTCCCTGCACTTAAAAAAAATGCCTGGAGGTGTATCTAGAAAGCTACAGAAGGCTCTCCACTCTGCAATGAACCACTTAGATAATAAGAACATGTACATGTACTGTTTTTCATCGACTACAGCTCGGCATTCAACACCATCACCCCCTCTAAACCAAGTTGTTGCTTGCCGGTGTGCAATTGCATCCTCAACATCCTCATTGGCAGACCACAATCAGTACGAATTGGTAAAAACACTTCCTCCTTGATAACCATCAACACAGAAGTACCTTAAGTGCTCCGACCCCTGCTCTACGTTCTCTATATCCAATGACTGGCGAGCCAAACACAGCACCAATGCCCTCTTTAAATTCACCGACAATACTACTGTTGTTGGCTGAATAACAGGTAATAATGAGTCAGTGGGGAGATTGCTAATATGATTGAATAATGCCAGTATACCAATCTTGCTCTTAACTCTGATTGTCGATTTCAGGATGGGAAAAACAGTGGATCCAAAAAACGATCTCTATCGGCAGGATGATTAGTTTCATCATGGCTTAGTTCCGTTTGATACCCAAGGCCAAACGAGGCTGCAGAGAGTGGTAAACATTGCCCGGTTCATTATGGGCACTGACCTCCCCACCATCGAAAGGATCGACAGGAAGCATTGTCTCAAAGGCAGCTAATATCAAAGAACACACCAACCTCGCCACACTCCCATAATCAGGAAGATGATAACGGAATTCAAAAATCATAACCTCCAGATTCAAGAAGTTGCCTTCCCTGCAACCATCAGGTTCTTAAACACTGCACAGCAATAACCAGAACCTCAGCAACCCTGATCTTCAATGGAATTTGTTATTTTTGCACTACAAACTTTGGTTTTGAACTATTATGGCCCAGTTACCTTGTAATTGTATATTTATTTGTGTATTATTGCTGTAAGTTAGAATTTCATTGTTTCATTGCCAGTACATATCTATCTATCCATATTACTAAAAATCTTATCTTGACCACTTCCTTTCTGCGCTGTATATTGATTTTACAAAAAACGCTACCCTATATCGCTATGATATTTGACCATTTTACTCACAGTCCTCCTCCGCTGAGGCAGCCCCAAAGATTTTTCCGATCGATGATAAATAAAAAAGTTATGAGTGTTTCAAAAAATCGAGATCAGCTGATTGGTCCTCTCGCCTGTCAATCACCACAATGACGGTAATGCCCCTTCCGGGGTGGGGTGTGGGGGGGGGGGGGCAGGACTAAAAAACCCCAGATGCCTGGACGTCAGTCAGTCACTCTGGAAGATGGCGAGGGATCACAACTGTGATTCTAAGCTGTGAATCAACTGAACTGTGAGTCTGCAATGTACTTGCAATAAATGATTTGTTAGCCCTTAATGACAATGCAATGAGTTGTTTGGCAATTTGGTGGCCTGCACTCTGCTTGAAATGCTGTGAAATTGACTTTGGTGGCCTACACTCTGCTTGAAATAGAATTTCAAGGAGTAGCTGTGAGTGAACAAGCAGCCCACCAGCCCCACCAGATCTGCCAGCCCACCAGCCCTGAGTGACTGAGCTGCCAGCCCACCAGGCCTGAGTGACTGAGCTGCCATGAAACAAAGTAATGGAAGGTAGGATTAGATTGGGTACCTCTATTACAAGTGGCATAGACACATTGGGGTGAACAGCTGTCTCCTTTCTGCAAAAATAATACAATTTCATAACTTTCACCTGATACAATTTAAAATACTGCACAGACTCAAAGTCCAAATTGAACAAGATCTTCCCAAATGTCTCTATTTGTGATAAATGTCTCCTCCAAGAAGGGACTACAACCCATTATTTTGCTTCCTGCACAAAGTTACAAAACTTCTGGAGAGAAATATTTGATACCTTTTCCAAAATATTTAAAATTAAATTGGACCTAGATATAAAACTGATCATATTAGGTATGTCAGAGGCCTGCTTTAAGCTAATGATATTTCAAAGACGTTCCTTAATTACAGCCAAATAATGGTGAAAAAATTAATACTTAAATTTTGGGCACAGCCAACAGTCCCCACAGTGAAGATGTGGATTACAGATATGTCCGAGACACGACACTTGGAAAACATTATGCTTGTCTTGGTGGAAAAAGCAGATCAAATTCTTAAGACATGTATACAATTTACTGAATTTTTACAACAATAGTATGGTGAAACACAAATTTAGATTTAAATCCGATGCTACTGTTGGGGGGGAGGGGGGAAGAAAGGGCAAGGTATATCTCCATCTTTTCTTTTCTTATTTATTTTTCTTTCCGCTGCACTGCTTTGGTAGCTCAGGGGTCTTTTTCTTGTCCTTTTCTATTTTATCTCTTCATTTTTTCTTTTCTTCTTTTCTTGCTTTCCGTTTATTTTTTTTAATTTAGGTTATAAGGTTAAAATGAAGCTGTACAATAATTGTATAATTGTAGATGCCGAGCGTTTTATCCTTGTACAATTGCTTCTAATAAAAATAAATTTAAAAAAAAAATAATTAAAAAAATTCATAACTTTCACATCAAAATAAACTAAGTTAGTCCTGTGTTCAGCCTTTATTCCTCTAACCCTTTCCTATCGGCACAGTGGCACAATTGATAAAGCTGCTGCCTCACAGCGCCAGGGAAGTGGGTTTGATCCTGACTTCTGGTGATGGCTGCATGAAGTTTGCACGTTCTTCATGACTGTACGGATTTCCTTTCATAATTAGTTAGCTTCTGTAAATTGCCCCTAGTGGGTAGGGAGTGGATATGAATGTGGGATAACATAGAACTAGGATAATCTAATGTCAGTAAGGACTCCATGAGCGGAAGGGCCTGTTTCCATGCTGTATCTTCCATTCAATTAATGTAACCATGTGTACCTGTCCAAATGTCTTTATAAAGGTTGAGATTGTACGTACTCAAGCATAAGTATTCTGGAGGAAGTAATTGAGGAATATTTTAGTTTACGAAAATAGCATTAGCCAACCATGCACCTTGAAAGAATTTAATCCTGATATTAAGGAATTATTCAATTTGTTTCTTTACTCTAAGGATTTGTAAAGAGATAACCAACAACTTATTTTAAGCCTCAGTGGTCTTAATTTAAATAAGAGAATAACAGAGCTGCATTTTGCGAGTGGAAATAATCACAACTACACAGCATTTGATGACAAAGCAAAATTCTAATTGGCCCCAACAAGCTACAGGAGGTACCTCAAATGGAACATGGAATGGATCCAAAAAGGGAGACCCAGCTGATACTTATGTATGGCATTTAAATTAACCAAATCCAGAGTAACATCCATTCTCAGTGGATATCATAGCAAGATAAGGGAAAAAAAGAATCTGCTATGATAGAAAAAAATGTTGGACAAGAATATCGACCCTAAAATGTTTTGGCATTTTACTTTGTTTAAGATCGATGCTTGCATGTTTTTTATCTTGATATGCTTCCACAAAGAAAAGCAATAACATGTAACTTAAGATATGCCTTGAAACATAACCAAATATCGATTTTTGATTCAAGACTGTATCTCTGCACACAAGGCAGAATAGTAAAACAGGGAGCACAAAAGTATCCTTATTCATTCACAGACACAGAGAGACAACTGATTATAAAACCTTGAATTGGAATTTGAATTAATAATGATGGTGAAATCATCAGCATTTGCATACTACAATGAAACTGGAAGCAATTTCAGGATTTCCACACTTGCATAATTTATGGGAAATTCGTGAAGCTGATGGCAGTGATTAAGTGTTCTTTCATAAGCTGCACTATATTTTATCCATCGCCACTGCAGTAAAAAATAAAAACAGTGAACTGATGAAAAACAAAATCAAAATCAAAAAACTGTGCATGTTGGAAACTTGAAATAAAAAACAAATATGCTGGAAGCACAGTTGGTCAGAGAATCAGTGGGAAGAGAGAAAAAAATTGGCATGTCAGGCCCAGAGACCCTTCAACTCCTGTTCCAATGAAGGGTCCCCAGACCTGAAACATCGATTGATTCTTTCCACAAATGCTGTCCGACCAGTTGAAGGTTTCCAGCATAATTTCATGAGAAATTCTGGTTTATACAGCTGTTCCTATTGTGAAGAACACATGAAAATATTCTGCCTTGCTGCATGAAGTATAACCGATTTTGGAATGGTAAACTCACGCATAATTATTTCATTATCTTATAGAGGTGTATTAAATCATGAGAGGAATAGTTCTGGTAGATGCACAGAGTCTCTTGCCCAGAGTAGGCAAATCGAGGACAAGAGGACACAGGTTTAAGGTGAAAGGGGAAAGATTTAATAGGAATCTGAGGGGTACCTTTTCCACACAGTGGTGGGGGGATGGAACAAGCTGCCAGAGGAGGCAGTTGAGGCAGGGACTATCCCAACATTTAAGAAAACGTTACACAGGTACATGGATAGGACATGTTTAGTGGGATACTGGACAAACGCAGGCAGGTGGGACTAGTGTAGCTGGGACATGTTGGTCGGTGGGCGAGTTGGGCCGAAGGGCCTGTTTCCACGCTGTATCACTCTATGACTATTAGCAAACTATCAGTAATATACTATTTTATACTATTAAAAGTATATTATTTTATACTTTTTTATAAATGTAATTCTACCAAATAAATAATTTAAATATCACAAATTAACCCAAAAATGTTATCACAGCCATCTTTTGGATTTTCTCATCTTCATTTCATACTCCATCAAACATTTGAAATACAAGCTGTAAATTATACATTGATGTCTTTGTTTGCTGTGAGAATTCTTCAATGCAGAAAAAACAATTATTCAGGCTGTGCTCCAAGCCTGATGACATCACAATTACTGGACTGCAGCGGATCCTCTGAACTGACATCAGACATTAACTCTGTAGGAAGGAAGTGCAGATGCTGGTTTAAACCAAAGATAGACAAATGCTGGAGTAACTCAGCGGGTCAGGCAGCATCTCTGGAGAGAAGGAATGGATGATGTTTTGGGTAGAGACCCTTCTTCAGATGTTGTTTCATATGGTGGCTGGAGCAATCCTTCCCTCAGATAATTAAAGAGTTCCCATCTCATATTTGTCATTAAGAAAGATGAGATGCTAATTCAAAATACCGTCACAGCATAGCAGCACATGTCCCAGTATCTCAATTAATGAATTCATCTGTGCATAGACGAGTACAGTTTACATTTTGATAAAGTAGAATGCTCTTAATTAAGGGAACATTGCATTTATTTTAAATCCAGAAATGATTGAAAATGGAGAAGAAAAATATAACTTAAATAAAATGTTGTCTCAGAGATGAATGAAGTGCATCAGTCCCTTTGATGCATTTGAGAACACTAGTGGACACAATTTGCTCTCTCTCTCGCTCTAGAAACATAAGGGGTCACCCATTCCTTCTCTTCAGAGATGCTGCCTGTCCCGCTGAGTTACTCCAACTTTTTGTGTCTATCTTCAGAAAGTAACTGTTTTTTGGAAAAGGGGAAGTTGGTGCCAGTAGCTAGTTCTATGTGGACGTTTTTTTTTAGTTCCATGACCAGCTCCATCATGTCATTGCTGACTGCTAAATCAGGCCAGTGAAATATTGAGATTAATCTTGCTGGGTAGAATCAGGGTTACCAAATTGAAAACTTTAACTTTCATTTTAACTTAGTTTAGAGATACAGCATGGAAACAAGCCTTTCGGCCCACTGATTCCCAGCCGACCACTGATCTTTAGTTCTATATTACCCCACTCTCTCATCGACTCCCTAGGCATTCAGGGCAGTTTACAGAGGCTAATTAAACTACAGACCTCCACATCTTTGGGCAGCGGCAGGAAAGCGGGGCACCAAGAGGAAACGCACACGGTCACAGGGAGAAAGTGCAAACACCGCACAAACGGTACCCAAGGTCAGGAGCAAACCTGTGCTTCTGGCGCTGCACCACCTGTGTGTTGCCAATGACAGATGTCCAAGCCGTACCAATGTCTACTGATTCCACAATGGGACATAGCATATGTCCACACTAATTCCAAATCAGGTATAATTTATTCAGATCCGCCATAACATCAGAATCCTTTAATTTCAAATGGATGTGCTTGTTCGCGGCCCATAGATTTGCAGGCTAAACGGAGCCAAGTCACTTTTTTTAAATAAGTAATTTATTTCTCACCTTTGTAATTTTAATTATTTAAGGTCTTGAGTTTTTAATGTTTTGGTTCAATTTTTTAGTTTATAATGATATTTGATTTGAAAGCTTTGTCTGCAATCAAACTGTCAGGATTATCCAGGAGATTAAGGCTTCAGCACTACTTCATCTGAGGGGTCACCACCCAACTCAAATGAAAAGGTACAAGAACAGTCTTCTGCATCCAACTCACTTGAATAGGGGTGCATGGAGATGAAAAGGTGGCTTCGGTACTACAGTACACATTTCTGTTAATAAGTAGCAGGTTAAGATAAGGAAGGTGAATTTTTTTGTAACAAATGTGTCCACAAAGCAGTTCTGGGGTAAATTATGGATCAGTCCAATGAGTTTTGCACACAGCAGAATGTCTGCAGCAATTCTATTAAAGATGTGGCCGTAAATTGGATCTAACTTGTTGTTATACCGACACCGTGCTAATGCATTGCCTTCAATAGACCAGAACTAGAAAGTGAACAGCTGTGAATCAACAATACCTGTTAACTGCATTGCTACAAATATGATGGAACTATTCATCTCTATTGGCACTTTAGATTCTTCAACCACTGTATTCAGCCTTTGAGTTTACAATACATTACAGGCCCGTACGAAGCTTTTCAAAAAGGGGGGTGGCATGACAGGATTACAAAAAATGTAATGTGAAATAATGTGTGCGTTGCGCACATCATGAGCGCGAAGCATGAAGTCCCTTGATGCCAGGGTCTAGGGCCCGCTTAAGGGCCCTGGAAGCTATGGGGTTTTGGATGCTCTCTGATGCATTCTGAGCCTTATTTTGGAGCATTTTTGCACCAAGTTTATGACCAATATTTCAGAAATGAACAGGAACCTGAGAGGTAGCTTTTTCACACAAAGGGTGTTGGGTGTATGTAACGAGCTGCCAGAGGAGGTAGTTAAGGCTGGGACTATCCTAATGTTTAGGAGACATTTGGACACGTACATGGATAGGACCGATTTAGATCAATATGGGCCAAACGCGTGTGAGTGGGACTAGTTTAGATGGGACATGTCGGTCGGTGTGGGCAAGTTGGGCTGAAGGGCCTGTTTCCACACTGCATCATTCTATGACTAAAAAGTGAAGAAGAAAAATGCATGTAGATAAGTAGAGCAGATTTGAAAGAGGAGTGAAATGTAAAGGCAGAGAGAGGTTTATGGGTGGAAAGGAACATAGGAAAGGAGGGGGGAGAGTGGGCTTGGGCAGATGGGTGAAGTGAAAATAGTCACAAAGTGCTGGAATAACTCAGTGGGTCAGGCAGCATCTGCGGAGAATATGATTAGGCGACGTTTCACAGTGCTGGAGTAACTCAGCGAGTCAGGCAGCATCTGCGGAGAACATGGATAGGTGACATGTCACAGAGTGCTGGAGTAACTCAGTGAGTCAGGCAGCATCTGCGGAGAACATGGATAGGTGACATGTCACAGAGTGCTGTGGAGAACATGGATAGGTGACATGTCACAGAGTGCTGGAGTAATCTGTGGAGCATCTGTGGAGAACATGGATAGATGACATGTCACAGAGTGCTGGAGTAACTCAGTGAGTCAGGCAGCATCTGTGGAGAACATGGATAGGTGACATGTCACAGAGTGCTGGAGTAACTCAGTGGGTCAGGCAGCATCTCTGGTGAAAAGGTATAGATTATATTTCGGGTCAAGACCGTTCTTCAGTAATATTAATGATGTGACATGCATAGACATTCCTGAATGTTACCCAAACCATCGTGAGCTACTTTGTTACGGTGCTTGCCCTCTCCTATAACATCTCTGCTGCCTTGGGTGATGCAGGGCAGGACACAAGCTTTGGGACATGGTGTGAAGCTGTTGCCGTCTGTCCCAGCCTGGTAAAAACCTGGATGGAGTGGATTTGGAGAGGATGTTTCCAGTAGTGGGAGAGTCTAGGGCCAGTGGCCACTGCCTCAGAATTAAAAGACATTCCTTTAGGAAGGAGATGAGCAGGAATCTCTTAAGTCAGAGGGTGGTGAACTGTGGAATTCATTGCCACAGACAGCTGTGGAGGTCAAGTCAATGGACATTTTTCAGGAGGAGATTGATAGATTCTTGATTGATGCGGGTGTCAAAGGTAATGGGAGAAGGCAGGAGAATGGGTTTGAGAGGGAAAGATAGAGTCATAGAGTGATACAGTGTGGAAACAGGCTCTTCGGCCCAGCATGTCCCATCTGCACTAGTCCCACCTGCCCACATTTGATCCATATCCCTCCGAACCTGCCCTATCCATGTACCTGTCTAACTGTTTCTTAAATGTTGCGATATTCCCTACCTCAACTACCTCCTCTGGCAGCTTGTTCCATACACCCTGTGTGTGAAAAACGTACCCCACAGATTCCTATTAAATCTTTTGCCCTTCACCTTAAACTTATGTCCTCTGCTCCTCGATTCACTTTGGGAAAAATACTCAACCATATCTATTCAAATCATGATTTTATACACCTCTATTAGATCATTCCTCATCCTCCTGTGCTCCATGAAATAGAGTCCCAGCCTACTCAACCTCTCCCTATAGCTCTGGCCCTCTAGTCCAGGCAACATCCTCATAAATCTTCACTGTACCCTTTCCAGTTTGATGACATATTTCCTATAACATGGTGCCCAGAACTGAACACAATACTCTGAATGCGGCCTCACCAACTTTTTATGCAACTGCAACGTGACCTCCCAACTTCTATATTCAGCCAGTGAGTGGTTTTGCAGATAGTGAAGATGGTTGTGAAAGATTGCAGCAGGATCTGGATCAATTAGCCAGGTGGGCAGAGGAATGATTGATGGTTGCATGGTTCCTTGAAGGTCGTGTCGCAGGTATATCAGGTGGTCAAAAAGTATTTTGGCACTTTGGGCTTCATCAGTCAGAGTATTGAGTATAGAAGTTGGGAGGTCATGTTGCAGTTGTATAAGACTTTGGTGAGACCGCATTTAGAATATTGTGTTCAGTTCTGGGCACCATGTTATAGGAAAGATGTCAAACTGAAAAGAGTACAGAGATCCCCATCCTGGATCAGTCCAATCAGGGTTGTGTCATCTGCAAACTTGAGAAGCTTGACAGAGGTGTCTGTGGAGGTGCAGTCATTGGTGTGGCGAGAGTAGAGGAGAGGGGAGAGTACGCATCTTGCGGTGCTCCTATGCTGAGCGTTTGCGGGTCCGAGATATGCTTTCCCGCCTCACATGCTGCTTCCTGTCTTTCAGAAAGCTGGTGATCCACCGACAGAGGGGTTCAGGCACAGTCAACTCAGAAAGTTTGGAGCTTAGTAGCTCTGGCACAATGTTGTTGAATGCAGAGCTAAAATCAATAAAACAAAATCCTCGCATTGGTTCCCTGGCGGTCTAGGTGCTGGAGGATGAAGTGCAGGCCCAGATTGACTGCGTCATCCACAGATCTATTGGCCCAATATGCAAAATGCAGATGGTCCAGCAGAGGGATTGTGATATTTTTCAGCTTGGCCAGCACAAGCCTTTCAACGGTCTTCATGACTACAGAGGTCAGTGCGACAAGCCTGTAGTCATTAAGACCAGTAATTCGTACCTTTTTGGGTACAGGGACAATAGTGGAGACTTTGAAGCAGACAGGGACTGGTTAAAATGAGTAATTGGGTGTGAAGTGGTGATTGGAGTGGGGTGCGCGTAGAAGAGCCCAGTCTTTACAGACTGAGGTCGGGCTGTGAGTGGGTGTGAAGTGTTGGTTGGAGTGGGAAAGGGTCCACTCTTTTCATACTGGAGTCTTGCCTTAAGTAGGTGTGAAGTGGTGAATGGGGAGGAGAGAGTGCAGGGTCCATTCTTTGCAGACTGGGGTCTGGCTGTGTTTGTTGGGGAAGGGGTACCAGGGTTATGTTTCTGATTTTCAAACCTGCAGTAAAACTCATTCCGGTCGTTCGTCAGCTGACGATTGTCCAAAGAGCGGGGGGCTTTCCTCTTATAGCTGGTGATTTCTTGCATGCCCTTCCAAACTGAAGAAGAGTCTTTAGCTGAGAACTTGCTCCTCAATTTCTCAGAGTACCTTTCCTTGGCAGCTCTGAGTCCTCTTCTCAGCTCTTTATCGATTAGGCTATCGGCTTGATGTATATTTGATCCCAACCCCCCACCCCCTCCCCCCGATCTCGAAATGGAAATGTTACATCTGTATATAATGATCCAATTAAAATGTGTATTTATGTCACAAACTATGGAATTCATATTTTTCAGTATTGTTATCAAGGAAAAGAAAGCAGTTCCAATTGTTTGTTATTATTTGATATTGTTTAATATTATTCATATGGAGAAAATATAATAGCTCTAAAACCTACCTTAATTTTGCAATCTCACTAAAAATAATCCCCCTTTCCCTCTCCCCTCCCCATCTCTCTCTCCCCTCCCTTCCCCTCTCTCTCTCTCCCCTCCCCCCTCTCACATCCCCCTCTTTCTTGCGGGGGGAGGGGCGAAGATGAAGGTGGCGCGGGCCCAGCGGGCGGTTGGGATGAAGGTGGCGTGGGCCCAGCGGGGGTCAGTGGGGGTGGCGTGGGCCCAGCGGGGGTGGCGTGGGCCCAGCGGGGTTCAGCGAGTGTGGCGTGGACCCAGCGAGGGTCAGCGGGGGTGGCGTGGGCCCAGCGGGCATGGTGTGGGCCCAGCAGGGGTCAGCGAGGGTGGCGTGGACCCAGCGGGGGTGGCGTGGGCCAGCAGCGTGGGCCCTGCGGGGGTGGTAGACCCAGCGAGGGGGGTGGACAAGCGGGGGTGGCTTGGGACAGCCAGCGAGGGTGGCGTGGACCCAGCGGGGGTGGCGTGGGACAGCGGTGGTCAGCGAGGGAGGCGTGGACCCAGCGGAGGTCAGCGGGTGTGGCGTGGGCCCAGCGGGGGTGGCGTGAGCCCAGCGGGGGTGGCGTGTGCCCAGCGGGGGTGGCGTGGGCCCAGCGGGGGTGGCGTGGGGGTAAGATGGTTTGGGCCCCGGCCGCAGGCGAGGGGAGCGGGCTTCGTCGCAGCGGCGTCTAATGTTGGGGTTACAGCCGTTGGGTTCAGATTCAGCCGGCGACGGGAGAACAGAGAACTGTCCGTTTCCTAAGTGGAAACGTTGATATTTTTTTTCCCCCGATTTTAAAACATTTTTTTTGTGATTTTTTCTTAGGAAGGAAAAAAGGGGGGTGCGGTCGCACCCAACGCACCCCCCTTTGGACGGCCATGCATTAGTACATTGAATCCACTAATAATGAAGACCAGACAGAGTACCTTAAAAAGATGTGTCACACCTCTACACTTTACAAAAACAAACAATTATACTTGTTGTCCTGCTTTTTTTTTTAAAGAGAAAGGGAAAAGGTAATCACACCATGCAAGGGGAATTCTTGCAATTGCTACTTTGTTGCAAAAATTATAAGTTTTGGTCTCAGGTTGTCACTTCCCTTTTGTAAGCTGCACAAAGACATTTCTGCATAGTTGCTTAGAGCAAAACCCACCAACTCTGGCAATGTTTCCCACCCCCGAGAGGCAAAGTAGAAGTATACACTGTTCAAGAAATCATATTGTAAAGGATAAATTGCTTCTTCAGAGCAGGATACAAAAACTCAGTTCACAAGACAGCTAACCACTTACATGATAATAAGCATTAAATGGATGTAAAGCGAGTGTGCGTTTAATATAGGCAGGGGTTTAAAGTGCATCTTCGATTTCTGCCTCAAACCTTTTTCAGGTTCAAATAAAATCCACGAATATAATAATAATAAATGTTACTTATGGGCGCCTTTCAAGAGTCTCAAGGACACCTTACAAAAATTTAGCAAGTAGAGGAAACACATGTAAGCGGAATGAAATAAACAGTAGAGACATGACTGGTACACAAATTAAAGACAGAATTCAATTCAAAATACAATATGAGGCTATTCAAGCACAGATGAAAAGGGAGGGGGACGTGGGGCTAAGGATAGGCAGAGGTGAAGAGATGGGTCTTGAAGCAGGACTGGAAGATGGTGAGGGACACGGAATTGTGGATCAGTTGGGGGAGGGAGTTCCAGAGCCTGGGAGCTGCCCTGGAGAAGGCTCTGTCCCCAAAACTGTGGAATATGATACGATAGCGGTGTTTAAGAAGCTTTTGGATAGGCACATGAATATGTAGGGAATGGAGGGATATGGATCATGTGCAGACAAATGAGATTAGTTTAACTTGGCATCATGTTCCACACAGATATTGTGGACTAAAGGGCCTATTCTAAGAAAGAGCTGTGTGAATGCATACCAGGCCAAAATACATAATAACACCAGTCTATCTTAAAAATGCTCATGTGCTTAATTCTACAGAATACCACTTCTTCAAATCAGATTGGCATGGCATTAGCATGATAAACCATTGTTCATGTGGCTTGAACACTTCAATGAACTTTGTCTTTCTTCTTTAAAACCACTCAGACATCTGTGTGGTAAGATATCTTAATTCAAGAAATGGAAAGGTATTCTTCTTAGTTTCATTGTTATCCTGGTCATGGTCATCTCACTCCTTTGATGGGGTGGAAGATTGCAACCTTCACGTGGTCCGCCCTGTTTCGATGAATCCAATCAACTTGGCGTGCACAATCAAATAATATCAAATAGAACAAGTTGTCCTACAATTTTAGGCTGTGCATGCCATTCGCAAGAAAAAGACTCCTTAGATGCTCAGTCAGGTCCAAACTCTGCTCCCAGATTTATACCAACAAAATAACACAATTATTAAAGAATAATTGTCACTTCACTAAGGTACTCCATTCAACAGAATAAGACAGATGCACTAATGTTAAAATAAAGTCTCATCTTTCTTTTGGCCATACATCCTTGTCAAATACTCCAATGTTTTTATACAAAATAGTGAAATATAGAACACAGTTAAGGTAATTTTGCAACAGTTCATAATACATGAAAATAAAAATCCATCCGATAGGCATTACTAAGAAAGCAGCGATCATTCACACGCAGCTACATCACTGAGCTTCTAAATGTTTTGCTGAATTCCTGATTCTTCCAGCTCAAACAACTGTCTGTGACATGTACATTGAGGGCATGGGACTTCATTCAGATGGGCAAACGAAGAATACTCAGCATGAAGAGAACTTTTTGTAACTTTGTCCTCATCATTGTGGTGACTCTTGTGCACATTGTATGCAGAAACAATGTCACTGTACCTAGGTACGTGACAATAAAGTATCATCATCATCATTCAATGCACACGAGGGATATAATGATGGACGATTGGAGTGCCATCAGATCCAGCAGTACAGAGGCTTTGATAAATAAGTGTTCAAGGAGAGATTTGATTATAACACAGTCAACTAACATTTTAGCTGGTGGGGACTGGTTTCCAGAGGACTAGTATGGACATTGTGGGCCGAATGGATTCTTGGACTGGCGGCTCAGTCACTCAAGCTTGTTGTGCTGGCAGTTGACTCACTCACGGCTGGTGGGCTGGCAGTTGGCACGGCTATTCCTTGAAATTCCATTTCAAGCAGGGTGCAAGGCCACCAAATTCAAGTGCAGTTTCATACCATTTCAAGCAGGGTGCAAGGCCACTAAAGACAGCAAGTTATGACCTCTCCCTCCTCCATCTTGCAGAGACTGAACCACGCCCACACTTCTGGGCTTTATAGTCCCTCTTGAAGGGGCGTAACCTTCAGGAGAGAGAATCTCAACATTTTTTCAACACGAATATAACTTTTATTTTTCATCGATGGGAAAAATCCTCTTGTCCTGCGCAGCGGAGGGGGACTCTGAGTAAGATGGCCAAAAATCACAGCCGTAAGTGGCAATGTTTTTTCTAAAATCAATATACAGAACAACAGGAAGTGGTCAAGATCAGACTTTTAGTAATATACTAGACCAAGTGCAGACCCGTTGGGTCTGCTCCCCCAATGGTGTGATCCCACAACCCAATATTCCACCATGCACCCGTCTCCTCCAACGGAACTGAACCCGCTCCCAAATGTAAGATTCCAGCACTCCCCTGCCTCCCTCAGCAGTGGATTGAAAAAAAAATCCAATTTCACCTGCTGCAGCAGTTCCAATTGCAATACCAATTGGCCCTCCCCCTCCTGTTGAAGCACTTGCTGTGATATCCCATTGAGGTGAAAAGTTCAGAATGTTCCTGTCTTGCAACTTTGTTTTGAAGTGTGTTGGAAGCTGATAGGAAGGAGCAGCGAATCAAAAGGCAGAAAGGCAGCAGCAGCCGGACGGACGGACGGCAGGCGGCAGCCACAGACTTTTATATAATATACTAGACCAAGTGCAGACCCGTTGGGTCTGCTCCCCCAATGGTGTGATCCCCCAACCCAATATTCCACCATGCACCCGTCTCCTCCAACGGAACTGAACCCGTTCCCAAATGTAAGATTCCAGCACTCCCCTGCCTCCCTCAGCAGTGGATTGAAAAAACAATCCAATTTCACCACCCCTGCCTGCTGCAGCAGTTCCAATTGCAATACCAATTGGCCCTCCCCCTCCTGTTGAAGCACTTGCTGTGATATCCCATTGAGGTGAAAAGTTCAGAGTGTTCCTGTCTTGCAACTTTGTTTTGAAGTGTGTTGGAAGCTGATAGGAAGGAGCAGCGAATCAAAAGGCAGAAAGGCAGCCGGACGGATGGCAGGCAGCAGCCACACACTTTTATATAATAATAGATAGATAGGTTACAGAATTGTTCACTGAACACTGGATTTCCAACATTTTTTACAACTTTCATCGAATAAAATCATGGAATCATAGAGTGATTATAACAGCGGAGGAGATTGGTTCGTCATTGTACCTGGACTGGTTCTCTACTACAACAACTCTCTGGTTCTATTTCCCAGACCCTTCTGCATTATTGCACATGTTTTCAACTCCCTTGTGGAGGACATATGGAACTTGCTTCCACTACATCTTCAGACATTGCATTCCAAATATCAACCACACACTCTCTGTGTTTTCCTCATGTCACGCTAAATTAGTTTTTTCCCATGATCTCTAGTCCTTGATCCCTCCGTCGACAGGGACAGCCTCCCACTATTCAACTTGCGTAGACCCCTCATCATTTTAGGGATACAAAGTCCTCATTGTGCAAAAGGGATAGAGTATGAACTTTCTGGAGGTAATGGGGGAAAAAGAAATGTGGATACCAATAAGATTTCTGACAATGACACTGAAGATGCAATAACATACAGCAATCAACCCACTCCATGGATATAACAACTTGCTTATATGCTTCAACTCATAGGTTTCATTTGTCAGAATAAGTTGAAATGAACAAGCGCTCCGGACACAGGCTCAGGCTGCAAATCTATTCTTGTTCTTAATCTCACTGGTATTTCTGCTCTCATCTTCGACACACACAAATATTGATATTTTATTACCTGCCAACACAGCACATCAAAAGTATTCTATTTTACTGCAAACAGGATTTGCTGATGCTACAAAAAAAAAATGCTCTGGAGGAATGTACTATAGTTAGCAATGAGTCAATGGATAACAAGGACTTGGTGTGCTCCAACGATCTCTCCTCAGCCATCTCTTCTTTGTGAAAAATGTCACAGTGACCAATTTACCCTGTAATTTTTAGACCTTGATGCCAACAACAATCCCTGTAAATCTCCTTTGTACCCTTTCCAGTGCCTCCACTTTTTACTGTATGTTCAATCTCTGTAGGCTCAATCTCTGCCATGCCCATCCCCATTATTAAGGTGAACATAGCATTCTGGGTGGCATTGTCCACAGAAACGGAAACCAGGACATCCATGTTGAAACAGGATTTTGAGCTGGAGTGGCAGGCAACAATATGATTTGTCTTAAATTGCAATATTTTGTTGGGAGCAATCACCAATCTGGCCCGTCCCATACATGTGGTTGGGCCAAAGGATTTTAACTAGGAGAGAGAGGATTTGGAAATCCTCACCTAGAACTCTAGGTGAGATCCGACCAGTGTTATATAAAGGATCGGCATAACTATCCTACATTTACATTCAATGCTATGAATTATTTACTAATTATTGTCTTCTACAACTTTCAATGACTTGTGAACCTGATAACAAGTGATAAATGCTGATAAATGTGAGGTGCTACACCTTGGCAGGACAAATCAAAATAGGACGTACATGGTAAATGGTAGGGAATTGAAGAATACAGTTGAACAGAGGGATCTAGGTATAACCGTGCATAGTTCCTTGAAGTTGGAATCTCATATAGATAGGGTGGTAAAGAAAGCTATTTGTATGCTAGCCTTTATAAATCAGAGCATTGAGTATAGAAGTTGGGATGTAATGTTAAAATTGTACAAGGCATTGGTGAGACCAATTCTGGAGTATGGTGTACAATTTTGGTCACCCAATTATAGGAAGGACGTCAACAAAATAGAGACAGTACAGAGGAGATTTACTAGAATGTTGCCTGGGTTTCAACAACTAAGTTACAGAGATAGGTTGAATAAGTTAGGTCTTTATTCTCTGGAGCGCAGAAGGTTAAGGGGGGACGTGATAGAGGTCTTTAAAATGATGAGAGGGTAATAGACAGAGTTGATGTGGACAAGCTTTTCCCTTTGAGAATAGGGAAGATTCAAACAAGAGGACATGACTTCAGAATTAAGGGACAGAAGTTTAGGGGTAATATGAGGGGGAACTTCTTTACGCAGAGAGTGGTAGCGGTGTGGAATGAGCTTCCAGTGGAAGCGGTGGAGGCAGGTTCATTGGTATCATTTAAAAATAAATTGGATAAGCATATGGATGAGAAGGGAATGGAGGGTTATGGTATGAGTGCAGGCAGGTGGGACTAAGGGGAAAAAAATTTGTTCGGCACGGACTTGTAGGGCCGAGATGGCCTGTTTCCGTGCTGTAATTGTTATATGGTTATATGGTTAACCTACACCCATGTCTCTCTGCTCCTACATCACTTGTTTTTTCTATAAACCAAAGTCCAACACCTCACATGTCGCCACATTAACTTTGTATACTACACATCTGCCTATTCACTCTACCAGTATATTTCTATTCTATCACAACTCATCATTGGCCTCTTTACAGTTCACACCACTTCTAGGATTTACATCATGGGTAAATTCAGTTGTTCCCAAGTTTAGGTCATCATTATAGATCAAAAAAGCAAAGGTCCTAACCGCAATCCCCAACGAATGCCACTATTCACCTTCATCCAATCAGGAAAAGTACCAAACACCATGACACTATATTACCCATTATTGAGCCAATTCAGTACCTGTGCTGTCAACGTCTCTTCATGCCACATGCTTCAACTTTGCTGATCAGCCGTTTAGGCAGTATCTTAACAAAAGCCTTCTGGAGGAAAATGGATTAAGGCATTTCAACATGTATTTGTTAAGGACAACTCGTGATTTGCCATTTGATAGAGCATTTTGATGAGGTAATGTAGGCAATGTGATGTACTTATGCAAACTTAGCGCGAACTCCGCTTCCGTTTGGTCGTGCTAGACGCATGCAATCGCATGCTGGTGGGACAGGCCCTTTACACTTTGGAAGATCAAGTGTTAAGGGAAAATATATAATCAATAACAAAACCCTTAACAAAAGTGAGATACAGAAAGATCTTGGGGTCCAAGAACATAGACCATGAAAATTGCAATAGAAGTATGATAAAGAAAGTGTGTGGTGCAGTTGGCTTCATCAGTTGGTGTACTGAGCATTGGAGTGTAAAAGTCATGTTGCAGATTTATAGGACTTTGGTTAAACCTCATTTGGAGTATTGTGTACAGTTCTGGTCTCCCCATTACAGGAATGATGTGGAGGCTCTGAGGAGGTTTACTAGAATGTTGACTGGATTCGAGAGTACTGGCTATAAAGGTTGCACAACCTGAAGTGTCAGAGGTAGAGGAAAGACCTGATGGACAAACAGAAAATTATGAGAGGCACAGATATGTAGGCAATCAGAACCTTTTTACCAGCGTGTCAAATGTCAAAGACTAGGCAGCATAGCTTTAAGGTCAGGGGAGCAAAATTCAAAGCAGATGTGCGGGACAAGATTTAAAAAACATATTGAGTGGTGGGTGCCTGGAACAGAGGTGATGATCGAGGCACATACGATAGTGGCATTTAAAAGGCTGTTAGATGGGCAGCTAATGGAGGGATATGAATTATGTGCAGGCTCAGAAGATTAATTTAACCTGACATCATGTTCAGCATTGAAAATGCTGGCCAAAAACTGCCTGTTCCTGTGCTGTACAGTTCAATGTTCTCTGTACCTATTTGATTCCTTACGAGTGCAAGTTTTCATTTTGTCCCTAGTAGGCACCACTCTGCCATGAAATGCCCTTTTACTTCTGGATTCCCATTTAAGAATGTTAACTGTCTAAATCATTTTGGATGAAAACTATGGCACTACAGATTGTGCAACAAAAGCAGCCAAGAACTGCCACCCTTTATGTCAATGGAAATTTGCAGAGGGACTAAAAAAATTACAATATAGATGAAATAAACGAGAATGCTTTGGAAAAATATCTCAATGCATTGGGTAACTGCCTGCATTATATCACACATTCCTGACACAAACACCAAATGATAAGCTCCAAGATAAAGAGAATGCCAGCACTTTACTTTGTCCTTCAGTAATATTTGATCAAAGAGCTTTTCAGTCAACAAAAAGATTCATTTATAATGATAATCTAGCAGCAGAACAACCACAGTAAATAGGTGCTCGTGATATATGGTGTGCAATACAGCCCATAAAATAAAGTTACAGTCTTAGAGACTTAATAATTTACATGTCTTCAGACATATAATGAAACATTCTGTACTTACATTCTCTATAGGGTCTCAACGGAATTGCTTCAGGCAATCACAAACTTTGCAGATTTGCACATTAACAGAATAAAATCTTCATGCCTTGTGTATATTAACTTTATTAGTGACTTTATTTACAACAGTGGGCGTAACTGTTCAAGGCTTCATACAGCTGTAACGTTAATTACCATATGTTAGCTATGAATTTCAGCAGCTGGGGTACTTTTCAACATTGCTATTTAATTTGATTGAATAGTCAGGGAGAGGATTGGAATCAATGCCCTGGGATGGACAGTATTCAAGTTCTATAAATTAAAGCTTCATCTTGACTTTCGGCAGAAGGGCGTCAAGATTAACTCATACTTGATATTGAACGATAATCGCAAAATAAACAAATTTAGAACAAATGAGGAGTAGTTTCCAATATTTAAAATCGGGATGTAATAAACAGAGAGCACTACTTTATAAATAACATACATTGCCTTTATATTGATTGGTACAACATTTGGGAGGCATTTTAATAAAGGAACCGTGTTCATTGCTTTTGTGTTAATGTTGTGTAGCTGCATTGGAGGAAAGGAGAAACACATCTCAATCCCGGTGACATCCTAGGGAAATGGCTCTTATATAGTAGTTGGGGTGATAAATAGTTCCAGAAGTGATGGCCGCCATTAGATTATATTGACCAAGAATGAGAGGGAGACAAGAAACAATCACAATACCACAGAGATATGATACTTTGCATTTCATGAAATTGCTCTCGCTTTATTGGTCTATCTTTACCAGAAGTGTAAAGGAAACTGTTCAATGTATAAGCAGGTCTTTCCAATGAGGTGACAATAATGATACAAAAACACTAAAGGGAATTCCTGGTCATATTACATTTACACCAAGATTCTGTCTGCTTGTCTCTCCGTGGAGCATTTAATCTCGATATGTCTGCAAGTTATTTCCAGGCACAATACTTACTGGACTCCCTACTGCCTACATGGTGTTTGATACTTTTGAGTGTTTAACTTGGAGAGGTATGGGATGGATATCCGGACATTCCAGTGACAATTTAGCTGATTATATCATAGACAGTTTGCTAAATGGGGAAGGTAGAGGAACTTATATTTGACTTTGTGTCACTCACAAACTGGTGAACATTGATCATGAATTATTACAGTTCCTGCTGTAAAGGCTGCACAGAGACAATGCCTTATTTGATTGCATCGCCCTTAAGCAAGATTGACTTTTTAATAAAAGCATCAATTTTAAAACAAATGCGGCTGTGTAGCCTTTAGCTCTGCAAATTACACATGGTTGCAGAAGCACACTGTTGTCAGAATGGTTCTGTAAGTATTAAGGTGAGGAAATGATTTTTGCATTTCAGTAATAATTTTCCAATTAGATAATTATGTGAATAAAATTATCTACAGAGAAAGCACCACACCATTTGGAAATGTAGTAGATTCTATCAAACATTCTCATACCTACCTTTAGATACCTTTAGATTGCTTATCAATTAGTCATACCTGTACACAAATTAGCAATTTGATTTGATGCTCATATATTTTTGAACATTGAACACCAAAATAAACTGCTGGAAATATTTTACTGCTTACTGAGCCAGATAATAAAAAAATATCTTTAAGTTTCGATCTAATACTTTTGTATGAATATCCTTGTATTCAGCTCTACCTCAAGATAGCCAAAGTAGCAAAGTGATCATCAGGAGCACAATCAGCTTAGATGTAAAACAAGGGTCTGGCCACGGTTGTTCTGAAGTTAACGTGAACCAGAGTGCTTGAGGTTTGCTCCATGCTCAACCCAACTATCAATGTGAAAATGTGGCACTTTTCACATAAATAGAGACCAGACATCTCTACTGAAACAGCTGGGTTGGCAGGCCACAATCTGGTTTGTCCCAAATTCCAATATTTTGTTGGGAGTAATTTCCCATCTAGCCCAACTTCTATACACGTAGTTAGGCCACGGGATTCTAATTGGGAGAGAAAGGATTTGGAAAACCTCAACTAAAACTCTGGACTCCATGAAGTCCAATGGCACCAAATCAAACATCAGAAAGAGAACCTCCTTCAGTGCTTCTTCAAAATAGTGTTCAATATAGTCAAATACAATGACTGCAAGGCACAGTGTATTTCACTAACAGCTAGGTACCACTATTGACCAAACTAGCTATGATCTGTAAGATAATTATTACTGTAAGATAATAATAAATATTTTATTACTGTCAGCCTGCGATGACAGTGGGTGATGCAAACTAAAAGTGCTAAGCTTACTTAAGATAATTTTCACAATGAACAATTTCACAAGATGGAAAATGGAAGGAAGATGAAGATTTTAAATAAAAACAGAAAATTCTAAAAATGTATTTGGGTAGGCAGCATCTAGAGAGAGGGTGGGGAAACAGGATTAATGTTTCAGATCAATAATCTTTAATCAGTCAACAGATGTTACCCAACATGCTGAATGCAAATATTTAGATTTCTTATGTCCCCGTGGAATTAACATGTCACCATTTGATTGCATTGTATTCAAGATTTAATTCATCTAAATCAGAATGCAGGAAGGTATTGATTCCTTCCAATAAATACAGAAAAGAAACAATCTAAATGGGTATCAGGTCAAAACTATATTGATTTTTATTTGAATGAGTGGAACTCAAACCAAACCAAAGCTCTTAGAACAAATATGGTTGTTTGCATATATTCACAGCATCATACATATTAAGTTCTTATAAACGATTTTGGGATCAATTGCTCTGGTGTTTAAATCTGGAGATTCAAAGATATAATGGATCCTATATTTAGATAATTGGAAAGAGTTTTCTGAAAATCAAAGTAATTCAAATATTTACAATGCAAAGACTAAAGATACTTAGTCAAGCAGGCGCCAAAAAGGTTCAAAATTAACTTCAGTCCTGCTAATTAAAATAAGCAACATTTGATGTCACTGTTTTTTATTTTAATAGGGACATCCACTGGCTTCAATAGAGTTAAAAAAAAAGCCAAGATACATTATTATTCCTTCCTTAGTGCCCTGTACAAGTCTTATCACACATGAGGGAGAATGATCTGGAGCTTCTCTCTCACGTCCCTGATGAAGCTTGCCTAAAACCGGACAATGCAATTACCTGGGGCTACTGATCAGTTTTCCCCCTCTTTCGAGAATGCTTTGCTTCCATTTCCCATTAGAGCACAGTTTAGATCACAAAGCTAATTATTATGGTGAATAATTAATTTAAAAAACACCTTAAATGATAACTCAGCGGATGAGGCAGCATCTATGGAGCGAAGGAAATAGACAACGTTTCGGGCCGAAACCCTTCTTCAGACTGAAGAAGGGGTTCAGCCCGAAACGTTGCCTATTTCCTTCGCTCCATAGATGCTCCCTCACCCGCTGAGTTTCTCCAGCATTTTTGTCTACCTTCGATTTTCCAGCATCTGCAGTTCTTTCTTAAACATTAAATTATAACTCGATTGTTTCTCTTCCACTCAAATATGGATTCAGATTTTGTCAACCAATATCTTCCCCGTGACAAATCAAAATAGAGTGGCATATGAGAGATTTTTTTGTCTACTTCAAAATTCCCTCCACATACAAAAAATAAACTTGAAAACCACATTCGAGAATCAAATGATTATTCTCATACAACATCCACAGAATCGAAAAGACTCCACAATGATCCAGTTAGTTACTATGCTGCAATATAGGCATGCATTTAGAAATGCGAATTGTGTGTTTTAAACTACAGAAGATTACTGTTAAAGGCCATTTCATAGTAAATATATATATATATTTTAAAGCTTATTAACGACTTCAGTCACCTCCCCTGATTCTCATCGATTCATAGCATAACAAACCATAACAAACATATTCAAAACAAAATTACTAGTTACTAGTAATTACTAGAATTACAAGTTCACACAGACTTCTAATGGTCACTGAAAATTAGACAACAACTACCGTATTTCCCAGCAATGAAGACGCATCTGCATCGAAAACACACCCCCATTTTGAGTTGTTAAATTTTGATAAAAAGGCTGGTGGGACATAGAATTTCTCAGGCTCATAAAAAAAAGAAGAAAAAAAAAGAAAGAAAGTAACAGTTCAATTTGCCCAAGGCTTCCAGATCTCCTCCATTCCGAATGACTGAATGGGTGGGGGGAGGAGGGTGATGCCAGGTGAAGAGATGGTGGGAAAAACGGGAGCACATTGCGACAAGTTGAATAAGTTGTGATCTTATTTAATGACAATACTAGTTCAAGGGACCAATTGGGGGGAGAGTTCCTTTCAGAGCATGTGGGGAGTCTTGCTCGGGTCTGCACGGGCAGGAGCGTTGAGAAGGAGGGGGTCGGGATAATGCCAGCAACTCACTGACTCACCGCTGCCGCCGCATTCTGGGCGCGGAGCCACCACATTGTGGCCGGGGAGGCAAGTAGCTCGGGTGGCTCAGAGCTGCCTCCGGGACTGGACAGCGAAACCGGCTGCCACCTCAGTGCCTTCTGCCAGCCCTTTAACCTCTGGCAGTGCTCTCCGTCTGAATACCTCTCTCCTGCCGCTCGCCGGCCTCCCTCATGTCAACCGCTTCCCGCAAATCCTTAAATACCAGCTGCCGCCGGGAGCAGGACATGGCCTCACTTGCTGCGCTGGGTGAAACTGCATGGCAATCACTGCCCGGTCTGTGTCTTTCAAGAGCAAAGATCATAGAGTGGAGCGGGTCAGCGGGCGATGGATAATAAGAAAGTGGGCGGTGGAACTTACTCCTGTGTCAGCGTGAGTAACCTCAATTGATCGTGCTGACACAGGAGTAAGTTCCACCGCCCACTGTTCTGTTATCCATCACCCGCTGACCCGCTCTGCTCTATGATCTTTGCTCCTGAAAGACACGGACCGGCAGTGAATGCCAGTGCAGCAAGTGAAGCCAAGTCCTGCTCCCGGCAGCAGTTGGAATTTAAGGTTTTGCGGGAAGTGGCTGACATGAGCGAGGCCGGTGCCCGGCAGGAGAGAAGTGTTCAGACGGAGAACACTGCCAGAGGTGAGCGAGCCGCCAGAAGGCACTGAGGTGGTGGCCGGTTCTGCTGTCCGGTCCCGGCGGCCGCTCGCAGCCACCCGAGCTACTTCCCTTCCCAGCTACAATGCGGTGGCTCCGCG
This sequence comes from Leucoraja erinaceus, assembly GCF_028641065.1. Classification (NCBI taxonomy): domain Eukaryota; kingdom Metazoa; phylum Chordata; class Chondrichthyes; order Rajiformes; family Rajidae; genus Leucoraja; species Leucoraja erinaceus. The sequence goes on from NC_073392.1 coordinate 32,510,645, forward strand.
CCCGGAGCGCCGCAGCAGCGGTGAGTGAGTGAGTTGCTGGCATGATCCCCGACCCCCTCCTTCTCAACGCTCCTGCCCGTGCGGACCTGGGCCAGACTCCCAACACGCTGTGAAAGGTACTCTCCCCCCCCAGCAGCGCTGTCCTTTTACAGTCGCTTCCCACCAGCTGCAAGCAATGACGGATAGACTTGGCTATCCCTCAGTACAGCAACATCGTTCTTGATGTTGCTGTACTGAGGGATGGCCAAGTCTATCTTTCTTGGCTAACAAACTAACCTTCGGCCTCCAAGATGCAGGTCAATTTTCACGCCTTATTTTTGGGCAAAAAAATGGTGTCTTCATTGCCGGGAAATACGGTAAATTATAATCAAATTTAAGCTTTAGTAAAAGAAAAATAACATTGAGAATTTGATGGCAAATTCTCTTTTCTCCCCTAGTTGGAGGAGACAACCGAACAATTATGGCCCTGGAAACATTATGAGGAGATTAGAATGACTATTTTCTTTAAAAAGAACTGCTACATGCATTTTGACAAATTGTTCAACCACCACCAAGTGTCAAATATTTTAAGGCACAGTGAATTTAATTAGAGGGTGCAGTTCCTCTTACTGGCACAAACCTATACTTATGTTGAAGACACACTGCTAGAGATGCTATTTAGTTAGATTTCTGGCTGCATTGTGATCTTATTTTTGTTTTTAATTTACGTATTTCAAGCGGCGTGCTATTTTACAACTGCGACAGAAAGGAACGAAGCATAGGAAAATCTTAAAAATGTGCCACAAAAATTACTGGGTAATCAAACATTTATATTGCCCACAGCAGCCACAATTTACAATGACCTAAATTACTGCAGTGGTGTCATTTAAAAAAGGCAGACTGCTATTGCAAAAGTTCATATTTCTTTTAATCAACTGCATATTGTAGGCTTTGCACTTGTTGAAATATGTTACCAGTCACTGGCACAAATTAAGAAAAAGAACTGGCTTACGTAAAATAACGACAGTTCAAGAAAATGTATTTTTCAATGCAGTTCTTACTGCCTGCAAATAGTTATACTTTACTACTTCTACCCATAATTGTCTATCTTGTAGGCAAAGCAATTTAGCAAAGAACCAGTTCATTGACTCATCCAACTTGTTCAGCGGTAATTCAGTCCAACATATTTGTGATATGCCCATTTATACAATAAAAATAATTCATGATAAACCCACTTCATAGTTTATATTCTTTTTCATTATGCAATTTTTCTAACTCGCCTAATTCCTTTTCATATTATTGCTTCTGCCTCAATACACCCACATACAATCCAACAATCCAAGTGTGCTGTTTACAGTGCATTCAGAAAGTATTCAGACCCCTTCACTTTTTCCACATTTTGTTATGTTACAGCCTTATTTTAAAATGGATTCGAATTTTTTTTTATCATCAATCTACACACAATACCTCAGAATGAAGAAGCGAAAACAGCGGTTTAGAAATTTTTGCAAAGTAATTTAAAAGAAATAACTGAAATATTACATTTACATATGTATTCAGACCCTTCGCTATGACACTTAAATTCGAGCCATGAAGAAGGAATTGTGAAATGAATTTGCCAGCAGCGATACACTTAAAAAAAGAACACACAATACACAAGAGAATTTAACACAAACATTCTTCACTGTAGTAGAAGGCAACAAAGTTCAGTCAGTCCTCCTCCTTTGTTCATCCGTGGTCAATGCCATAAACCCTCCATAGTCGCCACTACGGACGGCCAGATGTACAGGCCCCCTCGTCGGGATGATCAAAACCCCGAAGTCGGGATGGTCAAACATACTCCGCGGCTTGGAGCGCCCGAATTGGCGCTTCCATACCGGAGACCATGGCTTCAGGATGTTATAGACCGCAGGCCCTCCCCCACCACCCCCTACACAAGACATACAAAGAGACACCTAAACTAACATTTGGACAAATAAAAAATAAATAAAAAAGTCGAAATAACGAACACACTGCTGGCAGGGCAGCCAACCCGTAGTGCCCCCAACATATGAACGTGTGACATTATTTTTAACTTTCCTTCAATCATCCAGTAAAACACTAATTCACAGAAAACGCCCGAATTTAAATCTTCCTTATGAATCCAGTGAAAGGGTTTGTTACAGACATCAGTAAAGGGCAATGCAAGAAATTCAATAGGTAAGGTATATGCAGGTTAAAGCAAATTCCTACCAAACGCTTGTAAATACTTGCATTTCCACTGCAGTGTGAGCCAAACGGATATCTTCAATAAAAACGTGCATTGCACTTTGATTTAAATAATGCATCCTTCATTTCTGGTCTGCTTCTAATTGTGAGCACATTTACATTATACAATCTCAAATGATCGCAGGCAAAGCTATTAACATTGACTGGAAGGTGAGATGGGCATTTAACTGTTTTGGAGTTGCTTTAAAAAAGAAAAAAAGTTCTTTTGAAGCTAAACTGACAGTCCAAGCAGCCGCGTTAAAATTGATCTCTCAGAAAAATGTTTCAACGAGTAACAAGGAATTTATTTTATACAACGTAAGATTTATCCTCCAGTGGGGAGGTGATTGATAAGTGGAGAGAGAATTAACAAATTGTGCAGCTTCCCACTTCAGGGGATCACTGAATGTACTTTTAGATTAGGCTGCACACCTACCTTTTTGGGCAGCAAAAATTAGTGGGAAACCTGAAGATAGATAGAGCAAAACAAGAAAGAATTTGATAGTACAGTGGCAAAATGTATGTACCTTGAGAATGAATTATGTAGAGAAAATAATAATAAATTAGATTTTAAAAGGAAAAATAAAACTATATCAAGCAAGCCAAAAAAACATTCAAAACAACAGTATCCTAATAGTAGAAATTGACTTAACCTGACTGAGAAAATTCTAAATGAGTTTCGAAGTGGCTGCTGGAAACACAGAAAAATATATTTTCTTCAGATCTATTCTTAACAAATGGATGCTTAAATGTGTCAATCCTGACGTTGTTAGAAATATTGTTGTGACACATAACAACTTGTCACTGTCAGAAATGCACTGCCTTTCCATTTTCAATTACTTTTTTTGGATTGATGCATCAAAAAAGAATTCCTTTGTTTTATTAGACTATTCCTACTGGTTTTGAGTAGAAATGCGAATGCGTAAGAGTGCTAACAATAATGCAAAGAGATGAAGTATGGTGCAAACATGGAGGATCCATGTCAATCAGATTATGACTTCCAACAAGGATGCGCTTTTACAAATTGTCTAACCTAACCAAGGTAGACAACAAGTTACTGTATTTTATTTATTACCATCGAGAAGCTAAATCTGTGCTTTGGGCACCCAAATGTTTTTTGGTGGTACAAATTGCAAATTTCAGTCCTCTTCATGTGGAATTGAAAATCAAATTCATTTCATTCAGCCTTTAAAGGCGACTGTTATAATGCAAGCAACAAGTACAATACCTGCCTAAAGATACATCTCCTATAATCTTAACTCGCAGTGGAAAAATACAGTCAATATTCTGATAGCCAAGTAGGCTCGGTGGAGTCATACAGCAAAATGTCTTGGAGCAGATCTATTCTCCATCAATATTCACACTTTGACATTGAGGTTCAATCACCAGGTCTTTCCAGTCTCTCAAACTGTACTAACCTGCTATCTGCCTTCGTAATAGACTAGTTTCATTGACATTTACAGTAAAGACTAAGTGATTAGTTTATGGAACCGCTCACCACCCTGCACTCATCAAGTGGAAAATGTACAGTTTTCCTGCAACCAACAATATTTACTAGAGCAATGAGATTTAAAAATCCCCACATTTTCTTTTTTCCTGCCACGGATATCAATTATTTAATAATTTGATTTGCGATACAAAGTAGAGAAAAATTGATAAACATAATTTAAAGTAAACAACTTGGATGCAAGGCTATCTATAGACAGAACATTTATTTTAATAGCCACAAAGCCAAATCCTTTGGGGCTTGAAAAATAACACTACAAGATGAGTCCTTGCAGATTTTTGAAATGCTCACTTGAACTCGATAATAGTTTTATTTCTTTTTAATATATTATTGTTCTCAATTTTGTCCATTTTCTAACAATAATGTATTTTGTATAATATCTTTGAGAGCAAATAAACCTCATACACTTATCAGATGATGAACAGGAAACAGATGTTGAACCAGGAGTGACCACAACTCAGGCTAAGAAATGGAATTGAAGTGAACTTTTACAATGATTCAGAGGAAAAAGAATTCCAGACAGATTTTTCTACCCACGGTTAAATGTTCAATTGCCGTGCAGAAAGAAGGATAGGAAATGGGATTGAACAAGGTTACAGAGATGTATTGAAATCATATTTCACAAATCTAGTTAGAGTGAGTTGAGCTGAATGGATGTAGGGAAACCAATGGTTGGAATGTATTTAAATGACATTTAATGACAATTTAATATAATAATCCACAAGGTTATACAAGATAAGCGCAGAATTGGAAGGAAGAAATCTGGCTGAAATTCCAAACTGGATACTGGGCAGGAAAATAAAGGAATAAGTGGTCATTTAGAAAGTTAATTGTTATAAAACTAACAATAATTTGCTTTGATTCAAATCTTCCCTTCGTTGTAATAGAAATTGTATTAAAAAGTTATAATTTAATTAACAGGAATTGCTGATATCATTTACTGTTAGCATAGTAGAGAATAATAGCCCTACATCAGTAAACCAGTGTTCAGTTGCATAGTGGGCCAAATGTAGGCCAATCCGTAAATGGCAAGGCAGGACTATACACTCGTACAGCATACAGAACCATTGACAGTACTTGGAATCTATTTTGGGAGCAAAACAGGTCAGCGAGCAGGCAGCTGGACTCTTGGGTTTCTACAAATGTAAATAAATCCTGTATAAAATTCAAATGAGTTTAGTCATTGTAATTAAACAGGCGTCAATTCAAAATATGACAACGCATTCTACTTGTTCTACTTGTTGACCTAAAAGGAGCAAGGTTGCACAGCCATCAATGTGTTATTAATGTACTGATGTATGTATAGAATTGGCTCGTTAATAGTTTCAGATTTAACCAAAATGAGTATCTATGAAACCAAGGATAAATTATATCTACACCAAGATAAGAAAATTAACTGTCAGTGATGTTGTCAATTGCATTTATACTCAACATTTTTGTTCGGAAAAAATATTTAATGGAATCTAAACTAAAATATGTCTAACAGTTATTCAAGTTGCCAAATATTGTTTTTTTTCTATTTCCAAATCTTTGAGGTTTTGGCTGTCAGGTACCAATAAGGTCACATGCAAAGGTACACAAAAAAGCTGGAGAAACTTAGCGGGTGCAGCAGCATCTATGGAGCGAAGGAAATAGGCAACGTTTCGGGCCGAAACCCTTCTTCAGACATGCAAGTCACATGCAAGATGGTTGCCTAATCAAACAATGCTGGCTTGAACATTTTTGAGATGGCATTAAGTACAAGTCTTGTTCTTTGATATAGTTTACACCTATTTTTATGGCTGAATAATATGTATCTGATACATTGCAGCATTACTTGGTTTGAGCAATATGTTCTCCCTGCCATTTCAAACAACTGTTTGGATGCTCCAGTTCACAGGGGGCACTTACAACACACAATACAAGTGTCTCCTTTCTATAAATATTTAATCATTCATGCCTATAAAATTAATAAATGTCTCAGGACAGGAAACATTTACCAATAATGTTATGAGAGTATAAAGAGCAATTGTTCAGAATGATTAACTTCTGTATGTATACTTTGCTGAGTTCTACTGCACAGGTAATGAGGTCTGCATGTTAAAGAGCTGATCAGTTTGGAACTGAGTATCAATCGGAGCAGTTCACTAACCGAATAGCAAACTGACATAGCTACATTCCCAACTCAGGATTATGTGATTCAAAGTTCAAGAATTATGAAAATCAAAACTACTGCAGACACTGGGTAACTGAAATTAAATCAGAAATGTTGGCAACATTCAGCAGATCTCTGGCAAATTAATTAATGTTTCAGATCCAATACCCTTCCGTTTCAAGAATTATGTCCCTCTACTACTTTCCTATCCCAATCCCTATCTAGTAAAAAGGCCTGTTTCCGCACTCTATGACATATTTCTATTACTATTATCTCACTGCAACTGATACAGACTGAAGTTCTATATGCACCATACTTATTCTGACTAGCACTTTATTACTTTGAAACCAAGTTCTCACACTCACTTCTACCACCAATGTTTTCTCCTTGTACCAAAACCTTAGAAATTGCATATCTTTCCTCAATTCTTCACCTTTAAACAGGAACAGGCGCTTCACCAAACATGCTGCAGTTCAACTAATCTCCTCTAGTTGTACATGCATTTTACTTGTCCCCCTATTCCTCAGAAGTTTGAGGAGATTCAGCATGTCGCCAAATACTCTATCGAAATTCTACAGGTGTACAATGGAGAGAATATTTATTGGATTTATCGATAATTCGAATGCTCAAGAATGCCGAACGTTGCCGTATGTGATAAACAATGTAATTCCCTTACAGGTATGGACCTCCCTACCATAAAAGGAATCTATAGGATGTGCTGCCTAACAAAGATGGCTAAAATCATCAAAGACCAACACCACCTGGCCAAGCTTTCTTCTCATTACTACCATTGGGAAGATGGTACAAACGCCTGAGTACCATTACCTCCAGGTCAAGAATTACTTCTACCGATTAACTATCAGATTCTTGAACCACCTTGCACAACAATAAAAATGAACCGCTAGTGACTTCATAGTACTATGGTGGCTCCACATACTTCTGATGTTGGCACTAGAGTGAGGTAATTTATTGCACGTTTACTTCTTCTTGTTATTGTATTAGTGTGCCATAAGGATTCAAAATCAATTTCAAAGTTTGTTTTTTCAAAGTTCTCTTTAAGGCAACAAGAAATAAATGTACAATAAATTATCAGCTATCTAAATAAACCACGCTATCATGGTGCCTGCAAAGGTACAACAAGTGACTTTCATTGTTCCGATCCACATGACAAATAAACACTTGAAAACTCTTGAAATAAATCAAACAACTCACTGAAGTAATCACAGAGAGAGGGAGAAATCAGAGAGAGAATCAGAGAGAGAGAAATCAGAGAGAGAGAGAGAAAGAGAGAGAGAGAGAGAGAGAGAGAGAGAGAGAGAGAGAGAGAGAGAGAGAGAGAGAGAGAGAGAGAGAGAGAGAGAGAGAGAGAGAGAGAGAGAGAGAGAGAGAGAGAGATCAGAAGAAGAGAAATCAGAGGAAGAGAGAGAAATCAGAGAGAAAAAAAAATCAGAATCAGAGGGAATAAAAAAATCAGAGAGGGAAATCAAAGAGAATCAGAGATCAGAGATTATGGAGAAAAAAATCAGACAGAGGGAAATCAGAGAGAGGGAGAAATCAGAGAGAGACAGAGAGAAATCAGAGAGAGAAATCAGAGAGAAATCAGGGAGAAAGAAATCAGAGGACAGAGAGGAATCGGAGAGTGGAATCAACTGAATCAGAGAGAGGAATCAAATGAATCAGAGAGGATCAGAGGAAAGAGAGAAAGAGAGAAATCGGAGAGATAAATCAGAGAGAGAGATAAATCAGAGAGAGTGAAAAATCAAAGAAAGACAGAGAAAAAGATCAGAGAGAGAGAGAAATCAGAAAGGAATCAGAGAGAGAAATTAGAGCAAGAAATCAGAAAGAAAAATCAGTGAGAGAAATCAGAGGGAGAGAAAGAGAGAGGGAGATAAATCACATGTGGAGAAATCAGGGCAGAAAGAGGAAGATCAAAGAAAGATCAGATAGAGAGAGCAAAGTCAGAGAGGGATCAAAGGAATCAAAGAGGAATCAGAGAGAGAGCGAGAGAGAGAGAGAGAGAAATCAGAGAGGGAAAAATCAAAGAGAGACAGGGATCAGAGAGAAAGGGAGAAAAATTAGAACGAGAAATCAGAGAGAGAAATCGGTGTGAGAAATCCGAAGGAGCGAAATCAGAGGGAGAGAAATCAGGGGGGAATCAGAGAGATCAGAAAGAGATCAGAGAGAAAGAGCAAAATCAGAGAGAGAAATCAGAGAGAGGGGGAAATCAGAGAGAGAGAAATCAGAGAGAATTAGAGAAATCAGAGAGTGGAATCAAAGGAATCAGAGAGGAATGAGAGGAATCGGAGAAAAAAGAGCGAGAAATCGGAGATTAGAGAGCGAGAAATCAGAGAGAAATTAAATGGAGCAAAATCAGGGAGAGAAATCAGAGAGAAATCAGAGGGGTGAAATCAGAGGGGGGGAAATCAGGGGGAGAAATCAGGAATGATAGAGATAAATCAGAGAAAATCAGGGAAAAATCATGATCAGAGAGAAATCGGAGAAACCTGAGAGAAAAGAGAAAAAGAGAAATCACAGAGAGAAATCAAAGAGAAAGAAATCAGAGATCACACAGAGGCAATCAGAGATCAGAGAGAGAAAATCAGAGAAATAGAGAAATCAGAGGGAAATCAGCAAGAGAAAGAGCGAATTACGATAGATCAGAGAGATAAATCTGAGGGAAAGATAATTCAGAGATAAATCAGAGGGAGAGAAATCACACAGAGAGAGCATAGAGAAATCAGAGAAAGAGAGAAATCAGAGATATCAGAGAAAAATTGGAGAAAGAGAGAAATCAGAGAGAAAAACCAGAGAGAGAAATCAAAGAAATAACAGAGAAATCAGAAAGAGAAATCAGAGAGAGATGAGAGAGATCACAGAGAGAAATCAGGGAGAAATCACACAGGGAGTAATCACACAGGGAGTAATCACACAGGGAGTAATCACACAGGGAGTAATCACACAGGGAGAAATCACACAGGGAGAAATCACACAGGGAGAAATCACACAGGGAGAAATCACACAGGGAGAAATCACACAGGGAGAAATCACAGAGAGAAATCACAGAGAGAAATCAGAGAGAGAGAAATCACAGAAATCACACAGAGAAATCACAGAGAGAGAAATTAGCTTACTAATTTTGTATAGTATTCTGGCAAGTGGAAGTTGAATATAGGTGGCACACAAACAACAACGGCAGCTGTATTTGGCTGCTTATTTTAAAGCAATCTGCAATACATCATAAATGAGTGAAAATAACAGCTTTGAGGTGAGACAGGTGAAGAGCACAGGTTGTTTTACTAATTAAGTACAACGTTTATCAGAATATGGAAAATAAGCGCTGCTGTGGAAAACCTATTAATGTACACTGACTTTTTAGCAAATAGTTTGTTTCCCATGCATATGTCACACCACTACAGTCATCAGCAAAAACACTGTAAGAGACCACAGTTTACATATTAAGTTTAACACTTCCCTAATTTAACATTTGCTGTTTGTAACTAGTTTTGAACTGCAATTCCCTGACAAAACAAACGTTCACTGCCAATTCTGAATCCTGATATCCTTATGGCAGAGAATGGGGCCATTTGGCCCAATCTGACTCCTTGGATATCTTTCCATTCAGCCCCATTCGCCATTGCCCTATAGAATATATTTAAATAACTGCTGTTTAGAGTGGTGAGGTTCCTTAACATTTTCTTACAGTCAGCTATAACTTTGGTACCTGGGTACAATTCCAGTGTAAATTACAAGCATAAGATACAGAAAAAACTAATGGAAGTTAGAAATTGCACTGTTTTTCTGAAAATGCATAAAGGCAGAAGTGGATTTATTATCCAACCTTATTTGTTGCAAAATGATAAGGACTGAGTTTAGCACAGTACAATAAACAGTTTAAGTCATTTCAAAGAGTACAGAGAGAATGTGATGAACTCTAAATTTGAAGCACATCAGCCGAGACCAGGTAGAGGAAGAATCCTTCACTCATGAACTGGGCTTTCATAATAGTTCAGTAACTTAAGCTTGTTCTAACATTCACCAAAATTTACAGGATTTTATGAATTCAGTTTTACCAACACTCATAATGGAATGTCAATTTCCTATTTTACACCTCTTTTCCAATACATCATACTGTTATCAGTGACACGAAAACATCCACCACATAAATATCCTGAGCTTACCCGTGACCGTCACTAACATAGATGCCACCAGTGGCCGATTGTTGTCCAGCGTCCGACTCAGCCGCAGTTCTCCACTTGTTTGGTTCAAGATCATCAAGCTCAGCTCATTTCCTCGTTCAAATGTGTAGAAGAGTCTATCAGAAACATCAGGATCATAGGCTGGGATCTTCCCAATTACCCCTGCAGGAAAGGTGTTTGACTTATTGGATATGTAGTTATTGAAAATTATCTGGAAGTTCTTAAGAACAGGGCTATTGTCATTCTGATCAATCAGAAGAATGTGGACGGTAGCTCGGCTCACAAGGGGAGCGGATGTTGCTTGCACAACAATTACGTACTCGGATCTTACTTCATAGTCCAAGTCAGTTAGAGCTGTGAGTTCTCCAGAAAAGATATCCATCTGCAAGATCTCTGGAATGTTGCCTTCCACAATTTGGTACATAATTTGTGCATTTGTTCCCTCATCTGGGTCAGTTGCAGTGATCTGTCCCACTACTGAACCTACAATACTGTTTTCTTTTACAAACACCTCAAATTCATCAGCAGGAAACACAGGTGCATTATCATTGACATCCAAAATATTGACATGAATGTGAACTGGTGTCCTGCGCACAGGAATGCCCCTATCCACCGCATAGGCAGTGAGATCATATATTGGAACAGTCTCACGGTCCAGTCTTCGGACAGATCGAATAATCCCAGATGTTGGTTCAATGGTGAAGTCCCCATCCCCGTCTTCCCCATTCTGGAAGGTATATTGTACCCTGCCGTTAGCATGGGCGTCACGATCTGTGGCTGATATCTGCAGGACACTGGTAAAGGGTGGGGCGTCTTCGGACACTGATCCGTGATACTGAGGATTTATAAACACTGGTGAATTATCATTGACATCCTTCACCATAACTTCAACATAGGTAGTATCAGATTTCTGTGGAATTCCATTGTCTTTGGCAGTGATAGCTAAAGTATATGTCATCTGATCTTCATAATCAAGTTCTGTCTGCAATGTTATAGCACCTGAATCGGGATCAATTCGAAACTGAGGAATGTTATCCTCCAAGTAGTAAGTAATCCTTGCATTCTCACCAACATCATCATCTGTAGCACTAATTACCACTACAGTACTCCCCACTGGGCGATCTTCATTGACATTTACTGAATAATGTGCACTCTGAAACACTGGTCTGTGTGTATTGGCATCTGTGATGTTAACATGTACATGACATGTATCATGAAGTGTGCGATCAGAAGCTGTGATTGCTAGTACATAGCGCCTCTCTTGTTTGTAATCCAAGGGTAAGGCGAGCGTTACAAGTCCCATGCCGGCTTGGGTGCTAATACTGAAGCGGTTTCTTGTATTTCCACCTGTGATCTGATATGTGACCACTCCATTCACATCTCGATCCACTGCAGTCACTGTTAGTACACTGGTACCGACTGCAGCATCTTCATTCAAACGGATAAAATATTCTTTCTGAGTAAATTCTGGACGGTTATCATTGACGTCCATCACTGTAATAGTAACACTTGCTGAAGCAGACAGAGATGGAGATCCATGATCCCTAGCTTCTACCCCGAAGAAATAATGTTCAACAGACTCACGGTCCAGTTGTGCACTCACTGTGATCCAGCCTGTTCCACTGTTGATCACGAAAGGTGTGTCTGAGGCTGTGTCTATCAGTCTGTACTCCAAGCGGGAATTTTCACTGTAATCAGCATCCACTGCCTGGATGTGAATTACAGAGTATCCAAGAGGTGCATTTTCAAGTACGGACACTTGAAATGGGGTACTCACAAAGATAGGGGCATTGTCATTAACATCTACCAACTGAATACTGATCATTCCTGTGTTGTTGGATAGCGGAGGACGCCCAGCATCCTGAGCACGAACACGCAAGGCATATTCACGCTCCACTTCAAAATCTAAATGTGTCACTACCTCGATCGAACCGGTAATACTATCTATGGAGAACTGCCCCCTGCTATTCCCACTAATTATGTTATAATGGACCAATGCATTATTGTCCTTGTCCATGTCTGTGGCAGTGACAGTCAAGATCTCTGTATGTGGTCTGATGTCTTCTCTCACCTGGACAATGTAGCGCTTCTCACTGAACTGTGGAACGTTGTCATTTTCATCCAAGACAGTTATGTAAACTTTTACTGTGGCACTCTTTGGACCAGGGTCTTTACCTTGGTCATTGGCCTCTACAATCAAAGCATATTTCTCCATGGTCTCTCTATCTACAGATCCACGGGTAGTGATTAAACCAGATCTGGCATCAATGTCGAAAACGGCATGTGACGTTTGCTGGTTCATAAATCGATACCTGATATTGGCATTGGAAGGAGAGTCTATATCTGTGGCTCGGAGCTGCAAGATCGGGTAACCTTCTTCTACATTCTCCCGAATGGTTTCCCTGTATTCGGCTTGTTCAAATACTGGGTCATGGTCATTGGTGTCACTCACTGTAATAGAGATCATGGTAGTGGCAGAAAGGCGAGGAATTCCGTGATCGACAGCAGTGATTCGAAAATAGTGCAGATTCATGCTCTCCCTGTCCAGGACTTTGCTGGTAGAAAGCAGTCCATTCTGGACGTCGATTGTGAAATAATCCATTGACCTACTATCCATTAACGAAGCCATAGAGTAAAAAAGCCTTCCAGCCTCTCCAGAATCCGGGTCCGCCGCAGTAATGGAGATTACAGGAGTCCCCGGAGGCTGGTTCTCCGCCACCTGAACCTGGTAATTATATTGCGGGAAATGAGGGCGACGATTGACCGATCTACGACTTCTGGCTAACGGCAAAGAAAACACGGCTCTCTTCCCCCGTTTGACAATTCTGGGATGAAATAGATGGTGTTGCATAGTTTTCGTGAAGTTTAACTGGAGGAGAATACCGGAATCACTTTTACAATTACTCCTCGGTCTAATCCCAGGGAGCCGAGTTTTCATAGAAGCTTTGGTAGGTCTGTAAAACTGGAAACTGAGCAATGCTACACAACTGGGAAGACAAGAAACGTTTGCCTTGGACAAACCCCAGTAGTTCTTTGTTCTGTTGTCCGGATTGCAGCGACTTTGAACAGAAGCTGTTTCTCCGTCTGTATCGGGAGCTGTCCACGCCGCTGTTGGTGCTGAAATATCTTGATGCTCGCAATACACTCCGGGCCGCGAGCACAGATTTGGAAAGCGTAACAGGCACGATTTAAAACATAGATTGCGGTTTTGTGGACGTAGAAAGCGACAAATGAACGGCTTCAAACAACCAATTTTACTTTCAATTAAATGCGATTTTGACCATCTTGTCCAGCTTTGAACAAACCGACTCATACACAGGTTCACACATTGATTCATGCGTCGGTGCGGGCGATGGGCTGAAACGTAGTTGGTGCGCTGAATCTTTTCCTGCTCTGTGCAACATCTGTCCAGGATTTTAGCCATAACTGAGACGTGGCATTGACAGAGATCATGTCTGGCGCTATTTAGAAGCAAATTTAGACTTTGTTTGAAACTCTCCCCCAATTCTCTCTCCTCGTTCTCCAGACACTCGCAGGCTCCCACGACACATCGGCTCTTCCAAGTCACCTCTACGCAGTCCCAGGTAACCCCGTCGCTCACTCCCGGTCGGATGTTCGACTTGCTCTTGTTGCTGTGATGGTTTGGAAACCGGCCGCCACACAGTCTCCCCGGGCTATTGTCCCAGCCCTGGCAGAGTTGGATGGAGAGGGGCTGGCGGGCCAGGACGTTTGCCATGAACTCCGGTTGCCGGGGGTGTGAGCGCTCCTTCCTCTCCCAGGGCAGCGAGCAGAGGGTGTCCTCGACTGGCAATGAGATGCTGCGGACAGCCCGGCAACAAGGCGACACTTTCCACACACTGATAACTCGGCGGCTCCTCGCCTCTCGGCTGCCACAGGCTCCGGCGACAAAGTGAAGGAACAAATCTTTTCCGCTGCTCCTTTGTGCGGCTGACCGTCCGCCTCGCCTCTCAGCCTGGGGGCAGCGGATCCAGGAGGCCGAGCAGGCCCCGGCTCTGGGGCTTCTCCTCGGCTTGGCCGGACGGCAAGATGGGGCGCCCGGCCACCATGGCGCCGCCTGTCCTCCCTCTCCCTCTCCCTCCCCGCCGCTCCGGGGCCTCAGCGTCCCGCTCTCCGCGGCGGGCAGCGCGAACAAAGGGCTGAGCGGCAGCAGGATGAGGAGAGACAGGCGCCCCAGAACCGCCGCCGCCATCACCGTCCGTCCCTCAGCCTCGACGCTCGTCCTTCCGCCGGCCCACGGCCCCGAACCGCCCGCTGCTGCCGCCGCCGCTCAACATCCACCTGCGCGCTCTCTCTCTCTCTCTCTCCCTCCCTCCCTTCCCCTCAGCGCCCGCCCACCCTCCCTCGCTCAGCCTGTCCTCGCCATCGCGCCGCCGCCGCGCATCTCCTCATCGTCGCTCCTCTCGCCCCCAACATGGCGCCCGCTGCCGGCGCCAGCCAGCGTCCGCTCGTCGCCCCTGCTGCTGCTGCGGCTGCGCCCCCACTTCCGCCTGCCTCCTGTGACCATTAGTGGAGGGGGGGAGATGCGGGCGCCGCCATCATTGATACTGGCACCGACTCGAGTGGGACCCAGCCAACACACTATGTCAGTATCAGAGTGACTCGAGGCTCGTCTAGAGCCATACAACACGGAAACAAGCCCCTCTGCCCAAACCGTCCACAACCTCTCCAAGCTAATCCCACTTGTTCGCGTTTGGCCCATCTCTCTCCATCAACCTTTCCTGTCCACGTACCTGTCCAAGTCTCTTTTAAATCAGGGGTAATTGGGAAAAGGAGGTGAATGGGGTTGAGAGGGAAAGAAAGATTGAATGGCAGAGTAGACTTGATGGGCCGAACGACCTAATTCTGCTCCTTTAAGTTATGAATTGTTTATTGTACCCGCTTAACTAACGTCTCTGGCAGCTGGCTAATGTGTCCAAACAAAGCTAATCCCGTTTGGCCCATATCCCTTTAACTCTTTCCTATTCATGCACATGCCGAGGTGTCTTTTAAATGTTATTATACAACCTGCCTCAACTGCCTCCTATGGCAACTTGTTTCATACACCCAGCTCCCTCTGTGTGAAAATGATGTCCCTCAGGTTCCTATCTTGCCCCTCTCACCCTATACATATGTCCTATATAATCTTGATTCCCCTAGCCTGCATAAAATACACTATGCATTCACCCTATCTCTTCCCCCTTGTGATTTTATACACCGCTCTAAGATCACCATTCAGCCTCCTGCATGCCAAGGAATATAATCCTCGCCTGCCCAACTCTCTTTAAAGCTCAGTGCCTTGATTACCAGTTTCCTACTTAACTTTGATTTTTAAAAGAAATGGTAAATATTACTGGGACCAGCGTTTTAGCTCAAAGAAAAGTCACAAACAACATAGCATTTTCCATATTATGGAAAGTGTCATATTCACCTAGACATTCCACGGTCGCTTTCTGTTTGGGAATAAAAGGTGGAACATGGGGACTGAAAAAGCAACGGCGAGACAAAAGTGTGAAAACGAATACGGCGTCTCAATGTTTAGTAAACCATATTATTTTAAACGTAATCCCCACAGTGAATTGATGCCGCCCGGATCCTCTGGGGGAACTAGGAGTGACAATAAATATTTAATGTTTATGCAAGCGTCACACAGTATATGAAAATAAATAGAAATATGAACATTGGTGGATTTTGTGATGGATGTTAGCACTTAGCAGCAATGTTTTCTGTACTCCAATATTCAGCCAACTATTTTTTTTGCAATTCCAGTAGATAAGAGGTTAAACAGTGTAAGTATATTGCCAGAAAGAACAGGAGACGTTAGGTAGTCAGAGTGCAAGAATGTGCATGATGTACGATCAGTCTTCGCTGCTAGATTTTGTACGAAGAATTGCATGCAAACGCGCTATTCTACTGAGCTGGTTTACGCGAGCTCTCCTCTCCTCTCCTCCTGCTGCTGATAGCCACCGTCTCTGCTGTTACATCTGCCGCCCCTTCTGCCTGCTAGCTGTAGGTTCTCCTCCTGCGAGTCTTCCCACTCTTGCTGACTAGTGTGTGCCAAGTTTTCTCAACCTTCTGCTGCTCTCATGCTTCTGATTTTACAATCGCCACACCTCCTCTCTCAAGCTCTTCTGTTAATGCCGTTCCTGCTGCCTTTTTCAACGATTTATCTGTTCTTATTGCTAAGCGTACTTTTAGTTATCCTAAACCGAAACGTCACCCATTCCTTCTCTCCAGAGATGCTGCTTATTCCGCTTAGTTACTGCAGGTTTTTTTTGGGGTCTATCTATTATTACATAGCAGACTATTTAGATTTTTTTTCCAAATTATTCCAAATAAAGTGTGACAATTTGAAAGTTTCGTGATCACGCTGGTAACCTCTACCCCCGAAGTAAGTTCAGCATAAAGCCCAGTGTACTCGGTTCTTTAAGGAGGTATTTGAAACTAGAAAGGGGAGAAACAAGTGAGCATTTCCAAAGTACTAGATTGTACACATAGATACAGATAAGGAATAAGCTGCAGAGTAGTGCTTGAAGAATCCAGGAATGCATGGTCGGAGATGATTGCCCAGGTTTATGCAAAGCGTGAAGCCATCTATGTCAGGGATAAGAATCATAAGAGGAGACAAGACAATAAAAATTGATTTACTCTAGAGTGCAAAATTATGATATTTTTAAATAATTGAAATTCATGTTCTATAATCATTCCCAAATCACCTGGTTTGTATGAAGGTCTCAATCTACCTTGAAGCTGTTCATTCTTCTAGCTTTTATTTGTTGAAGTAATTCTGTACCATTTGAAGCCTGGCCACTCAAAAGCAAACAAAACAGAGTTTATTTACAAATAGAATTTGAAACAAAATGCAGCAGCTTATCCATAAAACAGGATAACAAAAATAGTATGAAAATTGTCACACAAGGAATTCGAACTTTATCTGTAAACACAAGTTCCAAAGAAAATTAAGAGGGAGAAAAATAAAAGATTTTAGAAAATTGATACTAGATCAGAGAGATTGAACGAGTTGAGGCATTTTATTTAATTAAAAGACATAGGAGTCTGCAACGTTGAGAAAATTAGAAAAAATGTGAATGAATGAATGAACCAATAAGTTTATTGGCCAAGCATTCACATACAAGGAATTTGCCTTGGTGCTCCACCTGCATGTGACAACATGACATACAGCGACGGTTAAGAATGACACATAAAACATTATCAATTAAACATGTGAATCAAATAAAATACAAGAGCAAAAGGAGGCTACAGATTTTTGGTTATTGAGTAGAGCTACTACTCGTGGAAAAAAAGCTGTTTTTATGTCTGGCTGTGGCAGCTTTGACAGTCCGGAGTCGCCTTCCAGAGGGAAGTGATTCAAAGAGTTTGTGGCCAGGGTGAGAGGGGTCAGAGATTATCTTACCCGCTCGCTTCTTGGCCCTTGCAGTGTACAGTTCGTCAATGCAGCCAATAACCTTCTCAGCTGATCAGACAATTCGCTGTAGCCTCTGGATGTTGTGCTTGGTGGCTGAGCCAAACCAGACCATGATGGAGAAGACAAGGACAGACTCTACGATGGCCGTGTAGAATTGGACCATCTTTGCCTGTGGCAGATTGTGCTTCCTCAGCTGCCGCAGAAAGTCGAAAAGATGGAAATCTGAAATAAAACATGCTGGAAACATTCAGCGGATCAGGCAGCATCTGTGGATAAAGGAACAATGTGAAACTTTCAGGTCAAAAACACCTTCATCAGATTGATAATTGTTTTATCTCCACAAGATGTTTACTAACATGTCCAACAGGAAAATAAGAAGTTTTTGTTTGCATGATAAGAATGTGGAACCTAAAGCAACCTAGAAGTAAATTAGATGAGTGCACAACAGTAATGTGGCTGGGAATATATGCTGAAAGACATTTGCTGAAAGACAAGACATTGGAGGGTGGATGGAATGAACGAGGACTTAATTACAGTATAAATACAATCTAGTTAGTCAGGATTGCCAATAACTACACTATATGTTTTATGTTATTCCATATAACTTTGAACACTTTTAGCTGTTCTAGGCTCCATATCCTAGGAAGGATGAGCTAGCACTGGAAGGGCTCCAGTGGAGGTTTACGAGAATGATTCCAGGGATGATGAGTTTAACATATGAGGAGGGTTGAATGGCTCTGGGGCCTGTATTCACTGGAATTTAGAAGGATGAGAGAAAATCGCATTGAAATCTACCGGATAATGAAAGACCAAGGAAGAATAGATGTGGAGAGGATGTTTCCAGTAGTGGAAGTGTCTGAGACCAGAGTGCACAGCCTCAGAATAAAAGGAAAGTGTAGGAAGGAACTGCAGATGCCAGTTTACACTGAAGATAGACACAAAATGCTGGATCTCAGAATAAAAGAACATACAAGGAAGGGACACAAGGAAGAATTTCTTTAGCCATTGTGGTGAATCTGTAGAAATTAATTGCCACAAACAACTGTGGAGGTCAAGTCAATGGGTATTTTTAAAGCAGAGATTGATAGATTCTTGATTAATAAGGGCATCAAAGGCTAGGGTGATAAAGTAGGAAATGGGGTTGAAAGAGAAAATAGATAAGCTATTGAATAGTGGAGCGGACTCGATGGACAAAGTGGTTTAACTTTGCTCCTATGTCTTCTGATCTTCTGATCTTTTCCAAGCTGCAAACATTAAAATATGCGGCAGATTCAACAAACAAATATATAAATTTAGAACAGAACTAAGGCACTCAGTCCCTCAAACCTGTTCCACCACTTAATAAGAAGTTTTTGTTTGCATGATAAGAATGTGGAACCTAAAGCAACCTAGAAGTAAGTTACATGAGTGCACAACAGTAATGTGGCTGGGATGGATTTACGAAAGGTAAATCATGTCTGACGAATCTTATAGAATTTTTCGAGGATGTAACTAGTAGCGTGGATAGGGGAGAACCAGTGGATGTGGTGTATCTGGACTTCCAGAAGGCTTTTGACAAGGTCCCACATAAGAGATTAGTATACAAACTGAAAGCACAAGGCATTGGGGGTTCAGTATTGATGTGGATAGAGAACTGGCTGGCAAACAGGAAGCAAAGAGTAGGAGTAAACGGGTCCTTTTCACAATGGCAGGCAGTGACTAGTGGGGTACCGCAAGGCTCAGTGCTGGGACTCCAGCTATTTACAATATATATTAATGATCTGGATGAGGGAATTGAAGGCAATATCTCCAAGTTTGCGGATGACACTAAGCTGGGGGACAGTGTTAGCTGTGAGGAGGATGCTAGGAGACTGCAAGGTGACTTGGATAGGCTGGGTGAGTGGGCAAATGTTTGGCAGATGCAGTATAATGTGGATAAATGTGAGGTTATCCATTTTGGTGGCAAAAATGGGAAAGCAGACTATTATCTAAATGGTGGCCGATTGGGAAAGGGGGAGATGCAGCGAGACCTGGGTGTCATGTACACCAGTCATTGAAGGTAGGCATGCAGGTGCAGCAGGCAGTAAAGAAAGCGAATGGTATGTTAGCTTTCATTGCAAAAGGATTTGAGTATATGAGCAGGGAGGTTCTATTGCAGTTGTACAGGGTCTTGGTGAGACCACACCTGGAGTATTGGTACAGTTTTGGTCTCCAAATATGAGGAAGGACATTATTGCCATAGAGGGAGTGCAGAGAAGGTTCACCAGACTGATTCCTGGGATGTCAGGACTGTCTTATGAAGAAAGACTGGATAGACTTGGTTTATACTCTCTAGAATTTAGGAGATTGAGAGGGGATCTTATAGAAACTTACAAAATTCTTAAGGGTTGGACAGGCTAGATGCAGGAAGATTGTTCCCGATGTTAGGGAAGTCCAGGACAAGGGGTCACAGCTTAAGGATAAAGGGGAAATCCTTTAAAACCGAGATGAGAAGAACTTTTTTCACACAGAGAGTGGTGAATCTCTGGAACTCTCTGCCACAGAGGGTAGTTGAGGCCAGTTCATTGGCTATATTTAAGAGGGAGTTAGATGTGGCCCTTGTGGCTAAGGGGATCAGGGGGTATGGAGAGAAGGCAAGTACGGGATACTGAGTTGGATGATCAGCCATGATCATATTGAATGGCGGTGCAGGCTCGAAGGGCCGAATGGCCTACTCCTGCACCTAATTTCTATGTTTTCTATGTTAATAAGAACACCTCAACTTTGCATTTCCACTAAATATATATGATAACCCTTCACCTCCTTGCTTATTCAAGTATCTATCTACCCATGATTCAGTGATCCATATTCATTTCATTCAATTTGGGCAAAAGGTGGTGCCCCAGACTATCGTGATAATGGCACTTAGTTTCTTACTTTACACAGGTAGTGAGCACATGAACAATGTATTGGCAAGTACACCCTCACAGTGAATTGGTTACTTCAGGAGAAATTGATATTCCTGAATCCAGAATCAGTTAGACTGCATAGGGAAACAGTGCAAACAATGAACTGAAACGTTCTAACAATGTGACAATGAGGGGGTATCTTACAGAACATAGATGGCAGCCTTCTTAATGAAGCATATCGCTGCCAAGACATTGTATTTAGAATGACTTTTGAAATTCCGATATTAGCTGTGTCATCAAGCCAAAAGGGAGTGGTGTGATGTCAGGAATGTATCAACATTAAGTGAATTTAAATTTAGAATGGAAGGAAATATTCTGAGGTCATCTTTTGTGTGTCTCTTGGAAGATAGTCAGAGGCACAATTTTTAACTACATAATGGTCAAATTTGTTGAAAAACAATTTGAGGGAAATGATGACGAGAACATAAGTGAAAATAGGTTGCTCAATTTAAAGTATGAGGTAGAGATTGTGCATGTCTGAAGAGAACACATTATTACCTGGTTTGTGTAATGGAGAAAGCATAGATTGGTGTGTCAGAAGTCTATATGAAGAGATAAATGTTGCCATATTATAACTGTTGAGAACTAGGTCTTCATTTCTCCTTTATTATCTATTACTAGGACTGAAATGATCCAATGTAGGCAAAATATCACTATAGCTGTTTCAAGACCAGAGAGTTAAATGTGCTTTATTGCCGTATGTACTGAAATGGAACAATAATATAATAAACAGAAAAAGTTCAATAAACTAAAAAATAAATCATGGTGCAAAAACGAAACAAAGCCCAAAGTCCTTAGTGCAACCCAGGCAGTGAAGCAACTAGTCAACATGCTCTCTATGTTACGCCTGTAGAAGTTCAAGAGTATTCGCTGACATAACTAATCTCCTCAATCTTCTGAAGAAGTAGAGGTGTTGATGGACTTTCTGTATATTTACATCTAAATAGCACATTGGATAGTTATTTCTAAAGACAGACCTCATTTTCTATTATATGGCTGTAAAAGTTAATGAGGCACCTTATTAATTGGACACTGACAACAACAAATAATAAAAGATACTCGAGCTTGGAGATATTTTGCTTTCCTTAGAAGTCACAGTGTGCACATCAACCCATCCATGGAATCCTGCTACAGCAGGGTATATAAGTTAAAGCAGTAAAAAAAGGTTATGAAAAAGGTAGTCAATAAATAATGTGTGCCTTTTTCTTAATTTTACCTGATAAGATTTCCACATATGTTGAAGCATATTTGTTAAGTAAATATTAACCGTCTAATCAATTCCATTAATTTTCACAGCTCCTTCTCAATGCTCATTTTAGTATTTCGCTTTACAGCAGGAATGGTAAAACTGAGCAACTTGAAGATCAGGGGAGTGGCAAATCGGAACAGACTGCAAATTCTCAATGGTCTCACCATTCCCACTCACAGCTCCCAAGCATTGTGTGTGAACAGGCGGCAGATTGCAAATGCCTACTTAGTGAAAGCTCAGCCTAAAATGTTAAATAATTCAGCAAGGAAGAAGAAGTCTTGACATCAAAAAATTATGGTATCAATGCAATACCAATTAAAAAAGTAAACCAGTGGATCTATTATAGGATCTCTAGAGTATGACACTATCACTCTAACTCATACATATGATGGTACTTTTTTTGTTTTTTTGCCTTTTTATACTGGGAATTATTTCCATCCTACATCTTCAGAAAAAGGACTGTCATTTTATAATAAAAAAATTCATAATGTATTACAGAATATTAAACCTTATCTGTGCCCAAAAGCCCACTTAAAGCCCATGCATACATCTTTGCCAAATTTGATGGAAAAACAATGTCAAGATAGCTTGCCAGTTGCACCCTGAGCATTGCTAGTTATGACATAATCATTGCTTTTAAATACACAATTATGATTAACTAAATTATTTGCTTCCATGTTTTAAAGACAGCTGAACATGGAGATACAGCAAGGAAACAGGCCATTCGGCCCACCAAGTCCACACTGACCATTGATACCCATCAATGCTATCACACTATCGACACATCAGGGGCATTTTTTTTTAAAAGGTCAATTAACCTATAAACCTGCACATCTTTGGGATGTGGGAGGCAACCGGAACATCCAGAGAAAACCCACACGGTCACAGGGAGAATGTGCAAACTCCACACAGACACCATCCGGATCAAAAAACAGGTTTCTGGCATTGTGAGGGAGCAGCTCCACCATCTGCATCTCTGTGCCATCCTACAATGAATGGTAAGACGTAACCTGTGACATGGTGCTTCAAACATCTGACCTAGAGCTCAGTTTCTTTGTAAAGTAAATGCTTTCATTTAGTAGCACTTAATTAGATTATGGGTGATGATAAAAGGGCAATTTGACTGGCTTCTGATACATGAATTGTTGCTCTGAATTGAGAGCCTCTTCTCCCTGTTAGAAATAAAGGCAGTGAAGAAAAGCACAAATAATCGTATTATTAAAAATAAAAAGAAAGCTCTTATGTAATAATAACAATTAATTCAAGAGAGGTGAACAGTAAGAGTCAATTTGTGTCTAACTCCTGCTTAAACAAAATTCAGATTATATTTTAAACACCAATACATGCACACCTCTTCATTCATCAACTCTATGATATAATAGGAATTAAAGAATCATTTGTGTACAGTGACGCAGCAGAAGAGCTGCTGCATTTCAGCACCAGAGACCTGGGTTCGATCCTGACTATGGCTGCTGTCTGTACGGATTTTGTACGTTCTCCCTGTGACCACGTGGGTGTTCTCCAGCTGCTCTGGTTTCCCCTCACATACCAAAAATGTGCAGGTTTGTAGGTGAATTGGCTTCTGTAAATTGTAAATTATCCCTACTGTATAAGATAGCGTATAAGAAACAGTATAAGATAGTCTATTGGGTGATTGCTGGTCGAAATGGAATCAGTGGGCCGAAGGCAAGAGCAGAACTCGCTATCAAACCATGGAGGGGACGGGGACACAAATTTTTTGGCGGCCACGCATGCATGTGCACACTCACACACACACACGCGAGGCTTCGAAGGCTCAATCCAGCGCTAAAAGCGGAGATTTTTAAATTGAGATCACAAAAACTTGGGGGGGGTGACCCCCACCCCTCAAAACATGGGGGGGGGACGTGTTCCCTCTGGCCCCCCTGGGGTTTCCGCCCCTGGCCGAAGGTGTATCTCTAAAGTCTAAAATCATTTGCTCATGAGCAAAAAGAGTTACAAATGTGTTTGGGGATTCAATACCGGACCATCATTTTTTATCACAATGCAATATCTCTCAACTCCTGCTGGCAAGAGAACAACTTAACTGTCAAGCTGTCATTCTGGAGAAAGAAAGAACAAATATTTACAGTGAAACGATTTGCTGTGAAAATGCACAGAATAAAATATTCCAGCCTGTATCAAGAGTTCTTTTTCTTTTTTCCTTTCATTTGTACTTTTCTCCTGTGGGTGTCTTCGTGACATGTGCCATTCCACAATTAATAGATTGGTAAACAATCTGTTCCCGAACCACTGTTCAAGTCCGCTACAAGCGGGAATATGCTAAGATCAACCCAGAGCCACTTCTCTGTCTATTATTCTCTCTCCTTCTGGGAAATTTCTTCACTTTGGCAAATATCCTAACTTTCTCAACCAAGGTCATGAAAAGCATTGAGTGCAGCTTTGTGCAATAAATCAGTTTCTTCCTGCGAAATGATATAGTGTTTTATTCAAGCCAGTATACACGCTCATTCAGAAATGTTGGAGAGAATCCCACAACAATTCTCACACAGATTTCTCCTCTCATCTTTGTGGGAGGGAGTTTGACACTCTGGACGTCCCCCTGCATAGCATGAAATCCCATTCAACAAAGAGACTGCTTTGTTTATTCACTGATGCAATCTTTCCATTTCCTTCTCCAGCCTCTTCCCTCCCAGTACATGTGGCTTATCAAATCTATCTGATAATTGGCTAGAAATGGAAGTTGGGTCCCGAGCTGAACCGTCACCTATCCAATGTCCTTCAGAGATGCTGCCTGAGTTACTCAGCACTCCAGCGCTTTGTGTTTTCCACAAGATTCAAGCATCTGCAGTGCAAGTCAAGTCCTAGTTTGCTCTCCGACTTGTGTTTGTAGCTTTTTTTAGCCCGAGAGAAGACAGAGAGGGATGCCTCAAATAGCTTCTGCATGCCTGAAGGAAGCAGGGTTGCTTCTCTTCAATGCCTGGAAATATGGACGGGTGAAGGCTATTTAATGATGCAAGATCAGGGTTGACTGTGAATCTCACTCAGTAAATGAATAACTTTCTGATACCCGAAATTTGTACAATGGGCACCAGGTGATGTTCCAATGGATGGGAAGTGCTCATGTAAGGACATGGACCTAATACAAACAGATTGGATTAATGTCGATAGACAAAAAGGATGGCATGCACCCTTTTCTATGCTGTAGAACTCTAGATTCTATTAAATAGGTTCTCAGCAAGGAACCTATCCCTCCGGTAAGAAAGACAGTAAGGAAGATTAATGAGGAGAATTTCAAGGCAACATCGCAGTGATTTACCATAAATAGAGAAAGCCAGCTCTGAACATTGTGTGCAAGGGGTGCAACTGTTTCTACTTCATGTAGTGCATTCTAAAATAATAAAGAGGTTATTGCTGCTGACATATGGTTTATAAAACAACCCAGGAAATCCTGTTGCTCACATCTGCTTTTTTGGGAACATTAATCTCACTGTGGTTGAATTATATCCACATCATGACATTTACACCATCATTCACCATTTTAGACACGCTTTTTACTCAAAACAATGTTAAAGTAATCAAAGCCCACGACTGTGGTAGGATCTCTAATACTGTGCATTAATGTATCATTAGTAGAACATAATGTAAAATTAAGTTGTCAATTTTGTTGAGTAATAAGTAGACAGATGAGAATGCAAAGTCAATGAAAAATATGTACTTAGAATAGATGGCAAAAGGGTGATTACAGATATGTCAGAGAGCAACTTGAGAAATAGTGAACAGGTGGGAAAAAAATGAGTTAAAAGTTTGAAACAGCAAACACCCATCAACAAATATCCATGATAGACTTAACATTTCCTATGACAGGTAGTGATGATACCGCCCTGGAGGAGGAGAGGAGTTAATAGATCTGTTTACTATTCCTAGCTAAATTAGAAACATATTCTGTTTGAACCAGAACAAATCTCCATGGATACAGATACATTGTTGTTTCATATGGTAGATACAAAATGCTGGAGTAACTCAGCTGGACAGGCAGCATCTCTGGAGAGAAGGAATGGATGATGTTTCGGGTCGAGACCTTTCTTCAGATGTTGTTTCATATGGTGGCTGGAGCAATCCTTCCCTCAGATAATTAAAGAGTTCCCATCTCATATTTGTCATTAAGAAAGATGAGATGCTAATTCAAAATACCGTCACAACATAGCAGCACATGTCCCAGTATCTCAATTAATGAATTCATCTGTGCATAAACGAGAACAGTTTATTGATAAAGTAGAATGCTCTCACTTAAGGAAACAATGAATTTATTTAAAATCCAGAAATGATTGGAAAATGGAGAAGAAAAATATAACTTAAAATGTTCTCAGAGATGAATGAAGTGCATCAGTCCCTTTGATGCATTTGAGAACACTAGTGGACACAATTTGTTCGCTCTCTAGAAACATAGGGGTACAAAGGCACAATGGCACAGCAGGGCAGTACAGTGGCACAGCGGTAGAGTTGCTGCCTCACAGTGCCAGAGACCCGGGTTCAATCCTGACTACCGATGCTGTGTGGAGTTTTTAAATTCTCCCTGGGACTGCGTGCATTTTCTCCAGGTGCTCCAGTCTCCTCCCACATCCCAAAGGCTGACGGGGTTGTAGGTTAATTGGCTTCTGTAAAAATTGCCCCCAAGTGTGCAGGATGCGAAAGTGGGATAACATGTAATTGGTGCGTGGGTGATCAATGGTCAGCATGGACCTGGTGGGCTGCAGGGCCTGTTCACAAGATGTATCTAAACTAAACTCTAAACTAAGTTGTGGAAGCAGGGCAAGGATTTTGGATCAAGGAAATGAACCTGTTGATGGGTGCCTTGGCCGGGCCTAGGAATTGCCCCAAAAAGGGGTCTCTCATCTGCCCTCCAGCATGTCCCAAGGTCAAGATCATAAAAATAAATTGCAACCAGTTATTGGGGAGCAGAGTGTGAACCGCAATGTCAGCAGTCTTTGTTAATTCCTAGACCTGGAACATTGGCATAATACCTAAATGGAATTATATCCGATGCAGTGGTTTAAACATTTATTTCAATACCAATTTCTCCTTGAGTTGTTTTCTTTACAAAAGATCCGTTTAACATGTTTTTCTCCACAGACACTGTGCGTTTTCTCAGACTAATATAGTCAACCTCTCCATCCCATCTCTCTCCTTGTCTCCCCCACCCCAACTCCCCACCCTCTGAATCAGCCATGTAACGGATTGGTCCAGGAGAGTAATGGATAGGTTCGACAGCAGGAGTCCATAGAAAACTATTCTTGTTCAAAATACATACATTTTTAACAAAGCGTTGACCAAAAAGCATTACATTTCTTGTCTATTTCTTTTTTCCTACTTTCTGACTTGCAATTTACATTTTTAGAATACAGGATTTTATGCTACAAATATTCCAAACTCAAACCAACATTTTTTCTCTGAAGGGCCTGTCCCACTGCGGCGACCTAATTAGCGAGTTTAGAAGAATTTGCCCTCGACTCATACTCGCAGCATGGTCGGCACGAGGTCCTAGGAGGCCTTTGTAACTCCCCTTCATGCTCGAGAGTAGTCCCCGCGTGCTCAAGGCCTCAGCTAGGTCGCGGCGTTTTTTTCAACAAGCTGAAAAATGCCAGCGAGTAAAAAAAGGTCGCCATGGAAAAAAATCGATATTTTTTTACTCGTAGGTTTAGTCGAGGTAGGTCGTAGTAGGTCGTAATGCTATCGTAGGTAATCAAACGAAATCAAAGGTAATTGAAGGTAAAGCTCGTTGAGAAAAAAACCGTAAGTAAACCGAGCGGTAATGTTAAATGCCCGCTAAACTTTATTAAAAGTTGTCTGGCTTCTTGAAAGTGTCTCCACTCCTTCTCCCCCCCTTCTCTCCCGTTCTCTCCCGTTCTCTCCGACCCTCCACCCTCCCCACCCCTCCACGCTCTCTAATGGACACCGTAATTGTGCCAGCCGTCTTTTACCTTCCTGTTCATCGCAGGTGTGAATTTCAGACAGCGCTCCCCCGCTTTCCCTGGCCCCCGCCTTTGCGATGTGTTTGTGTTTGTGTGTGTGTAGATGGCCGATCCGGCTCGCGGTTTCATCGCTGATGGTTGATCCAGCTCGAGGTTTTTCAGGCGAGTGCCCTCGAGCTTGAAGATCGAAGACAGTCGCTGAAAAGGCGCGTTAGTGGGACAGGCCCTTTATATCTTTACGCTACAAATGTCTTGTGCTATGAAATTCTCTCCACAAAAAGCAATATTTTCAGCACAAATAATAAAAATTCTAGCTACATTATCCTCATTACATGGTAATTAAATATAGATTGCAACATATTTTCCTCAGTCTGAAATTAAAATTCAATGACCATTTGCAAATGTATCTGTTTCTACGTAAATATGAAATAGATTCCCATTGTGTGCTGTTCTGACTGGCTGTTAAAGAAAGGATTTGCTGGAGAAGGTGCCTTAGCAGAATGCTGCCGACATTAGAGGTTATTTGCCATAAGGAGAGGTGGGACAAACTTGGATTGTTTTCTTTGGAATGTCGGAGGTTGAGGGGCAACCTGATAGAAGTATATAAAATTATTAGAGATATAGATAGGGCAGATAGTCAGAATGGTTTTTATCCATAGCGGTGGATATGCCAAAGACCAGAGAGCATAGCTTTAAGGTGAGAGGGGTAAAGTTTAAAGCAGATGTGCAGGATAGGTTATTTTACACAGAGTGGTGGATGCCTGGAACACATTCCTACATGGGTGATGGAGGCAGATATGATAGGGGTAGTTAAGAGATAGGCACATGGATATAGCAATGAATATGGATCACATGCAGGTCGGGTAATTTATTTTAACTTGGTGCCATGTTTTGCAGAGACCTTGTGGGCATAAGGACTTGTTCCTGTGTGTACTGTTACATGTTCTTAGTTCAGTTTTCCTTCTGCATTCTGTCCCTCAAACAAACATTTTAAAAGATATGAATATCGGTCAATCTGGCTATCTATCTATCTATCTATCTATCTATCTATCTATCTATCTGTCTGTCTGTCTGTCTGTCTGTCTGTCTGTCTATCTATCTGTCTATCTATCCATCTGTCTGGGTCTGTCTGTCTGGTATGTGGGTATATAGTTGCTGCAGGATCCTGTTGTGGATATAGAGAGCATGGTAGAAGTTGATGGCGTGGAGAAGATAAACTATAACTTACTCTATAATTGTTCATACTTCTTGCTTAAATGAAAATGTCTGTCGCAGTTTGTGGTAATAATGAAATCAGCCAGTTTCCTGGCATCCATTTAAGGATGTTTCTGCATAGTGACCCAACTATGATTGATCCTCACCAACTCAGTTGCCACAGAGCGGCAAAAGCTTGTTAACAACACTGCATTGACCTCCATTTATTGAGGTCATTTGAGCAATTGAGGGTTAAATCTAAAAGCAATGGGTAAAAGATATTCACCCAGATGCCTTAATGTGATATCTGGAAGCCCGTGAGGTTAATTAGCTCCTTTACTCAGCTGCACTCAAAGCAGATTTTTTTTTCTGCTTCAATGAAAATTGTTGCATGCAGCAACGAATCCCATTCCATTCCATCCCAGATAAAATTAATCTCTTCTTATAGTTAAACTACATACACTGAAAGAGTAAATGAGGAGAAACTGTCATTATGAGATGTAATCCACGTTCTGCAAGGACGGTGGTAGCAAATTTAAGGGTACATTTCTGTAGGGAAATAGATAAATTCTCGAACAGAGGGAGAAAATAAACACATGGGATGATGCAGCAATACTATTAAACAAATGGGCTGAATGGCCTCTTTCTAACCTCAGTGTTTTGTGATTACAAAAATTGAAGTTAATTCATCTGCTACCAAATATACAGCAATGAAACACTGCTTGTAATGTTTTTTTTTTTGCATTTACAATTACCCTTCACATAATGAACTCAGGCAGTTTGACATATTGTAATTAAATGACTATTACTCTGTACATAACAATGAAATAACTACTCGTTTACTGGGAGAGAAATCCCAGTAATGACCATGGATTTCTTGGCCCGTAACAGGGCAATTGGTCTACCTTTTTTATGTACACAAATTCAAGTATGATATACTGTATTTACAAATTATTAATTCCAGTTCATCAATAGAATTGTGTTCAGTATTACATTTTCTTATGTGTATGGAGGAACTGCAGATGCTGGTTTAAACCAAAGATAGACACAAAAAGCTGGAGTAACTCAGTGGGACAGGCTGCATCTCTGGAGAGAAGGAATGGGTGAAGTTTCGGGTCAAGACCCGACCCGAAACGTCACCCATTCCTTCCTCCAGAGATGCAGACTGTCCAGCGAAATTACTCCAGCTTTTTGTGTCTACCTCACATTTTCTTATGATGTCAATCTAAAGCTATGAGAGAATGCAATATCTTCTTTAGATTAAGCAGTCTCTTATGCACAGGCCAAAAGGTCAAAGTGCAAGCATTTCACCAAGAGAACTCTCTCGTAGCTTTATGGTATAATATTTAGCTTTAACTTTGATATCAAATTCAAAATTGACCTTTAACCTATTGACCTATTTCAATGTACTTTTGCATAATTCATTCATCCTTGGTATCAATAGCTTTACACATTTGTTTAGAGAGATGCCATTGGTTGAATTTCTTTATTTTTTTCTCTAAATGAAATGTGTCCTCTCATCTAAGATCCGAGATTATCTGCTGGCCATGTCTAAATCGTCAACCATAAATTTTTCTTAATGTAACCCATATTATAGATAATTATTCCGACATTCTGTTAATGTATACTCTTGTTTCAACCTACTTTAAAACACTTGGTGTAGTTTCTTAAAAAAAAGGAATACAGGAGAATGTTCACTATATTTTCACTGGTCTGGATAAATGGAAATTGAAATTCTGCAAAAAATACATTAGTAAAATATTTATATTAAAATTATTTTATGAGGTCCATCCATATTTAATAGTATTGAAGTTATACATAAAATGTTTTAAATTGAAGTTTGTTTAAATGAAAGGTTTGTCAAAATGACATAATATTTAAATGAAAGTTGTTAAGATTGAAGTATGGCCATAACAAAATTCTATAATGGAAGAAATAACTTTGTCTCAAAGAGAGAGAAAAAAAAAGATTATTATATGTCACTGAAGGGGGAAATTAAAATTGAGATGGCAACTTCAGGCTATTTTTCTTTGTTATTATCTTGATGGAGCACAGAAACACAGCAACTAAAAATATAGTTACAAATGTGAAACAGCATTAGTCATAATGGGCATTGGGGCAGAGACATTCTGCAAACTAAACTCCCCAAATACAGTATGGAAAATTGTACATCATTTGTTTCTTATAAATGGTATCATGTGCATGGTGCAACCATTTCTGTGGTTTTAACTCCTTGGTGCAATTCATTCAAAATCACTAATGCATTTATATCACAAAGTGTATTCAGATGCCGCCTTAAAGTGAAGATCATTCACTTAGTGCACAAGCTATATTTACTCTTCCCTAGTTTATCTCATCTTATGGTACAAAATATTGAAATGAAGGCTAGAAAGACGATACTCAGACAATACGTTGGGCGGCGCGGTGGCGCAGCAGTAAAGTTGCTGCCTTGCAGCGCTGGAGACCCGGGTTCGATCCCGACTATGGTGCTGTGTGTATGTAGTTTGTACGTTCTCCCCGTGGACACATGGGTTTTCTCCGAGATCGTGGGTTTCCTCCCACACTCTAAAGATGATCAGGTATGTAGGCTAATTGGTTTGGTGAGAATGTAAATTGTTCCTAGTGTTGTGTTATGTTATGTAGGATTGTGTTAGTGTGCGGGGATCGCTGGTCAGTGTGGACATGGTGTGCCGAAAGGGGCTGTTTCCATGCTGTATCTCTAAACTAAACTAAACATATTTGATGTTTAAGAAGGAACTGCAGATGGAAAATCGAAGGTAGACAAAAATGCTGGAGAAACTCAGCGGATGAGGCAGCATTTGTGGAGCAAAGGAAATAGGCAACGTTTCGGGTCGAAACCTTTCTTCAGTCTGAAGAAGGGTTTCGACCCTAAACGTTGCCTATTTCCTTCACTCCATAGATGCTGCCTCACCCGCTGAGTTTCTCCAGCATTTTTGTCTATCTAAACATATTTTATATTTAAGTTTTTCCCAGTTGTGATAATAATATTTGAAACTGATTTGAGATGGGTGCTACTCTTTCAAAGGAAATATACAGGATGAGATACCTGAAAAGCATTTAAATGAATAACAGAACTCTGCATATAAACAGAGCAGGTTGTATCTCAGAGACAGAGAACACGCAAAAATATGCAATTGAGTGGAATGTGAGGGAAAGAATCGATAAGACATTTATAAGTCTGTGAATTATCAAATGGATTTGGATAGAGAATTCTGATGATAAATAGAGGATTGTTAATGGGCAGGAGAATCTTGAACATGCATGGAAAAGAATCAGAGTCGCAGAGAACAGATGGTGGAAGGAAAACCTTGAAGGCATGAATCAGGTAAACTGAATTTCAGAGGGAATTGATTTGAAGGGTAGAGCGGAACACATTTTAAAAGCAACTTGAATAAATTCAAGTTGCTTTGTTTAATGTATAAAATAACAGAGAACTCCTTAGTAAAATATCCGAAAAAATGTCAAATATAATCTACACAAAGGCACATGCTCATGAAACGAAACATACAGAGAATTTAGAGAAAGAGGGAGAGGGACCAGAAAATGACGTGAAGAGAGATGATGCTATTTGGATCACTTAACTGCTCATTCCTAGTTATCCATGTAAACAATCATAAGTTTGTAATTATATTAATGCTTTGAAACCACTCCTACATATCCATTAATTATACTGAATATTTAGTGAGTTTTTAATAAGAACATTTCTATTCATCATGTTCATCAATTATTTATGTATTTGCTTCACTTCAAAGTGTTCAAACAATATCCGCATTGGATTTTCAGATTAGCAGCAGGGTGCAGTTTTGGAAAACCTCATATTTTTACTGGTAGGGAGAAATAACATTCTGGCTGGGGCTACACAAAATGAAGGAAAGGAGCATGATCTGTCGCGATGAACAGTATCCATGCTCTTGCCTCGAGGCTTTCTCCAGTAGGAAAAACACCAGTGGAACAATTTTGAAAAGTGTGAACAAATGTGAAAAAGCTATTTGGAGAGGAACCTTTTTTACATATTTGCAAATAATTGATTTCAACCCGAAACCAATTTTCAACAGAGGCCAATGTGTCAATAGAAGTTTGATTTGTAATTTTTAACTAGTTTGAATGGATACCATTTAATTATTAAAAAGTAGCATTTGAAGAGTTCCACTTCACTACTGATCTTGTTAGCACTTCTGATTCAATCTGACTTGTTACTGCACTTTTCCACCCACATTGACCCAATAGACGATAGACAATAGGTCTATTTTTTTACCCTATTTTTTATTCTGGACACCTCTTTTATTGTGTGGCATTTATTAATTAACTTCCCCGTCCCAGTTTTGAAATATAGAAAGCATTAGTTTTATAAACGTCAATTACGGTGAATTGGTTTATCTCCACTTGCAACATTTTGTCCTCAGATAGACACAAAGTGCTGGAGTAACACAGCGGGCGGGTCAGGCAGCATCTCTGGAGAACAAGGATGGGTCCTCACACATCCCTTTTCTCCAAAGATGCTGTCTGATCCGCTGAGTTACTCCAGCACTTTGTGTCCATTGTGTCCATTGTGTCTACCAGCATCTGCAGATCCTTTCTAAACATTGTGATCTCATTGATTTGAGGAGATAAGATGTGATACAAATAACAGCAGATTTGATTTAAAAAAAAAGACATAAAGTGCTGGAGTAACAAAGGGCCAGGCAGCATCTCTGGAAAACCTGGATAGGTGACATTTTGCATCATATCATCTTCAGACTGATCTGAATTGTATTTTTTTAGATGAGCAAAGATCCATAAAATGTTGATGCAAGGAACTGTAGATGCTGGAAACTTGTGAAATAACACAAAGTGCCTGAGGAACTCAGCACTTGTGGTAGGAATGGTCTGAAGAAGAGTCTCGGTCAAATGCGTCACCGATCCATTCCTTCCACAGTTACCTGCCCGACCCACTGAGTTCCTTCAGCACCATGTTCTATCCATAAAATTGTTGAATCCACATCTTATCCCCACCACCCTCTGCCGACCCAACACCAATTCCCCCCTCTGCCAACACACACACAGACTGGAACTCGCTGTGTATTATTGCAACATTTTAAAAGATACAGTAAACAAACATCATGACTAACAATGTACATGAAGGCAGCCAGGGAGTTACCTCACTACTGGCTAATACCCTGTGAATCCTCTAACCACCACATGGGGCCTCCCCTGTCTGCAGTTGATCTTCTCTGACATAATCACCCCAGGTAATAATAAGAGGAAACCTTTCAGCTTTGGGAGGCACGTTTTAGACTTAAAATTCCCCAGCTGAAGAGTATTGTGGCTAGATTTTGTGAAAAGCACAGTCATTACTGAAAATAGAGGCAAGCAATATGTGGAGCTAATCTTGCTTTTTTTTTTGAGGTTGATAAAGGAGGAGCTCAGATACCTCGATCCCATTGCAGACATTGGACTTTATCTATGGAACTGTTGAGCTATGACACTGAGAACTATATTCTGCATTCTGTATCTTCCCCTTTACGCTACCTAGTCTGCTTGAGTGTCACGTGATTGTATTTACGTATAGTATTATCTGATCTGATTGGAAAGCATGCAGAACAAAGCTTTTCACTGTGCCTCAGTACAAGTGAAATTAATATACCTAAACCTAAACCTAAACTTCATGATGAATCTACTGCCATTTTAAAAGGGTCTAGTCAAGTAACTATTGTACTTGAGTTTGATGGAATTGTAATTACATATAGCATTATCTGATCTGATTGGATAGTCAACTTTAGTTTAGAGAACGGAAATAAGCTATTTGACCCACCGAATTCGCATTGACCAGTGCTCCCCGCACACTTCCACCATCTTACACACTAGGAACATTTTACAATTTTTACCGAAGCCAATTAACCTACAAACCTGTTTATCTTTGGAACGTGGGAGGAAACCAGATCACCCAGAGAAAACCCACTTGGTCACAGGGAGAACATAGAAACTCCGTACAGACAGCACCTGTAGTCACGATCGAACCCGGGACTCTGGCGCTGTAAAGGCAGCAGCTCTGTGCCATCGTGTAGCACGCAGAAGAATACTTTTCACAGTGCCTTGGTACACGTGACAATAGTAAACGAAAGCCTAAACCCAAGGACAGTGATGAATCTGTTGCCATTTTAAAAGTTTCTACTCATTGGACATTCTAAGCACTTATCTCTTTCAGAAGGTTCAATTTAAAATGGTATTATCCCCACTGTCATTTTAGGCTGGAAATAGTTGGAGCAATGGACATATGTCTTTATAATTTTCACAAGCAGAGAAGATAGCCCTTCAAAGGAACTGCAAAGTTACTTTCGTGTAGCCTGGAGGAGAGGGGATGCTTCCTTAGACAGCCCTGACATCCTTCCAAGACCGTTGCTTGTCCTCTGCATTTATTTCATTGGTAGCTCAAGGTTGGCCGGTGTCAATTAATCTCTTCAACATTTTACTGACCTGAATTGAAAGAGGCTTCTACATCAAAACCAACTTTGTTATGTAAACCGGCATAAACATGGTGGTGCAGCAGTAGAGTTGCTGCCATACAGTGCCAGAGACCCGGATTCGATCCCAACCTCGGATGCTGTCTGTACGGAGTTTTGAACGTTTTCCCCGACCCCCCCCGAGACTGTGTGGGTTTTCTCCGGGAGCTCTGGTTTCCTCCCACATTCCACATCTCTAAACCCAAACCGAACCGAAAAACAACCCCAACGAAATGCCAAAAAGGCTGCAAACCTGCATCAAGTGGTTGAAGTACTCCCTATGCTGAGTTGCATGGTTTGTTCGTTGGCTGCGAGATACCCTGAGGGTGTGAAAGGCCCTAGATAAAGGTAGAGCTCTTTCAACATTCATTGGTGTTTCTCAGAGGGGAGCACAGCGGCACAGCGGTATAGTTGCTGGGTTACAGCGCCAAAGACTCGGGTTCAATCCTGACCACGGGTGCTGTCTGTATGGAGTTTGTACATTCTCCCTGTGACCCTCATAGATTTTCTCTGGCTGCTCCAGTTTACTCTCACACTCCAAAGACGTGTTAGTTTGTAGGTCAATTGGCGTCTGTAAATTGCCCCAATTTGTGTAGGATAGAACTAGTGTGAATGGGTGATCATGGTCGGCACAGACGCAGTGGACTGAAGGACCGGTTTCCACACTGTATCTCTAAACAATATGAAGGCTACTACAA
The DNA here is from genome assembly GCF_028641065.1 of Leucoraja erinaceus. Lineage (NCBI taxonomy): Eukaryota > Metazoa > Chordata > Chondrichthyes > Rajiformes > Rajidae > Leucoraja > Leucoraja erinaceus. Next base: position 32,546,650 of record NC_073392.1, read on the forward strand.
CACAGCAGCTGGCTGCAAAGTGCCACCCCTGGGTGCCTGGAAATATATCATCCATTTGCCTCCATTGCCAATGAGGTGCAGTACAAAGATATCAGTCGGAAAATAAGTGCAAAATGGGGCATAAATTCAGAGAGCTTGATATGGCAGCTGGACTATTAATGATAAAAGGATTATGGGGGGATTAAAAAGTAGTTTGTGGTATCAATCATTCGCACATGAGAAAGAGAGGATTTATTGAGTGTAAAATTGTAAAATATTGCGCCAGAGAGGTCGGTCATTTGGCCCATCGACTCACTGCTGGATCTTTTGAATAAATGCAACAAGATTGTGGCCATCACTAAAAAAAAGTTACAATTTCAATACACTGACGAAATATTCTCCATGGGGACTTATTGATCTCCGTGGAGCATTGTGTGTGAGAGATGCGGAATAGAAAATTAACTAACTAGGGCTGCAACAATGATAGATTGTGTTCTGTTCCTAAACAAAGCACTGTTATCACTTAGTTCATTTAATGTCATCCAAAATCATAAATATTATAATTTAAAAGATTCCAATCATGACTGCACAAAATGTATGATTTCACCCGATAGTTTGTGACATGTTCATTTACACTGAATTGTCTGACTGAATGACTGCAGAGGAGACTTGCATGCAGATATATTGTGAGACAATGTGATCTAAACGCGTTCCGATTTGTAGAAACAAAGAACTGCAGATGCTGGTTTATACCAAAGATGGACACAAAGTGCCGGAGTAACTCAAAGGGTCAGGCAGCATCTCTTACAATTGGTATTTGACTGCACCGTCTCTTTAAACAAAGAGACCCACTTCTTAAATCCAGCATTGGAAGAGTTAAACCATCCTCTTTTTATTCTCGATGCCAGTTTCAATAATGGCAGCAGCCTTTACTGTCTGTTCAAAAACCCCACCCCTTCCTTCCCCCAACCCCCACAATACTTACACCCCCTCCGTCCCTTGCCCTCCCCTGGCAGATGGTTAGAACCAGGGAGATGGTAGAATGAAATAGGAAATGTGCCTGTAAAGGAATTGCAATTAGTGTTATTGTCACCATTAGCAGAATACACAGGAGCCCTCTCCCACCAGCAAGCTAAAGAGCACTCTGCATTTTCAACTGCACCAGTATCTTATATTTAAAAAAAAGGAAGAAATGCAAAATGAAATGGAAACGGATGCTGTGGATGCCAGGATCAGTGTAACAGAAATCAAATAAAGGAAGGTAAAAAGATACATCAAGCAAGAAACAGGATGTAGAAGAAAGAATAAAAGGGGACAATAACAGACAAAAGAGAGAGAGGGAAGGACTGAAAGATGAGAAGAACTGGAAGGTGTTTTGTCTCATTTACTTCTCATCATCCAAAATTATATTGGTTTGATTTCCAATTTTAATTATTTTTAATGGTGTAATATTAATGATTGTTCTTTTCAATAATTCACATTCTGTTACTCAAATTCCTCCATTCTCTTTATCTATCTTTTCCGTGCCTTCAGTTATCATTTAGCACAACTTAATGTGAGCTGAACTGGTTATCAAGAGTTGCAATGAATGGATGAATCATTTCATCAAGTGGTATGACAGACTTCATTTACATCTCCAGGAACGATGCATTTATGTTTCTTTATTCCCGTGTGTGTCAAGTTGATGGGGGGGGGGGGGGGGGGGGGGGGGGGGGGGGGGGGGAGGGGGAGGGGGAGGGGGGGGGGGGGGGGGGGGAGGCTGCTTCTTGTTGGCATTTTTTTGGATCAGCTTCATCTTTCAAAGCTTTCCTTGTCTATTTTGAACAATTGGAACCTCAGAGTTTCGACATTTTCTCTCTCCCAATGAGTCCTACGATCCTACACCTTCATGTGAAGTACATTGACTTAAACAAACTTCATTGTGATCTAAGACTGCTCGAACTGCAGGGAATGTTTATGGCTCGGTGACTCTGGCTCAGAGTCTGATATTTGAACATGATGGTGGATCGAGGAGGGAGAACATTACCTGGACATCTCCTCTCAGCTTTCAGCCTCTTCCTTCTCTCACATTTGCCTGTTATTGTCTCATTTTAGTATATCTTCTACTTTCTGTTGCTTGCTTGATAGGTCTTGTATCATCTTGCCTTCCCTTATTTGTCTTCCTTCAATTAAATACTGCACAAATGGTCATTGAAGAAGTAGGGGAGGGGTGACTACACGAGAGGCAGAAATGGGGTTCCTGAATGTAGTAACTCTCTGCCACAGAGGGTAGTTGAGGCCAGTTCATTGGCTATATCTAAGAGGGAGTTAGATGTGGCCCTTGTGGCTAAGGGGATCAGGGGGTATGGAGAGAAGGCAGGTACGGGATACTGAGTTGGATGATCAGCCATGATCATATTGAATGGCGGTGCAGGCTCGAAGGGCCGAATGGCCTACTCCTGCACCTAATTTCTATGTTTCTATGTTTCTAGTTCCAGTAGCATCTCAGTCCTTGCACTTATCCAATGGTATTAGGTTCTTGCAGCCTGTGTGGATGACAGCGGGGATGCAGGAAGAATGATCAAAATTACCATATGGGGAGTTTAAAGTGATGTCGTTGCTCACCAGGTTGCTAACCATTTTAACTCCCCTTCCCATTCTCATTCCACAGATTCATCACTTCCCATCCTCATCCCTCTGTACCAGGCCCCCTCCAGTGCCAGAGTGTGGCCACACACAAAATGGAAGGAAAGCACCTCATATTCCACGGGTAGCTTAAAACCTGATGGTATGAGCATTGAAATCTCCAACCGGCCCCCTCCCCTCCATTTCCATGGAAAAGAGTTTTGTGGTCAAAGTGTGAACCAGCTGCATTGTAAAATGGAAGTTGAACAGAAGGAGTAGAGCTATCAGAGTCCAAATTAAACAAAATCAGAATTTCAAAGGTTTAGTTTAGTTGTTGCATTTACCGAGGTACAGTGAAAAGCTTTTTAAATTTACAGTGAAGGTACACTAAAATGCTGGAGAAACTCAGCGGGTGCAGCAGCATCTATGGAGCGAAGGAGATAGGCAACGTTTCGGCCCGAAACGTTGCCTATCTCCTTCGCTCCATAGATGCTGCTGCACCCGCTGAGTTTCTCCAGCATTTTTGTGCACCTTCGATTTTCCAGCAGCTGCAGTTCCTTCTTAAATACATTTTCAGTGAAGCTGGTAATAACTTTATGCATTACTTTCCGAGCCATGTTCAAATTGGCATAGAGTCAAACGATGAGAGAATTGAATGTGTGGCACAAAGATTGTTCGGGAGTAAATGGACTTCAATTCATGTGGCACCACCATCAGTACTGGGGAATGAGAGAGCATTTCTCCTGCAATCGACTTCACTCGAGCCAGGCCAGCACTACAGTTTTGCAAAGATAAGCACAAAATGCTGGAGCAACTCAGCAGGACAGGCAGCATCTCTGGATAGAAGGAATGGGTGACGTTTTGTGTGGAGACCCTTCTTCAGACATCTCGGCCCGAAACGTCACACATTCCTTCTATCCAGAGATGCTGCCTGTACTGCTGAGTTACTCCAGCATTTTGCGTCTATCTTCGGTGCAAACCAGCATCTGCAGTTCCTTCCTACGACACAGTTTAGCAAATGGAACTACTGGGGCTGTAGATAAAATTTGAAACAGCGGAGGGCGGGTCTGATGAGACGAACGGTGGACTGCTAAAGAGAAGGGATGCAAAGATAGCAGAGGGTGAATTCTGGTGAGGGGAAATTTAGACTGTGAAGGAGAAAGAATGCACTGATTGTGCACAGCAGAAAAATGGGCAATAAAAAGATTCTGTCAGGATAGTGTCAATCCTGTCTTGAATGTGAGTATACCTTCAACTAAAGTGACAGCAGGAAATAATGTTACAGAGACAAATCTAAAAACTCTTCATCCATAAGCACACAACACGTGTAACAAGATAGATGAATTAAATGCACAAATAGAAACACATTCAGTTCCATCTGAGATTTTTTTTTTAAATGGGTCAACTCTGACTAACAAGAGAAATTAGGGACAGGGTACTGCAGAGTTCAGTGCTTGGACCATGACTATTCACCACAGCAACGATGTATCCCTACCCTTTGTCTCCAACCAACAATCGGCCTATTAGGAAACCTGCTTAACTAAAGTCATCTGTTGTCGCTCTCGATTTGTCCTGCCTTTTTTCGCTTCCAGTTTTTCCCCCCACTCTCCCAACTGCAACCAGTCTGAAGAAGGGTCCCGACCCGAAATATCACCTAGCTATGTTCTCCAGAGATGTAGTTCGACTTGCTGAGTTACTTCAGCACTTTGTATCTATCTTTGGCATAAGTGAGCATCTGCAGTTCATTTTAATCTCAGTTATAATATATCCAAGTTTGATAATGATGCAGGTAGACAAAAATGCTGGAGAAACTCAGCGGGTGAGGCAGCATCTATGGAACAAAGGAAATAGGCAACGTTTCGGGCGGAAACCTTCATCAGACTGATGTGAGGGTGGGGGGGGAGATGAAGAAAGGAAGAGGTGGAGCCAGTTGGCTGAGGGAGAGCTGAGAAGGGGAGGAGAAAGTAAGGAAGACCTAAAATTAGAGAACTCAGTGTTCATACCGCTGGGGTGCAAACTGCCCAAGCGAAATATGAGGTGCTGCTCCTCCAATTTATGGTGGACCTCACTCTGGCCATGGAGGAGGCTAATCATGCAACCTGCGCAGCAGTATGAGGAAGGTGAGGGGAAAGTTCAGGGAATATGGACAGGTGAATTGGCAAGGACATGGCAGGTGGAATATAGTGTGGAAGATGTGAGATCACCCGCTTGGTTGGAAAAATAGGAAAATAGAAGTTTTGTTTTCAAATGGAGAGAGAATGATATGTATTAATGTTTGGTAATGCACTCCTGATTGTAACAACTCATGAAGCAACATATAATCCCTCTCTCCTTTGGTCTTTTCATTATTACATAGAACAGTACCGCACAGGAACAGGCTCTTTGGCCCACTGAGTCCACGCAGACCATCGATCACCTGCACACTAGTTCCATGTTATCCCCGTTTGCATCCTACACACTACACACAAGGGCCAATTAACCTGGAAATCTGCGCGTCTTTGGAATATGGGCAGAATCCAGAGCACCCAAAGGAAACCCACGCGGTCACAGGGAGAATGTGCATACTCCGCACAGATAGTACCCAAGGTCGGGATCGAACTTGTGTCTCCGCCGTTGTTGGGTATCAGCCCTATCACTGCGCTACGATGTCACCCTAAAGGTGTATCAAGAAATACAGGAAAGATTCATCAGTGGCTGAAACATCACTGCTAATAAAACGAATGCCCTTATTGTTTGCTGTGTTCAAAAATATAAGGACTTACCTAATAAAAAACCCAACATACTCGACTCCTTCAAAATTAAAGGATGTCCCTTTTGAAAGGAGAAGAGGAGGATTTTCTTTTGTCAGAAGGTGGTGAATCTGTGGAATTCATTGCTGCAGATGGCTGTGGAGGCCGTCATTTGTTAGTTTTAAGGTAGAGGTTGACAGATTCTGAATTAGTACGAGTGTCAAGGTTTAAGGGGAGAATCCAGGAGGAGAATGGGGTTGAGAAGAAAAGATAGATCATGATTGAATGCCAGAATAGACACGATGGGCCAAATGGCCTAATTCTGCTACTATGACATGAACTTATGAAAATGTTTTTCACAAGAAAAACTACAAACTGGAAATCAGAGTGAATAACACAAAGTGCCAAAAAAAAGAAACAGTTATCAGCTGAGAGTGAATGATTCTGGCATACAAATTCTTCATCAGAACGTCATATGTTCTCTAATCCAGAAATGTGACCTGAATAGATGAGAAGATACCTTAGCACACGGAGGTAGTAAAGATTGAATGGTGCTACAGCAATTATTAATACAAGAGGAACAAGAAATTTGAGCCTGAGATTGGTCTTTTCGAGAGCTAATCTGAGGACATGTTACATCCTGTCTGGTTTTCTTTTCCATTACAGGCAAAATAATAAATATACAAGTACTTACCTAACTTCTCCAGGCTGTGGGAGGAACAAACACATCACATAGAACAAGAATTTGAAACAAATGTTTATTCATTCAAAGAGCCACTAACCTCTATGCATCTACTGTATATGCTCCAAATAATACAGGTGGTGTGCATAAAATGCATGAAATGAGGGAATGAATGACATTTAAAAAAAACAGAATGACGTGTAAAATAGTAATAGATGCAAGATTTTAAAGACACCATGATGAATGAAAATGTAACAAATATGTGATCATTTGACATATGAGCTCCATGTAATTTCAATTTGCCAGCGAGAAGGCAAACAATGCTGCCCTGTGTCACAGCTTTTACAACCAACACAATACAACGCTGGAATGTGGGCTCACACCCATAATAGTGCACGTAATGTGTTCCCTGCACGGTGTGAATGATTAGTTTCCCTTTTCTATTTTAAAGTTGGGGTTCAAATTCTTATTTCCATTCGGTTCAATCTCGTGCCCTTGCTAAACTGTGCTTTGCTGACCATATTTCCGTGTTAATTGTCATGGGGTATTTTAGGAAAACTCAGTGAATTATTAATGTGTAATTGCAGAACTAGGGAAACAAGTGGATTTATAGAGAGCTACTTCATTAACAAGCCTCTGTGACCACACTCAGAGGCTGCACACTTGACACGTTTTATTGGCTTTATTAAGGGTAGGGGGACTGGATTGAAAACTTACTCTGAATGACAGTGACTAACCAACGATCTTACAGTCTTCAACAAGAGATTATTCAACATTATAGGTTTAAGAGGCCCAGCTTTTTCAAAGCTGCTTCACGATCCTTCTCTGCAGCTGACGGTGGAGAGGTCGACTTCTGAGCCTTTTCCGTTGCAAGCGGTTGGGTGGAGACGGCATCGTTGCCGCGGGACGCGTCTCCAGTCAGCTTCCACAGTCCCAGTCTCTGCAGGGCGTCCTGTCTTGCTGCCCTCTGTTCAGGGCTTACAAGTAACCGGAGGGAGTCGGAATGCGCTGCCAAACCCTCCAGCTGACTGCTCGGCTGCTTCTGGGCAGACCCGCTCAGGCGAGCTAGAACCTGAGTACGGAGCTCATGCACACTCACCCCCGATCTCAAGATGGTGTCAAACTTTTTCGCATGGGCCGGCAGCAAAGTGAGGGACCTGGGTGAGCCTTGTTCATCAGGCTCAGACACCCAGGATTGACCTGGGGCACCGGACTCTAACCCCATTGCATCTTCAGATCCGTGGTATTTCAGTTTCTTCACCTGCTTCTTGTCTCCTTTGGTTGTCGCCTTTTGTTTTGGAGTTGGGCCAAGCCCAGGAATGGAAGCCAGGCCTCTGACGTTGACCATTTCAGCAACTGGACTGCTGGCAACTGGCTCTACATTTCCAATCACCCCAACAATATCACAGGGTCTCGATTCATCTGAAAGGATTGCAAAATAGAAAAATTCAGAACAGTATCGAAACAGCCCAGCATGTAAACTCGGCTCGGACAAAACTCTGAACATTAATAGCCCATTATTTGTTATTTGCACTTTATCAGTTTATTTATTCATGTGTGTATTTACCTATATAATGGTATATGGACACACTGATCTGTTTTGTAGTCAATGCATTCAATGTTCTGTTGTGCTGAAGCAAAGCAAGAATTTCATTGTCCTGTCAGGGACACATGACGATAAACTCTCTTGACTTGACTTGACTTGATATGCACATGCGGTTAATGAAGGATTTTGGAGATTATAATGTCAGGATTGGGAATGCATAAACATGTTTTTGATAATAGGCGTCAAAGTTGAGCTCAAATATCTTACCCCACATCATTTTCTCCCATTCAATTATTATTTTTCATCTAATTAAAAGTGGACTGAAACTTGGCACATCAATACAACTTTTCTCTCACATGTTTGTACAGGTGCCAGAGAAATGAAAATCCTGTTTCCTGTGAGATGGAAATTGCATAAGCTTTTTTCGGACTGATTATTAGTGATGGTACAAGGCAGAGAACTGGGGGATTGGGGCAGATTAAAATGGGTGGAAATGTCCTGGCAATTATCATCAGCAAAAGAGACAAACCAAAGAATATGAGGAATGGAAGGAGTGTGTCACTTGAGCATGCTTTACTAAATAACTAAATTCATGGCATATCCATTGCTTTGTGTATTTTCCCATTTAAATACTTATCATTCCCTTAGTGTTCACAAGGTACTGATCTCGCCCTTACATAATTGTGAGTATTAGAGTATTGTGTTCAGTTCTGGGCACCATGTTATAGGAAAGTTGTTGTCAAGCTGGAAAGGGTGCAGAGAAGGTTTATGAGGATGTTGCCAGGACATGAAGGTCTGAAATATAATGAGAGGTTGAGCAGGCTGGGACCCTATTCCTTTGTGCGCAGGAGAATGTGAGGTGATCTTATAGAGGTGTATAAAATCATGAGAGCAATAGATCAGATAAATATTGCCCACAGTAGGAGAGTTGAGAACCAGAGGACATAGATTTGAGGAGAGGGGGAAAAGATTTAATAGGATGGTGGGTACATACATAGGGTGGTGGGGGTATGGAGCGAGCTGCTGGAGGAGGTATTTGAGCCAGGTACTATTGCAACGTTTACGAAACATTTAGACAGGTCCTTGGATAGGATAGGTTGAGAGGGATATGGGCCAAATGCAGGCAGTGGGACTAGTGTAGATGGGACATGTTGGTCGATGCGGGCAAGTTGGGGTGAAGGGCCTGTTTTCATGTTGTATGACTCTATGAACTCAACCTCCACGGTTCTCTCAGATAGACAATACCAAAGTCTTAAGATTTACACCGGTCACCCGGAGAAATGTCTCTTATCCTCAGGTCTAACGATCCACCCCTCACTCTGTGACTGTGTTCTCCTATTTTGATAAGGAACTGCATCTTGGTATCTACCCTTTCAAATCTTCTCAGGATACTAATTGTGTTTGAGTCCTAGAAGCAGGGCATTTGATGAAGGGAAATGAGAACAAGGCAAAGTGATCTTACTTGCAAGAGGCTGAAATTTATATATCAATGGATCGCACTGGCACAATTATTTCTTTAGAAAATATCAGAATGAAAACATTGGGAGGCATTTGGAGATGGAAAGCTCCAAAATGGCCGTAGATGGAGCAGAGACCCTCTTATTAACAAACATAACCATAAAAATACTGATATAATGTGACAAGAACTTACTGGGTCTTGCTTTCTCTTTTGTTGGTCGAGTGCTGCACACCATTCCTAAAAACTCATAAAACCCATCACCTATGATGCCATCTCCCTCTTTGTCATCGTCCTCCAGATCCACCTCTAAAGCATCAATCGTTTCAATCAAAAACCCGAGGCATTCTTTCTCTTCCTGGGACAAGTGGCTTAGGAACTCATCCTCCTACAAACAAAGCAGAAACATTTACACAAACCCAGTAAATATCCAATCTAGTTTAGCTTAGTTTAGAGGTACAATGCAGAAACAGACCCTTTGGCCCATCGAGTCTGCGTCGTCCAGTGATCTCCGTTTCACAAGCACATGCTACACACTGGAGATAATTTACAATTTTTACCGAAGCTAATTAACCTGCATGTTTTTGGAGTGTGGGAGGAAACCGGAGCACCCGGTGAAAACCTATGTGATTACAGGAAGAATGTGCAAACTCCGTACAGACAGCATCTGTAGCCAGGATCAAACCCAGGTTTCTGGCGTTGAAAGGCAGCAACTCGACTGCTGTGTAACTGTTGCTTCAGCAGTTCTCTTTAGGACCCAATTTAATAAGTTGTGGTATAAAAGTTTTTTTCCCTTTACAATTGCTCTTTCTCAAAATTTCTCTGGCCAACTGGCACATTCATGAAGAACCACCAACCATATCCTCCCCGATTATATCCCCTTTGTACATTTGGCATGACTACAGCCTATGCTTTCAGCCTCTCTGTATCTGATTTCTCTCACTCCATGATCAACACATGCACAACCAAATTTACTGCAGCCAAGTCTGCATCTTTTAGCTTTACTATCATCTGTGGCTCATCACCTGTAATAGGCCTTTTTCACGGGGCGACTTGACGCAAGATGTAGCCAGAGTGAAGTGGTCGTGGTCTAGCACGATATTACACGATATAACGGGGGGGTAGACAAAGAGTTCCCACGGTACTCGGCATTTCTGTTATTTGTGCGAGTGACTTGTCCGTCTCCTGAACTTTCCCGTTAAATCTTGAATGAACATTGTAAACTGTCAAGTGTAATTAAATCATCACGTGGCACAAATGATGTCACTTTTTTTTTCACACACTATAAATATCCTCCCTTGGTTGAATTGGTATATACACACACAAAGCAGAGTTTACTGTGTATGTGGGAGACACAGATGGAGTGAGCGCAGTTACTGAGGCAGAGTCTCTCAGCCTGTGTCAGAGGGAGGGAGGGAGAGAGAGAGAGGCACACACAAGGTGGATGTGAAATCTCACCTGCCTGTTTCAGTGACAGACACCCGCCACCAGTAAATGAAGCCACCCCCATCTGTCTCCCCCTCCTCTCCCTCGACTCCCCCACCTTTCCCTCCCAACTCCAGTCCCATCCCGAACCCCTGGGAAACTGAAGGGAGCAACAATTAACTGCTGCCTGCCCGCTGAGTTAAAGAGTTCCCACGGTAAGACGATGTTAGTTGCGCCCAAGTTTAAATTTCCAACGTGTGTTTCAGAGTAAATCAAAAACTGTCTGAATCAGCAAGTTAGACACAAAATGCTGGAGTAACTCAGCGGGCCAAGCAGCATCTCTGGAGAAAAGGAATAGATTCCATTTTTGGTCGGGACCCTTCTTCGGGATGATTGTAGGGGGGAACTGGAAGCAAGAAAAGACCGGGACAAATCAGGGCCAACAACAGATGACCTCAGCAGGGTATTTTGAAGAAGGGTCCCGACCCGAAATGTCGCCTAACCCTTTCCTCCAGAGATGCTGCCTGACCCACTGAATCACTCCAGCACTTTATGTCTATATTTGGTTCCCTGATAGGCCAATTGTTGGCTAGGGATAGTGTGATCCCAAGAGGGAACCAGCGTTGCAAACCTGGGACGGGTTAACCGAAATTTACTGAATGGGGGAGGGGGTGGGCGGGGGCAGGAAGAGAGAGAGAGTGTAAGTTACCTAAAATTAAATAATTCAATGTTCATAGTGAACACGGACACAAAATGTTGGTGTAACTCAGCAGGTAAGTCAGATCTGGGAAGAAAAACATAAAAAGCTGGAGTAAGTCAGCGTGTCAGGCAGCATCACTGGAGAAAAAGTATAGGTGGCGATTCGAATTGGAACCCTTCTTCAGACATCCTAATTGGAATTGAGTCTGAAGATGTGTCTCGTCCCGAAACATCACCTATTTTTCTCCAGAGATGCTGTTTGACTCACTGAGTTACTCCAGCTTTTTGTGTCTGTCTTAGTTTTAAACCAGCATGTGCAGTTCACTCCTTTACACGGGTCTCTGGAGAACATTGATTGGTAGCGTTCCGGACCCTGCTTCGGAAAGGCACCGATCGCTGGTTGGCGAGGACTCCGAGCTGTATCTCTCAAAGAAGTACATGTTAAAAATTTCTCACGGACCATAAAAATGCGGGACCTTTTAGTAAAGTCCCTTTTAAAGATTATAGTTATTTTCTTGAATCTCTAACATAACTCATGAATAAATTGATGTCCATATGCGGATGCAAATCTTTATTTTTTAAATTCAATCCCACAGAAGACAATTTTTACTCACCTTCTGTCCCCTCGGTCCAGCTTCCAGGTTCACCGTTCGCAGGAGTTCCCACGGTACACGCAAGAGTCAGTACGGATATCGCACTGGCCACTACGTGCATATAATGTTGCAATGTTCAACCACAAGTGTACAAGTCACTCTTGGTGAAATTCAAGCTTGTTTGAATTTTCTCCCGAGTCACCAAGTTACACGAGTACCTGCCGTTAGCGCCACGGTGGTCCACGAATGCCGTACGGTTATCGCAAGAGGTTCCCACGATGTTCAACTCTGGTTAACTCTTGCGTCAAGTCGCCCCGTGAAAAAGGGGTTTAAGATGTAAGATGCACTTCAAAAAACTTACCACTAAAGCTTAGGTTGACCGTTCAGCCCAGTTCTGTGGGAGTGTTGCACTGTTACAGAGGCTGTTTCATGGCTAAATCATTCGACTGTGACCCTGTTGCCACTCTCAGTTACCCATCAAAGAAAAGCAGTTATTCCTGTTGTCTTGACCAATATCTATCTGCCATCAATTGTGACTAAAGTGAGTGAAGCGGATTAGATTGCATGGAATTAGGGAGTGCTTGCTATCCTCCCGTCATCTGTTTCATTAGAACAATGATTATGCTTCCACTAAGCATTTGGTTGGCTGTAAAGTGCTTTAAGAACACCGTAACCAAAATGAAAACAAAAGGTTTATTTCTAACATCTTTTGCCTCTCACTTCTTCATCCAAACCAATACAACATCTGCCATATCAACTCACACTGTTACTCCCCTGCTCTCCAACAAGGCATACAAATATGTAATTTATTTATACATTGATTAACTTAAAAATCACTTGATATTTCTCCCCTATCACACACATATATCAAGAGTGTTTTATTGTCATGTCCTAGAAGACAGAACAATGCAATTCTTGCAGCAGCACAATAGAATATCTAACCATACTCTGTGCACATATATACATATATAACATACTTTCTCATTTATAATATTGTTTACACAGACATATACACATATACACACATACATACACATAAAAAACAATAACAGCACAAAAAGATAAAACCAATGCCCCCAAGTCTATGTGTAGGAAAGAACTGCAGATGCTGGTTTAAATCGAAGGTGGACACAAAATGATGAAGTAACTCAGTGGGACAGGCAGCATCCCTGGAGAGAAGGAATGGGTGACCCTTAAGGGTCTCGACCGGAAACGTCACCCATTCTTTTTCTCCAGAGATGCTGCCTGTCTGCTGAGTTACTCCAGCATTTTGTGTTTGCCCATCCAAGTCTATGTAGTTTTGGGCTTATTTGGAGGTTTTAGTGTTTAATAGCCTGATGATTGTAGGGAATAAGCTGTTCCTGAACCTGGACATTACAGATTTCAGGCTCCTCTACTTTCTTCGCGATGGCAGGGGTGAAATGAGAGTGTGGCCAGGGTGGTGTGGGTCTCTGGTGATGCTGGCTGCTTTTTGAGGCAGCAACAACAGTGAGTCCCTTCATTAGTGGGGAGATCAGAACCTGTGATGGACTGGGCAGTGTTCACCAGTGTTCAATAGATGTTCCTATTGTACTTTCAAATGCTTTGAAGAAAAGGTGAACAATATCTTTTACATGATTTTCTTTGTAACAGGCAACCTTCCTTAGTTTATACTTATTATGCTTGTCTGTACTCTCATCAAATGATATAATAAAAACCATTTAAACTATTAAGCTTTTTATCCCCAGGGGCACTGTTGATTGTTCAATTTAAGACTTTTGCAAACAAGCTCAAAAATTAAGATATTAATTTTCTCCAGGGGGAAATCTTTGGAGCACAAGGTGTGACAGGTTGTATGTATCCTGAGTGACAAGGGCACTGACCCAGAAAAACGCTTGCTGAAGCTGAACTGTTTCTGACTGCCTCACAACCAAGGTCAGGAGAAGATGCTGCAGGATGCACTGAAATGCAAAGCAATTTGTATAAACTATCTATGGGGGAAGAATACACCTTGTAAATGTAGATGGAAATGTACCAGATGAGGACACAAGGGAATGAAGACGCTGGTTTTAGCAAAAAATGACCCAAAGTGCTGGAGCAACTCTGTGGATCAGGCATAGCGGAGGAGAATTTCTTCAAAGTAGGCATAATTTGAGAAGATTCTGCAGTGGAGCAGTAAAATGTAGGCACAAGGAACTGCAGATGCTGCAGAAGTGTCCCAACCCTAAACGTTGCCAATCCATGTTCTCCAGAGATGCTACCTGACTGCAGCTGCTGCAGCACTTTAAATCCAGATGTTGAGGAACCATGAAACCTGGAACTCTGTAGGAAGGAACTGCAGACGCTGATTAAACCGAAGATAGACACAAAATGCTGGAGTAACTGAGTGGGACGGGCAGCATCTCTGGAGAGAAGGAATGGGTGACGTTTCATGTCCTTCAGACTGAAGAAGGGTCTCGACCCCAAATGTCACCCATTCCTTCCCTTCAGAGATGCTGCCTGTCCCGCAGTGTTACACTAGCATTTTGTGTAGACATGGAACTCACTTCAGACCATGAACAGCGCAAACATATTGTTGTGTATTTGTTGCTTGGAACGGGCTTTAAATATTACTCGGACATGGGAGTTAACTAACAAGCTTGTTTATTCTGAACGCCACCTTGAGTCTCTCTTGCGCATGCATACCATTGCGCTAGACATCAAATATGTTAATATTTTCTCATACATCACACTTCTCCTCCTTTAACTGGGAGGCAGGTAACACCATTTCTATTTCATACACCACACTCCTCCCCTTTCAACTTGGTGGCAGGTAACTCAATTTCACCTTCAAGATATACGCTCTTTACTTAAAATATAATTGATTAATACACTGTTGCAAAATTGTATTACTAAAGTCATCTTACAATACATCCTCATAACTGTAATAATCATATCTAAACTTAGCACATATTTTTTTCATTCCACCCATCTTCCATAAGCCAAATACATTACCCCTTGCTTTATGTGTTATTATTTTCCGTTCCCTATTGTGTAAATTGTGAACTCTTTCTAATCACTCTAGTCCTGCCTGCACCTCTGCCTTTTCCCTTTTTAAATTTTCCAATCTTAGTTTGAAGATTTCTTCCTGTCCCTGATATTCTGCTAAAGTTAACATTTTATTTTCTGCTCCATTTGCTTTGTTTTCCTCTGTTTCTGTTCATTATTTGTAGGTGGCATCTGACACATGGCTGCAGGTTTTCGTTTTGTTAGCAGCTTCCTCTATCGCTCAATTTCCTCGTGCTGCGTATTTGTCCGCTATTGTTGTTTAATAAGATTCTGCAATGCATAACCATTTGTCCATTGCTCAGTGAAGGAGGCTCCATGCTGGACTGTAATGAAGTATCCTAATCACAATCGGTCCTGCATACTTTTGTCTCGACCGACAAGCCTCTCTTGTTTAGACTTTTCTATTAGCAGCTTTTTACTCATTGTTACACATTTATTTAACCGTTCTTTGTATCGTTTAAGCATTTTCTGTTGTTCATCTATTTGTCTTCTAAAGTCACATCTCTGGTTCTTCATCACGAAGTAGGATCTATATTGTCTTTGCCATACAACAGTGGCTTTGATTTGTGCTCTGTATAGTTTTCTTGCTTTATAAGCAAGGTAGTGCAACTGCACTACAATTGCTGTATATTTCTGTTTGAGGAATTCTTTCCTATACCAACTCATACTGACTGAACTTTTACAGCAGTCCTCTTTTGCTTAACCCATTGCCCAACCACCATGCCCTTGTAGGCAGCCTGAATGGTAATGGTTGCATACATCATTGCCTGATATTGCACAAACCCTATTTTGCATGCTTTATACCATCTCTGGATCGAAATGTCTGTTTGTGCATAGCTCTGTAGCGTACCCTTGATCGGTTCCCATGGAATGAAGCTTGCAAAGTGACTATTGCCGCCTTTTAAATCAAGACATTTTTTCTTGTCATGCACATCATTAAGAATGACTTAATATGGCGTGTTGCCTTGATTTTCCCAACCAATTCTCTGGCTTTGACTCCACGGTAGTAGGCCTGAATACAAACCACTGCTTTTCTCAAACTATTATAATGTTTCATGTGGACATCTCTTATCTGGCAAGCCCTGTATCGTTGCTGTACAGCAGTGGCGGACCAGCGTTAGTTTCTTGAAATACTGGTGCTGTTTATGCATTTAATAATAAGTCTGTATGACCGTGGCAGATTTGTGCATGCACGCAATTGCTTCCAAACAACCATTCCTCGATAGGCAGCCTGAAGCAGCACTACGCTGCTGCGTACCTTCACGTAAGTTCTGCGATCAGTTTTCATTTGAAGGTGTGCCCTATAATGGGTTTGTACTATTATAGCTGCCAATCTCATTGCCCTGTGTGGACGGTATTCTAAATGCTGCTTGTATTACCGTTGCTGCCTTCTGTTTGTCCCGGATCTCTCTCCATACCTTCATACCCCTGAATGCAGCTTGAATAGCTAGGGTTGCCCTCTGGATGGCAATGTACCTTTGCATTTGACTTTTGTCACTTTGCATTTGACTTCTATCCCTTTGCTTTGACTTTGACTTCTGTCCCTTTGCATTTGACTTCTGTCCAGTACATGTGCCCTGTACTGCTGTTGGTAAGCTCTAACAGCATCACACTGGCTTTTGGTGTGACCCATTCCCAAGCACCTGAAACACCTACTATCTCTGACTTTACACATCGCCAGCTCATGGCTGCCTCCACATCTCCAGCACTTCTTGGAGTTGTGAATCTTGTCTCTGGATACCCTTGAAGGACTCCATGCCTCCTTTAGTTCAGGCTCCTTGTCTCTAGATGCCGTAGGAGTTTTTTTGCGAGAATTGAGCCATTAATGCCTCCTTACATTCCTCGTACGTTTTACTCGCGGGCTTTGCTGGCTGCAGCAACGCACGTAAGGTGTGATAACCCTTGATTCCTAAGCATACGACAAACCAATCGCTCTTCTTCTCCTCCGCAGTGATATCATTGAAAATGAACCAAGCCTCCAAGACTTCTGCCCATTTCTCAAAATTATACCCCAAATCTAACTGGGGCACATTTCTTACAACTATAGTAGCTATGCTGTAGTATTAACTATAGTAGTAGCTTTTGCTATTCAGGTGCACTATGTTCTGTTCTCTCTCACTGTTTTCTCTGCACTGGACTAAATCCTTTTACACCCTAAGAAGTTATCCAGCCCACTGACTATTACTAATTCTTATAATAATAGATTTATACTAATCAACCAACATTTCATGTTAATAGCAAACTAGAACATTTTAAACCATATACCTGCTATGCGCACAGATTTACTTAAATCATTGATACAGTGAGCAATACATTAATTCGTCCAGCCTAGCTTTTACTGCGAGGAATTCACCCGTCCGACTTGACTGTGTCTGGACTCCAGTGCCTCAGCGACCTCTCGGGCTGTCCTTACTGTTGCTGTCTTTTGCTGCCTTCTGCTGCTTTGTTGGCTTGCTTGCTTGCTGGCTTCACGGCTGGCCTGGCTGTTGCTGGCTTTTGCCGCTCTTCTCACGGCCAGGCCCACCCTTCTCGCGGCCCGGGCTTTCTCTACTCACGGCCGTCTCTCGAGGCCGGCTGGAGACTCGGCTGTCGTCGGTGGCGGTTGCCGGGCCTGTCTGTGGGCTGCACGGTACTGGAACTCAGTATTTTGTTGGTTCACATGCTTGATCAATGGTGTTTTATCATTAATGTTTTATTATTATTAATGTTTAGTGTTTTCTGAGTCATTTGTAACTGTCACTGTATGTCATGTTGTTACTTGTGGGCGGAGCACCAAAGCAAATTCCTAGTATGTGATACTTGGCCAATAAACTAAAGGGCCGGTCCCACCAGCATGCGGCCTGCATGCGGCAAGCGCGACCAAACCAGAAGCGGGGGCTGCGCGGAGGTCGAGTGAGTGACGTGAAGTTCGAGCGAAGTCCGCGGGAAGTTCGCGCGTGACGTACGGCATCAAGATGTGCGTACGGCGTCGAGACATGGCGTATGCCCGTCCAGGCGGTGCGTGTGGCGTCGAGGTGGCTGCGGGCCGGCGGGCCGTTGCCGCTCCGAATTTTTGAACACGGTCAGTTTTTCGAAGCCCCGCATGATGTCAGGACCAGCTCTGCACTACTCCATATGGCTCCGGCGATCGAAGTGGGACCGGCCCCGCGAGGCCGTACGGCTCAAGCGACCATGTTAGGTTGCGCTTGCTGCATGGAGTTGCATGCTCGTGGGACAGGCCCTTTACTTACTTACTTACTTACCTCACCCGACGTCGGTGGTGGTTGCCGGGCCTGCCCATGGGCTGTATGGTACTGGACCTCACCCGACATCAGTGGTGGGTGCTGGGCCTGGCTGTGGGCTGCAAGGCCCTGGAATGCGTTCCAGGTAAGCTGACAACGTCGCTGTCCTGCTGGTCAGGCTTCCAGCTTCCAACTGCGCTCTTCCGTGACACTTACTGCCCCGCTTGTTTTCCTTGCGTTCTCGCTTCCCTTTCCGACCTATCTTTTCTTTGGCGCCAATTCATAGCATTTGGTGCCAAATCTTTTTGCTTGATGCCATTCCAATTTGTGTGCCAAACACTATTCTTTTTTTAACTTTTTCTTTTCTCTTGGCAGTACTCGTTCTTCTCTTCTTTGTTCTTTAATCTTCGTCGCCAATTGTCGTATATCTGTTGCTTGGAACTAGCTTTAAATATTACTCGGACACAGGAGTTAACTGACAAGCTTCTTTATTCTGAACTCCACCTTGAGTCTCTCCAGCGCATGCGTACCATTGCGCAAAACATCAAATATGTTAATTCTATCTCATACATCACACATATATTGAACACAGAACAGTAGAGCACAGGAACAGGCCCTTAGGCACTGTGTTCCTGCTGAACATGATGCCAGGTAAACTAATCTCCTCTGTATGTCATCCATATCCCTCCACTCCCTCATTCCTAGTGCACATATATATTATTTTATGGAGTAAAGCAGGTTATTCAATTTTAAAATGATTCAGCACAGGTGGTGGTTTAATTACCAGGATCACATCCCATAAATATTCAGGCCCACAGCACTTCTTGTCACTGGATCTTGGTGTGGCTCAATATTAGACACCTTACCAGCCTTAAACTCAAAACCTTTTCAATGACGTTGTAGCCTTTTTCGTTCTTTTCGGACATGTGCCGTGAATGTTTATTTAAACGAGTGGATATTACGCATCTTTGCAAGGAACTACTGAGATGACTCACTGAGCTTGACATTGTGAAAGACTCCCCCTGTGTTTTATTTTTACTCAGTTGTCACTAGACTCCTGGAGATGCATATATATAATCTACTTGAGACCAAAATAAAGTTACTCTGACAGGCTGGGAATAAATGGCACACATTTTACTACTGTGTCTTGTTCGAGTTGGCTTCATTTCTTGTCAGTCAGACAATTGCAATTCCATCAAACATCCTAAAGTCCAGCAGACGTATCTAAAAAATATTTGGCTATCCTTCTCTTGTTTTTCGCCTATGGCTATTATTTCCATTTTGACACATTATTGGATCGATACATTTCTTGAGATCGCTGAGGTAAAAAAAAATCCTCTCTGTAAACCTGTCTTGGTCTCCGGAATCACCATCTTCGAAAGGGCAAGCTTTCCAAGGTATGGTTGTTTACTTCTGAGTAGGAGTCCATGTATCTCAACACAACGGGACTTGCGAAAGTTAACCTGCCTCTTAAAGATCAACATCTCCTTTGGCCTTTATCTCTAATGGAAATAGCATTCCACAATATTTCTCATTGGCCTGAGAAAAACAAGAGGTTCACTAAAAGTCTGGTCAGGGTTGGATTTGAAAAAAGGGAGATCGGATAATACTGTGGGGTGAGAGATTGTAACCTTCACGTGGTCCACCCTGTTTCGACGAATGCAATCAACCTGGCGTGCACAATCAAATAAGATCAAATACAGGTAGAACAAGTTGTCCTATAACTTTAGGCTGTGCACGCCATATGCAAGAAGAAGATAATACTATACATAAATGCAATCAAGTCAAACTAAAATATAATAGGTAGAGCAAAGGGGAAGATAATGAGTGCAGTATATAGTTCCAACATTACAGCACGAACGTGCCATAGACAAAGTCCAATGTCAGCAATAGGGTAGAGGTGAATCGGACAGTGCCGTATCTTATGGAAGAGCCATTCCGAACCTTGGTAACAGAGGGGAGCAGCAATCTGGAGCCTGGTAGTGTGCGCGTTCAAGCTTCCTTTAGCCTGGCGAGAGCAGGGAGAAGAAGGAATGACAGGGGTGGGACAAGTCTTTGATGATGTTGACGGACTATCAATAATGAATTGGAGAGACACATTTGATATAAAATGGTCGTGGGGCAATGAGTTGGGGAAATGAGATTGGCAAACCACACTAATGGGAGCTAGCACAGACTTAACCAGTAAAATAAGCTCCCCTGATGGCCTGAGTGGAAAGGAACTGCAGATGCTGGTTTATACCAAATATAGATGCAAAATGCTGGAATAACAGGGCAGGTCAGACAGCATCTCTGGAGAAAAAAGATGGGTGAGGTTTTGGGCGGTGACCCTTCTTCAGAGTGGAGTAGAAGGGTTCCCATCAGAAACGTCACCCATCCTTTTTCTCCAGAGATGCTTCCTGACCCACTGAGTTATTCCAGCACTGTGTGTCAATCCCTTGATGACCTATCCATTATTTAAAACAAATGTATATTTTTTAATTCTGATTGCTACACAAGTAAATTCCATCATGGTAGAAGTGATTGATAATACCATGGCATCATTGCTTTATAGAGTAGATGGCGGTGTAATCTGTAATATGAAAAATTATGCCATCTGAAAACATTACCATGGCAACAGCATCCTCTGAAGTCAGTCTTTATGAACGTTTATATTGATTTACCTTTGCACTTCCAAGCAGATCATTGCAGTTCACTTATTAATTAAATTAATAAAACAGAGTTATTAGAGCTGGTCATGGGGGGGTGGGCAGAGGAACAACTCCAGGACTGTTTGGAGTTTGTAGACTGGGCAATGTTCAGGGACTTAGTAACGGATCTGAACGAATAAGCCACAGTCGTTACAGACTTCATAAAGAAGTGTTGATGACTGCATCCCAACAAAAGCCTTCCAAGTGTTTCCCAATCAGAAGCCTTGGATGAACTTTGAGATCCGCACTCTTCTGAAGACCAGACACCGGGCATTCATGTCTGATGATACAGTGGTCTTCAAGGTGTCCTTAGTAAGGCCATCAAAAAGGCCAAAAGGGACTACTGCTCCAAACTGGAGGATGAGACAGATGTTCGGCAGCTGTGGCGGGGCCTGAATGCAATCACTTCCTAAAAAGTCGAAATCAGGAGGTAGCTCGAATGTCGGCATAGCATCACTCCCTGACGAGCTCAATGCGTTCTACGCACGCTTTGACAGGGAGTACAC
This sequence comes from Leucoraja erinaceus, assembly GCF_028641065.1. Classification (NCBI taxonomy): domain Eukaryota; kingdom Metazoa; phylum Chordata; class Chondrichthyes; order Rajiformes; family Rajidae; genus Leucoraja; species Leucoraja erinaceus. The sequence continues at coordinate 32,567,807 of NC_073392.1, forward strand.
TGATTTGCCTTCTCGAGCCCCCATTCGCTGTGATGGTATTTCAGTCACAGTCACAGAGGCCATGTCAGAAAATCCTTCAGAGGGGTGAACCCTCGAAAAGCGCCTGGACCTGATGGTGTACCCGGTCGTGTTCTAATATCCTGTGCGGACCAACTGGCTGGAGTTTTATGGACGTTTTCAACCTCTCACTTCTGAGATCTGAGGTTCCCACCTGCTTTGAAAGGCCATCAATTATACCGGTGCCCAAGAAGAGCAAGGTATCGTACCTCAACCAGTGGCACTAATGTCGGTGGTGATGAAATGCTTTGAGAGGCTGTTATTCATTGATATACAGCTCGGCATTCAATACAATCATCCCCTCCAAACTCGCAGAACTGGATCTCTGTGCATCCTTCTGCATTTGGATCCTCGACTTCCTCATTCACAGACCCCAGACTGCGTAGCCGGTCATAGTGCGAACTCCATCATCAAGTTCGCTGACGATACCACTGTTGTGGGACGTATCACTGATGGGGACGAGTCAGAGTATAGAAGTGAGATCGACCGACTGACCAAATTGTGCCAGCACAATAACCTGGCCCTCAACACCAGCAAAAACAAGGAACTGATTGTGGACTTTGGAAGGAGTAGGATGGGGACCCATAGTCCCATTATATGGGTCGTTGGTGGAAAGGGTCAAGAGCTTCAAATTCCTGGGCGTGCACATCTCTGAAGATCTTTCCTGGTCTGAGAACACTGATGCAATTATAAAAAAAGCACATCAGCGCCTCTACTTCCTTAGAAGATTACGGAGGGTCGGTTTGTCAAGGAGGACTCTCTCTAACTTCTACAGGTGCACAGTGGAGAGCATGTTGACCGGTTGCATCGTGGCTTGGTTCGGCAATTTGAGCGCCCAGGAGTGGAAAAGACTACAAAAAGTAGTAAACACTGCCCAGTCCATCATCGGCTCTGACCTTCCTTCCATCGAGGGGATTTATCGCAGTCGCTGCCTCAAAAAGGCTGGCAGTATCATCAAGGACCCATACCATCCTGGCCACACACTCATCTCCCCCCTACCTTCAGGTAGAAGGTACAGGAGCCTGAAGACTGCAACGACCAGGTTCGGGAATAGCTATTTCCCCACAGCCATCAGGCTATTAAACTCGGCTTCGGACAAAACTCTGAACATTAATTGCCCGTTATCGGTTTATTGCACTTTATCAGTATATTTATTCATGTGTGTATATATTTATATAATGGTATATGGATACACTGATCTGTTGTGTATTCATGCCTACTATGTTCTGGTGTGCTGAAGCAAAGCAAGAATTCCATTGTCCTATCAGGGCCACATGACAATAAACTCTCTTGAACTTGAACTTGAAACACATAAGCAGCAAATATGTTGAGATTAGAATTGCAACAGTAATTGCTCCTTGAAGTATAACAATCTACTATATTCTGGACTTTGTAAGGTAATGGGCTGAACTGTGGGTATCTTTGTCCAGCCTTCCATAGAAAACCATCAATGACATCCCCAACCATATGTAAAGCTTCACCGAACTGCTGCATCTATGCAATATAATGTAGAATACAGTGACAAGCTGAAGGCTGGTCACTGGTACACCTGACCAGTTGTACACTACTGGACCCAGCTCAGAGGTGGAACACATACAAGCAGATTTGAGGGTCAGATGCACTTTGCATCTGGTCCCTCAGCTTTGTACCATGTTAGTCTGGGATAGGAAAAACAACCACACTCATCTGAATGGAGTTGTTGACCTTAATTAAAAAATGTATGTGCAGGTACAGTATGTGTTTTTTTATTTTGGGCGGCACAGTGATGCAGCGGTAGAGTTGCTGCCTGACGATCGGTGCTGTCTGTATGGAATCTATATGTTCTCCCTGTGATCACGTAGATTTTCTTGGGGTGCTCTGGTTTCCTCCCACATCCCAAAGATGCCCAGGTTTGTAGGTTAATTGGCTTTGATAACATTGTAAATTGTCCTTAGTGTGTAGGATAGTGCAAGTGTCTCATAGAGCTGCTTCATAACTTCCTGACTCTTGTACTCAATGCCCCAACCAATAGCGTGCCAAACTCCTTCTTTGTCACTCAATCTACTTGTGTTGCCACTTCCAGGGACCTATGGATTTTAACCCCAAGATCCATCTGTGCATCAATATTGCTCCCATGAATGTTGATATGGGCTTGGTGACCTGAATGGCCTCCACCTGTGTCATCATAGGTATGAGATACAAGATATAGAGATGAAGACAAAAGAGATTGCAGGTGCTAGAATCTGGACCAAATACACAGAATGTTGGAAGAGCTCAGCCGATCCAGCAGCATCTGTGGAGGTTAAAGGTGTAAGTCAATGTTTCAGGTCGAGACCCTGCACCAGGACTGAGAGGGAAGTGAAAGGATCGCCAGTAAATAGCAGTATGAGGGAGCGATGCACAAGGACAGGGCAGCACGGTGGCGCAGCGGTAGAGTTGCTGCCTTACAGTGCCAGAGACCCGGGCTCGATCCTCAATACGGGTGCTGTCTGTACGGAGTTTGTATGTTCTCCCTGCGACTGCATGGGTTTCCTCCAGGAGCTCCGGTTTCCTCCAACACTCCAAAGACGTACAGGTTTGTAGGTTAATTGGCTTTGGTAAAATTGTCCCTAGTGTGGAACAGGATTAGTGTATGGGGTTGACGGGTGGGCGCGGACTCGGTGGGTGGAAGGGCCTGGTTCTGTGCTGGATCTCTAAACTAAACTAAACTGAACTAGGACTAGTGGGAGATAGGTGGAACCCGAGTAGAAATAATGGGCAGATGCAACCTGCGTGGTGGCACGGTAGCGCAGATAGAGTTGCTGCCTTACAGTGTCAGAAATCCAGGTTTGATCCGGACTACGGGTGCTGTCTGTACATAGTTTGTTTGTTCTCCCCATGACCTGCGCGGTTTCCCTCGGCGATCTTCGGTTTCCTCCCACACTTCAAAGACATCCAGGTTTGTAGGCTAATTGGCTTGGTATCAATGTAAATTGTCCCTAGTGTGTGTAGGATAGTGTAAGTGTGCTGGGATTGACGGTCGGTGTGGACTCGGCGGGCCAAAGGGCTGGTTTACGTGCTTTGTCTCGAAACTAAACTAAAGTCTAAAGTGGTGGCTCTGCCTCGGGAACTGAATTCCGAGTCCATGGAACCAGAAAGCTCTGAAGGTGGTTATTTTCCAATTTGCATTCGGCCTTTCCATAGCAACAGAGAAGGCCAAGGACAGATAGGTCAGTGTGGGATTGTGAAGGAGAGTTAAAATGATATGCAACTAGAAAAGAGACTGCTGCTGTAGACAGAGTGTGGTTGCTCCATTAAACGGTCACCTCGTCGAGATATAAAAATTGTTGGCAGCAATGATTTGTCAAAAAACCTTCAGGGCTTTTTGGTGCCGTGACCTCAGTATTCAGTTCCTGATGGGCACCACTTTAGACTTTAGAGATACAGCGCGGGAACAGGCCTTTCAGCCCATTGAGTCTGTGCCGACCAGCGATCACCCTGCACACTAACACTATCCTACACGAGGGACAATTTTACAATTTTACCGAAGCTAATTAACCTACAAACCTGCACATCTTTAGAGCGTGGGAGGCCATCGGACCATCCAGAGAAAACCCACACGGTCACAGAGAGAAGGTACAAACTCCGTACAGACAGCACCTGTCGTCAGCTTCTCTGGGGAAAAGGATGGGTGATGTTTCGGGTCGGGATCCTTCTTCAGATTGCCGTCTGATGCTGTCTGCCATTAGAAGCACCTGGCTGGAATTATCGCCCATCTTTTCCCTCCTGAAATGCTGCCTGTCCCACTGAGTTACTCCTGCATGTTGTGTCTATCTTCGGTATAAACCAGCATCGGCAGGTCCTTTCTACACACCCGTAGTCGGGATTGAACCCGGGTGTCTGGCACTGTAGGGAAGCTGCTCTACCGCTGTGCCACCGTGCCACCCTGGGCTTGATGTCTGCTGGGGGGGGGGGGGTGGGGGGGATGGTTGCAACTGGATTGGATCTGCAGAGTCACAACTGGTAACAAGCGTAAGAGGGAAGCGCTGGCTAACATGTAGCTTGCCGTGAAGCGGGCAGGGTGACAACACTACCTCTCATTGCAGGCCTTCGAGTTCTGGCAGTGGGCCACTGGACAATGTTTGGCTGTTTCTAGAACTCTGTGGGTAGTTCTTATGTATCAGGTCAGAGAGCTATATTTCAATTAGAGTGCCATTTCTGACAGTAACAGATAAGACTGGTATTATTTATTAGACAGTTAAACCTGAGCAGATTTTCAGAACCCCATCATGGAAAGTTCCTCTCAATGTAACACAAAGACTTAGCTCAGACTGTGTGTCTGTCACAAGCCATCAATATTCCAAAGTACCTGCTTTAAAATAATAGACACCGCTTACAATTATTTCATGTATAAATCATATATGGTGTATTAATTGTGTTGGAATAGAAAGATATTTCCACGACTCATAATAGGTTAATGGGAAACGGCTGTGGGGATTACAAGGCAGCTGTTTACCCATAAGCTGAGAGTTATTATCAGTGGCTGTAGGCTTGCCTGAAGCCAAATTATCTGCAGTTTTCCCACAAGGATTAATTCTCAGACCATTGGCCTTTTCTATCTGGAAGCAAGTCAGTAATGAAAATGGTAGGGAATGATCAACAAGTTCGCGAATACTATGAAGATTTTGCAAGGACTCAGGAAAAGACTACAAGCAGAAGTGGCACAATGGCACAGGTAGCTGGTAGAACTACTGCCTCACAGTGTCAGAGACCAGGGTTTGATCCTGATCTCAGGTGCTGTCTGTGTGAAGTTTGCACATTTTCCCTGTGACTGTGTAGATTTCCTATGGGGACTCTGGCTTCCCCCCACATCCCAAAGATGTGCGAGTTAGTGGGTTAATTGGCTTCTGTCAAATTGCCCCAAGTGTATAGGGAGTGCATGAGAACATTTCATAACATGGGACTAGTGTGAATGATTCATGGTCAGTGTGTACTCAATGGGTTGAAGGGCCTGTATGCCTGCTGTATCTCTAAAAAAAAAAAGATCTTAAACATGTTAGGAGGGCAGTCTAGACATGAATTCTTCAAACAGTTTTTGACTTTGCACAGTGTTATGTATCTGAGTGGAATCAATTCTAGGAACAGAAATGAAGCTGTGCTGAAAGAGGAAGATCTTGGTATCATAGTTCTGAGCTCTTTAAAGATTCAATAGACCAATAGGTGCAGGAGTAGGCCATTTGGCCCTTCGAGCCAGCACCGCCATTCAATGTGTTTAAGGCTGATCATCCACAATTAGTTCCCCTTCCTGTCTTCTCTCCATATCCCTGAACTCCGCTAACCCGAAGAGCTCTATCTAACTCTCTCTTGAAAGCATCCAGAGAACCACCGTCCATCACCCTCTGGGGCAGAGATTCGCACACACTCACAACTCTCTGTGTGAAAGAGTTTTTCCTCATCTCCGTTCTAAATGGCTTAACACTTATTCTTAAACTCTGGCCCCTGGACTCCCCCAACATTGGGAACATTTTTCTTGCCTCTAGTGTGTCCAAACCCTTAATAATCTTATATGTTTCAATAAGACAGCCTCTCATCCTTCTAAATTCCAGAGTATACAAGCCCAGCTGCTCCATTCTATCAACATAATACAGTCCCGCCATCCCAGGTATTAACCTTGTGAACCCACGCTGCACTCCCTCAATAGCAAGAATGTCTTTCTTTAAGTTCGGAGACCAAAACTGCACGCAATACTCCAGGTGTGGTCTCACTAGGGCCCTGTACAACTGCAGAAGGACCTTTTTGCTCCTATACTAGACTCCTCTTGTTATGTAGGCCAACATGCCATTCGCTTTCCTCACTGCCTGCTGTACTTGCATGCTTATGTTCAGTGACTGATAAAAAAGGACCCCCAGATCCTGTTGTACTTAGAGGGAGTGCAGAGACGGTTCACCAGACTGATTCCTGGGATGTCAGGACTGTCTTATGAAGAAAGACTGGATAGACTTGGTTTATACTCTCTAGAATTTAGGAGATTGAGAGGGGATCTTATAGAAACTTACAAAATTCTTAAGGGGTTGGACAGGCTAGATGCAGGAAGATTGTTCCCGATGTTAGGGAAGTCCAGGACAAGGGGTCACAGCTTAAGGATAAGGGGGAAATCCTTTAAAACCGAGATAAGAAGAACTTTTTTCACACAGAGAGTGGTGAATCTCTGGAACTCTCTGCCACAGAGGGTAGTTGAGGCCAGTTCATTGGCTATATTTAAGAGGGAGTTAGATGTGGCCCTTGTGGCTAAGGGGATCAGGGGGTATGGAGAGAAGGCAGGTACGGGATACTGACTTGGATGATCAGCCATGATCATATTGAATGGCGGTGCAGGCTCGAAGGGCCGAATGGCCTTCTCCTGCACCTAATTTCTATGTTCTATGTTACTTCGCCTTTTCTGAACTTGACACCATTTAGATAATAATCTGCCTTCCTGTTTTTTGCCGCCAGTGGATAACCTCACATTCATCCACATTAAACTGCATCTGCCATGCATTACCCAACCTGCCCATGTCACCCTGCGGCCTCATAGCATCCTCCTCACAGTTCACACTGCCACCCTGCTTTGTGTCATCTGCAAATTTGCGAATGTTACTTTTAATCCCTTCAATCAAATCATTAATATATATTGTAAATAGCAGTGGTCCCAGCACCAGCCTTGCGGTTCCCCACTAGTCACTGCCTGTCATGCTGAAAGGGACCCGTTAATTCCAACCCTTTGTTTCCTGTCTGCCAACCAATTTTCTATCCTTGTCAACACCCCCAATACCATGTGCTCTAATTTTGCCCACTAATCTCCTATGTGGGTCCTTATCAAATGCTTTCTGAAAGTCCAGGTACACTACATCCACTGGCTCTCCCTTGTCCATTATCCTGGTTACATCCTCAAAAAATTCCAGAAGATTAGACATGATCAATACAGAGATGTCTGAATTAATTAGTTCAAATTCCACATTTTATTTTTGGGACTGACCGGGTTTCTCATAAAAATTAAATGTTGACCAGGAAACCATCACCTAGTCATGAAAGCCTGACGAAGCATCTGAAAATGGTTAAGGTTAACACCTGAAAAAAGAACTCAGGGTGGGATTACTGGCCTGCAGCAAGTAGATATGCTGGGTAATTAGTTTCCCCCATTGTTTATCAGACACATTAACACAATGTAAGTGACATTAAAAAGAGACAACAAGATATCTATAATTTTGTAAATTAATTTTATATGAAAAGGGTGTAATGAGAGTGATGAGTTTAGTTTAGTTAAGAAAAACCACGCGGAAACAGGGCCTTCAACCCACCAAGAATGGATCGATTGGGCTTACATTAAAGTATGGATCGACTGGGCTCATATTAAAGAATGGTTCGACTGGGCCCATATTCACTAGAATTTAGTAGCATGAGAGGGAATCTTATAGTAACATATAAAATTCTTAAGGGATTAGATGGTCTTGATGCAGGAAAAAAATTCCCGATGTTGGGGAAGTCCAGAACCAGGGGTCACAGTTTAAGAATAAGCGGTAGGCAATTTAGGACTGAGATGAGGAAAAGATTTTTCACCAAGAGAGTTGTGAATCTGTGGAATTCTCTGCCACAAAGGCAGTGGAGGCCAATTCACTGGATGTGTTCAAGAGAAAGTTAAATGTAACTATTAGGGCTAAAGGAATCCAGGGATATGGGGAGAAAGCAGGAACGGGGTACTGATTTTGGATGATCAGCCATGCTCATATTGAATGGCGATGCTGGCTCGCAGGGCCGAATGGCCTACTTCTGCACCTATTTTCTATTTTCCTATGTTTTATGAGTCTGTGCCGACCAGCGATCCCTGTACACTAGCACTATCCTACACACACGGGACAATTAACAATTTTACTATTAACCCACAAACCCGTACGTCTTTGGAATGTGGGAGGAAACCAGAGCAACCGGGAAAACCCCACTCGGTCATGGGGTCGTGAGAATTATGAGAATGTACAAACTCCGTACAGACAGCACCAGACATTATAGTCAGGATCAAACCTGGGTCTCTGGTGTGGGAAGGCAGCAACTATACTGCTGCGCCACCATGTTGTTGTGAAACTTGATGGACTTCTGTTGTATCCATGGATGTTAAAATGAATCCTGGAAGAGATGTCAAAAGCCCTGTTGCAAATATACAAAATACTCGCACATTTAATTTACCTTGCTGTATGTTGCTGCCTCTTCCTCAGTATTAACGCTTCCACTTTCCTGAGCAAGTTTGGGGTCCATGGGTATATCCTTATTCTCTAAATTCTGTAATTGTCAATCCCATCGATAATATTTTAGAAAAATATTTCTTCCAAACCTAGGAGCAAAGAAAAAAAACAAAAAAAAGTTACCAACCTATGATTTTGGTAGTTAATGACGTTAAGGGATTTCACTGCCAAGCAATGAATCATTTTCCATCTTAGTTTAGTTTAGAGACACAGCATTGAAACAGCATAACTAAAGGAGATGGGGAGGAACATCTTGAGTTAGACGGTGATGCATCTGTGGAATTCATTGCTACAGAAGGCTGTGAAGGCCAAGTCAATGAATATTTTTAAGGTGGAGATTGACAGGTTCTTGATTAGTATGGGTGTCAGGGGTTATGGGGAGAAGGCAGGAGAATGGGTTGACAGGGAAAGATAGATTGGGCATGATTGAATAGGGGAGTAGAATTGATGGGCCGAATGGCCTAATTCTGCTCCTATAACTTATGAACATGAGGTTCATCGGCCCACCGAGACCATCGATCACCCATTCATACAAGTTCTGGTCCATTGCATTTTCTCATCCATGCCCTACACATTAGGGGCAATTTTCTTTACAGAAGCCAACTAACCAACAAACCGTACATCTTTGGAATGTGGGAGGAAACAAGAGCACCTGAAGGAAACCCACGTAGTCACGGGGTGAACGTGCCAATTCCACACAGACAGTAGCCGAGGTAAGGATCGAACCTGGGTCACTGGCGCGGTGAGGCAGCAGCTCTACCCACTGCACCACTGTAATTCTAACCATCTCAGTTTCAAATGACACAGGCACATGCAAGGGAAAGCTCTCTGCAATTGGACTTTGACATCTTAATCTCATCTTCAGAAGTAAATTCCAGCTCCACGCAAGTATAGCAGCTTAAAGCAGGAATTATTCGGCTCATCATATTTCTGTTCATTCTTTGCTGGAGCAATTCAATACAAATTAAGTGTTGCACCATCACTCACTCCACAGTTCTGTATTCTTCAATATATTGAATATTGAGGCAATTTTCCTCTTCGGGGACAAAATGCTATTAAAAATATGCCCAAGCCACCTTGTATGAGTATTCAATTTAGTTTACAAATACAGTGGGGAAACAGGCCCTTCGGCCCACCAAGTAAGTCCGCGCCGACCAGCGATCCACGCATACCAGCAGTATCCTTCACACTAGGGACAATTTACAATTTTACCGAAGCCAATTAACTTACAAACCTGTACATCTTTGGAGTGTGGGATGGAATCGGAGCACCCGGGGAAAACCTACGCGGTCACGGGGAGAATGTACAAAGTCCGTACAGCCAGCACTCGTAGTCAGTATCAATCCCGGGTCTCTGACGCTGTAAGGCAGTTACTCCACCGTGCCACCATGTATTCTGACATTAAATACAAAATATGACCACACATTTCACAAAACAAGCTTGACCCAAGAATAGATCCAAGAAATAGACTTTAAGGTGCATCATGAAAAAGGCAGAAAAGGAAGCTGGAGAGATTTCCGGAGGACTATACAGGGCTTGGGGTCTGTACAGCTGAATACATGGTTACTTAAGCAATGAAAAACTGGGAATGTATTGGTGACAGGGGTTGGATGAGAACAAAGATTTCAGGAGCTTGTCACATCTAACAACCTCAACTTGATAAGTACAGTAAGCTTCAACAAATTTCCCATTGCAAAGAAAGCTCTCACTTTGCTTCCTTGTACTTCAAACCACACTGAACACTTATGTGCACATGGGATGGATTATCATCCAATACTGAACGCATACATTTGACATATTTATAATGGGCACTACAGTTTGTCATGTAATCTAGATTGAAGTGGTACAGTGATTTTTCACATTTTCCCGTCTTCAGATTTTACTTTAGACTTTTGAGATACAGCACAGAAACATCCCTTTGGCCCACTGAGACCGTGCCGACCAGCACTCATCCCATACACTAGCACTATCCTACACACTAGGTACAATTTACAATTTTACGGAAGCCAATTAACCTACAAACCTGTGCATCCTTTGAACATGGGAGGAAACTGGAGCTCTTGGAAAAAAAAAACATGCGGTAACAGGGTGAACGTACAAACTCCATACAAAAACAATTTCACTGTGCGGTGCACATGTGACAATAAAGAACCATTGAGTCATTAAACCATTGAAGCTGTTTCTGATCCTCTCACACACTCTTTATATTCATTTCCAATTTACAAAAACAAACCACTCTCAAGAATGGGAGTCTGTCATGACCTTGGGATTGCATCAAGAGTTAAGAGTCAATAATGCTTCACTGTGATTTGTACCGAAACGGAACAATGAAATTCTTACTTCCGGCAGCATACAGGTCAATAAGTAACATAATAAACCGATGCAAAAAAAGTTAAATAAATATAAACCAATATTAATGCGAAACAAAACAAAAGGCTGAAGCTCTTAGTGCAACCAATACAGTTCGTAGTTTGAGGATCAGTTGGTGTTTGTGGTGTTCAATAGCTGATGGTTTTCTGTAACACTTGAGCAGCACTCAACATATATCATTTATTCTCATCCTATGGCAGGCGTTTGTCATCACTAGTCCTGTACTCGCTGGAGAATGAGGTGGGACCTCATTGGAGCATACAAAATAGTGAAAGGCTTAGATAGAGTGGATGTGGAGAGGATGTTTCCACTAGTGGGAGAGTCCAGGACTAGAGGTCATAGCCTCAGAATTAAAGGACGTTCTTTTAGGGAAGAGAAATTTCTTTAGTCAGAGGGTGGTGAATCTGTGGAACTCTTTGCCACAGAAGGCTGTGGAGGCCAAGTCCGTGGATATTTTTAAGGCAAAGATAGATAGATTCTTCATTAGTACAGGTGTCAAGGGTTCTGGGGAGAGGGAAGGAGAATGGGTTTAAGAGAGAGAGATAGATCAGCCATGATTGAATGATAGACTTGATGGGCCAAAAGGCCTAATTCTACTCCTATTCCTTATGACCTTATGACATTCTGATTAAGAACATCTTCCAACCACAACGGTAATCTCATCGGTGCCTTAACTAGTTTTCCCGTGGCGATTATCAATATGGACACACTCCATTCACAGACTTGAGAATTGCTCGCTGGCTGCTGCTGATCTTTACCACATCTTTCAGTTAACTGCCCACTGCTGCATTAGGAAGGTCACCCAATCTCCATACTTGACAACCTCAATTATTAACCCTTTAGCACATGGCAGAGGCAGAACAGGCACTTGCATTTAACTGCTTTTCAGATTTCCTCATCACCTTGTGGAGATTCTGTGGCACATCCCTACCAGAAGTTATTTGCTTCCAACCCTGGAGGTTCTCTGTCGCACCTCCACACAATGAACTGCTCCTCACCAAGCAGTGAAACAAACAAAAAGCTGGAGGAAGCCAGCAGGTCAGGCAGCATCTGTGGAGGGAAATGGACAATCGCCATTTAGGGTCAAGGCCCTTCCTGCGGTCTGGAAGTGTCTCGATCTGAAACACAAACTATACAATCCCCTTTGCTCTACCTATTGTACTTGAGTTTGGTTTGGCTGTACTTATGCATGGTATTTTCTGATCTGATTAGATAGCAGGCAAAACAAACTTTTTCACTACATCGTGGACACGTGACAGTAATTAACTTAAACCTAAACCTTTCCCTCCACAGATGCTGCTGGCCTGCTGCGTTTCCCCAGCAGTTTGTGTTTTGCTTCAGATTCCAGTATCTACAGTCTTGTGTGTCATAGTCATAGTCATTCAGCATGGAAACAGGCCCATTGGCCCAACTTGCCTACGCCAACATGCCCCATCCCAGCCGACATGTTGCATCCAGAGTCTCCACTATTCTTCACCGGACTGTCTGAGCCCCTACGTACTCTTCCGTAAGCATGCTCCCACTTCTTTCCCATATTAAGTCCATCCAGTGGTTCACTGGGTAATACTCCTGCCATGGCAGTTTCAACACAACATCACACAGGGAATCTCAACAATGTTGTTCTTAGAAGATCACATTTGAAGTTCCTGATCTGTCATAAAATGCCAAGCTTTGTCATAACACTGACCACGAAGCCAAGATTATCTACCTCTGTCCTTGGGCCATTTGCAATACCTTGACCTCCACTAAAGACCTTCCATTTAATATTGCCACATACAAACGGGGTGGCACAGTGGCAGAGTTGCTGCCTTACAGCATCAGAGACCCAGGTTCGATCCTGACTACGGGAGCTGTCGGTGCGGAAGTTGGACGTTCTCCCGGTACCTGCATGGGTGCTCCAGTTTCCTCCCACATGCCAAAGATGTGCAGGTTTGTAAGTTAATTGGCTTCTGTAAATTGCCCCTAATTGTGTAGGATACGGGTGATCGCTGGTCAGCACGGTCTCGGTGGGCCGAAGGACCTGTTTTCATGCTGTATATCTAAACTAAACCAAACGCCTCCTAACGACGTGACAATTAAGTTACATCTTTCCTGTGACAACTCATCAATCCAAACTGTTAATTTTGTTTTTCTCTCTCCACAGATGCTACTTGAGCTGCTGGGAATCCACAGCATTTGCTGGTTTTGGTGCTTTTCCATTTTGTTTGTGCCATTTTGTTTGTCCAAATATGAGTCTTAGTCTCGAATATACTAAATGACTGATCATTCATTCGTTGTGTGTTGGGGTAATCAGTTCTAAATATTTACAACCCTCTGAATTAATTGGGCGGAATTAACTGTTATTGCGAAGCCGTCAATCCCTCTGTGATCAAACTCATTCACAATCTGGAAACTGCTCGCCTGTCTGTCTTTTCCTTCCTCAATAGTTTTGCCTTTAGATCCTTGAAACCTAAACTCACCAGCTCTCTGCAATTCTTGTTTTTGCGTCATAGCCTCAACTGGTCTGAATTTCGATAGCACTCTGTACAATGGGCTTTGCCTCAGAGTTCTTGTTTGAAGGCACAAACTATAGCCAGGTAGGTGATAACTCATCCTCTATGATCATTTTCATCACCAGTGCCCCACAAAGCTGTGTGCTAGGTCCCCTACTATACTCCTTAAACACTCATGACTGCGGCCATGAGAAGTCATGGAAACCTTTCCAACACAATTTACAAGTTTGCAGACAAAACCACCATAGTGGACAGGACATCAACTATTAACAAGACAGAGTATTGGAAGGAGATTGAGAACGTCGTAACTTGGTGTCAAAACAACAATCTCTCCCTCAATGTCAGGAAGTGAAGCAGTACACACACCCTTGTATTCATTGCTGGTGCTGAAGCAGAGATAGTCGAAAGCATCAAGTTCTTAGGAATAAATATCACCCTCAATTTGCCCCGGGCCGGACATATCAAAGCAACGGCCAAGAAAGCACACCAACGCCCTAACTTTCTTAGAAGGCTTAGGAAGTTTGGCACGTCCCCAACAACCCTCACCAACTGGTGTGCCGCAAGAAGGATTTTATCAGGATGCATCACAGCTTGTTTTGGGAACAGTTCCATCCAGGACAACAAGAAATTGCAGAGAGTTATAGACGTGGCCGAGACGATCAAGCAAACCAACCTCCCTTACTCCAACTACACTTCACGCTGCCTTAGCAAGGTCACCAGCATAATCAATAACCAGTCTCACCTGAGAATTGATAAGAACACTCTTCCATCAGGCAAGATGTACAGAAGTTTGAAAACATATATCTCCAGATTTAGGGACAGTTTCTTCCCAGCTTTTATCAGGCAACAGACCCGTCCTCTCACCAGCTAGAGTGTGGTCCTGATCTCCATCTACCACATTGGAAACCTTTGAACTATCTATAATCGGACTTTATCTTGCACTAAATGATATAGCCTTTATTCGCTAACTGTACACTGTGGTATACTTGATTGTAATCATGTATAGTCGATCTATTGACTTGGTAACACGCAACAAAAAAGCTTTTCACCTCAGTACACATGACAATAATAAACTAAAATAAACCAAACTACTGTAAACTAGATGATATCTACAAAGTTGAATCCCTTTCAGTAAATGCCACTGTTCCGCATCTTAAATAAAACGGGGAAAAGAGAGATTACATTCATTTCGTTAGCCATTTTCGACGAGTTTGCCAAATATTTTATTTTGTAACAACTGTACGCCGCTAAATATATTAGCCGCTGTCGTGAATTCCCTTAAGAAACTCGTTGTTTACAACGGAAGTGGTATGCATTGTTTATATCCTTCTGAACAAGTGCATACCTGTCTGCTTAGAGTTGTATGTAGGTCGTCCTGCAATTCAATCCTCAGCAAAACTGTTGTTTTCTCATAGCTATGTGACCCGTAAAGTCAGAGTATTGCGTACAAACATCTGAAAACAAAGGCGAGAGACTTTTGTTTGAAAGCAAACACCTTCAAGTTCCAGGCAAAATTACATCATCTTCCTTCGCTGTGCGTTTAGCGGGCGCTTAGAGTATTCCCACACCAGGTTACTTTATGCAAAACAGCCTCAGATGCTTTAACCGTTTGACTTTTGAACTCCGCTCCTGCACGAGGTGAAACAATAAAACACGATACGGCTTCTAAGCAAATAAATTGAAAATGAATGATCAGGAGCAGTTCTTATCAATAAACAGGCTTTTAAAATGTCAAATTGTATTACTATAGTTACAGAAATGCATTTGGCTTAACGCCTGAAGCATTAATGTTTCAGTCTGGGAACCTCAGTGTGTAAATGTTTCATGCCCGTAACTTACTGTGTAAACACATTCCGGACAAAAAGATTTTTTTGTTAAAAATTCCTTGCCGACTCAGTATTCATTAGCTACCCAGTCAAGCACATCGAGGTGGTCTCTGGTCTGCGCTTGTTTGCTGACATTTACTCGAGAAATACTCCATCTGGAAACAGAGACTCAACCATAGTCCCTGCTGTTTTTTGCAGCATAGCAACCGTGTTGGCATGGGCACGTTTATCTGGGAGAAGGAAGAGGAAATGCAGAGAAAAGGAGAGAGAAAAAGTGAGACTTGGAGAATGAAAGTAAAAAACAAGCAGGCTCATCTGTAAAACCTTCTCCAGCTAAATAGATTGCAAAACAAATAGCCTCAGCTCATATAATGGTCACTTCGTTAAATATGCAGAAATCTATCAGTGCAAAGAAATAGACCTTGCACCCAAGCAGATAATATTGGAAATGTGAATGGTCAGAGAAGTTTTAGTTTAGAGATAGTTTTGAGCGTGGAACCAGGTCCTCTGTCGCCCAGAGTCCGCACCGACCAGTGATTACCCTTACACTAGTTCAATCCTACACTCTAGGGACAATTTACAGAAGCCATTTTTTAGCCTACAAACCTGTACATCTTTGAGATGTGGGAAGAAACCAGAGGACCCGTAGAAACCCCTTGTGGGCACAGGGAGAACATGCAAACTCCGTACAGTCAGCGCCTGTAGTCAGGATCAAACCCGGGTCTCTGATGCTGTGCCACTGTGCTGCCCTAGTTGTTCAGATAAATGATCACCAACCTGAAGTGTGAATCTTCTCTCTGTGGAAATGCTGCCTAGCCTGTGTTATATTCCCAGTCGTTGATGATTTTATATCAAACCTCTGGCATGAAACAGTGTTTTGCTTTCCTATTAGTTGGATGTAAGGGGCAGCTTTTGGTAGCAGATGGTTATAGATCAGAGATTGTCAGCCAAGTAGGTTAATCAGAAGGTCTTTGAGGAATATAGCCAAGGCCAGGCGAGTCCCAGCAGGTGTACAGCAATATCCACAGTCGAGCAATAACAAAAATGTGCTGTAAACTGGTAAAAGTGGGATGACTGGAATGGCGATTAAAAGACTATTTAGATCTTAAGGAGCGGGGAAAGGTAAATCAATTAAAATCCTAGTATATAAAAATATATAACTACTGGATTGCCAAAAAAAACATTTGATTCACCTGGACTTTTCTCAGTCTGTCCTTAATGTGATTCGAAAATCCACATATCACTTAGATATGCTGATAAATGGCTGAGGAATTCATTCTGCCTCACAGTGCTAGATATCCGGGTTCCTTCCTGTCCTCAGCTGCTGTCTCTGTGGAGTTTGCACGTTCTCCCTGTGACCACCTGGATTTCCTTCTGGTCCTCCAGTTTTCTCCCACATCCCAAAGACGTGCAGGTTTAACTGTCCCCTATAAATTGCCCCTGTAGGCAGTGGATGCGAAAGGGGGATAACACAGAACTCAACGTGCACGGATGATCGATGGTTGGCGTGGACTCAGTGGACCGACTGGCCTTTCCTTTCTCTACCTTTTCAATCAATTAAATGAATCAATCAATAAGGGCACTGAATAGATCAGCCCTGTCAACCAAATTCAGTGAAGCCAAATATACCTCCAACCCAATTTACCCCAAAGTCATTCTTTAGACTTTAGAAAGTCAGCGTGGAAACAGGCCATTCGGCCCTCTGAGTCCATGCCGACCAGCGATCACATCATACACTGGCACTATCCTACACACTAGGGACAATTTATGATTACACCAAAGCCAATGAATCTACAAAACTGTATATCTTTAGAGTGTGGGAGTAAACTGGAACACTCAGAGGAAACCCACGCAGTCACAGGGAGAACATACAAACTCCGTGCAGGACAACACCTGAAGACAGGATTGAACCCAGGTCGCTAGCGCTGTAAGCAGCAACTCTACCGCTGCGCTACCATGCCACCCCATCCTTATTAAGATCAAGATGAGAAACATTACTCCATAAACCAATGAAGCAGACTGACAGACTACCATCTCTATTGTCAATGTCCAGGACATGTCTTTATCCTTGCGTACATCTTGTTCCACCAGCATTGGAGATGGTATCAGATTGTGTCAGGGATTCCTCCCTCCCTATATTTGGAAGGGAGGAATCTTAGGCCCATCAACATTGACTCCCGACTTCATGAAGCACATATGCGTCAACCCAAACATAAGCAAGAAATCCTTCAGTTGCCATCAACTTGTGCCCTACTTCTGCAGATGAATCGGAGCTCAGCCACTTGGAACTTCATACTTGCATGAAGCTGTGATGTGCACAAAATGTACGCTGGGCAGCGGGCTTCAATATCCATTACAGAAAAGTGGTTTCATCACTTTCTGACTGAGTTGACCTTGTGTGAAAAAGACAGGGCTGACAGATTAGTGCGAGAATGAGGAGAAGGGAAATCCATTTAGCACATTCTTACGGTGAGACCACATTAATTGAAGCTCAATGTCCTGACAAGCTGGGAATCAGCACACAATCTGTCAAGTCAACTTTTGAATGAATATGTCATGACAAGCGATTATTTTTTTGAGCGACTGCAGAACCAATATATATCTATAGGATAAGGGAAGGAACAAAACGACAGAGAGCCAGTGAAAAGCAATATCACCAAAATAATACAATGATCAGACAAAGCTGAAAGATAATAAAGATCGAGATTCATGATTGAGAATAACCGTGCATTAAAATGATTACTGGAGATTAGAAGAGCTCTGATGTACATTATTGAATTTACGCTTGTTATTCTATTATCTCAGTGCGCCTTTGTTCACAGGTGATATGCGCAGAGTGGACTGATGATATGAAAAAATACTCGAGTTCTATATACCTGCGCTCAAAGGGGACTTGGAGGTCTGGCGTCTCGATAACGTCAGGTGCCTGAATGTTTGAATGCAAATGTGTGAGAGGTCAAAGCTTATTGCTGAAGGCTGAAAAACAAATCAAAGCTATATTGCGATCTAAATCCGCAAAACTTCCTTTTGCAAATTCATCTAGTCACATGAAACATACGAACATGACAAAATCTGAGCAAGAACTACTCGTTAATGCATTTGAGGACAGTCGACAGTGCCGTTCTTATAGAGGCAATGTCCTATTTTCATATCGAGAATACACGTTATGTATTTCTGATAAGCACTGTTAATGGGATTGATTCAGAAAACAGATCAACTAATTCAAAAACGGACACAATGTGCTGGAGTATCTCAATGGGTCAGGTCGAACATGAATAGGTGACTCGTCGGGTCGAATCCTTCTTCAATCTTTTTTTGTGCAGCTGAGTTACTCCAGCAATTTGTCTTTTTTTTTAACCATTGAATTACTCCAGCACTTGGTGTCATTTTTTGTATCGCTGAGTTATTCTAGCACTGTGTCTTTTTTATACTCCAGAGATGCTGTCTGGTCTGTGGAGTTACTCCAGCGCTTTGTGTCTTTCTTTTGCAAACCAGCATCCTTGTGTCTCAACTAGATCAAAAGCAGATCCCCAGGAAGTTCTGAGAGTTAACAGCAACAGCAGAACTGTGCACTAAACCAATGTAATTTGTATCCCTCAATCTATCATTAGTTTCAATCCATAGAGTCGGCAGGGCGCACCTATAAGATAGAAGCCCACCTTAAATATGGGAAGCCAATCCTGGACTTGGGAACTAAATGACTGTGTCGAGCTTTCAAAATCGGAGACTTTTGGATAGACACATGAATATGCAGGGAATGGAAAATCTGGATCATGTGCAGGAACTGCAGATGCTGGTTTAAACTGAAGATAGACACTAAAGGTAGAGTAACTCAGAAGGACAGGCATTCTCATCTCTTGAGAGAAACATCACCCATTCATTCTCTCCAGAGATCCTGCCTGTCTTGCTGAGGTACTCCAGCTTTTTGTGCCTATCTATGGATCAAGTGCAGGCAGGTCTTGGCATCAAGTTTGGCATGACGTTGTGGACTGAAGGACCTGATCTTGTGCTGTACTGTTCGATGTCCAAAGGTAGGCATTCGAGGGAAGAATACACCCGAGAATGATACGGAAAATGGCCCTAAAATTCTATGCCTTTTTCAGGAGTTTCCCAGGCTTAAATATCTTTTCGGAAGACAAGGAAATTCTGGTTCGAAATAACTTTTGCCATACTTTTATTCAATCGACTCTGAACTGCCAACATGCCCCCAATCTTGCCATCTCTCATGGTAGAGTGGATTCCCTCTTCAGCAAGGATATGGTGAAGCAAATTGCTTTCAGAGATGACCACAAGGTTTAAATTGGAGGAATCGTTCAGGGCTGGAGAAAGTCACCAAGATAGACACAAAACTGTTTTACTGTTGCGTGGTGTCTTTTTAAAATTGCTGTTTTTTTCCTTTTTCTTCCCTCTACACAAATATGTAATATGTGAATATGTGATTCTGTTCCATTCTGTTTGTAGTTTGTTTGTTTGTTTTTTTGCACAAAGTCCGCGAGCATTGCCACTTTTCATTTCACTGCACATCTCGTATGTGTATGTGACAAATAAACTCGACTTGACTTGAGATGCACTTGGCTGAGCCATGGCAAGCTTTAAAAGCAGGGGTGAGGATATGAAGAGAGATGTTGCTTTACTGGGAATCAATACAAGTTGACAAACATGGACATGATGAGCTTATGGGACTGGATGCAAATTTGGACACCGGCCCGGCCAAAATTATGCTGCCCAATTTTATGGAGAAAAGATCGAGCAATGTCATGCAGGTGTGCATAGGAATAATAATTGAGAATTAAAAGAAGCACGAATGAGGGATTCTGGAAGAAATAAGCTGATAAACAAAGATAAACGTGGTTGATAATAAGTGGCTGAATAAGGGTCTTGACTCGAAACCTATTCATTTTATCCAGAGACGTTGCCTGGCCCATTGAGTTACTACAGCATTTTGTGTCTATCTTCGGTTTCAGCCAGCATCTGCAGTTCCTTCCTACACGTTTGGTAATAATGCAGGGATAGAGCTTGAAGTTAAGATGTCACCAAGTTTGTAAATAGTTGAATTCAGTGTTTGCCAATTGCTGGAGCGACAGACAGGGATGATGGCCAGGGAACAAAAAGGAATTACAGATATATTATAACTTTCTAATATCACAAGGTCCCTGGCCAAAAAAATAAATAGAGACATTCAAAGATATGTGTTAGCATTCTCTACACATTGGTTTCAAATTGCACGTGCAGTTAGCTGATCCAGCTCTCATCGACAGCAACAAACCAAGTCATGTCACAAAGCCAAAGGCAACTTGCATTTTAACAAAGGTTAATGTCAAATGCAGGTGTACAGGTTTAATGACTTTCACACTTAGCTCTAATATGCCAAAGTTAAAACATTGACAACATTTCTAAATGGTGAATACATTCCTGAAACAAACGGTGAATGTTGGTTATGGTTCTAAGGGTCCAGCACTTTGATATCTCACCCAAGTGGAGGAGCGGGCAGTCTTGCTCTGCATTTGACATAGGCACAGGTGAGCATTGATTCCAAATTCAGGTGTAGTATTGGCAAGTCACTGAATGAAAATGAAGGACATGGATAAACTGATTTGTTCTGACTCTAACCCAAATACTGACATTGATGCCAGTGTCCTTGTCCACCCTGATTGTAATAAACATGGATCGCATCAAACTTAGAGGCATCGAGTCATATAGCGTGTAAACAGGCCCTTCGGCCCAACTAGCCCATACCGACCAACATGCCCCATGTACGCTAGTTCCACCTGCCTGCATTTAATAATAATAATAACAATAACTTTATTTATAAAGCACTTTTAGACAACATCAGTTACCACAAAGTGTTGTACATGGGAAGTCAACAAAAAGTTATTACAAACTACTAAAACCATTAAGACGACAGGACTATAAAAACAGTAAAAATTAAAAGACATTAAAAGCACTAAAACAGGAACAATGTCTCAGCCAGTGTCGAAAGCCAGTGAATAAAAGTGAGTTTTTAGGGAGGATTTAAAGATGGACAGTGAAGGGGCCTGTCTGATCTGCAGCGGCAAGGTGTTCCAGAGTGCCGGGGCAGCAACAGAAAAGGCTCTATCCCCTCTGAGCTTCCGCTTAGACCTTGGTACCTCAAGGAGCAGCTGATCCGCTGACCTGAGGCACCGGGTAGGAGCATATAGGTGGAGCAGCTCAGAGAGGTAAGGCGGGGCGAGGCCATTCAATGATTTAAAAACAAATAAAAGAATTTTAAAATAAACTCGAAAGTGCACTGGGAGCCAGTGAAGGGAGGCCAAAATTGGTCCATATCCTTCTAAACCTATCCTATTCATGTATCAGTCCAAATGTTTCTTAAATGTTGTGAGAGTACCTGCCTCAACTACCTTCTCTGGCAGCTCATTCCATATACCTAGCAATCTTTCCAGCTTAACAACAACTTTCCTATAACAGGGAGATCAAAACAGAACACAATAGGCTAAATGCGGCTTCACCAATGTCTTGTACAACTATAACCTGATCTCTCAACTTCTGTACTCAATACTGATGAAGGCCAATGTGCCCATAGCCTTCTTGACCACCCTCTCTACCTGTGACGCCCACTGTCAAGGACCTATGTACCTGCACTCCTAGAACCCTCTGCTCTGCAACACTCCCCAGAGCCCTGCCATTCACTGTGTAGGTCCTGCCCTGGTTTGACTCCCCATAGTGCAACACCTCGCACTTATCTGTATTAAACTCCATGAACCATTCCACAGTCCACCTGCCCAACCCACCAAGATCCTGCTGCAATCTTTCAATTGTGACTGCTCACGTCTGGAGGTCTTGATACCAATGCACTTATTGCATTCACAGACAGATCCATCCATGGTTAATTGAATCTCTATTATTTACCTATTGCTGCATGTAGGCTACTTACCAGACACCTTGGGATGTGTTGGCACACAAATCAGCTGTTCCAACTAGTCCTCATCCTTGTTCAGCAGACATGGTCCACCATCATTCTCTTGTCGCTTAGATTAATCTTCTGCCTTTGATTATGTGAACCAATGGTATTCTCTTGCTTGCCTCTCCTACATATATATACACATCTATCTATATTTGTATTGCATTGTTCAGCTGCTCTCTTCCACTTTCTAGGTCCTTGTTCTTGATGCCGTATCTATTTATCTAAATGCACATCTTTCACAGGCTGTTTTGCGTATATACTGGGTCTTTCCCACCTGAATGGTTTTCACCGTCTCTCCTCAGCTTTTCTCCTTCTAGCTTTCACCTTTTTCTCTTTATTGACACCCCCCCTCCCCTTTCTCTCTCTCCCCTTCTCTCTCACCCCCTCCCCTCTATACCTCGCTACCTCTCCCTCTCTATATCTCTCCAATTCTCTCTCTACCTCTCTCTCTCTCTACCTCTTTCACTCTACGTCTCTCTACTCTCTCCCTCAACCTCTCTCTCTCTCTATCTGTTGTTATCCATTAGCCTGTGCAATCCCTCTAGCCTCTAAATCACCTGCAATTTAAGCTGAGCGCATTTCCCCCTCTCTTTATATCCACCCGTCCACCATATTACATGTTGGTCATTTAGTGCAGTCACACCCCCTGTAGCTGGAACTATTGCAGCTCGGCTGATGACAACGTCAATGCTAAATGCAATTATCCCGACACAATGAGGCTGCACAGAGAACATGTTGAAAGGTTCACCTGCCCACTGCCACCTTCCCCTTTAAACAAACTCACGACAGCGGCAATAAGCAAAGCCAATGTTTCAGACAAAGGCAAGCACGCACCAGGAAATTGTTGCATGCAATGTGAAATCGGGAGGATCACTGCGGATTTTTGCTTTTGTTTAGCTGTTAAAGGTAATCAGAAACATATCAGTCACCGGGGACAGGGAACAATGGCTTTTCACATGCAATCGCAGAGTAAGAGCCTTTCACAGCGTTTTAATGGAAAAAGAGAAAGGATGCCAAATAATACTTTTTTTTATTTACGATGTTCACTCCAAAACAGCCGCTGTATCCCAGTGCCAGAACAGCTGATGACCTATGAAGTCTGAACCAACCTTCATGGGACAGTGCAACACTTCACCATTGGCACACTCTAACTGTGCTACTTGCAGACAACGCTTCCAATTATCGTTTGGTTAAAAAAAAAACTACTCAGAGATGGAAAAAGTGCAGAAAAGGATCCAACATTCTTGACCTTCGACTTTAGAGATACAGCACGGAAACAGGCCCTTTGGTCCACTGAGTCCGCACCGACCAGCGATCACCCCGTATACTAATAGTTTTTTTAAAAATTGGATAATTGCTCCTACTGTAAATGATACTAACTATCCTACACACCAGGGGCAATTTTACTTTAAAAAAAAAAAATCAAAACCAATTAACCTACAAACTTGTACATCTTTGGAATGTGGGAGGAAACCGGAGCATCCGGAGAAAACTCACTCGGTCACAGGGAGAATGTACAAACTCCATACTGACAGCACCTATAGTCAGGATCGAACCTGGGTCTTTGGCGCTGTAAGGCATCAACAACGCTGCTGCGCCACTAAGTCGCCCAATTGACAATAGACAATAGGTGTAGGAGTAGGCCATTCAGCCCTTCGAGCCAGCACTGCCATTCAATGTGATCATGGCTGATCATCCACAATCAGTACCCCGTTTCTGCCTTCTCTCCATATCCCCTGACTCCACTATCTTTAAGAGCCCTATCTAGCTCTCTCTTGAAAGTATTCAGAGAACCTGCCTCCACTGCCCTCTGAGGCAGAGAATTCCACAGACTCCCAACTATCTGTGTGAAAAAGTGTTTCATCATCTCCGTTCTAAATGGCTTACCCCTTATTCTTAAACTGTGGCCCCTGGTTCTGGACTCCTTCAACATTGGGAACTTGCTTCCTGCCTCTTGCATATCCAAACCCTTAATAATCTAATATGTTTCAATAATATACCCTCTCATCCTTCTAGTATACAAGCCCAGCCACTCTATTCTCTCAGCATATGACAGTCCCGCCATCCTGGAAATTAACCTTGTAAACCTACGCTGCACTCCCTCAATTGCAAGAATGTCCTTCCTCAATTTTGGATACCAAAATTGCACATAATACTCCAGGTGTGGTCTCACTAGGGCCCTGTACAACTGCAGAAGGACCTCTTTGCTCCTATACTTAACTCCTCTTGTTATGAAGGCCAACATGCCATTTGCTTTCTTCACTGCCTGCTCTACCTGTATGCTTACTTTCATTGACTGATGAACAAGGACCCCCAGATCCCATTGTACTTCCCCTTTTCCCATTTAGATAATAATCTGCCTTCCTGTTTTAGCTACCAAAGTGGATAACCTCACATTTATCCACATTAAACTGCATCTACCCACTCACCCAACCTGTCCAAGTCATCCTGCATTCTCATAGCATCCTCCTCACAGCTCACACTGCCACGCAGCTTTGTGTCATCTGCAAATTTGCTAATGTTACTTTTAATCCCTTCATCTAAATAATTAATATATATTGTAAATAGCTGCGGTCCCAGCACCGAGCCTTGTGGTACCCCACTAGTCATTGCCTGCCATTCTGGAAGAGACCCGTTAATCCCTACTCTTTGTTTCTTGTCTGCCAACTAATTTTCTATCCATGTCAGCACTCTACCCCCAATACCATGTGCCCTGATTTTGCCCACTAATCTCCTATGTGGGACCTTCTCAAACGCTTTCTGAAAGTCCAGGTACACTACATTTACTGGCTCTCCTAGTTACATCCTCAAAAAATTCCAGACGATTAGTCAAGCATGATTTCCCTTTTGTAAATCCACGCTGACTCGGACCAATCCTGTTACTGCTATCCAAATGTGCCGCTATTTCATCTTTTATAATTGACTACAGCATCTCCCCCACCACCGATGTCAGGCTAACTAGACCTTCAATGCTTTCTGTATTATCACGTATAGCATGATGCAAACAGCTCAGCAAGACTATCACCGGTTAATACTGAATGTACAGAACAGCCCACCAAGTCTATGCGCAAGAGGGGCCATTTGGGCGTCATTTTAGTTCAGAGATACAGCGCGGAAACAGGCCCTTCGACCCACCGAGTCCGCACACACTAGGGACAATTTACACATACACAAACCAATTAACCCACAAACCTGTACGTCTTTGTAGTGTGGAGTGGGTCTTTAGAGAAACCACAGATCTCGGAGAAAACCCACGCGGTCACGGGGAGAATGCACAGACTCCGTACAGACAGCAACTGTACAGACAACAACCGTAGTCGGGATCGCACCCGGGTCTCTGGCGCTGCAAGAGCTCTAAGGCAGCAACTCTACCGCTGTGCCACCTTGTGGATAAATGTGAGGTTATCCATTTTGGTGGCAAAAACAGGAAAGCAGACTATTATCTAAATGGTGGCCGACTAGGAAAAGGGTAGATGCAGCGAGACCTGGGTGTCATGGTACACCAGTCATTGAAAGTAGGCATGCAGGTGCAGCAGGCAGTGAAGAAAGCGAATGGTATGTTAGCTTTCATAGCAAAAGGATTTGAGTATAGGAGCAGGGAGGTTCTACTGCAGTTGTACAGGGTCTTGGTGAGACCACACCTGGAATATTGCGTACAGTTTTGGTCTCCAAATCTGAGGAAGGACATTATTGCCGTGGAGGGAGTGCAGAGAAGGTTCACCAGACTGATTCCTGGGATGTCAGGACTGTCTTATGAAGAAAGACTGGATAGACTTGGTTTATACTCTCTAGAATTTAGGAGATTGAGAGGGGATCTTATAGATACTTACAAAATTCTTAAGGGGTTGGACAGGCTAGATGCAGGAAGATTGCTCCCGATGTTGGGGAAGTCCAGGACAAGGGGTCACAGCTTAAGGATAAGGGGGAAATCCTTTAAAACCGAGATGAGAAGAACTTTTTTCACACAGAGTGGTGAGTCTCTGGAACTCTCTGCCGCAGAGGGTAGTCGAGGCCAGTTCATTGGCTATATTTAAGAGGGAGTTAGATGTGGCCCTTGTGGCTAAGGGGATCAGAGGGTATGGAGAGAAGGCAGGTACGGGATACTGAGTTGGATGATCAGCCATGATCTTATTGAATGGCGGTGCAGGCTCGAAGGGCCGAATGGGCTACTCCTGCACCTAATTTCTATGTTTCTATGTTTTGTCTGCCTACGGTTTTATAGTCCTAGCTGCAGCTGGTCATAAAGGCCCGTTGCAGCCATCGCCTCCATTCTGGTCGACCCGAGGACCATTCTCCCTCACCTTGCACGGCCCTCTTCAGCACTTGGGGGTAGGTGGGGGCTTTCCGCAAACTACCTCAAGGGCGTAAAAAGCAAGAACCACCTAATGAGTGTTCACAAACTCACATTGTCGGAGTAGAAGTAGGCCATTCGGCCCATCAGGTCTACTCCGTCATTCAATCATGGCTGATCTCTGCCACCTAATCCCATTTTCCTGCCTTCTCCCCATAACCCTTGACACCCATTCTAATCACAAATTTGTCTATCTCTACATTAAAAATATCCACTGATGGCCTTCACTGCCCTTTGTGGTGATGAGTTCCACAAATTAACTACCCTCTGATTAAAGAAGTACCTCCTCACCTCCAAAATAAAAGGGCGCCCTTTAATTCTGAGGCTATGAACTCTGGTCCTAGACTCTCCCACCAGTGGAAACATCCTTTCCACATCCACTCTACATCTATGCCTTTCATTATTCTGTAAGTTTCAATGAGGTCCCCCCTTCAACCTTCTAAACTCCAGCGAGTAGCGGCCCAGTGTTGTTAAACGCTCATCATATGCCAACCTACTCTGGAATCATTCTTGTAAACCTCCTCTGGACCCTCTCCAGAGCCAGCACATCCTTCCTCAGATACGGGGCCCAAATTTGTTCACAGTACTCCAAATGCGGCCTGACCAGCGCCTTGTAGAGCCTCAGCATTACATCTCTGTTTTTGCTGAGCACGGATGATGACCTTCTAGAAAATATCTAAAAAGGAGGTCAGAGAGAGGGGGAAAGCTTTAGAGCCATGACTCCCAACCACTGAATTGATGCCCTTACATGTAAGTACAGGGATGGAAATATCTAGTTGCAGTTACGATCTGTTTTAAACTCCACATTTGTGTGATTGACTCGCTGCTGACTTAAATATCCAGCAATCACTAAATGTTGGAAATATATCAATTAATAATATTCATGGCAAAGGAAAATTCACATATAGAGCTGCAATGAGTGACAGATTTTGCAAACGCGCCAGATGGATGAATCCAAGGCAGGGAACATGGATATCAGATGGTCAAAATGTGAAAATAGATAGCTGTGGGTGGAGGGGGCGTCAGAAATCAGTTGAGAAATCATCCACAGCACCTGTTCACAGAGGATAATGACATTCTTCAGCCCAGCTGGAAGCTGCAAGAAAGATTAATGTGTACCATGTCACAGGGCCCCCGTGTACCGTGTCACAGGGCCCGTGTCCCGTGTCACAGGGCCCGTGTACCATGTCACAGGGCCCGTGTACCGTGTCACAGGGCCCGTGTAACGTGACACAGGGCCCGTGTAACATGTCACAGGGCCCGTGTATCATGTCACAGGACGACTCTCACCTTCCTCTTCTCCCATTAGGCAAGAGGTACAGAAGTGTGAAAATGCACACCTCCAGATTCAGGGACAGTTTCTTCCCAGCTGTTATCAGGCAACTGAACCATTCTACCAACAACGAGAGAGTGGTCCAGAGCTACTAGTTACCTAATTGGAGACCATCAGATTATCTTTAATAGGACTTTGCTGGACTTTATCTTGCACTAGATGTATCTGTGCCCTTTATTGTCACATATACCAATGTATGCTTCTCACTGTATATGTGATAATGAAGTAAAGTAACTAACTCACTAAACTAATTATAGAGCCTCTACACAAAATCATAGGCCTGCGCACCTTGTCATAAGACTTAGTGGCGCCCAGCTCCAACTTATCCCAAGGGTTTGAGCATAGCTTGAAGACGATTTTGTCCAACCGTGGAGAGCACTGTCGATGCCATTGTGGTGCTGGTTGCTTGACAAGTATGTCAAAAAGGAAAAAGTCTCGCGGACACAACAGCAGCTCCTTGCACACAGAGATGGGAGAATTTGTAGTGGGGTGGGATGGCAGTGAAATTAAGCAAATACTATGTGTAACTGTTCATGGAAGAAATTACAAAGAAAATTACAGAGGATGAGGAACTGACGAAAATTAATATAAGGGGAAAAGATGTACTATGGACGATGGTGGGACAGAACGCTAATAAATTCCCAGGACCAGATGATCTGCGTCTGCATATTGATTCACAGGGAATGGAGGTATATGTGTTGCAAGCAGGCGGAGGAGATTAAATTGTCTGGGCATGCTCAGCATTAACATAGTGGGCTGAAGGTCCTGTTCCTGAGCCGAATGCACAGCTCTTCTCTCCTTATCTCACATCTTTTGTCCTTTTGTCTCCAGCCTTTGTCCTTGTCTAACCATCAGGGCAGCACAGTGGCGCAGCGGTAGAGCTGCTGCCTTACAACGCCAGAGACCCATATTCAATCCTGACTACGGGTGCTGTCTGTACAGAATTTGTACGTTGTCCCTGTGACCGGGTGGGTTTTCTCCGGATGCTCTGGTTTCCTCCCAGATACCAAAGATGTACGTGTTTGTAAGTTAGTTTATGGGTAAGTTGCAGAGAGGGTGGGGGGGGACAGACAGGACAAAGGGAATATCTCTGATATGTCACTTGGCAATGCATTGCTGAAGGTTATTTAATTTGGAAGTTAATGAGGGAACGTTTGAGGAAAGGCTCTGAGCTATGGGGAGAGTTTGGGCAGACTTACACTTTATTCCTTGAAGCATATGAGGCTGAGGGCTGAGGTGTATGAGTATTTCACCCAGAGTCGAGGATTTAAGAAACAGAGAACATAGGTTTAAGGTGAGGGGGGAAAGATTGAATAGGAACCTAATGGGCAATTTTGACACGCCAACAATAGTGGGTATATGAAACAAGCTTCCTGAAAAAGGGTGGAAACCTTTCAGGTTCCTATTAAATCTCCCCACCTCCCTCACTTCAAACCTATGTCCTCTGGTTCTTGATTCCCCTGCTCTGGGTAAAAGACTCAGCGAATTTACCCTATCTATTTCCCTCATGATCTTACACATCTCTACAGGCTCACTCCTCATCCACCAGCGCTCCAGCGATCACCCTGTATGTCACCACTATCCTACACGCTAGGGACAATTTGTTTTTACAACTTACCGAAGCCAATCAACCTCCAAGCCTGTACGAACCCGGGTCTCTGGTGCTGTAAGGCAGCAACTCTACTGCTGTGCCACTGTGCTGCCCAATGCAGTGCTAAAAGGTATGCAAGTTATTGACCAACACTAAGAGAGGAATCTGGGTGTTTGCCACAAGTTGAGCGCCTCACAGGCGGATGCTGGGGTTGCCATGATACTGCAGCCTCCTGCTTTGCTTGGTACATTCGTTTCTGCCCCAATCACCTCTGCTGCTGTTTCTAGATCTGAACAAATGCTTTCTCGGGAAGGATCATGCAAAGAAAATGCAACGAGTCTGTGCTCAGGGGCACTAGTGCCTAATTCAAGCAAGCAAGCTAATTAATCCCAGGGGCTTGTGAAGCAATATTGAACGCTGTTGTTGTTGTGATTACAATGAGAGCTGTTCTGCGGGAAAGCTGTTACCCGTGGTTGCTGGGTAAAGTAACCGGATGAACAGCACCAGACTGTAGTGAACTCAAAAGGAACAAGACTGTGGCTTACTGCAAACCTCATTTGCTGGTATTGATCACGCCTTCATGATAAATACTTCCTCAAGTAGGTGGGGAGCATCGGTGTACAATACAAATTCACCTTTCCCTGCTTGTAGTGTAATGCATTGTTTACAGCTCATGTTTCTTATAATAAGAGGTATGCTGCAGACCATTTTAGAGAGTTTGGAAATTCTCCAATATGGGAGCGTTTCGTCTCGTTTAGTTTAGAGATATAGCGCGGAAACAGGCCCTTCAGCCCACCGAGTCTGCGCTGACTAGCGATCCCCGCACACTAACACTATCTTACACACACACGGGACAATTTACAACTTACAACTTTAAAATGAAGCCAATTAACCTACTAACCTGTACGTCTTTGGTGTGTGGGAGGAAACTGGAGATCTCAGAGAAAACCCACGCAGGTCACGGGGAGAACGTACACATTCTGCACAGACAGCACCCGTGGTCAGAACCAAACCTGATTCTCTGGCGCTGAAAGGCAGCAACTGGTGGTTATAAAGTGCCGCCCCTAATTAATTCAATAATGAATTTATACTTCTTTGCTTATTAGAAACTTTACAGTAGATTGGCCAAAGATGAATGTTATCAGTGCTAAATCCCCTCAAATTGCACTGATTCGCAGACGATTTCCAGGAGCAACGATCCACTCATATTTGGTAGGAAATATTCTAAAAAAATCAAAACTTACTAGAGACACTGAACAGTTCCAACCTGAACCGCCACCTACCCATGTCCTCCAGAGATACTGCCTGACCAATTGAGTCACTTCAGCACTCTCTTAGGAGAACGAGTTGGAGATATTACCTGCCAGTGAAATACCAGTGGCAACATGGCAACAACTTGCAACAAAATGCCAAAAAACGACACAGTGGTGCAGCTGGTAGAACTGCCAGACCCACGCTTGATTCTGACCTCTGGTGCTGTCTCTATGGAGTTTGCACATCTCCCTGGGTGGGTGGAAATGTAGGGTAACATAGAACTATGATCGACGGCCGGCATGGACTGGGTGGGTCGAAGGGCCTGTTTCCATGCTGTATCTCCAAACTAAAACTAAAACAAGCAAAGGTCAATTACTTTCCCCAGCCTTCAACACACTCACCATTGCTGAATTCCCCACTATCAATGCCCATCAACTTCCCAACATTCTTCTTGTAACATGTTACATTGAGGGGCTCACCTCTTCCCCCCACCAATCCCCACATTCCAAAACTTATCCCCTGCATGGGTTACGATTAAAATACTTGACCCCTGCACGGATGGATTAAACCGGACAACATTCAAAAAATCTCAAGAGGATCTACAAAACTAGGTCCTTATGTATCTCAATTGGAGAAAGAAGCCATTTGGCCCATTGAGTCTATGCAATCTCTCAGTGCAATTCCATCAACACTGTTCATATTCCCTCCCACTTCTTATTTTCCAGTAACCAATTCTCTCTTGTGTAAAGACTGCTATTTTACTAATGCAACCCCCTCATTTTCCACCCCCAAGTCATTTCCCTACAGCGCCCCCACAGTCATGCTGCAGTGCGAACCACCCACAGAGTGTGCTGCAGGAACCAGCCAAGTTTCCTCCGATGACCTTTCCAGCACTCGTGCTGAGAGGAAGAACTAGGAACAGGCCATCATGTAGGCAGATGGGATTGGTAAATTGGCATCATGGTCGGCACAGACACTGTGGACTGAATGACCTGTTCCTGCGTTATGTTGTTCTGGAAGATAGACACAAAAAGCTGGAGTAACTCAGCGGGACAGGCAGCATCTCCAGAGGGTGACGTTTCCGGTCGAGACACTTCTTCAGATCATCCATCCCTTCTCTCCAGAGATGCTGACTGGCTCGCTGAGTTACTCCAGTATTTTGTGTCTATCTTCGGTTTAAACCAGCATCCGCAGTTCCTTCCTACACTCATATTGTTCTATATTCTATGTCTTCACGCAACAAATGCTTCAAAAAGCAGACGTGGTAATCGTTCATCTTATTTGATCTTCTGGCTAAGATCAAATTGGCTGGTATTTCTGACTACATAAACTGCAGTTTACAAAACATAATCAGCAGCTGGGATATCCTAAGGAGTACATAAATGCATGATTAAAATGATTAAAGCTGCTTTGTAAGATGCTGCATCTGCTGTGACTGTTCCTTGGAAATCCAATTGTCTGGCTTTAGTTCATGACTGTTAATCATCCGGGTTAAACCATTCATCGCAAACATATGAAAGAAAAAGCAGCTGTGCCTACAGTGCTCCAAGAATCTGAATGAAATAATAGGCATTCAGTCCATCCATATTAATGTACAGTGCATATATTAGTCATCAAAGTGAATAGAAGGTACAAACAGAGAAATCATTCCCACCAGACGACAACAAATTGTATATGATACTAGACCAACTGGGACCTGTTGGCCTGGTCCCTCAATGCAACCCGTTCCCCAACGCAATATTGCACCACTAACTTGCAGCCCCCACGGGAGGTGTGGTCCCCCAACTCAACCAGTTGCAGAACGTAAGATTCCAGTGCTCCCCTGTCTCCCCCAGTACTGGACATTAAAAAAAATATTCCAATTGCACTTCCCCAATTACAATACCAATTCCCCTCCCCCTGTCCTGCAAGGAGCTGGAGTAATTGTTGTATGGTGGCAACATTGTTGCAAATGTCAGGTGGAGGACTGTGATATTCCATTCAGGTGAAAAGTTGGTGATAGCACAGAGTGTTCCAGTATTGCAACTTTGTATCGAAGTCTGTTGGAAGCTGGTGCAGCAGGGATTTTAACAGTAAAAATCTTGTGAAAGCTGGCTTTTTTAAACCTTGAAATATCAATAACGTGAAATATAACATCAAATCTGAAGGAAATTTAGATACGAACTACGACGGAAAAAAGCCAAGTAAGATTCCGCAAAAATTGTAGCGCTATTGCGTACTGTTTTCGCAAAGCTCCTTGAGATCACAAACAGACAGACAGACAAACAAGTTGAGACTTTTAATAGTATACTAGACCAAGTGCAGACCCGTTGGGTCTGCTCCCCCAATGGTGTGATCCCCCAACCCAATATTCCACCATGCACCCGTCTCCTCCAACGGAACTGAAGCCGTTCCCAAAAGTAAGATTCCAGCACTCCCCTGCCTCCCTCAGCAGTGGATTTAAAAAAAATTCCAATTGCACCTCCCCTGGCTGCTGCAGCAGTGAAAAGTTCAGAGTGTTCCTGTCTTGCAACTTTGTTTTGAAGTGTGTTGATAGCTGATAGGAAGGAGCAGCTGTCAACGAATCAAAAGGCAGAAAGGCAGCCGGACGGACGGACGGCAGGTGGCAGCCACAGACTTTTATATAATAACTAGACCAAGTGCAGACCCGTTGGGTCTGCTCCCCCAATGGTGTGATCCCCCAACCCAATATTCCACCATGCACCCGTCTCCTCCAACGGAACCAAAGCCGTTCCCAAAAGTAAGATTCCAGCACTCCCCTGCCTCCCTCAGCAGTGGATTAAAAAAAATTCCAATTGCACCTCCCCTGGCTACTGCAGCAGTGAAAAGTTCAGAGTGTTCCTGTCTTGCAACTTTGTTTTGAAGTGTGTTGGAAGCTGATAGGAAGGAGTGTATTGGGCATTGTGACATCACACGATGGAAACGAATCAAAAGGAAGAAAGGCAGGCGGCAGCCGGACGGGCAGGCGGCAGCCACAGACTTTTATATAAAGATAGATAGATAGATAGATAGATAGATAGATAGATAGATAGATAGATAGATAGATAGATAGATAGATAGATAGATAGACACGCCTTACTAAAGACATGGTTCAATGGTGTATGGGTAGTGGAGAGAGATGGCAGCTTCAAATTCCTGACGACACCCCAAACGACTTGTCCTGGGACCAGCATATTGATGAAATCACAGTGAAGTCACAATCGTACCTTTACTTTCTGAGAACTTTATAGACATTCAGCATGACAGGTTGTGAGGCCACCTTTGGAGTGTTGTGTTTGGTTTTGGGCACCATGCTACAGGAAAGATATTGTTAAACGGAAAGAGTGCAGAGAAGATTTACGAGAATGTCGCCAGGACTTGAGGGCCTGAACTATAGGGAGAGGTTGGGCAGGCTAGGACTCTACATGGAGTATAAGAGGATGAGGGGTCATCTTATAGAGGTGTATAAGATTATGAAGGGAATAGATAGGGTAGATGCACAGAGTAGGGGAATCAAAAAGAGAGGACATAGTTTTAAGGTGACAGGGGAAAGATTCAATGGAAAGCTGATGGGCAACTTTTTCATATGAAGGGTGATGGGTATATGGAATGAGCGGACCAAGATGCCCCATCTACACTAGTCCCATCTGCCCGCGTTTGGCCATATCCCTCTAAAATCTTTTCTACCCGTGTACCTGCTTAAGTGTCTTATAAATTTTTTTCTAGTACCTGCCTCAACTACCTCCTTTGGCAGCTCGGTCTATATACCCACCACCATCTGCATGAGAATGTTATCCTCAAGTTCCTTCTAAATCTTTCCCCTCTCCATCCACCCTGTCTATTATCATCGGATCATAAGATCATAAGTGATAGGAGCAGAATTAAGTCATTTGGTCCATCAAGTCTATTCCATCATTTAATTATGGCTGATCTATCTCTCCCTCCTAACCCCATTCTCCTGCCTTCTTCCCATGACCTCTGACACTTGTACAAATCAAGAATATATCTATCCCTGCCTTAAATATATCCACTAACCTGGCCATAGCCTCTGTGGCAAAGAATTCCACAGATTTGCCACCCTCTGACTAAATAAATTCCTCCTCATCCACTTCCTAAAAGAACGTCCTTTAATCCTGAGGCTATCATTTCTTGTCCTAGACTCTGCCACTGGTGGAAATATCCTCTCCACATCCACTCTATCCAAACCTTTACCTATTCTGTATGTTTCAATGAGGTCCCCCCTGCAGTGAGTACAGGCCCAGTACCATCAAATGCGCATCATATTCTCCACATGATATTATACACCTGTTGTGTGATGGGGTCATGGTCCAGACAAATATACAAGTAGCTGTCAGAGACCCAATGCTCAGCCTCTGTGTAGGTATGTTACAAAACTTACCTTCGGCGGCGCTGCAGATCTGTCGCTGCCCGTGTGCGCGACTTTGGCGAGAGGGGGGCGGGTTTAAAATGCGAATTTTCTGCAGCCTATTCAAATCGAACTCTGTTAGGCTGTTTAGTTGCTAAAGAAAAATCGCTTAGACTGCCGTTTTATTAAGTTTATTAAAATTAACGCTGGACCATTTAATTGTTGGAGTAAATTAAAAATCATCTTCTAAAACCGTGAACGCCGACAATGGGATGGATCTCACGTAGGGGACAAGGCAAGGTAGGCTGTTTATTTTTTTACTTTTATAAAAGTATTTCTTAAGATGCCTTTAATCAAAA
The DNA here is from genome assembly GCF_028641065.1 of Leucoraja erinaceus. Lineage (NCBI taxonomy): Eukaryota > Metazoa > Chordata > Chondrichthyes > Rajiformes > Rajidae > Leucoraja > Leucoraja erinaceus. The sequence continues at coordinate 32,602,959 of NC_073392.1, forward strand.
TTTAAGTTGCGAGAAGGTGACTTGGATCCCATCAGAACCGGCAGTATTTTTCATGCCGATATGGGCTTCAAAATCGCTGCATATGCAACGTTCCAAACCAGCGCGTTCCACAAAATCCCACTCGCAAGATGATTTAAATGGCCATTAATTTACAGCAATTAAACACTAAATTCCTTTCATTTGGCCTATAAATTTATGACAATGAGATTTTAAAATCATGTTATATTGTGAATTATTGTGTGAATGTTATTTGGACATTTAGGCTATTTATAAATGTAAATCTTTTCTTAAGAAATGGATAGAAGTTTAGATCTAGTAATTGAATTTTGGAATTAGCTACAATTGGGTAACTAACTAAATATATGCTTTAATTTCAGGTCATCCAAGTAAGATTGTTTAATATTTGTTTCAGAATGCTTCAATCTATAATTGAAAATTTCTTTCAGTTCTCTTAATTTTTAATAAAGTTATGGCCATTTGACTGTCCTTGTTCACAGCTTTTTTGTTAAGTCAATGAAAAAGCAATAGGGAACAAGATGCTAATTTCTGAGTATGAAAATGGCCATAACCTTTTTAATACTGAAGATATGAAAGTGAATTAGGTGTCAAATTAAATTTCTTTTTATGCTTTATCTGATGGGATAAATTGCAGACTTGATTTTTAAAATCTCAAAATTTTGTAACATTGCTACTCTGTGAAGTCTAGTCAATTACACAAACCACACCATGACCATCTTGCCAGTAGGGTTGATAACAATAGAATGCCAGAGGTATTTTGTAGAGATCCGAAATAAGGAATTGTAGAGATATAGAAGCTGGTTTACAAGAAAAGTACATGGTATGCTCTGGTTTCCTCCCACACTCCAAGGGCAGACAGTTTGTAGGTTAATTTGCTTTGGTCAAGATTGTAAATTGTCCCTGGCGTGTGTAGAATAGTGTTTGTGTACGGGGATCGCTGGTCGCCAATGACTCAATGTAGGGCCTGTTTCCATGCTGTATAAGTAAACTAGACTAGCCTAAACTAGACAAAACTAAATAAACTAAACTAAAACCTATCTAAATTAAACTAAATTAAACTTAAACAAAACTAAACAAAGTAATAGAAGCAGAAACAAATATGGCTTTTAAAAGATATTTGGATATCTCTGGGCCAAATGGATATGGACCAGATGCAGGCAAATGGAACTTGCCCAGCAAGTTGGCATTGGTTGGCATTGTCAAAGTGGGCTGAAGAACCTGTTTATGTGCTCTGCAGCTCAATGCCTTTATAACTCTTTTAGTACATTGGCAGGGTAGAAGATTGCAACCTTCACATGGTCCGCCCTCTTTCGACTTGCACAAACAGAAGATCAAATAGAACAAGTTGTCCAACAACTTTAGGATGTGCATGCCACACGAAAGAAGAAGAAGTACATTGGCATCAAATGAGATATTCCTCCTTTTGAGGTTTACTTTTCACGGACGAACTCAAAGTAAAGCAACACAGCGATCTGAGAAAACTTAACTTTTAGGGGGTAATTTTAAATTGATCTCTTTTTACTACTTCTTAATTTTTTTTTCCTCTCTCAGAGTTGGAAGGCAGAGGATGTCCCAAAATGTTCAAATCTCAGCCCTGATAATTATGAATCCAAGTTTGATATTGAGCATAACCTATTTGATAAAATATGAATCTAAAAATAATTGAATAATATTAGTAAATGAATTCCAATTGTTTTGTGCCCTGCATTAATGTTGTGCTTTTAACACTCAGTTTATTACATAAAGATAACTACATACATATTCAAGATATTAAGTTACAAAAATCTAGCTTTGTGGAATAACTATAGTGCTTTATTCATTGTACGGTACTTCCCGTGATTTAGCCACTGCAAAGCTCTTACATTATACATTACTTCACCCACTGTGCAGCATTTTTCAGATTTGGTATCCTGCTGTATGGTGCTTTGCTCGACTCCCCACAAAGCCCTGCTATCTGATTCTTTAACTCATTATGCAGGTATCTAATACTTTTCTGCAGTCAGTGTACAGCAATCCCCAAGACATTATCTTCTGAGGCATTTTTTCATTTAAATTTATTTATGGGATGCGGTATCGCTGGCTTTATTGCCTAAATGGCCTTTTATAATGCAGTAGTATGGACCTTCTTGGACAGCGCTGGTCTTTCTGGTGAAGGTTCTCCCACAACGAATGTGGGGAGGGAGTTTCAATAATGGGGCAGCATAGCAGCGCAGCGGTAGAGTTGCTGCTGTAGAGCGCCAGAGATCCTGACTACGGGTGCTGTTGGTACGGAGTTTGTACGTTCTCCCTGTGGCAGCGTGCGTTTTCCCCCTGGTGCTCCAGTTTCCTCCCACACTCAGGTTTATAGCTTGATTAGCTTCGGTAAAGATTGCAAATTGTCCCTAGTGTGTAGAATAGTGCTAGTGATCGCTAGTTGGCGTGGACTCGGGCCGAAGGGCCTGTTTCCGCGCTGCATCTCTAAACTAAATGTAACTAAGTGAGGCCCAGTGATAGTGAAGGAACAATAACACGTTCCCAAGTCACGATGGGTATGAGACCATGTACGTAGTTAGTGGTCATCCCATACATCATGCTGTCCATCTTGGTGTTATAGCTCAGAGAGAGTGGTGAGTCTGCCTTAGAGGGCGGTGGAGGCTGGTTCTCTGGATACTTTCAAGAGAGAGCTTGATAGGGCTCTTAAAGATAGCGGAGTCAGGGGATATGGGGAGAAGGCAAGAACGGGGTACTGATTGTGGATGATCAGCAATGATCACATTGAATGGCGGTGATGGCTCGAAGAGCCGAATGGCCTACTCCTGCACCTATTGTCTATTGTCTATAAGGGCGGTCCCGTATGGGACAAACCAATTTAGCCCAATATACGGGATGTCCCGGCTAATACGGGACAGTTGGCAACCCTAGTGATACTCCAGTATTTTGTGTCTCTCTTTAATATTGGTGGTAGTCTGATAATTCATGGCTCCCTTATTAATGAATGATAAAGCCACCCTCTGTCATATAGATTGAGTGTAATGGTGCCACGGCACAGGTGTGTTAACCTAATTATACTGACATGCAATGTGGATGGGTTAATGCTGGAGCAATCACCAGTCATGTGTACAGTAGAAGCCACAATGCCGTTTCGAAAGAGAAATGCAATCTTATCAGTTCTAACTTTATTAAGTCGCAAAACCAATTCCAGAAAGGGGATAAAAATCTCTGACATACAATTAGCTGATTACTGCCGATATTCTCCTTTCTACCCTGCCTCCTACATATATACCACAGGGGAATGTCTGATGGTAATTGTCTGGCAGTTCCAGTTCAGGTCTCACACTCTTGACCTAATGCTCTTGTGTTTACATTAGCAGATATTTTGTCCCTTTGGCTAACTCCAAGTAAGCAATTTGCTACACTGCTTAATAGTCAACCCCTTGAAAAATCACCTTGAAGCTAATACAACTTCTGAATGTTAATTTTAAAACAGATTCTGCGATGCGTGGAGTCAGAGAGTCACACAGCATGAATGTAGGCCCTTCGGCCCAACCCGTCCGTGCCCACCAAGATGCCTCATCCAAGCCAGTTCCATTTGCACAAGAGTGGCCCATCTATATTACTAAATCTCTGATCTTGACCGCTTTTGGCCTATTGTGCTGCAATTTCCAACAGAACGCCGCCACCTACGGCTGTCATTTTTGGCCACCTCGCCCAGAGCCCCCCTCAGCCTTACGGGTCTTTTTCCCATTGATGACAAATCAGAGAGATATTAATGTTTTTAAAAAAATCACCATTCTCTCTGCTGCCCCTGCTGGAGGGAGGGGGAGGGACTATAAAACCAGGAAGTGATGTGCCTCACTCATTCTCTGCAAGATGGATGAAGCCAAGGGTCACGTCTCTCTGAGCTCTGAATAACACTGAACAAATGTCTACACAACTGTGAGTACCCTTAATGTGGTTTGAAAATGAAAATATGGTTTGTTTGAAGTAAAAAGGCACTGCCTGCAAATGGTTGTTTGGGTGCTTTGGCTTGAAGTTGAAAGGCACTACTCACTGCAAATGGTGGTTTGGGAGCTTTGGTTTAAAGTTGAAAGGCACTACTTACTGCAAATGGTGGCATGAGGTTGAAATGCCTTACTTACTGTAAATGGTGGCTTGGGTGCTTTAGCTTGAAGTTGAAATGCACTATTTACTGCAAATGGTGGCTTGGGAGCTTTGGCTTGAAGTTGAATGGCACTACTTACTGAAAATGGTGCCTTGGGAGCTTTGGCTTGAAGTTTAAAAAAAATCACCATTCTCTCTGCTGCCCCTGCTGGAGGGAGGGGGGGTACTATAAAACCAGGAAGTGGTGTGCCTCACTCACTCTCTGCAAGATGGATGAAGCCAAGGGTCACGTTTCTCTGAGCTCTGAATAACACTGAACAAATATCCACACAACTTAAGTACCCTTAATGTGGTTTGAAAATGAAAATATGGTTTGTTTGAAGTAAAAAGGCATTACTTACTGCAAATGGTGGCTTGGGTGCTTTGGCTTGAAGTTGAAAGGCACTACTTACTGCAAATGGCGGCTTGGGTGCTTTGGCTTGAAGTTAAAAGGCACTACTGCAAATGCACTTACTTCCTGTTTGGACTGTATATTGATTTTTGATAAAATGCTACACTTACGGCTGTGATTTTGGCCATCTTACTCAGTCCCCCCTCCGCTGAGCAGGTGCAGAGAATTCTTCCCATCAATGAAAAATAAAAGGGTTATTAGTGTTTAAAAAAATGTTGAGAATCTCTCTCCTGTCAATCATGCCCTGAAAGCCACACCTTTTCTTGTGGGAGGGGGAGGGGTTAAAAACCCAGAAGTGTGGGTGTGGCTCAGTCTCTGCATGATGGGGGAGGGAGAGGTCATGACTCTGTCTGAGCTGTGAATCAACTGAACACACTGAATGTCTACTGAACTGTGAGTTTGGTGTGGTTTTATGGTGGTTTCACCCTGCATGAAATGGTATGAAACTGCACTTGAATTCGGTGGCCTTGCACCCTGCTTGAAGTGGTTGGAAACTGCACTTGAATTTGGTGGCCTTGAACCCTGCTTGAAATGGTAGGAACATGGATTTGAATTTGGTGGCCTTGCACCCTGCTTAAAATGGAATTTCAAGGAATAGTCATGAGTCAACTGCCAGCCCACCAGCCGTGAGTGAGCTGCCAGCAGCTCAGGCTTGAGGGACTGAGCTGCCACCCCAAGAACCCATACCAGCGCTCCAAAAAGCCCCCCCACTGGCCACCAATATTGGAATTGTTGGAGAGGTGGAATATTGCGTCGGGGGACCAGCCCTCCCGTGTGAACATGGGACCCAACGGGTCCCACTTAGTCTAGTATTCCTCTAAATCTTTCACATATCCATGTCCAAACGTCTTTTAAATATCATTATAGTACCTGCCTCAATTGCTTTATCTGGCAGCTCATTCCATGTACCCACAATCTTGTGTTTGAAAAAGATGCCCCTCAGGTTCCTATTAAATCTTTCCCCTTTCACCTTAACTCTATTGATTCAACTCCCCTGGGAAAAAGACTCCATGCATTCACCTTATATATTATACATTTCTATTGGATCACTTCTCAGCCTCCCGCACTCCAAGCAATACAGTCTTAATCCACAAGGCACTCGCCCTCCCAAAAGCAGAATTAAAAAAAGAAAACATCGGATGGAAGTTCGTGGAACTAAAACATGTGATTCTCCCTCCACAGTTGCTGCCTGACCTGCTGAGTAGGTCAGTTTACAGCAAGTTACAGCCGCTAATTAATCTACAAACCTGGATGTCTTTGGGATATGGGAGGAAATTAGAGCGCCCGGAGGAAACACACATGGTCATGGGCAGAACATGCAAACTCCACACAGACAGTACCTGAGGTCAGGATGGACTGGGTCTGTGGCACTATAAGGCAGGTGGTTCTACCAGCTGCGTCTCTCTGCCACCCTTGGTTTCCAATTCTCGAAAGGTAAGTTTTCTCACTGTGGTTTTTGACAATTTTTATCTGCATTTTAAGGGCTAACTCCAATGTTCTCCAAATTAAATTAGCCTGAAACAAATTATACTCTGCACACCCAATCCTGTTCTATCCGCTGTTCCAGGTGTGGACTCCTACATACCGGTGAGACCAAGCATGGACTGGGCGATTGTTTCATTGAACACCTTCGCTCAGTCTGCTTTGGCCCACGTGATCTCCCAGTTGCCAAACACTTTAACTCCCACACTGACCTTCTGTCCTAGGCTGTCCTTTGTGTCCACTGTTAGAGTGAGGCCAAACACAAATTGGCCGAACAGCACCTCATATTTCGCTTGGGCAGCTTGCAACCTGGTATGATTATTGATTTCTCTTACTTCAAGTAACCCTTGCATCCCTTCTCTCTCCATCCCTCCCCCACCCTAGTTGTCGTACTAGTTTCACTGTCACCCTGTTCAGTTTCACTGTCCGTATACTGTAACTCATTATCACCTTCCCCACAGCCAACAATGAACCATTGTAGGCTCAACATTTGCTTGATCATCGTTGCTTTTTGCATATCTTTCATTCATTCATTCTATATACCTTCTATATCTTTTGTTTCCCTCTCCCCTGACTTTCATTCTGAATAATGGTCTCAACCTGAAACGTCACCTATTCCTTTTCTCCATAGATACGGCCTGACCTGCCGAGTTATTCCAGCTTGTTGTGTCCATCTATGGTGTAAACCAGCATCTGCAGTTCCTTCCTACACATTCTATCTGTTCTCTGCTTCTTGCCATTCCCACTGCAAAAATAATTGTAACACATCCTTTCTGACTGATCTGACATGCAACAAAATATTAAACATGCAAGATGTTGTAATAAGTGGAGTTATTCCAAATAGAGGACACGTACTTCTATCATCAGGGATAAAGTACAGGATCCTGAAAACCGTGACCACCAAGATCAAGAAATACTTCCTCCCAATAACCATCAGGCTCTTAAACATTACACAACACTAACCTCAGCAACTCTGAACTTCTGTGGACTGTCTTTGGTTGCACTAATATATAATGTAAAATATATATTATCCGTCTGTATTGCATACAGGCCTGTTATGCTGCAAGTAAGAATTTCATTGTTCCATTGTCAGTACATCTCACATTTAAACACTCTTGACGCTCTCTTGACTCTCTGAGTGGCAAAAAAGACTGCTTGTTGACTTCATGAGTTCATAAATTCTTGTTTATATGTTATGGGAGCAGGATTAAGCCATTCGGTCCATCAAGTCTACTCTGCCATTCGATAAGGTCATAAGGTCATAAGTGATAGGTGCAGCATAAGGCCATTCGGCCCACCAAGTCTACTCTGCCATTCAATCATGGTTGATCTATCTTTCCTTCCTGACCCCATTCTCCTGCCTTCTCCCAATAACCCCCGACACCCGTATTAATCAATCCTTATCTTAAAAATATCCAGTGACGGCCTCCACAACCTTCTGTTGCAAAGAATTCCACAGATTCACCACCCTCTGAGTACAAAAATTCCTCTTCATAGACACCCGTACTAATCCATTAACCGTTAGCTTGCAATGGCGATGTCAAGGTAGCAAGGTTTAAATTGCAAAGGAAAATAGAGAAGTGGATCATGACTTTGTTGTGTGGTGGACAAAGCCAGCATATTAATTTATGTGCGGTCAGAATAAATGGGTAGCACTGTAAATAGGTATGGGTAAATCTGCATTGCACATTGATGTGGACAGAGATGGATGAATTGAAATAGATGTTAATGGAGAGAGAGAAAGACATATATTATCACATTAACAACATCAGCACCGATTGCCACGATCTTGAATAAAAATGAAGATTAATATTTAAATGTAGACTTGTTTCTCAATCAATCTCTGGATCAAGACATTATCAAACCGTTGATTATGGCTCTCTTCACATTTCTGACACAGTTGTGTTTCTATCCTCAAGATTCATGGCTTCTTTTGTCATGTATTTTTACAATAAAATTTCAGTGAGATATGATTGCAAAATCAAAAACACTCATTCTTGAGATATTATAGTCCCCATCTGAAAAAGCTGTCACCATTCATCACGCAAACAGCTCAATCAGCATAAATCAGCGTGAAAATGTGAATTTTGAAAGAAATAATAACAGGAACGGAACTATTAAAATTCAAACGACCACTGTGAGGATGAGTTGTGGTTTCACGGGGAAGTCACAAGGCGTTTGGGAAGCGATCAGACAGCGCAAAGCTGCTCAGGGACAAAGATGTAGCAACGCATCGAGGGACTGGGGTGCAGGAAGGTGGAGGGGACAGGGGTGCAGAGAGGGGCTCGGTTGTGGACTTGGACAGTGGGTCAACAGAGTGGGAAACCTGTAGGAGTGCAAGAGGGGATTGGATCTTAGGCCGGTACTGAGAGGCATTGGTGTAGGAGTGCATCGAGGAATCGAGTAGCAGGGGAATACTGAGGGACAGGGCTCATGTATCAAGGTGTCTGGCAGGCACTGAGAAAGGGTCACCTATTCCTTTTCTCTAGACCCGTTGAGTTACTCCAGCTTTTTGTGCCTATCTTTGGTGTAAACTATCATCTGCAGTTCCTTCCTACACATTTTGTCTGCAGTTCTTTGTTTCTTATCGAGGTATCAGGCAGCATAGCATACCAAGAGGCATGACCACCAAGGTATCTGGGGGCCGTTGCTGCTAGGGTATAATGGAGCAGAGAACATAGAACAGTACGCCCACAGGAACGGGCCCTTTAGCCCACAATGTTCATGATGTCTACTTGAACTGATCTCATCTGCCTGAACATGGTCCTAGTCCCTCCATTCCCTGCATTTCCATGTGCCTATCCAGAAGCCTCTTCAAATCTGCCTCCACCACCACCCCAGGCCCCCACTAATCTCTGTGTAAAAAAAATTGCCCCGCACATCTCCATTCAACTTTTCCCTCTCTCATCCCACAACTTTGCACTCCAGCATCGGACATTTCAACCCTGGGAAAAAGGTTCTGACTGTCTATGCCTCTCATAACTTAATATACTTTATATCAAGTCGACAACCAACTTCCAGCATTCCAAGTCTATCCAATCTCTCCCTCATAGCTGAAACCCCCTAATTCAGGCAGCATTCTGGTAAACCTCTGCACCCTCTACAAAGCTTCCACATCTTTCCTGTAATGAAACCAGAACTGCCGGCAATATTCTAAATGCAACCTATCCAAAGTCCTTTAGAGCTGTATCATTGACTTCCTGACTGTTGTACACAATGTCCCAGGTAATGAAAGCAAGCATACCATATGCCTTCTCTACCACCCTATCTGCTCATTATGCCAGCTTTAGTGAACAATTAATGCAATTTCTGAATACTCACATGAAAATGTCCGTCAGTATAGCCCTGTACAAAGCACAAAGTGATACATACACTCAATACTGTTTACACAAATCACATACATTTATCCCCCACCCTTACCACACATGTGGCCCACTGGCGTGGAATCCCTTCCCTTATTTTGAGGGGCGTTTCCACCACACCCTGCCCCCCATGTCCAGTAGCAGAATGACCTTAGACTGTGGTCCTCCTCCACAGAGCCTTGGCGTTGTCTGCACCAAGCTTCAGTGCATCCCTCAGCACGTACTCCCGAAGTCTGCAGTCGGCAACATTCCCCAATGGACATCTCGCTCCGCTGGGTGGTCAACAACGCTCGGGCAGACCAAAGAGCGTCTTTCACCGGGTTGATGAGCTTCCAGCAGCACTCAATGTCAGTCTCTGAATGCGTCCCTGGGAACAGTCCCTAAGTCACAGAGTCCTCTGTGACGGAGCTGTTCGGAATAAACCGTGACAGGGACCCTTGCAAACCTCTCCACTCTCTTTGCAAATCCACACTCTGTGGAGTCTCCTCTCCATAGCAGCCGTCCTGAGGGCAGCGTGCGCTGGTAGTGAGGTTCGGACGGTGCAGGAAGGATCTGACTGGGAGGGTGCTTGTTGGTGAGTTCTGGCGATGAGGCATTTTGCCAGACAAGCTGGGCAGTCTGCTCTGGGAACCACGCCACCGGATCGAGTCGTTTCCCTGCAGTGCCTGCAGGACATTCCGTGCTGACCGCTGCCCGATGGACATGTGGCCAAAGGTGTTGGTCCGGAAGAACTTTGCCACCAATGACAGATGGTGCAGTAATATCCAGCTGACTGGCACATTGCGTGGCATCTGTGCCAGGCCCATCCTTCGCAACACCGGGGACAGGTAGAACCTCAGCAGGTAGTGACACAGTGCCCACGTACCTTGGCTCGACGCTCCGCCTGATGCAGCCACGCACAAAGGTGGCCATCAGGGTGAGGGTGACGTTGGGCGCGCTTTTACCCCCCGTTGTCTGCCGACTTCTACATTGTGGCCCGTCGCACCCGGTCTATCCTCGACCCCCCAGATGAATTGGAAGACGGCCCAGGTGATCCCTGTGACCAAGGAGGGAGGGGCAGGCCACACTTGCACCAAGTACAGCAGATCCGGGAGCACCTCACACCTGATGACCAAATTTTTCCCCGTCATAGAGAGGGAGCGTTGCCTCCACAGTTCCAATTTCTTCCCTACCTTGGCTATCCGCTCCAGCCAATTCTTATCACATGCCTCAGCCCCCCCGAACCAGATTCCCAGCACCTTCAAGAAGCCAGGCTTGATGGTGAAGGGGACGGAAGATTGGTTGGGCCAGTTGCCAAAGAGCATGGCCTCGCTCTTCCTGCGGTTCACCCTGGCTCCCGTGACCGACTCAAACTGGTCGCAGACACTAATCAATCTGCGGACCGACCCTGGATTGGAGCAGAAGACAGCGACATCGTCCATGTACAGGGAGGGTTTGACCTGAGTGCCCCCACTGTCTGGCAATGTCATTCCTCTTATCATCATGTCCTTCTTGATGGGCTCGACAAAAAGTTCAATACACCCGACAAACAAGACAGGGGAGAGAGGGCAACCCTGCCTGACTCCAAACCTGAAGAGGAAGCGGTCTGATTCCCACCCATTGATTTGGACTGCACAACAGATATCGGTGTAGGGCAGTTGGAACCAATTCCTGATTTCCTCCCAAAGCCTATTTTGGGGAGCACGTCACTCATGTACATGTGCGATATCCTGTTGGATGCCTTCTCCTGGTCCAAGCCTACCAGGCAGGCCTCTCCATAAAGATATAGCTATCTCAGTTATCAGTGCCACCTCTAGGACCCAGTAGCCTGGAGAATGACCCTGTGCGATAAGGTCTCTCAAAACTCTTTGGAAATGGAGAGGTCCCTCTTTACAATGTAGATTCTGGAGAGAAAACCTCATTGTCAAGGTTTAAGTTTATTATTGTCATGTGTACCGAGATACAATGAGAAGTATTTGTTTTGCATGTTATCAACTCACATCACATCAGATAATATTATACTAGTCATACCCAAGTACAAAGGGAAGCATTGTAGCGCACCAATTTCAGAGTCCAATGTCTGCAATGGGGTGGAAGTGAATCAGGCAGTACCTTATCTCATGCAAAGACTATTCATAAGCCTGATAACAGAAGGCAAAAAGCAGTTTAGGATGGAACTGCAAATACTGGTTTACAACGAAGATAGACACAAAAAGACGGAGTAATGCATCGAGTCAGGCAGCATCTCTGGAAAGATGGAATAGGTGATGTTTCAGGTTGCTACCCTTCTTCAGAAGAACCCGAAATGACACCCATTCCTTTTTCCCCCATAGATGCTGCCTGACCCGTTGAGTTACTCCAACTTGTTGTGTCTATCTTCGGGAAGAAGCTGTTCCTGAGTTTGTTGGTGTGCACTTTCAAGTTTCTGTATCTTCTGCCTGACAGGGGCGGGGAGGAGGAGGAATGACTGGGCTTGTGTTTGATGATGTGCGGATGCAGTTATATAAATTGTACGAATTCCCACATTGTACGAATGGAGTTATATAAAGAGAATGTTTCAGGCTGAAACACATCACATATGTTTGAACTCCACCCTCCTAGAACAATGAAGCATGGAGCGATCGTTGCACAATAACAAGATGTGCGGCATTATGAACTCATCATAACATGCCGGCGATCAGATCCAATTATGTCTCGTTATGGTGAAAATATAGAGACAATTTTGATTGCGAGAGAAAGTGTAAGTAAGGACAGGAAAAATTCAACAACAAAGGCAGAATCATTCATGTTTACACCATTCCGTTTTTGACTGACAGTCTCAACGATTCAGAATAGAATTGTGTCTGAGGAAAGTCAATCAAAGATAAGTTGGCAGAGCAATAGATGAATAAGAAACAAAAGTCGAGAAGGGTGGAGAAAAGAAGGGCGTGACCAAATAAGAGCAATATTCACAAAGGGATAGGGTTAATTCCGGTAGGCGGCGCGGCTCTGGCCAGCAGCGGCCTCTGCAGCCTGTCCGCGTTTTTATTATTTTTTGTCTGTGTTTTTATGTAGTTTTTGTTATTTTATGTTGGGGTGTGTGTGTGGGGGGGCGGGGGTGGGGTGGCGGGGAAACTTTTTGAATCTCTCCCTGCACTGGAGACCCGACCTTTTCTCGTCGGGTCTCAGGTGTCGTTGAGGCCGCAACGAGGAGCGGCCTCCAACAGGAAGAAGCCGGGGACTCGGGTGCCGACTCACCGTTGCCGTCGCGGAGCTGGCCGGGTCCGGAGCGGGTGGAGCGGTGGAGGAGCGCTGCTGCTGCTGCTGCTGATGCTGCTGCTGCTGCTGCTGCTGCTGCTGCTGCTACCGGAGAGTCGGAGGCTCCAACGACGGGTCTGAGGACGACGGCGCCGGGAGCCCGCGGCTCCCTGGAGGGAGACCGCTTTTCGGGGCTCCTGCAACGCGACTTCTCCCGCCCGAGTTGCGGGGTCGAAGAGCTCCTGGAGCGGGGCCTGACACCACTGCCCCGCGCGGCTGGAATGGCCGCGGACTCTGCGAGCGCACACCGGGGGCTCCAACACCAAGACCCGGTGTGCGACCTCGCACCACCCGGCGTGGCTTTAATGGCCGCGGGACAATCGCCATCGCCAGCCGGGGGCTATGACTTTGACATCGGGGGGGGGGAGAGTGCAGTGGAGAGATAAGTTTATTTGGCCTTCCATCACAGCTATGTGATGGATGTTTATGTTAAATGTAATTATGTTGTGTCTGGGGTCTATTTGTGTGTAATGTATGGCTGCAGAAACGGCATTTCGTTTGGACCTCCAGGGGTCCAAATGACAATTAAATTGACTCTTGACTCTTAAGGAGGGACAAATGTTTATCTTTGAGTTATGTAAAAGAATATGTGTGTTATGATTGTGCTTATAATTTGTTTGGTTGTTTTTGTTGTTTGTCTTTTGCACAAAAGTCCGCGAGCATTGCCACTTTCATTTCACTGCACATCTCGTATGTGTATGTGACGACTTGACTTGACTTGACTTGACTTGACTTGACTTGACTTGACTTGACTTGACTTTGACTTGACTTGACTTGACTTGACTTGACTTGACTTGACTTGACTTGACTTGACTTGACTTGACTTGACTTGACTTGACTTGACTTGACTTGACTTGACTTGACTTGACTTGACTTGACTTGACTTGACTTGACTTGACTTGACTTGTGAGATATACCAGCTGCCCACTGTGGAGGGAATTTGAGGGAATTTTGAGATGGGAGGCGATTAAAATAAAAGGCACAATCCAGCGAGTGAGAGAATAGAGGGAAGGAAGGATGGAAAAAAATTCTCGTAATCATCTCAGAAGTGTAAGTGTAGATTTAAAGTAATTCAGTCCATCCTGTCTGTAATGGGAATTGTGCTACAAGCTGCAATATGCTTCCACTGGCCAAGTTTACAGAAGCATTTAGAGGAGTGATGTATTAGCAGCTTTTTCTGCTCATCTCTGGAATGTTTAACAAGCAAATTGCAATCCACTAGACCGGGAATAAAATCAAGAATCAAGTTGTGTTTAATTAAGTGATCTTTGACGACGTAATCACAGCAAACAATCGATTTATTGAACAAGTGTAAAGTAGATTCATTGGAGAGGAGGAGACTTTTGAAAGGCACTTGGGAGGAGGCAATTACTGCCAGATTTGACATAGGGTGAATAAAACCGACAGATTGAAAAAGTGTAAGAAAGACACAAAGTGCTGGAGTAACTCAGCGGGTCAGGCAGCATCTCTGGAGAAAAAAGGATGGGTGACGTTTCGGGTCACGATCCTTCTTCTGGCTGAAAATGGAATGGGGGGGTGGACGGGACTGGAGGTAGGAAAAGGCCAAAACAAATCGGGGCCGGCAACAGATGACCAAGGAAGGGTGGAGCTCATAATGGTCCATTGTTGGCTGGGGAAGAGGGGAGAGGGATACAAGGATGCCAACAGTGGAACTAGTTGGATGACTAGGGTGGGGGAGGTTGAGAAGAAACCCAGGGGTTACTTGAAATGGGCGAAGTCAACATTCATACCGCTGGTTTGTAAGCTGCTCAAGCAAAATATGAAAATCAATCATTGAAAATGACTAAGATGTGTAAAGAAAGAACTTGCCTTAACGTGTCGACTGTTGTATCTAAAAAAAATACAACAGGCTGGATGAAATCAATGGGTCAGACAGCGTTTCTGGAGGACATGGATAGGCAATGTTTCAGGTTGTGAGGCATCCCTTCTTCAGTGAGTCCGGGAGGAAAATGAACAGAGATGGGGGCAGGACAAAGCGTGGCAGCTGGATACAGGGAAGGGAATTTATTGATAGGTAGATGGTTGGATGAAGGCCAGAGATGAAGAGGGAAAAGGTATAGATAAGATGGTGCAAATTGTGCAGCAAACGGAATGCAGGTGGAAGGGGGGGGGGGGGGAGGGGATGGATTGCTGCAAATCCAGGTGGGGCACAGTGAAGGTGGGGTGGGTAGATAGATTTGTTACCCAAAATTGGAATAAATGGGTTTCATTGTGGTTATCCAGTTAAATCCTCAATTCAGATTTTGGCTTGGTTTAAGGCTTGAATATTTACCATACACACATCATAACAATATTGATTGAACAACTATCTGTATTTCTGATGCAAGATTTAGTGGGGTTTTGCTGATTTCTTCCATCACAAGTTAATGCTAAAAATGTCTTATTAACCATTAACTCGTTTTTTTTACTGTACAAACAGATGTAAAAACATAGGCTTAAAACATAGCTATATTTCATCTTCCTCCATAGAGTCCCCATGTGTTGGACCCATATTCCTCTAAAACTTTTCTATCCATGTACCTGTTCAATTTTAATTAGTGTTGTTATTGTAACTTCCTTAACCACTTCCTCTGGAAGTTTGTTCAATATATGTGTCACCCCCCCCCAGTGTAAAAAATTGCCCCTTAGTTTTTTAATTAAATCTTCCTCTCTCAGGATTAATCTTCCTTTCTCAGGATAAAGCTGGGATAAAAGGCTGCGAGCATTCACCCTATCAATGCCCCTCATGATTGTATATATCTCTACAAGATCACCACTCAATTTCCCACACTCCAAGGAATAAAGTCCTTGCCTACCTAATGTCAGCCTATAACTAATTCCTGCCAACATTCTCGTAAATATTTTTTTGCACATTTTTTTACATCTTTCCTATGGCAGGGTGAACAAAACTAAATACTATACTCCCAGTGCTGTGTCACCCTTGCTTTGTACAACTGCAACATAACATCCCACCTTCTATGCTTAGTGCCCTGACTGATGAAGGCCAGCATATCTAAAGCCATCTTCATCACCCTGTCCACCTGTGATGCCACTTTCAGGGACACCTAATGTAGGTCCCTCTGTCCTACAACAGTGGTGCAGCGGTAGAGTTGCTGCCTTACAGTGCCAGGGACCCGGGTTTGATCCTGACTAGAGCTGTACGGAGTTTGTATGTTTTCCCTGTGAACGCATGGGTATTCTCTGGGAGCTCCGATTTCCTCTCACGCTCCAAAGACGTACAGGTTTGTAGGATAATTGACTTTGGTAAAAATTGTCAAAAATGTCCTTTGTGTGCAGGATAGTGCTTGTGTACGTGGATTGCTGGTCGGCCTGGACTCAGTGGGCTGAAAGGCCTGTTTCCGCGCTGTCACTAAACTAAATTAAACTAAACACAACACTCTCCAAGCTTCTAACATTCAGTGTGAAACCGACCTGATTTGACTTTACAAAATACAACACCTCCACTGGGATCTCAGCCAAGAACAGGTAGGACCCAAGAAGCAGCAGATTGAAAGGATGGAGAGGGATTGGAGCGGGGGTGTGTATCAGGTAAAAAGTGGGAAGAGTCAGATATGGTTGCTTATCACAATTGATTATGGATTAGCAAGCTTTAGAGATCAGTAACTAATCACCTTCAGATGTATGTTGTTCAATGAATCAATATCCACTAATAGCAGCAAAGGTGAACACCAATTATTAAATATTAGGCAATTGTATTTGGCTTGTGCGGGATGAAGTAATGAATAGGTTTTACCACATTATTCCAGAAAAGCTATTTAATTTGAGATGTTTGACCTGACAGAAAAATTAATGATGTTAACTAATTTACAAGAATAACTATCAATATCGAATTTAAATGTGAAAGAAATACTTGAATTAATCAATTCTGAGCAACACTTAACCAACTGGCCGTAACTAATGAAGCTTAATAGACAATAACCAGTCTCAAATTAATTGTTCTCTTTAAGTATTGCCGTGTAAAATCCTCCGAACACTCTCCCAGTTCTCCAACTCTTGGCACGATTTTACCGTGAGTATTTTATTGCTATGGTGAACAGTGACCTAACTTCCACTTGTGTCTAATGTGATGTCTACTGTTTAGGGTTTGCTCAGGAGTCTGAAGTTCACCATTTTGGAAATCGAGTTTGGATTGTGTCTGGAACTCATGCGCTACAATGTGCTACAATGCTGGGAATTATTTTTATTAAGGGGGCGGAATTTTTACATTCTCCCTGTAAACGCATGGATTTTCTCTGGGTGCACCGGTTTCCTCCCACACGCCAAAGATGTGCAAGTTTGTAGGATAATTGGCTTCGGTAAAATTGTAAGTTGACCCTAGTGTGTAGGATGGTGCTCGTGTACGGGTGATGGTCGACACGGACTCTGTGGGCCGGAGGGCTGTTTCCGCGCTGTATCTCTAAAGGCAAAGTCTATATTCTGCACTCTGTACCATCCTCTTTGCTCCATCGATTGTACTTGAATTTGAATTGATAGCATTCATGTGTGGTATATCTAATCTATTTGGAAAGCATACAAAACACACCTTTTCACTGTATCTCAGTACATGTGACAATAATAAACTTAAACATAAATCTATTGTGTCTTCGCTCACCAATAAGCCCGAGTTGAAGGCTCATAAATGCTCAATAAATGAAAACACAAATTGCCAAAAACATTCAGCAAGTGGAGCAGGGAACCTTTCAAAGTGAACAGATGAGATAACACTCCATTAGAATTTGAGAACATTACAGATAGAAGATAGTTTGTATATTTCAAGAGACGGATACTCTGAATGGATACATTATGTATGGTTTTATGATGTTACATTAAGACTGCCTGAACCATCGTATCAACTACTAGAGAATGGTGCTGAGCTACTATCTACCTCATTGGAGACCCTCAGACTATTTTTAATTGCACTGTTGGACTTAATCTTGTACTGAATGTTATTCTCTTTATCATGTATCCGTAGGGGTGGGAGATTGCAACCTTCACGTGGTCCACCCTGTTTCAACTAATGCAATCAACCGAACGTGCACAAACAGAAGATCAAATAGAATGAAGATCAAATCCGAAGAAGAGTTTCGGCCCAAAACGTTGCCTATTTCCTTCGCTCCAAAGATGCTGCCGCACCCGCTGAGTTTCTCCAGCACTTTTGTCTACCATCAAATAGAACAAGTTGCATTACAACTTTAGGCTGTGCACGCCATATACAAGAAGAAGAAGACAAAGAAGAAGATGTATCTGTACACTGATGGCTCAATTGTATAGTCTTTCCGCTGACTGGTTAACACGTGGTAATAAACTAAACTAATCATTAATAAAATGATTCTTTATTATTTTATATACCCACATTGATGTGTTATGTCATTTTTTCCTGAACAAAATTCTCGAACTGCGGAAGACAACAAGAGTTTATATATTGAAACAAATGGGAAAATAATAATGTTTAATTTACAAATATTTGCTTAACACTTTTCCAGGAATGCAACACGTCAAAGAATCACAGAAGGCTGTGGCAGATTGTCTGATTCTTTGTATGTTGGAGCAGACTCAATGGGCCAAATGGCCTAATTCTGCTCCTGTGTCTTATGATGAAGAGAACGTTATGGTTTGTAAATCACAACGCTTGCAACATGGGCAGCACGGTGATGTCGCAGGAGAGATACTGCGCCGGGGTTCAATCTGACTATGGGTGCTGTCTGTACGGAGTTTGTATGTTCTCCCCATGACCTGCGTGGGTTTTCTCAGGGTGCTCCGGTTTTTCCTCCCACACTCCCATACACTGTAGGCTAATTTGCTTGGTAAAGATTGTAAATTGTTCCTATTGTGTGAAGGATAATATTGGTGTGCGGGGATCGCTGTTTGCTGTGGAATGGGTGGGCTGAAGGGCCTGTTTCAATGCTGTGTCTCTTAACTAAACTAAACTGAACTTTCCACAAAGCGAAGCAACAAAAGATAATTAATTACAAGAGCAAGATGCTTCCTCTCTCATCTGCTCATGATGTGCCATCTCCTTCCATTAGGTGTGGACCCTGGGCCAATCTGTTCATAAAAGCCATCACTCCCTCCTTTCCCCAGGGAATACATGTATGCATGTTGCAAGTTTAATATTTATGAAACATTTCAATTTTTGCACTTCATGCATTAGTCAGGGATATTAATTTGGGATATAACTTTACATAAGAGTTCACATTAATTATAAGTGATTAAGAACTTAATTTATTATAGAAATTAATTTCCAGGTTGCTATTAATTCAGTCAGTTGTCAGCTCAGAGGACCTTCATTATTAGTTATTTCCAATTTATTAAATAGGAATTGTGGACCGTGGCATATTAATCACAATTAATTAATGAAATGAGAGCAACAATTGACTAAATTTGCCAAGTAAAACAATTATATAGACACAACAAAAAATGCTAAATATTTTCCAGTGGGTGCAATTCTTGCAGAAAGCTTATTGCAATCAACTTATTTAAAGAGGAGATTCTCCAACTAACTGAGTAAGAATTTCAACATCAGATACTCCCCCACTTCCATGTTCTCCAGGGACTAACACGCCATCCGACTAGACACAGTATAAAGCTGGTAGAGTTGCTGGCAGAGACAGTGTTTGTATGTTCTCCCTGTGACTGCGTGGGTTTTCCCCGGGTGCTCCGGTTTCCTCCCACACTCCAAAGACGTGCAGATTTGTAGTTTAATTTGCTTCTGTAAAATTATAAATTGTTCCTAGTGTGTAGGATAGTACAAGCGTACGTGGTGATTGCTGGTTGGCATGGACTCGGTGGGGTGAATGCCTGCTACCACACTATCTCTAAAGTCTGTAGTCCAAAGTCCAAACACCAGTCTTTTATCAATGCCACTTCAATTCTGAAGCATCCTACTCCACAACATTCAGGGAATATCCCCAGGTTACACAGCACAATGGTTCAAGAAAATGGGTCATCACCAATTTCAAGGATACACAATAAGTGCTGGATAATTAAATCCCAGTAAAATATACAGCAGCAACTGGCACAGTGGTGCAGCTGGTGCCTCACATCACCAAAGATCCAGGTTCGATCCTGACCTTGGGTGCTATCTGTGTGGAGTTTGCACGTTCTCCTGTGACCAAGGGTGCTCCGGTTTCCTCCCACATTCCAAAGATGTGCAAGTTTATAGGTTAATTGCCCTCTGTAATTTACCCTTTAGTGTGTAGGAAGTAGAATTACATAATGTAAAACTAGTATGAACAGGTGATTGATGGGCGGTGGGGACTCGGTAGGCTGAAGGGCCTGTTTCCATGCTGCATCTTTCAAACAATCAATCTGTCAAGGCATCAACATCTACATGGGGTATGCCTGACAGGCAATTTGAAAGTAAACAAGTTATATGGAATAAGTCATCATGAAGTGTGTAAAAACAGTTAATGTGTCGTCAAATTATGTGTAGGAGGGATCTGCAGATGCTCGTTTAAACTGAAGATAAGATCCAAAATGCTGGAGTAACTCAGTGGGACAGGCATCATCTCTGGAGAGAAGGAATGGGTGACGTTTCGGATCAAGACCCTTCTTCAGACGCATATTCAACCGAAAACGCCACCCATTCCTTCTCTCCAGAGGTGCTGGAAAGAAGGAATGGAGAGAATTACTCCAGCTTTGTGTCTATCTTTAAGCCAAATTATATGTCTTACCATGAGCATAGACAAATGTATGAACACTTGTGGGTGAACTTTGGTTATATCATTTCACCTAGCCCACAGGTAACAATGGACCGCTTCCTTTATCATTGTTACATTTTTGCATATCTTTCATTTATTTGTTCTATATCTCTCTCTATATCACCGTCTATATCTCTCATTTGCATGCAGAAAGAAGGGATAAAAAGGCATTGGTAAAGGATGAAAAAAAATGACGAGGATCCTATGAGGTAATGCAAAGGTCTAGCCAGAGCAAGTTTAATGCTGATAAATGTGAGGTGCTACACCTTGGCAGGACAAATCAAAATAGGACGTACATGGTAAATGGTAGGGAATTGGAGAATACATTTGAACAGAGGGATCTGGGAATAACCGTGCATAGTTCCTTGAAGGTGGAATCTCATATAGATAGGGTGGTAAAGAAAGCTTTTGGTATGCTAGCCTTTATAAATCAGAGCATTGGGTATAGAAGCTGGGATGTAATGTTAAAATTGTTCAAGGCATTGGTGAGACCAAATCTGGAGTATGGTGTACAATTTTGGTCGCCCAATTATAGGAAGGATGTCAACAAAAATAGAGAGAGTACAGAGGAGATTTACTAGAATGTTGCCTGGGTTTCAACAACTAAGTTACAGACATAGGTTGAATAAGTTAGGTCTTTATTCTCTGGAGCGCAGAAGGTTAAGGGGGGACTTGATAGAGGTCTTTAAAATGATGAGAGGGACAGACAGAGTTGATGTGGACAAGCTTTTCCCTTTGAGAATAGGGAAGATTCAAACAAGAGGACATGACTTCAAAATTAAGGGACAGAAGTTTAGGGGTAACATGAGGGGGAACTTCTTTACTCAGAGAGTGGTAGCGGTGTGGAATGAGCTTCCAGTGGAAGTGGTGGAGGCAGGTTCGTTGGTATCATTTAAAAATAAATTGGATAGGCATATGGGTGAGAAGGGAATGGAGGGTTATGGTATGAGTGTAGGCAGGTGGGACTAAGGGAAAAAAGGTTGTTCGGCACGAACTTGTAGGGCCGAGATGGCCTGTTTCCGTGCTGTAATTGTTATATGGTTATATGGTTAATTAAAAAAAAATGTTTTAAAGTGTTGGTGGCAGTTCACCTCGTTACGCTGCATTAACAGTTTTGGCTCCAGTTCATTTTTTCTTGAATTTCCTACATGATCCTCGTAAACATGTGAAGCTGGGGGAAATTAGTTGTACTTGGTACATGACATGATACAGGTTCAGGCCTTACATTAACGATACAACAAGCAGTTATGTAGTGATAGGAGATCAGAAATGGAGCATATAGGCCAGAAATAATCACGAAAGTCATTGTATGAGGCAATTGTTGTTTAACAACTAAAAGGACAAAAAGGGCTGGAATAACTCAGCAGGTCATGCAGCATCTCTGGAGAACATGGATAGGCGACGTTTCAGGTTGGGCCATTCTTCAGATTCATCTGACTAGGTCTGGTCATCAGTAATTGTGCAACTTATTTTGCCCTCTGTGCCAAGACTCTGTCACCTACAAATGCTCTACTGAGATTTCTGCTATTGTTACATTTTTGCATATCTTTCATTTATGTTTCTGCTATTCTTTGACAGCTATATCCTAAAGCAGTGATTATTACTCACATTAAGATAAAAGTTTCAATCGCAGTGATTTACAGGAGCCAAAGATGCATCGCTCTCCATTATTTCTTTAATGTCACTGATGCCACTTGAACGTCAGGACAGCAGAAGAACAATGTTAAATATGGCAGCACTTCAACTGATTGTAAGGAACTGCCGATGCTTAAGTTGAGTTATATTTATTTCAGTGAACCATGTAAACGTGTTGATGGAGTTAATGCCACAGATGTTCACCATCAGCGGACATTAATTCTGAAATACGAGGGAAAGTGTGCTCCATTTCTGAAGCAGACCGCAAGGTCAGTCTGGTGGCTTGGTGCAGCCATGCAGAAACGAGCACTTCCTTCCTTTAATTACATTGATGAATGTATATTTGCAAAGGACATTGTGATGCACTCGAGTGGCACTATGTGCCCTTGGTGACCTCCCAACGTTCCTGCCTCAAACTCAAGTACAAGGAAAGTGATTACAACATAACTTTGCAGAAGGTCAGAGCATAAGTATGAATCTCCAGCAGTCACTTGCTTGATACTTTGGAAGAAAGTGCTCCAGAGATGCTGCCTGACCTGCTGAGTCACTCCAATAGTTTGTGTTCTTTTTTTTTAAATAAATCAGCATCTTCAGTTTCTGTTTTTTTTTAGTTTAGCTTTTTATTGTCACGTGTACAGAGAAACAGTGAAAAGCCTTTGTTTGTGTGCTATCCAGTAAAATAAAAGATTATACAATCCAGCTGTCCACAGTGCATAGATAAAGGATAAAGGGTACAACATTTAGTGCAAGATGTAACATTAAAGTCCAATTAAAGATAGTTTAAATGTCTCCAATGAGGTAGATGGGAGGTGGGGACCACACTCTAGTTGATGAGAGGACCATTCAGTTGCCAGACAACAGCTGGGAAGAATCTGGAAGTGTGTGTTTTCAAAATTCTGTACCTCTTGCCCGATGGGAGAGGGGAGACGAGGGAGTGACCAAGGCAAGACTGGTCTTCAATAATTTCTACCTGCTTAACTTGTTGAGTTCTTCTGGCAGTTTGTTATTTGCTCCAGATTCCAATATCTCCAGTCTCTAGTGTCTCCAATGGGGTGGGAGATTGCAACCTTCACGTGGTCCGCCTTGTTTCAACGAATGAAATCAACCTGGTATACACCATCAAGTGAGATCAAATAGAACAAGTTGTCCTACAACTTTAGGCTGTGCACGCCATACGCAAGAAAAATAAGAAGTGTCTCCAATATCAGTGTGGCATGGTGGCGCAGCTGGTAGAGCTAAACCCTCACACATCCTGACCTTGGGTGCTTTTAGCTGAAAGATACAGTGTGGGAATTAGCCCTTTGGCCCACCGAGTCCGTGCCAGCCAGTGATCCTTGTACTTTAACACTATCCAACACACACAGGGAAATTTTTTTAATTTTTACCAAAGCCAATTAACCTACAAACCTGTACGTCTTTGGGGTGTGGGAGGAAACCAGTCCCCGGAGAAGACCCACGCAGACACAGGGACAATGTTCAAACTCCATGCAGACAACACCATGCACCTGTGGTCAGGATCAATCCCAGGTCTCTGGTGCTGGGAGGCTGCAACTCTACCGCAGCGACACCATGCTGTCCCACAGATGCTGTCTGTGCGGAATTTGCACGTTCTCCTCAAGGTGTTTCCTCAAGGTGTTCCAGTTTCACTCCACAAAAGACGTGCGGGTTTGCAGGTTAATTGATCACTGTAAATTGCCTCCGAGTGTGTAGGGAGTGGATGAGAAAATGGGATAACATAGAATTAGTGTGAATGGTTGAGCATGGACTTGTTTCCATGCTGCATCTTTCACTCAGTTAAACAATCAATCTGTGTTTGACAGGGTTGAGGATGGGATTATAGCACAGGGTGATTAGTACATGGATTTCAACTGTCAAGGGAGTGAGGGAAAGTTTAAGAACCTAAGAAGATATTTTCATAATTGAGAAAGCGATCAGATGGGAATCAATCTAATCATTTTTTTTAATTGTAAGGAGACTTACATAATAAAATAAACAGAAAACAATTAAAAAAAAACAGAGCATGCTGGAAACGCTCAGCTGGTCAAGCAGCATCTATGGAAAGAGAAACAGTCAATGTTTCGGGTCTGACAAATGGTCACACATCCAGAATGCTGATCAATTGTCTTTCCACAGTTGCTGCCTGAAGGGCCTGTCCCACTGTACGAGGTAATTCAAGAGTTCTCCCGAGTTCTCCCCTGATTTGAGCTTGGGTAATGCATGTAGCGGGTACGTAGGAGCTTGTGGATGTCACATAGCGGCTCGTACAAGTAACGGTAGGTACTCGGGAAATCCAGTAAACTCGTGACGTTTTTTCAACACTGTGAAAAATGTCCATGAGTAAAAAAACCCGCTACGTACATTACACAAGCTTGAATCAGGGGACAACACTTGAATTACCTCGTACAGTGGGACTGGCCCTTGACCTATTGAGCTTTTCCAGCATTTTCTGTTTTAATTTTTGATTAAGTATCTGCAGTATTTTGTTCACGCTCACACAATAAAACATGCATGGTTTGAGGTCTGTCTTAAGTTATTAAGCCATGTCTGTCTTAAGTTCTCCCTGTGACTACATGGGTTTTCTATAGGTGCTCTGGTTTCCTCCCACACTCCAAAGATGTACAGGCCTATAAGTTAATTGGTTTCGGTAAAATTGCAATTCGTTCCCAGTGTGTAGGATAGTATTAGTGTACAGGCTGATCACTCCGTGTGTCAAAGGGCCTGTTTCTGCACAGCAACTCTAATGTCCAAAGACTAAAGTAAAGTGTAAATGCGGTCAAAGCCTTAGAAAACTAATGAGAATAGGAAAGTACAAATTAGAAAGAAAAGTATTAAATGCAGGACAAGAGTAAAATAAATATTCTAATAGATGGGGAAGTCAACGAATCACTGTGTTTGTTGAAGGGTAAAATAGGTTAAACAATTACAGATGACCAGAACAAGGCAGATGAGTCTACTGGCTAAGTTACTCCAGCACTTTGTGGCTTTTTTTGTTGTAACCCAGCAACTGCAGTTGCTCGTTTGTTCATAGGCGGATACATTGATTGGATTCTTCACGTTAGCTTTTTAATTAGAAATAGTTTGCAAAGTAATTCCAACTCGAGGAACTGAATTGAAGCACTCCTTTCAGTAACCCCAAATTCAAGACCAGCTGCACCCTGACAGCACCTCCCACAGTCCACAGACAAAATAGTACCTACCTGCTGCGGCCTGGAGAAGGTGGCCCGACGCGCCGCCTCGGAGGGGGGGGGCAGCCACCAGGTGAGCTCGCTTTTATGGGGTCTCTTGCCTGGCGCTTCTCAGCTGCCACCGGACCATCCCCTCCCAGAAGATGCAGAGCGCTGCCTACCTGCTGCGGCCCGGAGAACTGGCCCGACTCGCCGCCTTGGAGGGGAGGGGGGCAGCCACCAGGTGAACCGGCTGCTTCAGGCTGTTCCTTTCTCCCCCCTTCCCCCCCCCCACCCTCTCGGATACGATCTGAGGCTGCAGCGGGACCTTTTCCACTCCCCCTGCTCCCCTCGGCCCCGCCATCGCGGGGTGAACACCCGAAACCTGTGGACACTACCCCGGGCTTCCTGTTCTGCAGACCTAAAGAGTCCATCCCCTTCCCAGGTTGGCCTGGTGAATGCCAGATCGCTGGCTAATAAAACTTTTATTTTGAGGGATTTCTTCCTCTCCCGAGACCTGGACTTCCTCTGGGTGACAGAGACTTGGATCGGTCCTGGTGAGTCCAGCACTTTTGTTGAACTTCTACCGGCGGGCTGCTCCTATTTCAACACGCCGCGGATGTTGAGCCGTGGTGGTGGAACTGCAGTCGTTTTTAAAAGCAATTTTAAATGCAAACAGTGCACTACATTATCAACTTTTTCCAGCTTTGAAGCTACTTTGGTTGAGGTGGGTCGCCCTGGCACGGTGCTGTGTGGTGTCATCTACAGACCCCCCAAATACCATAAGGACTTTGTGAGTGACTTTTCTGAGTTTCTAGCTGGGATTATGCCCAACTATGACCGTATCCTCTTAGTTGGGGACTTTAATATTCACGCGTGCTGTCCCGATAAACCATTGGCGAAGGACTTTTTAAATCTTATTGATTCTTTTAATTTTGCACAGTGTGTGTCTGGTCCCACACACGAACAGGGACACACATTGGACCTTGTACTATCTTATGGTTTGCCTGTGTTAAACTTGGAGGTCTGTGACAGTGTGTTTTCTGATCACATGCCGGTAATATTTGATGTTGGTTTCTCCAGTGCTGCAGTTAGACCTGTTGCGTCTGCTCGGCGCTGTCGGACCTTTAACCCCTCTGCTGCTGGCCAGTTCTCTGCCGCTTTCAATCAGCTCTGTGCCCCCTCTGCGTCCATTTCCATCGGTACGGAGGAGATTAGTTCTTGGTTCCACTCCTCCTGCAGAACTATTCTCGACTCTGTGGCCCCCATTAAAAACTTTGCAGCCCAGAGCTAAACCCGAGCCCTGGTTCTGTGACGCAACTCGTACAGCTCGACGGGAGTGTCGCAGAGCTGAGCGAATGTGGAAGAAGGACAGGCTACAGGTTTCATCGCAAATCCTAAAGGACAGCTGGCGAAACTACCAAAATACTGTTATAGAGGCAAAAAGATATTATCTCTCTAATATAATAGTGTCTAAGCGCCACGATCCACGTGCGTTATTAAAAACTATTGATTCTGTTTTAAATGCCCCACAGCCTGTCTGCCTGGAAGCATCGCCCGAATTGTGCAACGACTTCCTGCACTTCTTTATAAACAAGGTTGTTTCTATTAGGGCTCTTATCTCAGCTCCTGCCTCAGACCCATCTGTTCCGGCCCCATGCCTGGTGGCATTTGATAAGTTTGTTCCCCTGACACTGTCGGTTCTAGAGGATGTGGTTACCCATATCAAACCGTCGGGCTCCCCATGTGATGCTGTCCCTCTTCTTCTTTTTAAAGAGGTCTTCCCGAGCATAGGGCAGTCGGTCCTCGCCATCATAAACAGTAGCTTGTCTTCTGGGGTTGTCCCCGTAAAATTTAAACATGCTGTAGTGCAGCCATTACTCAAGAAACCTGGCCTGGACCAGACTGTCCTGGCCAATTTTAGGCCAATCTCCCAGCTGCCATTTATCTCGAAAATCATGGAGAAAGTAGTTTATGCCCAGCTGAAACTCTTCCTGGATGAGCACAACATCCGGGAGGTCTTTCAGTCTGGCTTCAAGGCTATGCATAGCACAGAGTCGGCTTTGCTAAGGGTCACTAATGACATCCTCCTGGCAAATGACTCCGGTAATTATGTGGTTCTTGTCTTGCTGGACCTATCTGCCGCCTTCGACACTGTGGACCATGGAATATTAATTTCCCGATTACAGCAACAAGTGGGCATCTGTGGCAGTGCCCTGGGATGGTTCAGGTCCTATCTGGCACATAGAACCACGCGTGTAAGCCTTGGTGGCTTTGAATCCTCCTCTGCTCCCTTGGCATATGGGGTTCCACATGGCTCCATTTTAGGGCCCCTGCTTTTCTCCCTTTATCTACTTCCACTGGGCTCAATTTTAAGAAGGCATGGCATCTCCTTTCACTTTTACGCGGATGATAGCCAGTTGTACATGCCACTCAGGAAAGAAGATAATTATTCCCTAAAATCACTTCTGTCTTGTCTTGAGGACATTAAGTCCTGGATGGCCTTAAACTTTCTGGGACTTAACGAAAAAAAGACAGAAGTGATTTTGTTCGGCCCTAATGGCTGCCGTGAACCTCCCTCTGTTGACTTGGGTCCACTTGCAGTGTTCGTAAAGCCAACAGTTTTAAACCTGGGTTTTATGATGGACGGTGATTTTAAATTAGATAAACAAATAGGCGCAGTGGTTAAGTCCAGCTTCTTTCACCTAAGGAAGCTGGCAAAGGTGAAGCCCATTCTCGAGCGGCAGCATTTTGACACAGTAATCCATGCCTTTATTTCATCTCGGCTAGATTACTGTAATGCACTCTACTCTGGAGTCTCACGAGCTTCGTTGGCTCGTCTCCAGTTGGTCCAAAATGCTGCCGCTCGCCTTTTAACCGGAACTCGAAAGAGGGAGCACTTAACGCCAATTTTGGCCTCCCTTCACTGGCTCCCAGTGCACTTTCGAGTTCATTTTAAAATTATTTTATTTGTTTTTAAATCATTGAATGGCCTCGCCCCGCCTTACCTCTCTGAGCCGCTCCACCTATATGCTCCTACCCGGTGCCTGAGGTCAGCGGATCAGCTGCTCCTTGAGGTGCCAAGGTCTAAGCGGAAGCTCAGAGGGGATAGAGCCTTTTCTGTTGCTGCCCCGGCACTCTGGAACACCTTGCCGCTGCACATCAGACAGGCCCCTTCACTGTCCATCTTTAAATCCTCCCTAAAAACTCACTTTTATTCACTGGCTTTCGACACTGGCTGAGACATTGTTCCTGTTTTAGTGCTTTTAATGTCTTTTAATTTTTACTGTTTTTATAGTCCTGTCGTCTTAATGGTTTTAGTAGTTTGTAATAACTTTTTGTTGACTTCCCATGTACAGCACTTTGTGGTAACTGATGTTGTCTAAAAGCGCTTTATAAATAAAGTTATTATTATTATTATTATTAATGTGTAGGTGGGAGGAAACCGGAGCATCAGGAGGAAACCCACATGCTCACAGGTAGAAAGTGCAAACTCCACAGTGACAATACCCAAGGTCAGGATGGAACTGCAGATGCTGGTTTACACCAAAGATAGACACAAAATGCTGGAGCAACTCAGCGGGTCAGGCAGCATCACTGGATAGAAGAAATGGGTGTTGTTCCGGGTTGAAGAAGGGTCTCGTGCCCAATACAGGTGACTATTTGCCTGCTAGCCACAGAAGCAGATCTACAGACTCATATTACACTCGCTCCACATTCTTATATCTCTATTCCTACAACAATGTTTCTTACTTTAACTATGATGTTCCCTTATCATGTATCTACACACTGTAAATAGATCAATTGTAATCAAGTATTGTCTTTCTGCTGACTGGTTAGCACGCAACAACAGCTTTACACCGTACCTCTGTGCACGTGACTATAAACTAAACGGAACATTCCTTCTCTCCAGGGATGCTGCCTGGCCCGCTGAGTTACTCCAGTATTTTGTGTCTAGCTCCAAATTAATACCTAACAATGATTAGAGGGCGACACAGTGGCGCAGCGGTATAGTTACAGCGCTTTCAGCGCCAGAGACCCGGGTTCGATCCCGGATACGGGTACTGTCTGTACGGAGTTTTTGTACGTTCTCCCCGTGGGTTTTACTCAGAGATCTTCGCTTTTCTCCCACACTACAAAGACGTACAGTTTTGTCGGTTAATTTACTTGGGATAAGTGTAAATTGTCCCCAGTGCGTGTAGGATAGCGTTAAGAGCCTGCCCCACTTGGGCGTCATTTGTGCGTCACGCAGGTGGCGCGCGGGGATTTTGAGAATCCCGAAATCCTGGGGCGCCGCGTGCTACTGCGTGTCACTGCCTACGCCACCACGTCTCACCACGCGCCATGCGAGCGTCGTGACACGTAAATGAGGTCACGTAAATTACGCCCAAGTGGGACAGGCCCTTTAATGTGTGGGGATCGCTGGTCGGCATGGGCTCGGTGGGCCGAAGGGCCTATTTCCATTCTGTATCACTAAAATAAAAACTAAACTAAGATGATCTCTGTGGTGAGAATATTCCTTTTTTCTAATGCTGCCACTATCAGGCATCAATTCAAGGGGATCACTGACATCCTGAGACTATGATCATTTCCTGATGACTGAGCAGCATTCATGATTACTGAGCTGAGGAAATCTCACCGACAGAAGATCAAGAAGCAATTTTTAATTAACATAAAACAATCTACGGTGCTTACAAGAGATAAAGATTGGAACATAGACATACAATTAACCTAGTAGACGAACTGCCATAAATCATTATGAAAATACATTTTATTCAATTTTCTTGTATATTTTTAAATATTGGTGGTGGCAATTTTGTGGAATATGCATACCTAGAATTAGATTATTTTAAAGGCAGTTTGTTTGTGAAGCAGAAGCAATGGTTGGATAAAAAAAACACCAACTTCGTGCAATAAAGTGGAACCAATTCAGTTTATATTGCAGTGGGTGGGTAAGGCAGCATCTCTGGAGTAAAAGCATTTCTCTGCTTGCTTAAGTCCTATCGGTCAAATCATACTATACACGAATACTATCAAGCCACACGTATGTATACCAGGTAGTGCAAAGAGAAAAATACCTGACTCGGGAATGTGGTGCAATAACATTACAATTAGAGAGAAAATGCAGATTAAAAAATGCATGGTCTGCATTGAGGTGGTGGAGATGAAAAGGCGCAGATAAAGCAAAAGACCACTCCCTCCATAACTCCCTTGTCAATTCTTCCCTTCCCTCCAGTACCACCCCCTCCCCGGGCACTTTCCCTTGCAACCGCAAGAGGTGCAACACTTGTCCCTTTACCTCCCCCCTCGAGTTCATTCAAGGACCCAAGCAGTCGTTCCAGGTGCGACAGAGGTTCCAGGTGCGACATTGAATTCTCCCAATTTTGTTAGTCCTTGCTGTCTCCTCCCCTTCCTCAGCCCTCCTGCTGTCTCCTCCCATCCCCCAGCCTTCGGGCTCCTCCTCCTTTTTCCTTTCTTCTCCCCGCCCCCCCCCCACCCCCCATCAGACTGAAAACACTTCCCTTATCATTATTAGGTAGAATAAATGCAATAAAAATGATCTTCTTACCACAATTACTATACCTATTTCAGTCTATACCGGTATATATACCAAAATATTTTTTTTAAAAATTAGACTCTAACATTACAAATTATATTTGGGACTATAAATCACATAGAATCACAAAAAAACACTTATGTAAACCAAAAGAGGTCGGGGGACTTTCACTTCCGAATTTTATGTATTATTACTGGGCAGTGCATATTAAGAATATGATTTATTGGTTGGATAGTTCTACACAACAGACAGAATGGATAAAAATGGAGAAGGAGGATTGTCATCCTTGTAATATAGGAACGATCCTCTTTTCCCCTAAAAAACTGAATAACACAATATATAAGAAGAACCCAATTATATATGGTACAATAAGAATTTGGAAACAAATAAAATTATCTTTAAAATTAAGAAATCTATCACTGTTAATGCCAATTGCGAATAACCCTTTATTTAAACCATCTCTTATTGATAAGACATATAACCAATGGGAAAGTCTCGGAATTAGAAGGATCAGGGATATGTACGAAACAGGAAACCTACTATCATTCCAACAACTACAATTAAAATTTAAATTGAAAAACAACCAATATTTTAAATATCTTCAGATTTACGACTTTGTGAAAAAATATATACAAGGATATCAAAAAGTAACTCCTGACTTATTGGAAGAAGCAATGAATATTGAAGCTGACTCACAAAAATTAATATCCTATTTATATAATAGTATTCTAAATATAGACCTACCATCGACAGAGGTACTTAGAGAAGAGTGGGAACGGGAATTAATGATAAAAATTACGAAGGTTAAATGGGAAAAATACCTGATATATATTCACAAATGTTCAATTAATGTAAGACATAATCTAATACAATTTAAAATTGTACATAGATTATATTATTCAAAAACAAGATTGAACAAATTTTATCCAAATATATCCGCCACTTGTGATAAATGTCTAGCCCAAAAGGCAACTATAACACACTCCTTAGTTTCCTGCATAAAACTTTATAGATTTTGGAATGATATTTTTGAAATACTTACAAAATTATTCAAGACAAGAATGGAACCTAATACTGAAATGATTATATTTGGTGTAATGGAAGATGGGAATAAATTGAACACATCTCAAAATCTATTCCTTAATTATGGTTTAATAATAGCAAAAAAAATTAATACTTAAATTTTGGAAGGGTACATCAATACCAACGCTTAAAATGTGGATTGCAAGTATGTTGGACACCGCTCATCTTGAGGAAATGCGATTCCTCCTAATGGATAAATCAGACCAATTCATAACGAGTTGGTCTCCATTCGTCGTTTTTTTGGAATCATATGGTGCAACACAATTGTAAAAAATAACTGTTTCAGGACTGGACGAGGGTTGGTCAAGACTATAAATAATGATCTCCTTTTCTTTTCACTATTTTCTCTCTCAACTTTCTTCATTTACTCGTTTTCTTTCTTCACACACTATATATTTCACTTTTTTCTATCCTTTACTATCTAACCTCTTTTTCTTATTCTCATCTTTTTTCAATGTAACAAAAAAAAAAAGAAGTTGTACATAAAATGTATTATGAAAATATATATTAGGCACTTTGGTGCCATATGACTGTGCTTACTTCTAATAAAAAAAAAAAAAATAAAAAAAAAAAAAAAAAAAAATAAAAAAAAAAAAAGTCCAATCGGTCAAATCATACTATACACGAGTACTATCAAGCCACACGTATGTATACCAGGTAGTGCAAAGAGAAAAATACCTGACTCGGGAATGTGGTGCAATAACATTACAATTAGAGAGAAAATGCAGATTAAAAAATGCATGGTCTGCATTGAGGTGGTGGAGATGAAAAGGCGCAGATAAAGCAAAAGACCACTCCCTCCATAACTCCCTTGTCAATTCTTCCCTTCCCTCCAGTACCACCCCCTCCCCGTACCACCCCCTCCCCGGGCACTTTCCCTTGCAACCGCAAGAGGTGCAACACTTGTCCCTTTACCTCCCCCCTCGACTCCATTCAAGGACCCAAGCAGTCGTTCCAGGTGCGACATTGAATTCTCCCAATTTTGTTAGTCCTTGCTGTCTCCTCCCCTTCCTCAGCCCTCCTGCTGTCTCCTCCCATCCCCCAGCCTTCGGGCTCCTCCTCCTTTTTCCTTTCTTCTCCCCGCCCCCCCCACCCCCCATCAGACTGAAGAAGGGTTTCGGCCCAAAACGTTGCCTATTTCCTTCGCTCCATAGATGCTGCTGCACCCGCTGAGTTTCTCCAGCTTTTTCGTGTACCTAAGCAAAATTACAAGGTTTGCATTGAGGCAAGTTTGGAGATCAGGACTAAACCCTAGTTTATGGCATGTTCGTTCATAAGTCACAGGAGCAGAATTAGGCTGTCCGGTCCATATTCAATCATGGCTGATCTATCTTTCTCTCTCAAACCCCGTTCTCCTGCTATCTCCCCAAAACCCTTGACACCCATACTAATCAAGAACTATTCAGTTGTGTGATAGCTGTGGGGAAGAAGCTGTTCCTGAATCTGGTGGTACATGCCTTCAAACGTTTGTATCTTCTGCCTGTCGGGAGAGGGGAGACGAGGGAATGCCAGGAGGCAGGGTGTGGGGGCTGGTGTCTGTGATGGACTGTGCTACATCCACAACTCTCTGCAATTCTCGCAGAAACATCTTCTGACAAAAACCTCAGGGTTTCTCGACTTAGAAACATACAAGCAAAAGTCCTGAGGCAGGACAGTATAAAGAGGTAGTGGCACTGGTGGTGGAGGGGGGGGGGGGGAGGTGGGCACTAATGTAATAGCAGTATCTACTCAACTTCAGGCTTAGTGTTTAGACCATGGAGATGCAGCGCGGAAACAGCGAAGTGTTATTCTGAAATCTGTGCCATTTTACTAGCAGGAGGAAGAAGCCACATGGAAGCTACGTC
This sequence comes from Leucoraja erinaceus, assembly GCF_028641065.1. Classification (NCBI taxonomy): domain Eukaryota; kingdom Metazoa; phylum Chordata; class Chondrichthyes; order Rajiformes; family Rajidae; genus Leucoraja; species Leucoraja erinaceus. The sequence goes on from NC_073392.1 coordinate 32,636,611, forward strand.
ACCTCGGATGCATTCCAAATCCTCAAGTATGGAATGAGGCGATGATCACTACTTTTTGCAGCACCACAAATACCAGTGAAGTAACTAAAAACTCAAGGACTTCCAACCTCATCGACTGTATCCGTTGCTTTTAGTGTTGACTCCTACATGTCGGCGCGATCAAGCACAGACTGGGCGATTATTTCACTGAACACCTACACTGAACACCAACCGCAACCTCCCGTTGCCAAACATTTTAACTCCCCTTCTCATTCTCACATTGACATTTTTATCCTGGGTCTCCTCCACTGTCAGAGCGAGGCCACATGCAAATTGGAGGAACAGCACCTCATATTTCACTTGGGCAGCTTACTGATACTGATTTCTCTAATTTCAAGTCACCCTTGCATTCCGTCTCTCTCCATCCCTCCTTCATCCTAGTCGCTCTGCTAGTTTTACTGTTTGTATCTCCTCTTATCATCTCCTCCACAGCCAACAATCAATCATTGTGGGCTCCTTGGTCATCAGTGCCGGCTCTGATCCGTTCTGTACCGCTAGTTTCCCCTCTCCCCGATTCTGTCCGAAGATGGGTCTCGACCCAAAGCGTCACCTATTCCTTTTCTCCAGATATGTTGGCTGACCCGCTGAGCTACTCCAGCTTTTTGTGTCTATCTTGAAGGATTGCACATGTGGTTATGTCAGACTAGTTCAAAACCAAGCATCGGTTAGCCTTATAAACACAGAGAAGATTGCTTCAGGGCATTATACAGGATCCAATAAATGGACTTTTAAAGAGCATAAACATTATGAGGAACATCCAACAGAGTGTTAGATGTAATAGGATGTCTTATGAACCTGCTGAGTTAGCTTAAGGACATAGTAAATCAAGAGGGCAAGCAGAGTCCGGTCAAAGTGGTTTCGTTGGATTTTCAGAAAGAATTTATGTATTTTATTATTTTTACAAATGAAAAGAATCTGTGAGTTAGAAGTTTTGCAAAAAATAAAAGTGAACCTATAATGCCACTGATTTTTTTCACTTAATGATATTTTAGTGTCGTTCACTGGCAGAGTTTTGGGGATCAAGAGAGTGTTTGCACTATTATGAAGATAAATAACGTAATCAGTATCAACTCAACTTCAGGCTTAGACTTTAGAGATATAGCGCGGAAACAGGCCCTTCAGCCCACTGAGTCCGCGCCGATAAAGATAATGCCGTACACTAGCACTGCGCTAGACACTAACGACACTTTACAATGTTACCGAAACCAATTAACCTATAGAACTGTACATCTTTGGAGTGTGCGAGGAGACCAGAGCACCCTGAGAAAACCCACGCTGTCACAGGGAATACGTATAAAATCTGTACAGATAGCACCCATAATCAGGATTGAACCTCGGCCACTGGCGCTGTAAGGCAGCAACTATACCTTGGTGCTACCGCTGCGCCACCATGCCGCCTGATGCCAGGCCTCCAGAAAGACATTTAGCACGTCTGGTCACACTTTGGTTTGTCATTATGTCCATTCATTTCAAACTCTGACATCATCCAAATCCACCACTGTCTTCAACAAGTGTAGTTTAGCGATCCAGCATGGAAACAGGCCCTTTGGCCCACCGTGTCCATGCTGACCATCGATCACCCTAGTTCTATGTTATCCCACTTCCTCATCCACTCATTACAAACTAAGGACAATTTATCGAGGTGAATTAACCAACAAACCCGCACGTCTTTGGGAAGTGGGTGGAAACCAGAGCACCCGGAAGAAACTCACAAGGAGAACATGCAAGCTCCACAGAGCACAGGATCAAATCCAAGTCTCTAGCGCTGTGAGGCAGCGGGTCTACTAGCTCCGCCACTAATTGGAGGAAAGCTGATGGAGATTCAGATGGGATGTGTTTAAAATAAAAGGAACTGAGAGAATAGAGGGAAGGAAGAATGGAGAAAACTGTCAGTCACCTCTGAAATGGAACCCGGGTCTTTGGCACTGCGACGCAGTAACTCTGCCCACTGCATCACTGTACCACCCTACCACTTCTCACTGAAGCCCTCATCCATACCTTTGTGATCTCTAGACTGGTGTCTACTAACACATTCCTGGCCCACATTTCCCAATTTGATCCTCAGGAATTGGATACATGAGACTAAATACCGTGGGAGCTGGAATCTGAAGTTAGAACAGAAAATACCGGGAATACGTAGCATTTTGTCGAAAAGTAAACAGGGCAAATATTTCAGGCTGATAACAGCCCCTTCTTGGGTAGTAATCAGATTTCTTATTTTGCAGCAATCCCGAGCCATCTCCATCTCCATCTTTTTACATTATTTCTAATCAGGCTCAGCACATTTCATTTTCTTTCCTTTACAGCATTGGATGAGATACTTTCATTCAGTCACAGACGTACCAAACCCAATTGTCAAGGAGACATAGACATACAAAATAAAGACCCCTTGGTTGTATTCATGTAGAGTTTTTTTTACTAGATAGCACACAAACATAAGCTTTTCATTATATCTCAGTACACGTGCTAGTAATAACCAAAACTAAAACTAAAGGCCCTTCAGCCCACTGAGTCTATGCTGACCATCAAGCACCTATTTACACAAGACTATGACTTTTAGATCGTGGGTGATCTAATGTTGACCTCAACTCTGCTTTCCTGTCTGTTCTCCATAACTAAGCCTCTACATAAACTAGTGGAAACAAGGAAGTATAGATGCTGGTTAATACTCAAAAGGACACAAAGTGCTCAAGTCTTCTTCTTTGGTGTCCATCATCTATATTCCAAATGTTCAGCCAGGCTCTTGAACAGTGGACAGCCTTCTCGTTTGCCAGCGCTAGACCTTCCAGGCAGCTTTATTTGCCAAGAAGTGGGCATCTTAGTGGGTGTGGCATGGATTGTACAGATGTTCCACATTCACATTCTGTGTCTGCCACATCTGCATAGCCCCATTCGTTCATATGGGTCTTGCATCGGCCCATCCCCGTATGAAGCTTATTGAGGGACTTCCAGGTCTTCCAGTCACACCTGTGACCAGGTGGTAGCTGTTCCTTGATTGGGATTGGCATCTTTACGTGGTGGTGGCTTTCACTGCGTTTCTTTTCCCACAAGGCTAGTCTGATTGCTTGAGGAGACTGTGACAGTGGTTGCACTGTGTGGAGGAACCTCTTCCTCGACTTCAGCCATTTTGAGGCTGGGTGATGGGAGTGACAGGAATGGCGGGTGACCCCAACTTGCCTACTATGTTCACTTCTACCGGCAACTGATCTGCGGATTCCTGGTGGAGCAATACCGGCCAAGACATGCAAACTATCCACATCCATTGGTTTTTGGCAGCTAGTGATGCATCTGCAGATGTCATTAAGGGCGGCATCAACTTTCTTTGCATGAGATGACCTCTCCCAAACAGGACAAGCATACTATGCAGCAAAGTAGCACAGCATAAGAGCAGTTGCTGGAGTAATTCAGCAGATGAGGCAACATCTCTGGGCGCAGCGGTAGAGTTACTGCCTTACAGTGCTTGGAGCGCTGGAATCCCAGGTTCGATCCCGACTACGGGTGCTGTCTGTACGGAGTTTGTACGTTCTCCCTGTGACCGCGAGGATTTTCTCCAAGATCTTCGATTTTCTCCCACACTCCAAAGACATCCAGGTATATGGGTTAATTGGCTTGGTGTATGTGTAAATAATTGTCCCTAGTGTGTCGGTTAATGTTAATGTGCGGGAATCGCTGGTCGGTGCGCACTCGGAGGGCCGAAGGGCCTGTTTCCGCGCTGTATCTCCTAACTAAACTAAACTCCGGAGAACATGGATAGGTGACCTTTCGGATCAAGAACCTTCTCCAGACTTAGAAGGGTCCTGACTCGAATTATCACCTGACCATGTTCTCCAGAGATGCTGCTTGATCTGCTGAATTACTCCAGCACTTTCTCCAACATAAACTGGCAGACAAACTTTAAAACAAAATCTGGAGTATTGTAGACATGACAAATTGCAGAAAAATAACAGTTTGTTTAATTACCGGCAATATTTTGCAGAAGTCAATATGAGCGGATTTGTTTATGTTTAAACAGATTAAATTACATAAGCTCATTTTATGCTTATTTGAGCATTTAAATCATTTTGTGAAGCGTTTCATTTTGGTAATTATCATCAGATTTTCAATTTGCATCCCTTGGTGCTCTGAAGTTTATTACTTCAATCCAGAAAAATGAGAGGTTAGCTTTGTGGAGTCTGCTGTACAAGCAGATGAAGACTGAGATTGCAAAGGTAGGGAGCAAACCTCCAAAGTGGAAGTTCACGATACGGCTGGGATAAGATAAGAGAGTCAGGAAAAGGGAGCAGGGTGATCAATCTGGTCTTTTACTTTACTTTAGAGATTCAGTGCTGAAACAGGCCGTTCGGCCCACCAAATCCGTGCTGTCCAGCAATCATCGTACACTAGCTCGATCCTACACACTAGGGACAATTTGCAATTTTACATAAGGCAATTAACCAACAAATCTGTACGTCTTTGGAATCTGAGAGGAAGCCGGAGCACTGGGAGAAAACCCACGGGGTCACAGGGAGAACGTACAAACTCCGTATAGACAGCACCTGTAGTCACGATCAAACCCGGTTCTCTGGTGCTGTAAAGCAGCAACTCTACCGCTGCGCCACAGTGCTGTCTCCCTACTACAGTAGAGGCAAAATATTGTGGTAGGACTTCCCAAACCCTTAAAGTCCACTACAGTCCAAAAACCTTAAATAAATTCAAACGATTCATCCTCCCTTGTTCTCTGGGGATAGAGAATTCCAAATACAAGTGTTTTAAGGATTATCTTTGAATATTTTCCGTTTGCATTGCAGATACATAAAATATTCTAATATCCCAAACATTTTCCAGTTTTGATACCGTGGCATATCTCACATGCAGTATTTATGCTCTTTGATTTTATAAACTATTTATCTCACTGCCTACATCGCTACTTTATTCCACTTTGGTTTCTCATAAGAAATATTTTCTCAGAAATATCTGAATTTAATTTTTTTTAGTCCAGGCCACTGATGTAAATTAGAAATGGTAGACATCTCATTCAGCATTCCCTGAATCCCTGCGCAATTTATCAAATACTACATTCTACGCCACGAACATATGTTTAAACATTCCCAGGTCTTAAGATACATTTTCCTGTGTTCCGCTTAATTAATATTTAAAATAAGCCTGCAGCTTTTTAAAAAGGAAATTGGATAAGCCAAAATGACCATCAAACTATTAAACTCAGTTGGAACTCAATTCACATCCATCTCTTTAAAATTTAATTTAAAATTGTATTCTTTATATTAAAAAAATTCATTGCTTTTGAACATAAATGGCTGTCTCAGATCATTTACAGTTTGCAACCGATATCTGAATTTAACACAAAGCATTAATATTGGTTTGGATAGTTCTCAAGGATTACAGATTAACGTGAACTTTTATGATAGATTAGGAGTCTTTGATGGATTTCAGGGTAGATAACTGTTCTGATGACAATGGCAACAAATTGAGGTATTTCCAAATCAGGTCATCATGCACTATTTGGAGTGAAGAAATTGATGGAACTTCACCAAGGAAAGAAGTATAATAGTTAATTTTGTGAAACCTATCATTAAAAAAAAATGTTAGCCTATATGTCTTATGGTGGGTAGGTTTCATTTTTGCAAAACAAGAACATAAAATGCTGGAAATACTTAGCAGGTTGGGTAGTATCTGTGGCAAGAGAATCAGAGACAAAGTTTCAGGTTGTTGATGAAGCTCTATCGATAGGTCTCCAAACTGAAACATTGACTCTATTTCTCTTGCCATAGATGCTGCCTGACCTGCAAAGTAATTCCAGCATTTTATCTTGTTTTTGTTTTAGATTTCCAGCATCTGCAGTTTTCTTGATTTTTGTTCCCTTTATTTACTTTACATTGGAAGGTTGTGCTACCTACAAATGTATCTTAAATTTAGGGAATACTAGACCAACTGGGACCCGTTGGATCCCTGTCACATGGGAGGCCTGGTCCCCCAACGCAACCCGTTCCCCAACGCAATATTGCACCACTAACCCGTAGCCCCCACGGGAAGCGTGATCCCCCAAAACAATCCGTTTCCGAATGTAAGATTCAAGCACTCCCTTGCCTTGCTCAGCAGTGGGCTTAAAAAAAAAATCCAATTCCCCTGCCTGCCGCAGCAGTTCCAATTGCAATACCAATTCACCCTTCCCCTCCTGTTGCTGTGCTGTCCCATTGCAACTTTGTATCGAAGTGTGTTTGAAGCTGGTAGAAAGGATTTTAACAGTAAAAATCGTGTTAAATTTGGTTTTTTAAAACCTTTAATCATCAATAACTTGTGAAATATAGCATCAAATCTTAAGTGAACCCGAGTAGGGCATGGAGGGCAAAAATGTGAGTGAGAATATGTAAAAATGTAAGCGCTAGCGTGTAGCGTTTTGAGGAAGATACAAAACATACACGCACACACACGCGCACACACACACGGTGAGACTTTTATAGGTATATCGATATACTCCAGCTTAATCATTTTACAAATACATCATTTAATCAAAGAGTTGGAATTACTGGTAAGAGTTTAAAAAAAAATTAGCAAATTATGTTTGTCCTAGAAACATAGAAACATAGAAATTAGGTGCAGGAGTAGGCCATTTGGCCCTTCGAGCCTGCACCGCCATTCAATATGATCATGGCTGATCATCCAACTCAGTATCCTGTACCTGCCTTCTCTCCATACCCCCTGATCCCCTTAGCCACAAGGGCCACATCTAACGCCCTCTTAAATATAGCCAATGAACTGGCCTCAACTACCCTCTGTGGCAGAGAGTTCCAGACATTAACCACTCTCTGCATGAAAAAAGTTCTTCTCATCTCGGTTTTAAAGGATTTCCCCTTTATCCTTAAGCTGTGACCCCTTGTCCTGGACTTCCCTAACAACGGGAACAATCTTCCTGCATCTAGCCTGTCCAACCCCTTAAGAATTTTGTAAGTTTCTATAAGATCCCCTCTCAATCTTCTAAATTCTAGAGAGTATAAAACAAGTCTATCCAGACTTTCTTAATAAGACAGTAATGACATCCCAGGAATAAGACTGGTGAACCTTCTCTGTAATCCCTCTATGGCAATAATGTACTTATTTAGATTTGGAGACCAAAACTGTAAGCAATACTCCAGGTGTGGTCTCACCAAGACCCTGTACAACTGCAGTAGAACCTCTCTGCTCCTATACTCAAATCCTTTTGCAATGAAAGCTAACATACCATTCGCTTTCTTTACTACCTGCTGCACCTGCATGCCTACCTTCAATGACTGGTGTACCATGACACCCAGGTCTCGCTGCATCTCCCCCTTTCCCAATCGGCCACCATTTAGATAATAGTCTGCTTTCCTGTTTTTGCCACCAAAATGGATAACCTCACATTTATCCACATTATACTGCATCTGCCAAACATTTGCCCACTCACCCAGCCTATCCAAGTCACCCTGCAGTCTCCTAGCATCCTCCTCACAGCTAACACTGCCCCCCAGCTTAGTGTCATCCGCAAACTTGGAGATATTGCCTTCAATTCCCTCATCCAGATCATTAATATATATTGTAAATAGCTGGGGTCCCAGTACTGAGCCTTGGGGTACCCCACTAGTCACTGCCTGCCATTGTGAAAAGGACCCGTTTACTCCTACTCTTTGCTTCCTGTTTGCCAGCCAGTTCTCTATCCACATCAATACTGAACCCCCAATGCCATGTGCTTTAAGTTTGTATACTAATCTCTTATGTGGGACCTTGTCGAAAGCCTTCTGGAAGTCCAGAAACACCACATCCACTGGTTCTCCCCTATCCACGCTATTAGTTACATCCTCAAAAAACTCTATAAGATTCGTCAGACATGATTTACCTTTCATAAATCTATGCTGGCTTTGTCCAATGATTTCACCACTTTGCAAATGTGCTGCTATCCCATCTTTAATAACTGACTCTAGAATTTTCCCCACCACCAATGTTAGACTAACTGGTCTGTAAATCCCCATTTTCTCTCTCTCCCTCCCTTCTTAAAAAGTGGGGTTACGTTTGCTACCCGCCAATCTTCAGGAACTACTCCAGAATCTAAAGAGTTTTGAAAGATTATTACTAATGCATCCACAATTTCTGGAGCTACTTCCTTAAGTACTCTGGGATGCAGCCTATCTGGCCCTGGGGATTTATCGGCCTTTAATCCATTCAATTTACCCAACACCACTTCCCGGCTAACCTGGATTTCACTCAATTCCTCTAACTCCTTTGACCCGCGGTCCCCTGCTATTTCCGGCAAATTATTTATGTCTTCCTTAGTGAAGACGGAACCAAAGTAGTTATTCCATTGGTCCGCCATACCCTTGTTCCCCATGATCAACTCACCTGTTTCTGACTGCAAGGGACCTACATTTGTTTTAAGTAATCTCTTTCTTTTCACATATCTATAAAAACTTTTGCAGTCAGTTTTTATGTTCCCTGCCAGTTTTCTTTCATAATCCATTTTTCCTTTCCTCATTAAGCCCTTTATCCTCCTCTGCTGGTCTTTGAATTTCTCCCAGTCCTCCGGTATGCTGCTTTTTCTGGCTAATTTGTACGCATCATCCTTCGCTTTGATACTATCCCTGATTTCCCTTGTTATCCATGGATGTACTACCTTCCCTGATTTATTCTTTTGCCAAACTGGGATGAACAATTTTTGTAGTTCATCCATGCAGTCTTTAAATGTCTTCCATTGCATATCCACCGTCAACCCTTTTAGAATTAATTGCCAGTCAATCTTGGCCAATTCACGTCTCATACCCTCAAAGTTACCTTTCTTTAAGTTCAGAACCATTGTTTCTGAATTAACAATGTCACTCTCCATCCTAATGAAGAAAACCATATTATGGTCACTCTTGCCCAAGGGGGCACGTACAACAAGATTGCTAACTAACCCTTCCTCATTACTCAATACCCAGTCTAAAATAGCCTGCTCTCGCGTTGGTTCCTCTACATGTTGATTTAGATAACTATCCCGCATACATTCCAAGAAATCCTCTTCCTCAGCACCCCTGCCAATTTGATTCACCCAATCTATATGTAGATTGAAGTCACCCATTATAACCGTTTTGCCTTTGTCGCACGCATTTCTAATTTCCTGTTTGATACCATCTCCAACTTCACTACTACTGTTAGGTGGCCTGTACACAACACTCACCAGCGTTTTCTGCCCCTTAGTGTTTTGCAGCTCTACCCATACCGATTCCACATCCTCCAAACTAATGTCCTTCCTTTCCATTGCATTAATCCCCTCACTAATCAGTAACGCTACCCCACCTCCTTTTCCTTTCTGTCTATCTCTCCTGAATATTGAATATCCCTGGATGTTCAGCTCCCAGCCTTGGTCACCCTGGAGCCATGTCTCCGTGATCCCAACTATATCATAGTCATTAATAGCTATCTGCACATTCAACTCATCCACCTTATTACGAATGCTCCTTGCATCGAGACACAAAGCCTTCAGGCTTGTTTTTACAACACTCTTACCCCTTATACAATTATGTTGAAAAGTGGCCCTTTTTGATTTTTGCCCTGGTTTTGTCTGCCTGCCACTTTTACTTTTCACCTTGCTACCTATTTCTTCTACCCTCATTTTACACCCTTCGGTCTCTACGCTCACACATTTAAGAAACCCTTTCCCTTTAACTCCATCCTCCACTGTCCCATTCAACACCCCACCTCCCTTATTCAGTTTAAAGCCACCCGTGTAGCAGTGGCAAACCTGCCTGCCAGAATGCTGGTCCCACACCTGTTAAGATGCAATCCGTCCCTTTTGTACAGTTCCCCCTTACCCCAAAACAGATCCCAGTGATCTAAGAATCTAAATCCCTGCCCCGTGCACCAGTTCCTCAGCCACACGTTCAGGTCCCGTATCTCCCTGTTCCTGCTCTCGCCAGCACGGGGAACTGGAAGCAAACCGGAGATAACAACCCTGGAGGTCCTGCTTTTCAACATTTTTTCCGAGCTCTCTAAAGTCACGCTGCAGAATATTCATCCCCTTCTTTCCGACATCGTTTGTGCCGACATGCACTACCACTTCCGGATGTTCACCTTCGCCCTTGAGGATTTTCTGCACTCTGTCCGTGACATCCTGGATCCTGGCACCGGGAAGGCAGCACACCATCCTCGCATCCCGTCTGTTGCCGCAGAAACCCCTGTCCGTACCTCTCACGATGGAGTCTCCCACTACAATGGCCTTGCCTGCCTTAGGCCTTTTTGGTTTTGGCTCAACAGCCCTATTCGCATCACAGGCCAGTCCGCCGCTCACGTCTTCTGTCCCAACAACTTCTAAGCGGATGAACCTGTTTACAAGAGGTACATCACCCGGGGACGTTGGCATTCCATGCTTCCCTCCCTTTCTCACTGTCTCCCACCTTCTCTCTTCCAGTACCTTAGGTGTAACAATCGTACTGTAGGACTTGTCGAGGAACGACTCCGTTTCTCGTACGAACCGGAGGTCATCCACTTGCTTCTCCAGTTCCCCAACACGGCCCTTCAGGAGTTCTACCTGGATGCACTTTTCGCATTTGTAGCAGCCAGAGGCACCAGCGGTGTCCTTGACCTCCCACATACTGCAAGCATCGCACTGAATCAGCTTGCCTGACATCTCCTTCTTTGGTCTCTACCTCTCAAGCGTATTGCGTGGTCTCCTCTCCTCAGCCTCCTCGCCAAAGACTCTCGAGCCAAAGACTCACACTTTTCTCACAGGGCACTTCCCTCACTAGGCCGCTCACTCACTGCCGCTCGCAAAGAGCTGTCCTGCTTAAATTGACTGATAAATTGCCTGATTTACTAACGTTATAGAACTGTAAAATCAGAGAAGTTTCAGCGTAGGCATTAGACAACTATTCCAATCTTTTTGTTGACTGTACAGCTCGCAACATCAAAACTTTTCACTGTAGCTCAGTGCACATGACAATATTAAATTAAACTAAACCATTCTGTCCTCTCACCCCTTATTTCTTTCTTATCTAATTCTACCGTTTCCTTTCTCAAGTAAATGACATTGATGATATTCCTCTTCCCATAGATGCTGCCTGACTTGCTAAGTATTTCCAACATTTTTTGTTTTTTGTTATTTATTATAGGTCAGTCTAAAGAAGGGTCCCAATCGAAACATCACCTGCCCATTTGCACCAAGATGCTGCCTGACCCACTGGGTTACTCCAGCACTGTGTCTTTTTGAGGATATTATACTTGGGTTGACAACATTATGGTTTATGTCAACATAAAATTTGCTTTGGGCAAGGACGGAAGATTAACGTGGATCTTTCACCCATGGGTCAAGCACAGAGATGATAGAAATTTGGCATCCCTTCCAAAATCACATTACACTAAATGATAGGTTTATCTGAAATGTGACATTAAAGATCTTAAAGATATGGAATTGATATTAAATAGTGAAGCGGACATCCACAAGGGATTGAATGCCTCTTTCTGTATTAACGTTTACTGCGGAAAAGATTGTGGAAGCTAAGGAATTGAGGCAGTTGCGATGTGATATCTGAGGTCAGAAACAAGTGACCAAACACGAGATAAAAGTGGACAAGGCAGATAAAGATAGAGGACAGACGCCACAGGAGATCCTTCTTCCCTGTGGCTATCAAACTATACAACTCCTCCCCTTCTGTCGTGGAGTAGACTGAGACTGACTCCCTCCCCCCCCTGTCCCTCCCCCCCTAATCTTTGCACATCCCCTAAGCCTTTCCACTTGTCACTTTAATTTCATGTTTCATGTGCTTTGTGTTTTTTGACTGTTGGCAGATCAATTTCCTTTCTGGGATAAGTAAAGTGTTATTGTATCGTAAATCCCCAGGAGGTTAAATCTCCAGGATAGCACAACCCTGGACTCTGTGGTAGGTGAGGAAGAAATTGCGAAGGTGCGTACAAAACTATTTACATAATCTTTAGCCACAGGTGAGCAGAGTGTGGCAAACATTGTACAGGTACTGCTATTTAAGAAGGGCAGCAAAGACAAGTGGGGAAATACAAGATATACACAAAAAGCTGGAGTAACTCAGAGGGTCAGACAGCATCACTGGAGAGAAGTAATAGGTGCCGTTTCAGGTGGAGACCCTTTTTCAGACTGTTTTTTGTCTTGAAATCCAGGCCAGAGAGCATGACGTCAGTGGTTGGAAAATACTTGGCGGGGATCCTGAGGGACAGGTTGTACCAGTATTTAGATCGGCATGGACAGATTACAGGTGGCCAGCATGTCTCAGTATGTGGGAAATCATGTCCCAACAATCTGACAGAGATATTTGAAAAGGTTTACAAGAGTGATGAGGTTTGTGAGCATAGAGTGAGAGGAGAGAGATTTAAGAGATGCCTCAGGAGCAATTTCTGTCACTCAGTCTGTATCTGGAATGAAGAAACAAAGAACTGCAAACAAAATGTGCAAGAAGGAACTGCATATGATAGTTTACACCAAAGATAGGCACAAAAAAGCTGGAGTCAGCATCTCTGGAGAGAAGGAGTAGATGATGTTTTGTGTCGAAACCCTTCTTCAGATGCTGGTTTTACTCAGCGAGTCAAGTGGCATATCTGAAGGAAAAACAGGTGGCATTTTGAGTTGGGGGAGAGAGAGACAGAGACAGAGAAAGAGAGAGAGAGAGTGTGTGTGTGTGTGTGTGTGTGTGTGTGTGTGTGTGTGTGCGTGTGGTGTGCGTGTGGTGTGCGTGTGGGGTGTGTGGGGTGAGTATGTGTGGGTGTGTGGGGGTGTGTGGGGTGTGTGTGCTGTGTGGGGTGTGGGTATGTGCGCGCATGAGGGAATGTGAAAGCTAGCAAGCCGAGACCCATGTGAGTGTGAAATATTTTCTGTCTTCATTTAGAACCTGCAGTAAATTCTTTGCAACCTGCGTGGCTGGATTTGATTGCTCAGGACTATGGGGGTAGTTGTTACAGGTAAAACATTAACACAGCACAGACCTTCCTCAGGCATGTAATTTAAATACCAACATCATACACAGACTAACATCGTTGTCCATTGGATGTCTTTCTCAGTCACACCCACAAGCACAAACCTATTCACCCAAAGAAACACAAAACCGATTCAGCAAGTGACAGGTAAATAACTTTTTTCCTATTGTTCCTCTGCTTTATCAATCGGTATAGGTAGTGGGGTTAAAAGAATCAAACTAATGAAATTCAGATAAAAAATGAAAAGTCTAATGAAAATCAAATATTTTGCTGCACTGTTAATTGCTTTGGGGGAATGTGAATTTGTAAAGAGTAATACAATACTTGAGACGTTGTTAATCTCCTAGCACCTTTTTGGTGAAACAGTTTTGTCTCTGCTATCATTACAAGGGAGGAGTAGATGTCCTCTGTAAGGCAGATGAGTGCCACTTTGGACCTAGCTGAGAAAACTAATACAATACAAAATCACAAAACATTGAGTTAAGTTTTAAACTATATCTCCTCCTGGCTGATGCCGTCAGACTTTGAGACATTTTATTCAAACCACAGAAGAAACGCACAACTTTGTACAATTGAAGTCCAATTCCTCATGTCTGTTTTGGTAGAAATAGTTCTGACACTCTCTTCAATTTAAACCAGCATCTGCAGTTCTTTCCTACACACTAGTTCTGACGCTAGTTTGCACGAGAACATAGAATATAAAACAGTACAACACAGGAACGGGCCCTTCAGCCCACGATGTTTGTGCTGAACATGATGAAAGTTCGGCACAAACCGAACTGATCACGCCTGCCTGTGCATGATCCATATCCCTCTATTCCTTGCATTTCCATGTACCTCTCTAAAAGCCTCTTAAACGTCACTATTGTACCCACCAATAAACTACACCCACACCCCTGGCAACGCTTTCCTGGTCCCCACTATTCTCTGTGTAAAAAACCGCCCCACACATCTCCATTAAACTTTCCCCCCCCCCCCCCCCCCCCCCCCCTCACCTTATAGCCTCTAGTGTTCAACATTTCCACCCTGGCAAAAGCATTCTGTCAATCCTAACCTACAGAAACAGCATTTAATAATAAATCCCGATCATTTCAAATACGATGGTAATAATTATGGAATAATTGTGTTTTCCCTTTAAAGGGAAATCAGACTAAGAAGCAGATTGTACAAAGGGGAAAATTCCCCAAAACAACTTATTACTTGGTATAAAAGCTATTACATTCACATTGCAGTTAGTGCAAGTAGGCCAATGAAATGTTACCCAATTGATGGAAACTTTACCCAATTCCTTTGTATTACCCCTAAAACAGGTTAACACTCTGTGATTAAAAGCCAAGGCTCACTGCATGGGATGGGGACAGGAACAGGGAGAGATTAAAGAATTTAACTACCAAGGAGCACAGCAAAATTCAGAACTATTATTTGCAACTAGAAAATATAAAAATATTTCCTCCGTCGCCACCAATCTGCAATTTTAAAGCCTAAAGCAATGATTCATCGAGGAAGAAAGGTGTGGCTGGAGATGGAACTGAGTGGACTTGTTGTGGGGATTGAAGAATAACAAAAAGCAATGGCTCGCTGACAGATAGCACAATACCCATTGATAATATTCCAAGTTTAAAGCAAAATTAGAGGCGACAACAGATTTATGAGGAACTGCAGATGGTGGAATCTTGAGCAAGTGCTGGAGTAACCCAGGCAGCACCTGTGGAGGGAGTCTCTAGATGATGTTTCATGGCTAAAGAAAGGTCCCGACCTAAAACGTTGCCTCTCCATTCACTCTTCAGATGCTGCCTGACCCGCTGAGTTACTCTAGCACTGTGTTTTGTTATAGATGACAATGTTCCATTGTCCCCCACTGTCCCACAGGGTAGAACTGAAGACGTACATGGAAGGTAGTTCCATGCTGGGATAAATGATCAGCTGGACTGAACCAATGGTTCTAATAGGAACTGTCTACTGCCAGACATTAGTGTCTGCTCCATTTGCTCTGCTTGAATGAACAAGTCATTTCTGAAATGACATGGACAGGTGATAGGACACTTGACAACCTGGATTCACCACTAAATCCATGATTGGGTTGAGTTTAGTTTATTGTCAGAGGTACAGTGAAAAGCTTTTGCTGCGTGCTAATCAGTCAGCGGAAAAACAATACATGATTACAATCGAGCCACCCACAGTGTATAGATACATGATAAAAGGATTAACGTTTAGTGAAAGATAAAGTCCAGTAAAGTCCAATTCAAGAGAGTCCGATGGCCTCCAATGAGGTAGCTAGGTCCGGGCAGCTCTCTAGTTGTGGGTAGCAATGTTCAATTCCTGATAACAGTTGGGATGAAACTGTCCTTGAATCTGGAGGTGGGCTTTTTCACACTTCTGTACCTCTTGCCTGATGGGACATTTCGGGTTGAGACCCTTCTGCAAAATGAAGGTCTCGAACTGAAAAGTCACCTAGTCCTTCTCTCTAGAGATGCTGTCTGACCCTTTGAGTTACTCCAGCATTTTGTATCTATCTTCAGTTTAAACCAACATCTGCAGTTCCTTCCTCTACATTATTCTTGTGATCATTGTAGTGAAGAACAGGTTTGTTGTGTTTTCCATTAGATTCCTGAATAAACCTATTGAGTGAAAATGAAGATTGCTGCATTTAATATCCGGCAATTGGGAATGGAGAAAATCTCCAAACCAGAAGTGGTAGCTTCAATCATCACGGTGAGTATCCATGTATTTTGATGTCGTAGATCAGGTTTTGGTTGAAGTCTATTATTGTCACGTGCCCCGAGCTACAGTGAAACGCATGGCTTTGCTTGCTATCCAGTCAAATCAGCTAGCACTACACACAAGTACAATCAAGCCAAACTCAATAGGTAGAGTGAAGGGAAAGATACAGAATGCAGGATATAGTTCTTAGCAATTGTAATGTGACAGTTTCAGGGAGAAAGAACAATGTCTGCAATGCGATAGAGGTGAATTGGACAGTATCCTATGTTTTCCCAGGATGGAAAAATCAAATACTAAAGAGCACAGCTTAAGGTGGTAGGGGCAACGTTTAACGGAGATGCACAGGGTAAGATTTTTTAAACAGTGAGTGCCTGGAACGTTTTCTGTGTGTAATAGATTCATGCTCGGATATGTTCTCAGAGGGTGTGAAAAAATTTGTGACTGTTGTCATTTGGTCCCATGGAAACTATGACCTTGGTGACATTAACTGCATAAACTTTAGGAGGGCATATCATCCGAGGACGTACACACCATTGAAGATAAATGGGGATACTGTGGATAGGGTGAGCTGTTTTAAATATCTGGGAGTCCACATCTCTGAGGATATGACCTGGACATCACACGCTGCAGCACTCGTGAGTAAGGCAAGGCAGCGCCTTTACCACCTCAGGCAATTGAGGAAATTCAGAGTGTCTCTGAGGATCCTCGAGTGCTTCTACTCAGCGGCGGTGGAAAGCATCTTGTCTGGAAATGTCACGATTTGGTTTGGGAACTGCTCTGCCCAGGATAAGAAGGCTCTGCAGAGAGTAGTGCGTTCGGCCGAACGCACTAACATAGAAACATAGAAAATAGGTGCAGGAGTAGGCCATTCGGCCCTTCGAGCCTGCACCGCCATTCAATATGATCATGGCTGATCATCCAACTCAGTATCCTGTACCTGCCTCTCTCCATACCCCCTGATCCCTCTTGCCACAAGGGCAACATCTAACTCCCTCTTAAATATAGCCAATGAACTGGCCTCAACTACTTTCTGTGGCAGAGAATTCCACAGATTCACTGTGTGAATTTTATTTTTCTCATCTTGGTCCTAAAAGACTTCCCCCTTATCCTTAAGCTGTGACCCCTTGTCCTGATCTAGCCTGTCCAACCCCTTAAGAATATTGTACGTTTCTATAAGATCCCCCTCAATCTTCTAAATTCTAGCGAGTACAAGCCGAGTCTATTCAGTCTTTCTTCATATGAAAGTCCTGACATCCCAGGAATCAGTCTGGTGAACCTTCTCTGTACTCCCTCTATGGCAACAATGTCTTTCCTCAGATTAGGAGACCAAAACTGTATGCAATCTCCAGGTGTGGTCTCACCAAGACCCTGTACAACTGCTGTAGAACCTCCCTGCTCCTATACTCCAGTATAACCTCCCTGCAGTAGAGTGCAGTAAACTGCAGTAGAACCTCCCTGCTCTCATCCTCCTCACAGTTCACACTGCCACCCAGCTTTGTGTCATCTGCAAATTTGCTAATGTTACTTTGAATCCCTTCACCCAAATCATTGACGTATATTGTAAATAGCTGCGGTCCCAGCACTGATTCTTGCGGCACCCCACTAGTCACTGCCTGCCATTCTGAAAGGGACCCGTTAATCCCTACTCTTTGTTTCCCATCTGCCAACCACTTCTCTATCCATGTCAGCACTCTACCCGCAATACCATGTACCCTAATTTTGCCCACTAATCTCCTATGTGGGACCTTATCAAATGCTTTCTGAAAGTCCAGGTACACTACATCCACTGGCTCTCCCTTGACCATTTTCCTAGTTATATCCTCAAACAATTCCAGACGATTAGTCAAGCATGATTTCCGCTTCATAAATCCATGCTGACTCGGACCGATCCTGTTACTGCTATCCAAATGTTCGGCTATCTCATCTTTTATAATTGACTCCAGCATCTTCCCCACCACTAATGTCAGGCTAACTGGTCTATAATTCCCCGTTTTCTCTCTCCCGCCTTTCTTAAAAAGTGGGATAACATTAGCTACCCTCCAATCCACAGGAACTGATCCGGAGTCTATAGAACATTGGAAAATTATCACCAATGGTGATAACTTAGTTTTGTTTATTGCCACATGTACTGAGGTACAGTAATAAGCTTTTGTTGTGTGCTCACCCGTCAGCGGAAAGACTACACTTGATTACAAATTAAGCCATCCACAGTGTACAGAAACATGATAATCTCTCTCCACTCCGTTCTGAGGTACCCACCTGCTTCAAGAAGATCACTATCAAGTGCTGAGGAAAAGCACTATCTAATGCCTTAGCGACTGCCATCCAGTGACCTTGACATCCACCATCATGAAGTGCTTTGAGAGGCCAATTATGAAACGCATTAAACCCAGTCTACCAAGCAGCCTTGACCCAATGCACATATTATTGGTATTGACAGCCAAACAAGCAACATGCTTAAGTTTACAAAATCTTTGCCAATCAAGAGTCAAGAGTGTTTGTCATATGTACCGACAATGGAACAATGAAATGCTTACATCACCTTAAGTTTTTGTGACACTAGAATTTTATAAAGATATTCACAACATATGGATAGAACAAATGATATTTTAGCCATTAAATTTCATACTTCTATCTTCTCCTTCTTCATCGGTTGTCCCAGAGATTTGAGGATGATTTGCTTCCATTCCACCTTTGTAGGTCCTGAGGTGACAGTTCCACCCAATGTTGAGTGGCCTGGATAGAGTGGCTATGGAGAGGATGGTTCCACTAGTGGGAGAGTCTAGGACCAGAGGCCATAGCCTCAGAGTAAAAGGACGTACCTTTAGAAAGGAGACGAGGAAAGGAGATGAATTTCATTGCCCTATCTGGGACACATGACAATAACCTCTCTTGATTTGAGGAGGAATTTCTTTAGTCAGAGGGTGGTGAATCTGTGGATTTTGTTGCCACAGAAGGTTGTGGAGGCCAAATAAATTGACATTTTTTAGGTGGAGATTGTGATTCTTGATTAGTAAGGTTGTCAGGGCTTATGGGGAGAAGGTAGGAGAATAACATAACAAAATTTTATTCCAACATAATTAATCACGTATGATAGGCACAAAGTCATGCAGTAACTCAGCAGCTCTGGCAGAGATATAGGGTGTAACCCCGAAACATTGTTTGCAAATAAAATCTGAATTATCTCAGGGACATCTCAGGGTAAAGAGTTGAGATGTTTTCAATAGTGGGAGAGTCTCAAACAAGGAAAAATAGGTGATATAAGGTCAGGGCCGGCCTTAGGAGATGCGGGGCCCAATTGGGGTAAGCCCCAGGCTCCCAGTCAAGGTCTGTAGAATCATAGAAATATAATGAAAGTCTATTATAGACTTTATATCTCTATGGTAGAATGTAAAGTAATCAAAATGTGCGCTTAAAAAGTGCATGCCAATATTACGCACTCATTTGTCTCCTGTTCAAAACTTTATAAATTTTGGTGTGATATTTGATATATTCTCAAAGTTATTTAAGACAAAAATGGAACCTAATACTGAAATGATTATATTTGGAGTAAGTGGAGAAGGGAACAAATTAAATACACACCAAAACTCATTTTTCAACTATGGGTTAATAACAGCAAAAAAAGGTATACTTAAATTTTGGAAAAATACTAATATACCAACATTTAAAATGTGGATCAGTAATATGCGGGACACAGCACATTTGGAAGAAATGAGACTCCTCCTAATAGACAAACAAGACCTATTCTTAAGGAGTTGGTCCCCATTTATTGATTTCTTGGATTCATGTGGTGACATAGTATCATGAAAACCAACAGTTTCAGGTATGGGTGAAAGATGATTTAGAATATTTAAAAAAAAAAACCCATCTCACTGTGGCAATGGAATAATCTCCCTCCTGCTTTCCTTCTTCACTTATTTTTTCTCTTTCACTTTTTCTTTATTGGTTTTTCACCCACGCTCACTAATCTATTCTTCACTTTTCACAACCTCTTTTTCTTCTTTCCTTTCTCACTTCTCTCTTTTAAAAAAAGGGAAGTTGTACAGAGAATGTTAACATTGTTTTTGTACCAATGCATTGTATTCACTTCTAAAAAATAAAATATATTAAAAAAAGAAAAAAAGTGCATGCGACAATGGACCAAACTGATCTAAGCTACATCTATATATTACTAAAAGTCTGATCTTGACCACTTCCTGTTGTTCTGTATATTGATTTTAGAAAAAACGCTGCCACTTACAGCTGAGATTTTTAGCCATCTTACTCAGAGTCCACCTCCGCTGCGCAGGACAAGAGAATTTTTCCCATCGATGAAAAATAAAAGAGTTATTAGTGTTTAAAAAATGTTGAGATTCTCGCTCCTGAACGCCACGTCCCTTCCGGAGGGACTATAAAACCCGTGTTGAGTGCCTCAGTCAGTCTCTGCAAGATGGGGTGTGCGAGAGGGTCACGTCTCTCAGTCTGAGCTGTGAATAACACTGAACACATGTCTACTAAACGGAGTGGTTTTACTGACCTGTTAGTGCCCTTAATGTGGTTTGAAAATATAGTTTGGAAATGCTAAAGCTCTGTTGACTTTGGTTTGAAAATGCTAAAGCTGTGTTGCCTAATTAAAGTTGCCTAATTAAAGTTGCCTTGCCTAATTAAAGTTGCCTTGCCTTCAATATATTTAAAAGTCTAATCTCGACCACTTCCTGTTTGTGCTTTATATTGATTTTAGAAAAAACGCTACCACGTACGGCTGTTATATTCGGCCATCTTAGTCCCCCTCCGCTCATCAGGTGCCGAGGATTTTTCCCAACAATTAAAAATTAAAGAGTTATTAGTGTTAAAAAATGTTGAGATTCTCTCTCCTGTCAATCACACCATGAAGGCCACGCCCCTTCTGGTAGGAGGGGGAGGGACTATAAAACCCAGAAGTGTGGGCCTGGCTCAGTCTCTGCAAGATGGAGGAGGTAGAGGTCACGACTCGCTGTTTGTAGTGGCCTTGCATCCTGCTTGAAATGGTATGAAACTGCACTTGAATTTGGTGGCCTTGCACGCTGCTTGAAGTGGTATGAAACTGCACTTGAATTTGGTGGCCTTGCACCCTGCTTGAAATGTAATTTCAAGGAATAGTCGTGTCAACTGCCAGCCCACCAGCCGTGAGTGAGTGAGCTGCCAGCAATACAGTCTTGAGTGACTGAGCCATCAGCCCAAGAATCCATTCGGCCCACAATGTCCACACTAGCCCTCTGGAAACCAGTCCCTTCAGCCCACAACACCCATACTAGCACTCCAGAAAGGCCCCCCCCCCCCCCCACTCCCCCCCAATATTGGAATTGGTGCAGAGGTGGAATATTGCGTTGGGGGACCATGTGATGCTGGGGCCCAACAGGTCCCACTTAGTCTAGTTTTAATATAAAATTGCATACATGTAAGCCTAACAAGTAGCCATAAACAAAATGTGTAGATCACCTTTGAAAAGTACATAGTTACAATACCACTTGTTTTAGTGGCTGTGAAATGAAAAAAAAAAGTAATTTAATTAAATAGATCCCGGAAAACCAATAACCATTGGTGAAAAACCAGTCCAGGCATTATATGTTGGGCTTCAGGCCCATCCTACCGTTTGGGCTTCTACCCCATCCTAACTTAATTGTTCGTGTGTGTGTGTGTGTGATGGGTGTGTGTGTGTGTGTGTGTGTGTTTCTGTGTCGGTGTGTGGGTGTGTGTGTGTGTGTGTGTGTGTGTGTGTGTGTGTGTGTGTGTGTGTTCGTTGCCTGTGTGTGTGTGTGTGTGTTAGTTCTCTGTGCATTACGTGTGTGAGTGGGGGTGGGGAGGAGAGAAGGGAGGGAGGGAAGTAAAGAAAAGAGGGAAGGAAAGAAAGAAGGGATGGAGCTAATGAGAGAAGAGAAAAGAGAGAGGAAGGAGGGAGGGGAGGAGAAAAGGAAGGGAGGGAGGGAAGGGAAGGAGAGAAGGGAGAGAGAGGGCCTGCAGCGGGAGCGGATGCCGGGGTCCGGATGGACGGGTATGAGCTGAGGCCGAGGTTTGTAAACGTTGCTCCAACCCCCGGCCCGGCCCTTCCTGTGTTGCTCACCACGTCTCCCCGGGGAGAGTGGGGGGGGGGGGGGGAGCCGGGGCTGTGTGCGTGAAGCACGGCGACTGGAGGGGCGGGAGCGCTGCCCCGGGACTGTGAGTGAATGACCCACCTCCCCCTCTCCCCTTCTCCAATCCCCCTTCTCCAATCCCCCTCACACCTCCTCCTTTTTCTTCCCCTTCTTTCCCCTCTACTCTCTCTCCACCCCTCTCCCCCCTCCACCTGGGGTAGATCTACCCGAGTCAAGAGTAGATTACTCTGGCACGGGGCCCCCTTACTCGCGGGGCCCAATTGGGAGCAACCGGTCCAATTGGCTTAAGGCCGGCCCTGTATAAGGTGCCAAACATGTTAAATAGACATGCGTGGAATGTTATTTTCACAGAGGGAGGTGAATCCCGGAGGTTATTCACCCCAGAGAGATGTAGAGGTTCGATCATTAGACATATTTAAAGTGGAGATAGAAAGATTATCAAAATATTGGGGAATTGAAGGCTCTAGGGAACTAGCACAGAAGAGGAGTTGAGGCCAACATGGATCGGTCATGAACATATTGAATGGCAAGCCGGTCTTGAGCAACCAGATGGCCCATGCCTGCTCTTATTTTCTTGTGTTCATGTGGCCAAAGGGAACGGCTACAAGGACAATCTACAGCTGCTTCATCAATAACTTTCCATTTACCACAGAGACAGAAGTAATGATATTCAATAGTCATTGCACCGTCATCGGTTTTGTCTGCAGCTCTTCAGATGATGAAACCGTCCCTGCCTTAATGCAGCTCAACCTGAGCAATACTCGGGCCCATGCTCATGAATTATCATCATGGCAATATGCTATGTACAGCTGTTCAAGTGCCAGTCAATGATCATATCCAGTTAGCATCCACTGGGTGGCACAGTGGCACAGCTGGTTAGACTAGCTTCAAACATGGTGAGCCGTTTTAGGCTCCTTATCTGAGGAGGGATGTGCTGGCATTGGAGAGGGTCCAGAGGAGGTTTATGAGAACGATCCCAGGGATGATTGGGTTAAGGTATGATGAGCGTTTGATGGCTCTGGGCCCATACTCGCTGGAGTTTAGGATGAGGGGTGCCTCATTGAAACTTACCCAATAGTGAAAGGCCTGGCTAGAGTGGAGGTGGAGAGGATGTTTTCATCAGTGGGAGAGCCTAGGACCAGAAGGCATAGCCTCTGAATAAAAGGACAGAAACATAGGTGCAGGAGTTTTGGCCCCTCGAGTCATTCGGCCATTCAATATGATCATGGCTGATTATCTAAAATCAGTACCCCGATCCTGCATTTTCCCAATATCCCTTGATTCCTTTAGCACTTAAAGCTAAACTCCCTCTTGAAAACATCCAGTGAATTGGCCTCCGCTGCCTTCTGTGGCAGAGAATTCCACAGATTCACAACTCTCTGGGTGAAAATGTTTTTCCTCATCTCAGTCCTAAATGGTCTACCCCTTATTCTAAAACTGTGACCCCTGGTTCTGGACTCCCCCAAACATCGGGAACATTTTACCTGCATCTAGCATGTATAATCCTTTAAGAATTTTATGTATCTTTATAGGATCCTGATGAAGCCGAATAAAGTTACAAAAATAAGAAAAAATTAAAATCGGTTTCTGGGCTAGCTTACAGCTTATATCTAGTGTCAAATTAGGCTTGCCTCAGGTTGCGGTGTGTGAGATAATAAATACCATAACATTGTTTCCCAAGTGAGGAAGTGACAGAGGAAGAAACAGTTAGTCACATCTTTGAGATAAGATGCCATAAACCAAATGGCCAATGTTTATGGGGGAGGAGGCGATAAAGGAAGAGAGAAACAGCTAGTCACATCTTTGAAATTCTGGTATGAAATATTTGATATTTTTTCAAAATTGATCAAAATAAAACTGGTACCAAAACCAGAATGGATTATCTTCGGAATATCGGAAGGTAACCCTGAATTAAACGTGTTTCAGAAGAATTTATTTAATTACGGGCTAATAATGGGAAAAAAGCTTATACTTAAATTCTGGAAAAATGCGCCCACACCAACAATAAAAATGTGGATATCAAATATGTTTGAAACATTACATCTGGAAGAGATGAGATTCCTCTTAGCAGGTAAAGCAGACCAATTCCAAAAGACGTGGTCTATGTTTCTGGACCTATTACAAGTATGAGGTGCAATAGTAATTTAAAAAAAACAAATATATAAATAAGTGGTATCAGGACCTGGTAACGGGAGGTAAAACAACAAAAACAGACTTGGTTGGTAGTCCCCTTTCTGCGGAGTTTAATGTTATAATAGAGCGATTGTTTCTATTTTCTCTTTCTTTCTTTTCTAGGGTCTATTTTCTCACTTTACTTCCTTCTCTAACTTCTTTTCTAAGGGGCTTTCTTTTCCCAACACTCTTGCACTTCACGACTCTCGCGCACTTTCTTTACTTTCCTTACTTCTACCTTTTTCTTAAAGCTCAAAAAAAATGAAGCGGTACAAAAAATGTATTAAGATATATGTGCTGTGTAGTATTGTAATTTACCGTACAAAAAAAAAAAAAAAAAAAAAAAATTAAAAAAAAAAAAAAAAAAATCTTTGAAGTAAGATGCCATAAACCAAATGGCCAATGTTTATGGGGGAGGAGGCGATAAAGGAAGAAAGAAACAGCTAGTCACATCTTTGAGATAAGATGCCATAAACCAAACCAAATGGCCTATGTTTATGAGGGACCAAGTGACAGAGAGGAAGCAGCAAAAGAGCTGGGATGATCTCTTTGAAGATAAAATGACCTAAACCAAATGGCCAATGTTTTTAGTATATCTTGTACCATGTAAACAAAATGCCTTTGATGTGATGCATTCTGTGGAAACCTTTTCCTGTACCTCTGACCATGACTAATGTCTGTGGAAAGTGCTAAGGGGACAAAAAAAACCTATTTAAGGCAATGTAATGCTGTTGTTCAGAGAAGTGGACCGAGGACAGTCGAGTGTCTACATTGGTCACTTAGCTGGAATTCTCGCTCCCTTCCATCGGCCGATGTTAAGTAAAGTTTTGTACTGGTCTACCAAACAGTTTGTGTGGTGTCTGTTTATTAAGAAGCGAACCTGTTTATTAAGAAGCTTTTTCAATCCCCTCTCATGTTATCCAGTCCTCTTTTGGAATTCAGCCAGTATTCACACACATTTTACTTGAATTCATGTTTATGCAACATAATTGATTTTTTTCCCTTCACTATTCTCCCTCTGAACCTCGTCTCTGAAAGCCTATTATTCCCTCTTCTCCACATAGGATGCTAGGGGCCATGATCTATGCTTACATGTACCAGAGCCTCTAAACCTGCACTTATTTCTCTGCCACCAAGCCAATGCAAGTCTGCTGTGAGCTCTCCCATATAGATATACACTGGGTCATACTTATATTGAACTTAGTTTTGTTTATGGCCACATGTACCGAGGACAGTGATAAGCTTTTGTTGTGTGCTCACCCGTCAGTGGAAAGACTACATGTGATTACAAATTGAGCCACCCACAGTGTACGGAAACATGATAATCTCTCTCCACTCCGTTCTGAGGTACCCACCTGCTTCAAGAAGACTACTATCAAGTGCTGAGGAAAAGCACGATCTAATGCCTTAGCGACTGCCATCCAGTGACCTTGATATACACCGGCATGAAGTGCTTTGAGAGGTCAATTGTGAAGCATTAAACCTGGTCTACCAAGCAGCCTTGACCCAATGCATATATTATTGGTATTGACAGCCAAACAAGCAACATGCTTAAGTTTACAAAATATTTGCCCATCAAGAGTCAAGAGTGTTTGTCATATGTACCAACAATGGAACAATGAAATTCTTACATTACCTTAAGTTTTTGTGACACTAGAATTTTATAAGGATACTAGACTAAGTGGGACCCGTTGGGTCCCAACATCACACGGGAGGGCTGGTCACCAACGTAATATTCCACCTCTCCACCAATTCCAATATTGCTCGCCAGTGGGGGGGGCTGTCCGTTGCGCTAGTATGGGTGTTGCGGGCCGAAGGTACTAGTTTCCAGAAGATTAGTATAGACATTGTGGGCCGAATGTATTCTTGGGCTGGCATCCAACTGTTGCAACGATTTTAAAAGCCAATCCAAGCCAAGGCAAACAATTGGGCTGCAGCCACGTGACAACCAAAATTCATTTTGTGAACACAAACTTGTTAAAAAGGCGAGGCAAACAATTGGGCAGTAGCCATTTTACAGCTGCATCAAGGGGATTCATTGTGGAGTAGATGTGCGTTCAGTGTTATTCGCAGCTCAGAGAGCCGTGGCCCTCTAACTTCCTGGGTCTGGAAGAGACTGAGTGAGGGACCGCACGTCCAGGTTTTATAGTCCCTCCCCCCTGCCGCCAGCGGGGGCAGCACAGAGAATGGCAAATTTAAAAAAAATTAATATCTCTCTGATTTTTCATCGATGGGAAAAATCCTCCGGTCCCGGAAGGAGGAGGGGGGTTCTGAGTGAGGTGGCCAAAAATGACGGCCATAAGTGGCGGCGTTCTCTCGGAAATCGCAGCTCAGTGGGCAAAAAGAGGTCAAGATCAGACTTTTAGTGATATATAGATAATATTATCTGATTGATTGGATAGCATGCAAAACAAAGCTTATCATTGTACCTCAGTACATAGGACAACAATAAGTCAACCTAAACTTGGTAGTGTTAAACCAGGCTACATAACATAATGCAATGTTATATATTTATAGATTCTGTTACGTTATGACATCACCTTAATAATGGAAGTCGTTGACAAGACTGGAAAAGCTGCTGCATTTCTGCTGGAGGAGCTAAATAAGTAAGTCTTGGCACTAATCAAAACTATTTAGATTTGATTGTGAGTGAAAATATGGTACATTACAGGCTGAAGTCACGAGTTTGATTCTCAAATGGCAAGTGGTGAAATAAATTCAATATTTGTGGCAAATGTCATAAAATTCAATTGATTCAACTGTTCTGCAGGGGAAGAGTTCCTGCCATTTTGTATCTTGTCTACATACATTGGAGTTTAGTTCTCTGTGCCACAAGCTACTGAGACAAGGAGCGGGAAGATGGTGTGGATAAATGGGTGGGAAAGGAACTGGTGCCGGGGGGAAGGGCTTCAAGTATAGGGATCACTGAGCTCTTCCATGGAAGTTGGGACCAGTTCAGGAGGCATAGGTTGTACTTGAACTTGAGAAGCACTCCTGATGGAGTGATTTGCTTGTTCTGCTTAGATGATCTGGTCAAGATCATTTTATTGTCCGTAAGAACTTGATGCGTACAGGATGGCTGCGTTTCAAACTTTTTCATACCACAGGCTTCCCATCGAATTTACGGCAACTGGTGGTCCGGCACATCCTTTAATCCGGACAAAATTACGAGAGTGCACCTGAAACGGTCGGCCATGGGGGTGGATCTGCTGGCTCTGGAACTCCGACCTGGCCGGAGCCAGCAGATCCACCCCCATGGCCGACATCCGAGTTAGACTTTGCGGGCCAGTATCTCCTGGTGTATCTCGGCAGCTGGGCAGCCTTGGCAAATTCTTTTCATACCGTTAGAATCCTCTCAGAGTCTGTGACCTCAATTGGTGTGGAACAACGGATAATCCAGAAAGGCCTGGGATAATCCAGAAGGGGAAGCGGGAAAATTAGTGGTGGTCTAGTAATCCATTAGCTATGAAGCTCTATGACACCTTATAGGACACAGTAGTACAGTCCAGGAACAGGCCATTCAGCCTACAATAATGGGGCGAGTATGTTGCCAGGACTAACTCTTATCTGCCTGCATATGATCCATATCCTTTCACATCCTGCATATCCATACGCCTATCACAACACCACTATCATTTCTACATCCACAATCACTCCTACCAGTGTTACACTGTAGTTGAGAAAGTTAATATATGAAACGTTTCTTAAAATCAATGAAAAACGGGCCTGTATTTAGTCACTGTCAAGATGCAGTTTTTATTTTATTATGCAGTATGCAATAATACTTACCTTATCATAATAAACATTATTAATTCTTCTGGCATATGCCAAGAGTATAACAATATCATATCAGGATGCATCACAGCTTGATTTGGCAACTGCTCTGCCCAATTCCATAAGAAACTGCAGAGATTTGTAAATGCAGCCCTGTCCTTCACATAAACTAACCTACCACCCCCCCCCCCCCCCCCCCC
Source organism: Leucoraja erinaceus (assembly GCF_028641065.1). NCBI lineage: Eukaryota > Metazoa > Chordata > Chondrichthyes > Rajiformes > Rajidae > Leucoraja > Leucoraja erinaceus. Next base: position 32,664,551 of record NC_073392.1, read on the forward strand.
CCCCCCCCCCCCCACGATCAACTCTATCTATACTTCACGCTGCCTCAGGAAAGTAGTCCACATAATTAATGACTGCACACACCATGGTTATTCTCCCTTCTCCCCTCTCTCTTCAGACAGAGGATACCAAAACTTGAACGCTTGTAACGCCAGATTCACCAATGGCTACTTCTCCTGTTACTTAATCTCAAACACATCTCTCACATGCTAAGGATGTATCCCTGGTTTTCTGATGTATTCTTGATGTGGCCCTTGCATTTTTTTAAATCTGTACTTTCTCTGTAGCTATGACACTATATTTTTTAGGTTAGTTTTGAGATACAACGTGGAAACAGGCCCTTCGGCCCACCGGATCCACACCGACCAGCGATCCCCACACACTGACACCAGTCCTACATACACTGGGAACAATTTACATTTAGACCAAGCCAATTAACCTACAAACCCGTACGTCTTTGGAGTGTGGGAGGAAACCAAAGATCTCGGTGAAAACCCACACAGGTAACGTGGAGAACGTACAAACTCCGTACAGATGGCACCCGTAGTCAGGATCGAACCTGGGACGCGGGTCTCTGGCGCCGTAAGACAGCAATTCTACCGTTGCGCAACTGTGCCGCCCCATTCTACACTCTGATAGGCAGTAAGTGCTGGGTAACTCAGCATGTCAGGCAGCACCGCTGGAGAAAAAGGATGGGTGACATTTCGGGTCGGGACCATTTTTCAAACTTCAGTCCCGACCCGAAACGTCACCCATCCTTTTTCTCCAGAGGTGCTGCCTGAGCTGCTCAGTTACTCCAGCATCTTCTGTCTATCTTTGGTATAAACCAGCCTGCAGTTTCTTTCTACACATATTCTACACTCTATTTATTTTCTCTTCTGCGCTACCTGTTGTACACACATATGTCATGATTTGCCAGGGATATATACAACGCAAAATAAAGTTTTTTACTGTATCTTGGTACATGTGGCAATAATAAACCAATGCCAAGAGTGTTACCAACTCCGTCCTGGACTTTTCTTACCTCCAGCTCTTCCTCCCCCAACTTTCAGTCTGAAAAAGGATCCAGACTCAAAACGCCATCTAATCACACTCTGCAGAGCTGCTACCTGAGCTGCTGAGTTACTCACGCACTACAGGGAGGAGGTCCAGCACCTGGCAGCCTGGTGTGCCAACAATAACCTCGTCCTCAACTCCAAGAAGACAAAGGAAATTATTGTTGACTTCAGGAAGAACAGAGGGGGCAGACATACCCCCATCCATATAAACGGGACTGAGGTGGAGCGCGTCTCCAACTACAAATTCCTTGGGGTACACATCTCGGAGGATCTGCCCTGGTCCCTCAATACCTCCAAACTGATCAAAAAGGTGCAGCAGCGCCTTTACTTCCTGAGGCTCAAGAAAGCTCACCTGTCCCCCCAGGTCCTGACCAACTTTTATCGCTGTACCATCGAAAGCATCCTGACCACCTGCTTCACGGTATGGTACAGCAGTTGCACCGTAGCGGACAGGAAGGCACTAAAACGGGTGGTGAAAACCGCTCAGTACATCATCGGTGCCCCGCTCCCTGCCATGGATGCCCTACACCGAAAAAGGTGTCTGAGACGGGCCGGGAAGATCATCAAGGACCCCTCCCACCCCAACCATGGACTGTTTGCCCTCCTGCCATCAGGGAGGCGGTACAGGAGCCTCAGGTCTCGTACAAGTAGGATGAGGAACAGCTTCTTCAACAACACTATCACATTGCTGAACTCGTAGTCCTGCCGATAGATTTCTCCATCGTCCACATTGTTTGCTTATTCTGTACTTTTATTTCTATATTGCACTATTACTACGAACAGACGCTAAACTGCATTTCGTTGTACCCATACTTGTATCTGTGCAATGAAAATAAAGTTGAATTGAATTGAATTGTATCTATCTCAAAAATAGGCTTGCAGCCCTTCGAGTTTAATTTTTCATTTCTTCTCATTTCCAGACGGGCTACAAATCATTACTCCCACAAACTAAGCGGCCGCTTAGGGCGAGGGAGGTACAAGGAGCAATATCTCTTCATTTATCGGTGAGTGAAACAACACTGGGAAACATTTCAAACTCAAAGGAGCATCTAAGTACCTGATGCAATTAAAATTTGCTTAAAATCTTTATAGATACAGATTATGAATAGAGTGGCAGTTTTAATGTCGACATAGAGCAGGAAACCCAGACAATGAGCAGAGATAGTGGAGAATACATTTTCTGCACAGGGTTGAAAAAAAAAACAGTTTGGCAACTAATCCAGTGTGCTTCCAATCAAAGGAGTCAAATTAAAATACACCCTATGATATCTGCTGAGGATTATTATAGTTTGCTTTACTGCACCAAACATACCAAAGCTAATCATCGCTGTAATTTTTCAAACAGATTAAACAAAGAAAGATTAACATTAATTAAAAAAACTGCAGATATCAGGACAGTGACACAGTGGGACAATGATAGAGTTGCTGCCTCACAGTTCCAGAGACATGGGATTGATCCTGACTACGGGTGCTGTCTGTACCGAGTTTGTACATTCTCCCTGTGATAGCGTGGGTTTTCTCCAGGTGCTCCAGTTTCCTCCCACATTCCAAAGACGTATACGTTTGTGGGTTAATTGGCTTCTGCAAAATGTCCCTAGTGTGTAGGATGGTGCTCGTGTATTGAGATTGCTGGTGTACCAAGGGTACAGTGAAAAGGTTGTTGCGTGCTATCCAGTCAGTGGAAAGACTGTGTAGGAAGGAGCTACAAATGCTGGTTTACACCGAAGTTGGGCATAAAATGCTGGAGCAACTCAGTGGGCCAGGCAGCATCTCTGGAGAAAGGGAATAGGTGATGTTTCGGGTTGAGACCCTTCTTCAGACATCTTCAGAGTCTGAAACGTCACCTATTTCTTTTCTCCAGAGATGCTGCCGGACCAGCATTTTACCTCAATCTTTGGCATAAATGATTGAGGGAGGAAGTTTGGTCAGGAAACTATCCTTCCACTGGTCTGAAGCACTATGTACGGTCGTGAGAGACAAAGCTCATATGCTAGGACGAACCTCGCAATGTTCCAATTCACATCTTTGCTGTTTGCACTGTTTTTTATCTACACTTTCACTGTGGCTCCAACATTATAATCTGCACTCGGTTTACTTTTTCTCTTCTGCCCTAACAATGTATGATTTGCCTGGATAGTACGTGAAACAACGTTTTTTTTTTACTGTTGTCTCAATGCAGGCGACAATAATGAAGCAATACCATTAAATCTGTTCATGTTCAGAAAGGCTCTGTATTGAAGCGAGCTATTTAATTGTTCACTGCCTTGGTTAAAGATTCATGTGATATTGCAAAGTTTACTGAACTGATGAACTGCTCACTGTGAATTATTTCAATTAGAGAGAACAAGATGAATTTCTGGAAGCTAAAAATTGAGGGAAAAGTCTCCAATTAAGCTAGCATTTTGGATAGAGAAAGGCAGAGAAGCGATCGTTCGAGAACTATAGTTTTTTTTTTTAAAATAGGTGGCCGATCAATTAGTTGAGAAATGCAAGAGCATTCATGTAAAGAAAAAAATGAATCATCGAGTCATACAACATAGAATCAGGCCCTTTGGTCCAATGAATCTGCATTGACTATCAATCATTTGTTTTTCTTCAGTTACACATTTAAGGCTGAACAAGAAATGAAAATGTGAAGTGCTGTCAGATACTTCAGAACGGCAGATCCGTTCCAGAAGAAGTGACAATTGACAAGGCTCAACGAACATTTGGTGCTGTACGGTGCCACAGAGTCGGAGATTAGATGGAGCTAAACGTTAAGGACTGTGTTACAGGGATAAACTGAAGCAATACACAATTCATTAATTAAAATTTCGACAGCAAAAAATATGAGGACAAAAAGCCCCATCAGCCTGAACCTTTTTTTGTCCAGCTATTGGTGATACAATCGCTGTACAGGTATTAGAATTTGCAACAAAGCCGACAAACACCAGCGTCTTACACCCAGTTGATGGGTAAAGATGGTATAGGTACAGAGAACATAGGTGCAGGAGTAGGCCATTTGGTCCTTTGAGCCAGCACTGCCATTCAATGTGATCAGAGGCTGATCATCCAAATTTCATGGCAGCTCCTTTGTTGGGGAAATTGACTGCACCCTGGTGAGCAGAAGTTGTGACACAGACTTTAAAGTGCACCCTGTTGCATAGGAATTGTTTTCTGCAATGCAATGCATTTCACCACAAAAGCGTACAGTGTGTACGATATCTTAAAAGCACTTCACAAGCAAGTCCAAAGCTGCTTTTACACTTCTCTCAGACAACAGTCACTTGCAGCGCAAGCTGAAATTCAAATCTCTTTATTTGGACGCAAATAGATGAGAATAGTTATCATGTTCTCCAAAGGCACACAGGTTAATTGGCATCGGTAAAAATTGTAAATTGTTCCTAATGTGTTGGATAGTACTAGTGTATGGGGTGATTGCTGGACAGCACAGATTCAGTGGGCCAAGGGACCAGTTTCCGTGCTGTATCTCTAAAGTCTAATGTAAAGTCTGAAGGTTTAGCAGAGACATTCATATTGATTGACCCTAGTAATGACTCACAAGCATGTAGAAAAGCTTTGCATGTGGATTATTAGATGATGGAGATTTGCTAATTTGGTTATATGCTTGCATTAGCTGCTGTGCTGTGCAAACCTAAAAAGGTTTAGCACAGGAGTGGAGCCATCATATGGCTATCCTCAATTCTGACATAAATATGTATCTTCTAGATTAAAGCCAGAGGCGTCAGTTGTCTGCAGAGCCCTGAAACACTGCAAACTTACCTCTGCAATGCCAATCATTTATACACTTTATTAAATTATCAGCGTTAACAGACCTTGGTGGCTGGATCCAAAATGATCCACTAGTGTACAAAATCTTGAGATGAATAGCCCAGATAACCTCACAGAGTCTCTTGCCCAGAGACGGGGAATTGAAAAACAGAGGACATAGGTTTAAGGCGAGGGGAAAAAAGATTTAAGATGAACCTGAGAGGTGTATAGAACGAGCTACCGGAGGAGGACTTTGAGGCAGGTACTACAGGTATTACAACATTTAAGAAACATTTAGACAGGCACATGGAATGGACAGTTTTAGTGGAATATGGGCCAAACGTGGACAGGTGGGACTAGTGTAGATGGGACATGTTGGTCAGGGTGTGGGCAAGTTAGGCCGAAGGGCCTGTTTCCATGCTGTATGACTCTCTCACTCTCAAGTGATCAGAGTCAAGAGTCAGGAGTCAAGTGTTTTATTGTCATTTGTACTGAAACAGAACAATTACATTCTTGCAGCAGCTCAACAGGTTTGTGAACATGGTAATCAACAGATAATATCATAAACAAATATAAACTATTTCAATAAATAAGAAGAACCAATATAGTGCAAAAACCAAAACAAATCCCGAAGTTAATATTGTAACCAAGGCAATTGGCAGTTGGTTTATTTGGAGTTCATCGTGTTCAGTAGCCTATTCCGGTAGGCGGCGCGACTCTCGTCAGCAGCGGCCTCTGCAGCCCGTCCGCGTTTTTATTATTTTTTGTCTATTTTTATATGTAGTTTTTGTTGTTTTTTGTTGGGGTGTGTGTGTGTGTGGGGGTGGGGTGGGAGGGAGGGGGAACTTTTTAAATCTACGACCTTTTCTTGTCGGGTCTCCGTTTCGTTGGGGCTGCAGCAGCCTCAACAGAAGAAGCCGGGGTTGGTGCTGACTCACATGGCCGGTCCAGAGCGGGGATCAACTGATTCGGAGGCTGCAATGCAGGTCTGCGGACGCCGGCACCGGGAGCCCGCGGGTCCCTGGAGGGAGACCGCTTTTCAGGGCTCCTGCAACGGCGACTTCTCCCGCCCGAGTTGCGGGGTCGAAGAGCTCCTGGAGCGGGGCCTAACATCGCCGCCCCGCGCGGCTTGGAATGGCCGCGGGACTCTGCGAGCGCACGCCGGGGGCTCTAACACCAAGACCCGGTGTGCGACCTCGCACCACCCGGCGTGGCTTTAATGGCCACGGGACAATCGCCATCGCCAGCCGGGGGCTTTGACTTTGACTCTGACATCGGGGGGGGGAGAGTGCAGTGGAGACATAAGTTTTTTTGGCCTTCCATCACAGCAATGTGATGAATGTTTATGTAAAATGTAAATTGTGTTGTGTCTGGGGTCTATTTGTTTGTAATGTATGGCTGCAGAAACGGCATTTCGTTTGGACCTCAAGGGGTCCAAATGACAATTAAATTGACTCTTGACTCTTGACTCTCTGCTGGTCTTCATCTATCCTAATTACAAATAGATTTTTCCATTCCGTGATGTTAACCATAGACAGGATCATTCAGAGAATAAGTGAAATAAGCATCAAGACGACCTTACTCCCGAGGTTCGGCTTTCTCTGTGTCTATTGTGGTAACAAGGCCCACTCTAGAAGCATACACATTTAATTGAGGCCGGCTGGTTTTATTTATCTATCTGTCTGAAGAAAGGTTCCGACCGGAAACGTCACCTATTCCTTTTCTCCAGAGACACTGCCTGACCCACTGAGTTACTCCAGCAATTTCTGTCTATATTCAGTATAAACCAGCATCTGCAGTTCCCTGTCTGTCTGTCTGTCTGCCTGTCTGGATTTGAATGTTATTGGCAGGGTTGGTATTTATTGTCCATCCGTACTACACTCAGGTAGACATTAAAGAGCCTATGGTACTGGTCAATATTCACCTCTCTATGCCACCAAATCCTATTATAGTTATGGTCTCATTGCTGGTTCTTGGATTTCACTGTGAACAGATTGGCTTACATGTTTCCAATGCCTCCTTGTGTCCAAAACTCCTGAATTAAGGTAGCATTTCTGGTAAACCTCTTCTCCAAAGCCTCCACTTCCTTTCCGTAAATGGGCAACCAGAATTGCCTTAATTGACAAGGAATCACGAAAGTACAGAGAGATGACTTAAAAGTAGCCAGACATGTTTCAGCACTCTATCTCCTAGCTGTAGAAAGCGTCGATTGCATTTTAATTGCAATGTGAAAACAGATCTTTGACCAGTGGCCAAGTATTATGGCTGTATTTTTCAAAAACAAAGCTGATGATACATGGTAAGTTCTTGTGAAGGTCATAAACAAGTTTATGGTTCCATTGCCGAAAGGCAGGCTGGAGATTTCTGAGTGAATCTTCCCAACTGAAGATCAATTCAGTCTTACTAGCTAACCGCAGCTGAATAAATTATTGTGAGAAGTGGAGATTTTAATAACATGGATATTAATTATGAAGAAGGGTCTTGACCCCGAAACGTCACCCATTCCCTCACTCCAGAGATGCTGCCTATCCTGATGCATTCCAGCAGTTTGTGCCTATCTTCTATAAATTATAGAATGATAATTCTGAGAAATATACCACCTACAGTATCATTTTCAACTAATTCATACAATATATGAGAAAAACATGCCAGTCAACCTCTCATGTTATTGAATAGGGGTTAAAGGATAGATAGAAATTGGCTTCAATTTTCAAGTTATCCATTTCATCCTTATTCTAACAATTTCCTTCCAAATGTATGTGTAATCTGTATTCTTGTGTGTAATAAGAGAGTGATGCTTTAACCTACTTTTTTTCCATTCAAATTGTAGTCAAGAGAATTTCTAAACAGAAATCAATGAGAGGCAGGGTATGCAGATTTTACACCCATTCCTTCTCTCCAGAGATGCTGCCTGTCCTGCCGAGTTACTCCAGCTTTTTGTGACTATCTTCAGATTTTACTAATACAGGTCCACCACCTGTTTTCTGCCCCTTCTGATTCCAGAGCGTTGTCAGAGTATCCATTTTGCCAGACTAACAGAGGTCACATAATAATGATTCAACAATACACCTCTGTCCCACTAATTATACCCACCCATGTCTCTAAAGCACCAAGCGTAAATACAACAAATATTCAATGTAAAATAAATGTGTTTATTCTAGGCACCACCACTGACACGAGGACCTTGCTTAGAAACCATAGCTAGCAAAATAAGAATCCCCACCAACAACTGCAGATGTAAACAAATAGCTATTTTTGGAGCGGAGGGACATGTCCTTCAGCGCCATCTGTGGCTGCCCAGTGAACTTCAAGTGCTCTCGTAATTTTGTCCGGATTTTGTCCGGATTAAATTGCCAGAAAATCGGTGGTGGACCAGTTGCCAATGTTTACTATTTAAATATGTCTGAAACAAGAAGTACTTTTCTCGGCAATACTTGTTATTAAGAATATTTCCTTGACCATTGAAATATTGAGATGCAGCATGGAAACAGGCCCTTTGGCCCACACTGACCATTCAATCATTCACACTAGTTCAATGTTATCCCACCCTCATCCACTCCTTGCATAGAAACATAGAAAATAGGTGCAAGAGTAGGCCATTTAGCCCTTCAATATGATCATGGCTAATCATCCAAAATCCTGCTTTTTCCCCTTATCCCTTGATTCTGTTAGCCCTAAGAGCTAAATCTAATTATCTCTTGAAAACATCCAGTGAATTAGCCTCCACTGCCTTCTGTGGTAGCGAATTCCACAGATTCACAACTCTCTGGGTGAAATAGTTTTTCCTCATCTGAATCCCAAATGCCCTACCACTTATTCTTAAACTATGACCCCTGGTTCTGGACTCCCCCAATATCAGGATTTTTATTCCTGCATCTACCCTGTCCAATCTTCTAAGAATTTGATATTTCTATGACACCCTCTCATCCTTCTAAATTCCAGCAAATACAAGCCCAGCCAACCCATTCTTTCCTCATATGTCAGCACGCCATTCCGGGAATTAACCTTGTGAACCTATGCTGCACTCCCTCAATAGACAAAAACTGCGGTATTGCCAGGGCCCTGTACAGTAGGACCTCCTAGCTCCTAAACTAAAATCCTCTCACAATGAAGGCCAACATGCCATTAGCTTTCTTCACTGCCTGCTGTACCTGCATGGGGTAATTTACAGACGACAATTAATCAACAAATCTGCACGTCTTTGGTATTCGGGAAGAAACCGGAGCATCAGCAGAAAACCCACACGGTCACAGGGGAAACGTGCAAACTCCACACAGATAGTGCCCATAGGATCGAGCATGGGTCTCTGGCGCTGTGAGGCAGCAGTTCCATCAGCTGCATATGATTGAATACAATCATAAGCATGCAATATCCCATCCCTGGGTGCCAGGTTGCTGGTTCAACACAAAGCATTCAAAATGAGTTGGAAGGAGCTTACAAATTGCAACCTCCCACTTCATAGTACATTTTAACTCAATGCATATTGCCCTGCTCGACGCACAAGAGTATTGTTCTATCTATGCTGTGAAGATCAGTGTAGTTTGGCATTCTTTGAGTAGCAGCAAAGGCAGTGATTGACAAGTTAATGGGCAGAGTCCTCCACTCGTACCTGATTATACGTGCTCGTGAATGAAAGATTTGTGCCCGAAATAAATGATTAATGTGGAGTCCCATTACTGGCACACATTGTAAATCACAGATACAATTCCAAGAACAATGGCATGTATGAATAGTGGCAGTGAAAGTAAAATCTCCCCAAACACCACTAACGTCGGCAGGAGTCATGAACGACAGAACAGTCAACAACCTTTATCATTCTTTGTTTAAAAATTATCACAGCTCATCCCCTCGTGCTGTAAATTTTCTTCTTTATTCTTTCTTGTTGAGGTTGCTGAAGCATCTTGCAACACCTTGTAGAGTTGTTGAATTATACAGCACAGAAGAAGGCCTTTCAGCTCAGAGTTTGTGTCAACTAACAAGCAGACACTAATCCTACACTAACCCATTTTATTCTCCTCCCATTGATGTTGAGTTCCCCAAATGTTACCTGTAAACTAGGGGCTGTTTACAGTGGCCATTTAAACTACATATGTCTTTGGGATATGGGTGGAAACTGGAGCAGCTGAATAGGTAATGTTTCGGATTAGGACCATTCTTCAGATTGATTTTGCAAGTATAGGTGACGCTTTGGGTCGGGACCCTTCTTCGGTCTGAAGAGGGGTCCCAACCGAAAAACCCACCTCTTCATGTTCTCCAGAGATGATGCCTGACCCTCCGAGTTACTCGAGCAGTTTGTACCTTTTTTTTTGTAAACCAGCATCTGCAGTTCCTCAAGTCTTCATGGTGAGAAACATATTGACTTTATTCAGCTTCAAGGAAATACATACAGAAAGAGAGTGGGGTCACAATTTTTATTTTGGGGGGTGTCAATAGACTGGTGTTTCAATTTTGGGTACCTATTATATACAGATTTTGTGCTAATTTACAGATATAGAATGATAAACGACTGTGGTTGTTTAGTATTCTAGAGTTCTTAGTGTCTGCAACATTAGTGGTAATTGGGGAGATATGATTTTTATTGCCACTATTCATACTGTCATTATACTGGGAATAGTATCTGTAATTTAAAATATGTGCCAGTAATGTGATTTCACAGTAATTAATTGTAAGTTTACTTCAGGCTAAATTCTGTTTTTCTTGCAGAAACTGCAGATGCTGGTTTATACCAGAGATTGACACAAAATGCTAGAGGAACTCAACAGGTCAGGCATCTCTTTAGAAAAGGGTGATGCTTCAAGTCTGACGATGTTCCAACCCAAAACATTACCTATTCCTTTTCTCCAGAGATGCTGTCAGACCCACTGAGTTACTCCAACGTTTTTGTGTCTTTTTTGTCCTGAGACAGTTTTTTGATCAACTCTGATATCTTCAGCGTACAGTTCTGTACGGCTTAATCCATGTAACTATTTGACCTCATTCATTCATAAATTCTCCTTGCAGTGATGATATCGTGCAATTGAAGAGAACCTTTCAATACGAAGATATGCAGCCGGGTGATGAAGATGCTTTCTCCAGAGAACCATTTGTGGTTCAATTCAAATCGTCAACCACAGGTAAAAGTCCTTGCAGTCTCACAAATATGTATGGGATGCTGGTTACACCATATCTGTAAATCATATGCAAGTGGGTGTCCTCAGCATCATAGACATATAGGCCAAGTGCCCAGGACAATTTCCCAGGAAATGAAGGGATGTGGAGAACAAATACAAGGCCAAGACATGCAGTGTTACTCGCATGTGACCTCTTCCTATTACTGACACATATTTTGAATTATAGATACAGGTCCACCACCAATTTACTGGCTACTGGTGGTCCGGCATTTCCTTTAATCCCACCCCACCCCCCCCAAAAAATGTGGAGCCCAGGATGGGTGAGGCGGCTGATCTCGACCTCATCGGAACTACGGTGGCTGATCAGTGGGGCGAATTTGCTTCCGTGGCCGGGGCTCTGGAACTCCGGCCTGGCTGGAGCCACCAAATCCGTTCCCACAGCCGACCGGTATCTCGGCCCCTTGGCGGTCAAGGCAAACCATTCCAATACCGTTCGATTCCTCCCAGAGGTCGTGACCTCTGCCGCTCCGGCAAAATGGATAATCCATAAAGGCTCTGGGAACAAGGATGCCGGAAAATCATTGGTGGACCTGTACTATTCCCAGTATAATGTCCGTATGAAGTACTCTAGCATTTTGTGTCTATCTTCGGTATAAACCAGAATCTGCTGTTCCTTCCTACCACATGCTTTTTTTAAATAGCTATCTTTTGTGCATTGTATGGACACAATGTAGTCAGTTGAAATTGACCAGATGGCATTTTTATCAGCAGTCTGACAGGCCTGCACAAGATGTGCCGTAAGAACTTCAGAAAGTTATGCTTCCAATTAAATAGCATTGGGAATGTTCAAAGATAAAAAAGACTCCATGATAGGTGAGATTTCACAGTCTAAATACCCATGTCATTATTTGAACATTTTAGCTGGAAACCTGGTTATTTTTGAACTGCACTGGGAGATTCACTGAGCATATTATCTGCAGTTATCACCTTACTCAGGGACTTGTTGACTTGGGAGATACAACAAAGAAACAGGCCCGTAGGCCCACCAAATCCACACCGACCGTCAATCACACATTCGCACTAGTTTTATGTTATCCCACTTTCTCATCCAATCCCTACACACATTCCAAAGACGTACAGGGTGCCCGAGCCAGATGCTTGCTCCTTTACCGGGGTTGTGTCCGCACCCTGGTGCTGTTAGAGAGGGTGGTGTTATTTGTAACATAGTTGTTTGTAATTTAATGTCTGAATAGTTTGGTGATTCTGTAATATGGTGGTGGGTATGTCACTACGGTTTTGGTTTTTTGGGGCTTTTGAATCATGTTGGTATTTAAATAAATTATTTTTTGATACAAAATAAAGACGTACAGGTTCGTAGATTAATTGGCTTTGGTAAAAATTGTAAAATTGTCCCCAGAGTATAGGATAGAGCTAGTGCAAAAGGGGATTGCTGGTCGGCACGGACTCGGTGGGCCGAAGGGCCAGTTTCCTTGCCGTATCTCTAAACTAAAACTAAACTAAAAATGTATGTTTCTGCAAAGATCCCGCATTAACTGATCAATGTGATCTCAAGCCTGATTGCCTTAAACAGTTGTTCTTTGCAACAGAAAATTTTGATTCAGTAGATTCCCTGACCTTTACGAGATTCAGCCGCAGAGATAATGCTTGATCGAAATGCTTGATTAACTCAACAGAATGTTGCGGTAGATGCAAAAGTGGGATAACAGAACAAGTAACATAGAACCATTCTACAATTGACCTACATTAGTTTGGGGTTTCATGTCATTACAGTGGTGCAAGACTTTGTGCTCATTCCTCAACACACAACACCCACGGATGCGGTCAAAGAAATTGACGAACTCTACGATGTTGTTATGAAAGTCATAGAGAAGTGGAAAACAGAGGTATGTCGACATCTTTAAATATATGCTTTCTCAGATGACAGAACTAAGACGTGCATGTTTGTAGGTGAACTGGCCTGTAAAATTGTCCCTAGTGGTAGCGTTGGACAGCATTGACTCGATGGCCCAAAGGGCCTATTCCATGCTGTTTTAATGAACTAAAATAAACTTAATTAAACTAACATAAACGACACTAAACTATTCCAGATTGTTTCATTTATGGATTTAATTTCACTGCACAGATCGCAGAATGATATGATGCAAGTTAACCATCAACATTACATTTTTATCCTTGCCACGTTACCATAGTTTTGCCAATAGACTGAATAATGACTGCCAGCAGTCTCAGAGTGGCTACACAATCAGTTTAATTATGTTAGGAGGCTGAGGGGTGATCGTACAGAGGTGTATCAAGTCATGGGGAAATATATAGTGTGTTGTAAAACATGCTTGGCAAATAAAATCCGATTCTGATGTACAAAGTCTTTTTTCCCCAGGATACGGGAAGCAAGAACCAGATACTGGTTTACAAAAAAGGAAACAAAGTCTAAAAATTAATTTGCTCTTCAGTGGTCAATGAAGTCATAGACACAGGGACCTACAAAGTGGAATCAGGCCCTTCGTCCCAACTTGCCCATGCCGACCAACATGCCCCATCTACCTGTGTTTGGCTCATATCCCTCTAAACCTATTCTATTCATAATATTTTGAGTTATTGTCAGAGCAAACTATAATGTGTAAAATATGTTTTTATTGATTCATTAACCCCATGTACATTGCCTTGATACAGGTTTTAACCCTCTGGAGGGGAAACTATATCACTGACCGCAACATCCATAGGTCCACAATGCATTTTAAGTGTACATTTGTGATGCCCAAATGTTAAATAGTTAACAATGAATGCATTGTTGTCACAGTTTGAAATTCCAGTTATTATCCTGATGAATAGGAAATGTAAAAACAAACTTGTTCAAAACCATTTTCCCCCATTATGTTTCCGGACTCAGAACTATATGTTGAACCAGAAATCAAGGTATAAGGTTCAACAATCATTTCGGAGGAGGATAATTGGAATGTTGGCAAATTAATCAAAACACTTCCGATTCCTTTGAGCCAAGCTAACAATGGAGTTCTCATCTCTCCATAGATTACATTACAGAACAGTTTCAAATAATAAATGAAGACAAAAAATAGGGTACAGGCAACAGATGCATCATAAAGTCAATTCCACTTACACTCTTGCAGGAATGTAACAAAAAATTATAATACCAGACATTCTCCCACTTGGGATTCAATTGTTTGAACACTCCCTTGTTTAGTTTAGTACTGTTCATTGTCACGTGCTCCAGGGAGATTGAAAAGCTATTTGTTGCGTGCTATCTAGTCAACGGAAAGACTATCTGTAGGATGGAGTTACAAATGCTGGTTTATACTGAAGATAGACATAGAATGCGGGTCAGGCAGTATATCTGGAGACTCTTCTTCAGACAAACATTTCAGGTCGAGACCCTTCTACAGACGTCTTCAGAGTTGAAAGAAGGGTCTCGACCCGAAACGTCGCCTATTCCTTTTCTCCAAAGATGCTGCCTGCCCCGCTGAGTTACTCCAGCATTTTGTGTCCATCTTCTGCGGAAAGACTAAACCAGATTACAATCAAGCTGCCGACAGTGTACAGATGCAGGATAAAGGGAATAACGTTCAGTGCCAGATAAGTCTGATTAAAGATAGTCCGAGGGTCTCGAATGAGGTAGATTATAATATGGACAAACTACTAATTTTCCTACAAATTGGTGACAAAACCAGTGGGGTGCCTTCCTCTCTAATTTGCTTTATTTCTTCATGCTTTACCTTCTTTTCTGTGTGATTATTTTCCTTCGAGTTTGTCTCTCACATCCAGTATGTGTTTTTCCCATTTCAGATATCTCACTAATGCTCTCAGCCTTCCCCAAGGCATTTTCTTCTTTAGTGCTCTGTGTGTGTGCTGCTTCTTGCAAAGATTGACAGCTCGCAGGTAATTACCAACCAGTCAAATCCGGTTCCAGTTACCAGCTTGTAGTTCACAAGACAATTATGCACCAGGTAGACCACTCAACTCGTGTTAGATCAAACATCCTCACACACTTTGTTCTTGTCTATCGTGAGTGTCGCCCATTCCCTGTGTGGAGAAATTTATTTAAAATCCATTGACAAGACAACGGTGTTTGGAAAATTCACTCTTTACGTAGCTTTCACTGTTTTAGAAGCCTCTGAAATGCCTCCTTTTCAAAATGGACAACTAAGCTTCCTCATAGCTCAGCTTGTGACATGAAGGACAGATCAATGATTATTTGCTTAGCTGCCTTCTCTGCCTGAATTTTTGCCTGGTGACTGATTGCAACGGACTACAAACGGCACTCAAATTTGGGGATGATAGCAAAAACTAGCTTTACGGTTATTAGCGTAGAGGCGAGCTGCAGAATGCAGGGAGACACCAACAGCTCGAATGGAAATTGACTGACTGAATTTCCAACAAAATGTGCAGTAACCCAATAAGAATGGTTCGAACAAGACAGGAAAGCACACAGAGGTCCTGAATTTATAGTCAGTGGTGAATCCTATAGAACATAGATCAAAAAACAATACAGCACAAGAACAGGCCCTTCGGCTCACAATATCTGTGCCGATCATAATGCCAAGACCATTACTTCTCTACCAGCTCCTGTCATTCCGTTCCATGCAAATCCAAATGCCCACCCAAGAGTTTTTCAATGCCACTAACATATCTGCTTCAACCATCACACCCAGCAGCACATTCCAGGAATTCACCATCCTCTGTGTGAAAATGTGTTCCCCACATCTGTTGTAGAGAAGATACATTCAGAAAGTATTCAGACCCCTTCACTTTTTCCACATTTGTTATGTTACAGCCTTATTCTAAAATGGATTAAATTCATTTTTATCATCAATCTACACACAATAAAAAAAGCGAAAATAGGTGTTTAGAGAAATTTACAAATGAATTGAAAAGAAACAACTGAAATATCACATTTACATAAGTATTCAGACCCATTACTTAGTACTTTGTTAAGGTACCTTTGGCAGCGATTACAGCCTCAGTCTTCTTGGGTATGACGCTACAAGCTTGCCACACTTGTATTATGGTAATTTCTCCCATTCTGCTCTGCAGATCCTCTCAAGCTCTGTCAGGTTGGAAGGGGAGCGTCGATGCACAGCTATTTTCAGGTCCCTCCAGAGATGTTCGATTGAGTTCAAGTCTGGGCTCTGGCTGGGCCACTCAAGGAAAAAGAGTTCAATCTTGGTTTGATCAGACCAGAAAATCTTGTTTCTCATGGTATGAGAGTCCTATGAGAGAGGTGCTTTTTGGCCAATTCCAAGCGGGCTGTCATCTGCCTTTTACTGAGGAGTGGCTTCCGTCTGGCCACTCAACCATAAAGGTCTGATTGGTGGAGTGCTGCAGATATAGTTGTCCTTCTGGAGGGTTCTCCCATCTCCACAGAGGAACTCTGGAGCTCTGTCAGAGTGACCATCAGGTTCTTGGTCACCTCCATGACCAGGTTCTTGGTCACCTCCATGACCAAGGCCCTTCTCCCCCAGTTGCAGCCAGCTCTATGGAGCGAAGGAAGAGTCCTGGTGGTTCCAAAGTTCTTCCATTTAAGAATGCCAGAGGCCACTGTGCTCTTCGGGACTTGCAATGCTGCAGAAAATGTTTTATACCCTTCCCCAGATCTGTGTCTCAACACAATCCTGTCTCAGAGGTCTACATCTTTGTGGCTTGGTTTTTGCTCTGACATGCACTGTCAGCTGTGGGACCTTATATAGACAGGTGTGTGCCTTTCCAAATCAATTCCAATCAATTTAATTTACCACAGGTGGACTCCAATCAAGTTGTAGAAACATTTCAAGGATAATCAATGGAAACAGGATGCACCTAAGCTCAATTTTGAGTGTCCGAGCAAAGGGTCTGAATACTTATGTGGATGTGATATTCCAGTTATTTCTTTTCAATTACTTTGCAAAAATTTCAAAACACCTGTTTTCGCTTCTTCATTCTGATGTATTAAGTGTAGATTAATGATTAAAAAAAAGAATTTAATCCATTTAAAAATAAGGCTGCAAAGTAACAAAATGGGGAAAAAGTGAATGAGGCTGAATACTTTCTGAACTTTTTAGTTTTAAAGATAGTTTTAGAGATGCAGCATGGAAACAGGCCCTTCAACCCACTGAGTCCATGCCGACCATCGATCACCCGTTCATACTAGTTCTGTGCTATCCTATATTGACATCCGCTACCTACACAGTCAGGCCTATTAACCTACAAACCCGCACATCCTTTGAGATGTGGATGGCAACCGGACCACCAGGAGGAAGCCCATGTTCACAGGGAGAATGTGCAAACTCCACACAGACAGCACCCAAGGTCAGGATCGAACCTGGATCTCTGGCGCTGTGAGGCAGCAGTTCTACCAGATGCGCCACTGTGCCATCCCTGGAAAGGATTTGACCAACCAGCTGACATATTCACAGTTGTTAAATCTGCACTTAAAATTCCAAATAGAGTCATAGAGTGATAAAGTGTGGAATCACTTTGGCCCAACTCACCCACAGCGGCCAACAATGTCCCTACTACACTAGTCCCACTTGCCTGCGCTTGGTCCATATCACTCCAATCATGTCCTATCCATGTACCTGTCTAACTGTTTCTTAAACAATGAGTTAGTCCCAGCCTTGACTACCTCCTCTGGCAGCTAGTTCCATACACCCACCACCCTTTGTGTGAAAAAGTGACCTCTCGGATTCCTATTAAATCTTTTCCCCTTCACCTTGAGTCTATGTCCTCTGGTCCTCGATGTCCTCTGGTCCCCTACTCTGGGCAAAAGACTCTGTGCATCTACCCAATCTATTCCTCTCATGATCTTATACACCTCTACAAGATCACCCCTTATCCTCCCTCCTGCGCTCCATGGAATAGAAACCCAGCCTACTCAACCTCTCCCTATAGCTCCCTAGTACTGGCAACGTCCTCATAAATCTTTTCTGAACCCTTTCGAGCTTGGCAATGTCTTTCCTATAACATGGTGCCCAGAACTGAACACAATATTCGAAATGCGGTCTCACCAACGTCTTATACAACTACAACATGACCTCCCAATTTCTATACTCAATACTCTGACTGATGAAGGCCAAAGTGCCAAAAGCCTTTTTGACCACCTTATCTACCTGCGACTCAACCTTAAAGGCACCTGTACTCCTAGATCCCTCTGCTCTACAACACTCCAGGCCTACCATTCACTGCATAAAAAGGTCCTGCCCTTGTTTGATGTCCCAAAATGCAATACCTCACACTTCTCTGTATTAAATTCCATCAACCATTCCTCCGCCCACTTGGTCAATCGATCCAGATCCTGCTGCAATCATTCACAACCATATTCACTATCTGCAAAACCACTAACTTTTGTGTCATCAGCAAACTTGCTAATCTTGCCCTGTATGATGTAGATGACAAACAGTAACGGGCCCAGCACCGAACCCTGAGGCACACCACCAGTCACAGGCATCCATTCTGAGAAGCAACCTTCCACCTTTACCCGTTGCTTCCCTCCTTGGAGCCAATTTTCTATCCATTCAGCTATCTCTCCGTGGATCCCATGCGATCTAAATTATTATCTAAATGGTGGCCGATTGGGAAAGGGGGAGATGCAGCGAGACCTGGGTGTCATGGTACACCAGTCATTTAAGGTAAGCATGCAGGTGCAGCAGGCAGTAAAGAAAGCGAATGGTATGTTAGCTTTCATTGCAAAAGGATTTGAGTATAGGAGCAGAGAGGTTCTACTGCAGTTGTACAGGGTCTTGGTGAGACCACACCTGGAGTATTGCGTACAGTTTTGGTCTCCAAATCTGAGGAAGGACATTATTGCCATAGAGGGAGTGCAGAGACGGTTCACCAGACTGATTCCTGGGATGTCAGGACTGTCTTATGAAGAAAGACTGGATAGACTTGGTTTATACTCTCTAGAATTTAGGAGATTGAGAGGGGATCTTATAGAAACTTACAAAATTCTTAAGGGGTTGGACAGGCTAGATGCAGGAAGATTGTTCCCGATGTTAGGGAAGTCCAGGACAAGGGGTCACAGCTTAAGGATAAGGAGGAAATCCTTTAAAACCGAGATGAGAAGAACTTTTTTCACACAGAGAGTGGTGAATTTCTGGAACTCTCTGCCACAGAGGGTAGTCGAGGCCAGTTCATTGGCTATATTTAAGAGGGATTTAGATGTGGCCCTTGTGGCTAAGGGGATCAGGGGGTATGGAGAGAAGGCAGGTACGGGATACTGAGTTGGATGATCAGCCATGATCATATTGAATGGCGGTGCAGGCTCGAAGGGCCGAATGGCCTACTCCTGCACCTAATTTCTATGTTTCTATGTTTTATGATCTAACCTTCCAGAGCAGCCTACCATGCGGAACCTTGTCGAATGCTTTACATGTACACAACACTTACAGCTCTGCTTTCATCAACCTTTTTGATCACGTCTTACAAAAAAATCAAAGGAAGGACATGACACAACCAAAATATTTGTAATATTTAACTACAGTTTATGAATTAACTATTAATCAATAATTAATAATTCATATTTTAAAAGTCATTTCTTAAACACAAAAATGCTTACAATTACAAACATTCAAACAATTGAGAGAAAATCTAGCTAATATTTATTAGTTTAGACAGGCAAATGAACACAGGGAAATTAGGGACATAAAGCATGTGCAGACAGATAGTTGTCCCAAGGCTTAGCACTAATCCTCAGCATTGATTTTAAAGTACTTTCCACTGTTCAAATCACCTCCGAGCTAGGAGCTAATTCCTCATCTGACCTTTGCCACAGTTGATAGTGCTTACGTTTCTAAATTAGAAGCATGCAGTTTCAAATCCTACATGAAAATTAAAATCTAGGCTGCCACACCAAAGTAGTAATGAGGAAGTGTTGAATTGTCAGTGATTCTGACTTTCAACTGAGATGTTAAATATGAATATCAAAAAATAGCACAAGCTGGAAATATAACCTGAATCTGAAGATGCTGGAAACACTCAACTGGTCAGGTGACATGTGTAGAAAAAGATGCTAAGATTTCAGGCGGGATAGCACAGTGGTACAGTTGTTGTCTTACTGTGCCAGAGACCCGGGTTCGATCCTGACTATAGGTGCTGTCTGTACAGAGTTTGTACGTTTTCCCTGTGACCGCGTGGGTTTTCTCCGGCAGCTCTGGTTTCCTCCCACACTTCAAAGACGGATAGGTTTGTATGTTAAGTGGCTTCAGTAAAAATTGTCCCTAGTGAGAAAGATAGTGCTAGTGTACAGGCATCGCAGGTTGTCACGGACTCGGTGGGTTGAAGGGCAGGTTTCCGCACTGTATCTCAAAAACTGAAAAAAAGGATGAAGGGTACCAGACTTGAATGTTAATATTGTCTCATAGATGTGAATGGCTGAGTGGTTTCAGCATTTTCTGTCGTTATGTTAAAAATGAATCTCTCTTTGGTCTCTCAGGTTATTCATGGTGCAAAATCCTATGGTGTTGGCATGATGAAGAGAAACATAATTCTCTTTAGAATACACCAGCACAATCACTAAAACAGAATATTTGGTCATTATCTGACAGCCACTGAGGAAGACTGAAGAATGCAAAATGGCTGCTGCAATCAGATGTGTAACAGTGACTACTTATCATTAAGGTCTTGTGATATAAAAGACGATATACAAATGCAAGTCATGCAGTATGGAACCAGGCCCTTTGGTCCAACTAGTCCATGCCAACCAGCATTCTCCGTCTATGATGGTCCCATTTGGCCCATATCCCTGTAAACGTTTCCTGCCCATTATAAACCTTCCTTAACCATAAATTCAGATTGATTCAGCTCTAGATGAAATAGATCTTTTCATGGGGGCAGCAAAGGGGCACAACGGTAAACTTGCTGCCTAACAGCGGCAGATACCTGGGTTCGATCCTGACCACGGGTGCTGTCTGTATGGAACTTGTACGTGCTCCCTGTGACCGCGTAAGTTTTCACCGGGTGCTCCGGTTTCCTCCCACACTCCAAAGACGTACAGGTTTGTTGTTGTAAAAATTGTCTCTTTGTGTGTGTGTGTGTGTGTGTGTGTGTGTGTGTGTGTGTGTGTGTGTGTGTGTGTGTGTGTGTGTGTGTGTGTGTGTGTGTGTGTGTGTGTGTGTGTGTGTGTGTGTGTGTGTGTGTGTGTGTGTGTGTGTGTGTGTGTGTGTGTGTGTGTGTGTGTGTGTGTAAGGTTAGTGTACGGGGTGATCGCTGGCCGACGCGGACTCGCTGGGCCGAAGGGTCTGCATCTCTAAAGTCTAAAGTAAAGTCTAAAAGAGTTCAGCTCCCCTCACTTGCAATATGCCTCACCCGGAAATCTTAGTCCCTGATGTTTGCATGTAGGACCCTGCTAAATGCTTTTGTGTGTTGGGACCAGCTGGGTTCAGGAACTAACAGAGCAGACACAAAATAAAAAAAAGGTCTGAAGGAAAAAAAATCTTGCAGTAGAATGGAAATCATTACAGTTTATTTCACACATTATTAAAATAAGACATTCGCGCCTGGAAATAACTGTTAACACATTAGCAAGAACATGCTTAATGTATTTGGTTTATATCTCCTCTAACAGAGGAATCAACATTTTTGAAGTAAATGTTGAAGTAAATGAGTTGTAGTGTTAAAATACTGAGCAGAGGAATGTTATACAAGCACATTTAAGTATCATTCATTAATATTTCTGACAGTTATTTCTGGGTTAACTGGCTTAATTTAATCCGAGGCCACGCCGTGGGAATTTAATTGTGTCGCACCTAACAGCTCCCCTTTCCACAGAACATTATGATACTTGGAGACTTTAATGCCGATGGAAGATATGTCCCGCAGAAGGAGAGGAAAAATATACGGCTGCTGGAAGATAGCAATTTCCACTGGCTCATTGGAGATGTCGTGGACACCACTACAACCTTAAGCACGGACCAGGCCTACGATAGGTAAATATCACAGGGCTGGGTAGAGCGCAGGACAGGAATAGAGTTTGTGCTAGGAATATAGAGATTGTAATGGTGACCAAAGGCAAATGGATTCAGTCGTCCCAATATTTAATTGAAGTCAATTAACTAATGGTTTTGAAAAGGTTGAATTGAATTGAGTAAATTGAATTGAAATGAATTGACAAGTTTATAGACAAATTACAAGTTTACAACAAGTTACAGAATTTGGAGAGACAGCAGCGGCAGCTAGTCGCGCCAGCGTTCACTCTCACTTCTGGCAGCCATTTTCTCAATTTCTCATTTGCAGCACACCAATAAAAATAAGACACAACACCAAAGAAGAATTTAACCAAACATAAAACATCCCCCCACAATGTCTGAGAGACACAGTGCAGAAACAGGCCCTTCGGCCCACCGACTCCGCGCCAACCAGCAATCACCCCGTACACTAACACTATCCAATACACTAGTGACAATTTTACGTCTTAACAAAGACAATTAATCTGCAAACCTGTACGTCTTCAGAATATGGGAGGACAAACAGTCAAAGTGAATTGAGTAAAGAATTGACAAGTTTACCAAACAGTTTAAACAAGTTACAGAATTTGGAGAGACAGCAGCGGCAGCTAGTCGCGCCAGCGTTCACTCTCACTTCTGGCAGCCATTTTCTCAATTTCTCATTTGCAGCACACCAATAAAAATAAGACACAACACCAAAGAAGAATTTAACACCAAACATAAAACATCCCCCCACAATGTCTGAGAGACACAGTGCAGAAACAGGCCCTTCGGCCCACCGACTCCGCGCCAACCAGCAATCACCCCGTACACTAACACTATCCAATACACTAGTGACAATTTTACGTCTTAACGAAGACAATTAATCTGCAAACCTGTACGTCTTCAGAGTGTGGGAGGAAACTGCAGCGCCTGGAATAAACCCATGTGGTCACAGGGTCATGTGGTACATAAAGTGTAGAGACAGCACCCTTAGTCAGAATCAAATCTGTGTCTCTGGTGCTGTAAGGAAGCAAGTCTGCTGCTGCGCCACTGTGCCACCCCACTCATTCCAAGTCCATCATTGCTTGATGATCTCCAACAGATCCCATTTAAACAAACTTCAGTTTTATAACTTCCTTCATGCTTTTTTTCAAACCCATCCATAGTCCCACCCATCACTGCTTCTGTCATCTCCTTTGGCCCCACATCTCTTCCAGCCATCTTAAATTCTAAATTCTTGTTTATTCCCAAAATAATTTGTTCCACTGTGGCAAGGTCCTTGGCTCTGGAATTTGTACCCAAAAACTCTCTGCTTCCCTTCTCTTTCTCCTTTAAGGTGCACTGACCAAACATTTTTTTCTCAACTATCTTAATATCTCTTCTGTAGTGGAGATATGAAATATTTTTGGGAAATTTTCCTGTGAATCATCTTGGGGCATCTTTGCTGCTTTAAAAGAACCATAGACGTCGATGAGAATTATTATTACTGCTCTTCACTGATTGCCTCCTCTTTCCTGTTATATTTTTTCTTAATTTATTTTCTGCGCTCATATACTAAGGAGTCCTCCCACTCCCCTCCAATACCAATTAGCTAGGCAAGAGGTCCCACAAGGGTTGTGTGAGTATTTGCTCCCCGCCTCGCTAATTTTCTGGCCACCCACCCAGGACTGGCGCCGGTGATTTCTTTGACAATGCAGCCGGATGTGAGGGTAGTCAGGAGTGAAGTCCACTTTGCCTGAGGTGAGATTACATCAGCATGTTGCTGAGTTGCTACCATTAGCGCGCCTAACATCTCATTAAAAGAAGATCGAAGAGTTACCGGCAGCAACAAGTTAATGTATTATTCATAAAAACCTTTTCTCCATGGATTGCTTTTAAAAAAAAAAAAGAATCCCAGGCTAGAATACTGTAATATTACCTTCAACGTGACTATGTTCCCAAAGGCACCCTTAATAAAACTTACTGCCAGCATGTGATATTTTTCATGCAACCCACTGCTGGCCATCCGTTACGCAATATTAATCCATAATTAATGTGACTCATTGAATCATAATATTTTACATACAGCCTGAGACATTGTAGTCTCATTGTGCCTGAAAGAGCTGTCTGTGTAGTCCTGGTCTCCAGAGTATTACCCATAGCTTTAACATTTTTACATTTTTATCACTTAGCCTTCAGCCACTTTCATCTTATAAATCACTGTGCATTCTACGCCCACCACTGTATCCAAGAGTGATACTGGGTGAACCCCAAAGTCTTTTAATTTGACCATAAGTTATATTTATATCCTCTGGTGAAAGCACCTGATGCAAACCCGAGAGGTCACAGGGAGCACATACAAACTCTGTACCGACAGCACCCATAGTCAGTGTCGAACCTGGGTCTCTGGCACTGTTAGGCAGCAATTCTACTGCTGCATCACTATGCCACCCTTGTGGATGACATGCCTTTCAAAAGACAGATATATGAATAGCAAGGATTTAGAGGGATATGGGCCAAATGCAAGTAAATGACCCACCCACGCCCGCATGGTTTTCCTCCAGATGCTTCGGTTTCCTCACACACTCCAAAAACATACAGGTTTGTAGGTTAAATTGGCTTCGGTAAAAATTGTAAATTGTCCCTAGTCTGTAGTAAAGTGTTAGTGTACGGGGATCGCTGGTCGGCACGGACCCTGTGGGCCGAGAGGCCCATTTATGCGCTGTACCTCTAAACTAAACTAAGCTAAACTAATATGCTCTGTTTCAGAAGTCTTAGGTTCACCTCAATGGAGGCAACAGAATGTACTAAGCACTCAGAATGTCAGCATGATAGAGGACTTGCTACCCTGTGTGTGGGATAGGAGGGCTTTGAGGAGACAACATTGGTGGTATACTTACTGTGCTTTGAGTTATGTCCAAAGCAGATAGGATAGCATGTTGGGACAGCACATTGGGCTGATGCCTTACAGCGCCAGAGATCCGGGTTCGATCTGACCTCGCATGCTGTCAGGGTAGAGTGAGTACATTCTCCCTGCGACCACATGTATTTCCTTCCGTGTCCCAAAGATGTGCGGGTTCGTAGGTTAATTGGCTGCTGTAAATTGCCTCTGGTTTGGAGAATTCAACGTTCATATTGTTGGATTGTAAGCTATTCAAGTGGAAGATGAGGTGCTGTTCCCACAGTTTGTGTGTGGCCTCACACTGGCCATGGATGAGGCCCTGGACAGAGAGGTCAGTGAGGGAATGGGAAGACGAGTACAGGAGGCCACATCTGAACCTCTATTCTCCAGATTAAGCATTAGTGACTGCTGCTTAGTTTTAATTTTAGGGATACAGCATGTAAACAGGTCACAAAGTGCTGGAGTCACTTGGCAGGTTAGGCAGCATCTCTGGAGAACATGGATAACAGGATTGCAGGGGTCCCTGGATGGAGGCGAAGGAGGAGGTGTAGGGACAGATATTGCATCTCCCGCGGTTGCCGGGTAAATACCAGGGGAGAGGGGGTGGTTTGGGCGGGAAGGGATGAGTGAACCAAGGAGTTGCGGAGGGAGTGGTGTCCGCAGAAGGCAGATAGGGATGGAAGTGGGAAGATGTGGCCGGTGGTGGGATCCCATTGGAGGTGACGGGAACGTCTGAGGGCGATGTGTTGGATGCGGAGGCTGGTGGCGTGAAAGGTGAGGACCAGGAGAAAGGTGAGGACCAGGGGAGGGGGAGCAAGAACAGAACTACGGGACACAGAGGAGATGTGGATGAGGGATCCATCTACAACAGAAGGGGAGAGACTTTGCCTTGCAGTTATTAAGTACAGGAATGATCCTGTGTGCTTCAGTGAATGAATGGACAATGACTTGGAGCTCAGCCTCCAAACATACAGAGAGGTAATCAGCTGCCCGAATACCACAGCTTGGTTGCTGGAGGGTAAAGAGTTCGGCAACATAGAGTGAACAGTCTTTTCCCCCTCCCAAAGTATACTTTATTCATTAAAATTGCAATCATATAACACAGGACATTAATCTAGCATCATTCCATCTACCAAGCAGCCTTTGCTTATAGGGTTTACAGCACGTCAACTTAGCATCAATTTTTTATTCCCAAAATTTCCATCAGCAATGTTTGAAAGGTAATTACACAAGGCCCATCCCTCAGTGTCCAATGTAGCTGTTTTCCTCAGAAGATAGACACAAAATTGCTGGAGTAACTCAGCGAGCCAGGCAGCATCTCAGGAGAAAAAGAATGGGCGACGTTTCGAGTTGGGTCCCTCCCGCAGCCTGAAAGTGGGGGGGCGGGGGGGTTGGAGTTGAAGAGCTGGAGGCGAAAAAAGACCAGCAACAATCAGGGCCGACCACTAATTATTTTGTCCATTGTTAGCTAGAGAATGTATGATCTCAAGGGAAACAATATGGAGAACTGTGGGACTGGTAAAACGACTAGGGTGGAGGAAAGGGGCAAGGGGGGGAGAGTAGAGGGGAGGGTAGAGGAGAGGGGAGGTCCTGGTCTTTTCTCGACTCCAGCACTTCTCCTCCTACTCCCATCCACCCACTACTTTCAGTCTGAAGAAGGATCCCGATCCAAAAGGTCGCCCGTCCTTTTCCTCCACAAATGCTGTCTTACCCGCTGAGTTACTCCAGCACTTTGTCTTTTTTTTGTAAACCAGCATCCACAGTTCCTAGCGTCTCCCAACTATCATGTATATTGTTTCTTTGATTCCAAATTCTACGTGTAAATCGTAAGCAGCTATGACCCCTGTAATCATTATGGGACACCACAGCCCACATTTTAGCCTTTACTCCCATCTCTGCTAACAGTTGCCATGTTAGTTGCAATATATTCTCCTCGTGTTGTCATTTCACATTCTCTGCCCTTATAGATTATTCTGTGTACCAATGGTGCTTTGAAAATCAAGATAAATTATATGTGAACTCTGCTCAGCACAAGATAAAGACTGTCAACGTTGTGTAAATACACGGATTGAATTCATGAACAAAAAGATGAATCACAAATCAATTTAAGCTCACATATTACATCAGGTTTAAATCATCACTGCACCTCACTCAAAATGAATCAAGCTTCCTGACTCAAGATGAAGCAAGCTTGGATAAGATCACATCCCTTAACTGTATGTTTTCCTCCATAATGTGCCTCTTGTAAAGCAGTATTTCTCCTGGTGTGTGGGAAGTCCACAGTGAATTCTCTGTTTACTGTGCTGCAGGCACTGTCTCTAATTATATCTGTTGCTGCCATTGACAGGATTGTTGTTTATGGGAATACCTTGTATCAGGGGATTGTTCAAAATTCCGCAAAGCCCTTCAACTTCCAGGAAGCGCTGAAACTGTCGGAGGAGCAAGTAAGTGAAATAGTAAAAGAAGTGGAATTTTAACCCCTTCTCTTTGACAGGATCAGGGTGGGCATCGAGAGGACTAGAGGGAGTGTGTTGTAGGTGTTTTGTGTAGTTCAGTTTGGTTTAGAGATATAGCATGGAAACAAGCTGTCTGTCTGTTGGGTGCTGTCTGTGTGGAGTTTGCACTTTCTCCCTGTGTCCACATGAGTTTTATCCGGATGCTCCGGTTTCCTCCCTCATCCCATGGAAGTGCAGGTTTGTAGGTTAATTGGTCTCTGTAAATTGCCCCCCCCCTAGTTTGTAGGGAATGGGATAACATGAACGGATGATCTATGGTCAGCGTGGACGTAGTGGGCCAAAGGGCCTGTTTCCATGTTGTATCTTGAAAACGAAACACAAAAGGCCCTTCTGCCTACCGAGTTCATGTCGACTATCGATCACCTGTTCACACTAGTTCTACGTTATCCCACTTTCTCATCAATTCCCTGCAAACTAGGGGCAATTTACAGAGGGCCAATTAATCTACAAACCCGCACTTCTCTGGGATGTGGGAAGAAACTGGAGCACCCGGAGGAAACTCAGAAGATCACAGGAAGAACATGCAAACTCCACACAGACACCATCCGAGGTCAGGATTGAACCCGAGTCGCTGGGAGCTGAGAGGCAGTGGCTCTACCTGTTGTGCCAGGTGTATAATGGAAGGACTGTTGGTTCCTACGAGGAGGAATTTCTTTAGCCAGTGGGTGGTGAATCTGGGGAATTCATTGCCACAGATGGCGGGGAAGGCTAAGTCACTGGGAATTTTTAAAGCGGAGGTTGATTGGTTCTTGATTAGTGAGGACGTCATAGGTTAGGCGGAGAAGGCAGGAGAATGGGGTGGAGTGGGGAAAAATATATCAGCCATGATTGAATAATGGAGCAGGCTCGCTGGGCCGAATGGCTTAATTCTGCTCCTATGTCTTACGGCTATGAGCAGAGATGGTCAATTTTCATGTCCATCATCGTACTCTACAGAAATGCAAATGTTGACCAGCTTTTTTTCCCCTCGACAATTAGGCTTTGGATATCAGTGACCACTACCCCGTTGAGGTGGAACTCAAACTGACCAGGCAGAAGTGAAGTGGACTGGGCCAGGGTAGAGTGGATGATGAACAAGAATATCGTACAGCAACTGGGTAAAGTGAGCAATAATGTTGAACCATAGGACTGAGCCTTGTCGTTCTGAAATGTTCTTAAAATTTAATTAAAATAAAAATGCTAGACTTGTAATTTGAAATGTAAATGACTAGCTTTATTTTTTCTGACTACAGCCAACCATGGTTTTTAGCTGCTAGGGATTGCAGATGAATCATTGATTCAAAGTCACACCTTGGGCTCCTGGTCAACAGGAAAGGACCATAGAACACAGTACAGAACAGGAACAGGCCCATCGGCCCACAATGAATGTGCCGAACATGATGCCAAGTTAAACTAATCAAATCAGCCTGTGTTCCATATCCCTCCATTCCTTACAAATCTACATGTCTATCTAAAAGCTTCTTAAGCACCACCACCCCTGACAATGCGTTCCAGAGCCCCACCATCCTCAGTGTTAAAAACTCGCCTTGCACATCTCCATTCTACTTTCCCCTTGTCACCTTAAACTATGCCCCCTAGTGTTGAATATTTTCATCCCGGAAAAAAAGGCTGACTGACATGTCTGCCCTATCTATACCGCTCATAATTTTATATACTTCTATCAAGTCTCCCCACAACCTGCGACGTTCTACAGAAAACAGAAAAAGTCTGTCCAACCTCTCCCTGTAGCCAAAACCCTCTAATCCAGGCAGCATTCTGGTAAATCTTCTCTGCACCCTCTCCAAGACTTCCACGGCATTCCTATAAATGGGGCGACCACAACGGCACACAATATTCCAAACGTGGCCTAACCAAGTCCTTAGAGCTACATCAAGACTTCCTGACTCTTGTATTCAATGACCCTGGAAAAGGTTGGAATCCATAATGAGGCAAGTAATAACAGGACACTTTGTAAAGAATTACCGGAATGAGCAAGTTTATGAAAGGAAAAACATGTTTGATCGATCTGCAGGAGTTCGTCATGGTTATGACTAGAATTGTTGAGGAGGAACCAGGAGATGCACTGAGCTTGGATCCTCCGAAGGTCTCCAATAAGGCTCTCATAGAGTAATAACAAGGAACTGCAGGTGCTAGTTTATATCAAAGAAAGGCACAAAATGCTGGAGTAACTCAGCGGAAATTAAATGGAAGAAAAGGTAAAGAGACTTCAGAGGACTGAAAATCACTTGCTGATACAAGAAGTAAATGAGAGGGAAAAATCACTAAAAGATTTGAGCACAAGAGAAAGGAAGTTTCACTGGAATCACATTGTGCTTTGGTGAGATGGCACCTGGAGCATTGTGTTCAGTTTGCCTCCTTACCTAAGAAAGGATATATTTGTCACAGAGAGAGTGCAGCAAAGATTCACTAGACCGGCACCCGGTGAGGTAGGTTTGCTGTACAAGGAGAGATTGCATCAACTCAGCCTGAATACTGTCAAGGTGTGAAGAATGAAAGATCACATTCGAACATACAAAATTCTTACAAGGCTTGACAGGGTAAGTCTATACATTGTAATGGAGTTTTAGGACTGAGGTAAAGGATTTCTTAATTCAGAAGGTAGCAAATCCACAGAATTCGCTACTCCTGGGATGGCTGTGGATGTTCAGATTGAAAATAGAGATAGATAGAATTTTGAATTTTAAGAGATGTAGAAACAGTGCAGGAAAATGTCACAGAAGGCGACAATAATCCAGGATTTTGATGAATGGTGGAGGTGGTGGCTCAAGAGACCAGATGGCTGATTTCTCATGTTTAGTTGGCAACAGGTAGCATTTGTATTGGAGAGTGTACCCCGACTACATCAGTATTATATGTTATAGTTGGATACATTTCCTATGAACTGTGATTGATACACGTCCACAAGAGCCTTAAACACTCCACAGAACAGACATCAAAATGTGCAATGATGTGTGTAGTTCTGATGCAAAAAATAGGACTATCTTCCTCTTGTCTCGGTTTTAACTTGATGGAAGACTGTGTGGGAAGGAATCAATTTAATGGATCCTAGTCATCAGATAACCGTACTTCATCTTAACCAAGAGATGCTGACATTGATACATTTGTTTTGAAGGAAGATTAGACATTAAAAGAAACAGAATACCAAATCAGTAGATACAGAAGATCCAAGAAGAATTTATTAGCGAAATAGTCATTAAGTTATATAGCTCCAAAACAGGCCCTTCGCCCAACTCAACCAATACAATCAATATACCCCATTTAAGCTGATCCCATTTGCCTGCATTTGGCTCATATCCATCTAAACCTTTCCTATCCATGTACCTATCCAAGTGTGTTTTAAATTGCGTTTCTAGTATCTGCCTCAACTACGTTCTCTGGCAGCTTGTTCCATACCGAGTGAAAATGTTGCCCCTCAGGTTCATATTAAATCTTGCCCATCTCACCTTAAGCATATGTCCTCTTGTGTTTAGAAACATAGAAACATAGAAAATAGGTGCAGGAGTAGGCCATTCCACCCTTCGAGCCTGCACCGCCATTCAATATGATTATGGCTGATCATCAAACTCAGTATCCTGTACCTGCCTTCTCTCCATGCCCCCTGATCCCTTTAGCCACAAGGCATCTAACTCCCTCTTAAATATAGCCAATGAACCGGCCTCAACTACCTTCTGTAGCACAGAATTCCAGATTCACCACTCTCCGTGTGAAAAATGTTTTTCTCATCTCGGTCCTAAAAGACTTTCCCCTTATCCTTAAACTGTGACCCCTTGTTCTGGACTTCCCCAACATCGGGAACAATCTTCCTGCATCTAGCCTGTCCAACCCCTTAAGAATATTGTAAGTTTCAATAAGATCCCCCCTCAATCTTCTAAATTCTAGCGAGTACAAGACAAGTCTATCCAGTCTTTCTTCATATGAAAGTCCTGCCATCCCAGGAATCAGTCTGGTGAACCTTCCCTGTACTCCCTCTATGGCAAGAATGTCTTTCCTCAGATTAGGAAACCAAAACTGTACACAATATTCCAGGTGTGGTCTCACCAAGGCCCTGTACAACTGCATTACCAAGGCCCCTGTACAACTGCAATTCCCCTACCCTGGGTAAAAGACTCTGTGCATGCACCCTGGCTATTCCCCTCGTGATTTTATACTTCTCCATAAGGTCACTCCTCAACCTCCTGCACTTCAAGGAATAAAGTCCTGCCCCAACATCTCCCTAAAGCTCACACCCCCCCCCCCTCCCCTCCGAGTCCTGGCAACATCCTCATAAATCTTCTCTCTACTCTTTCCAGATGAATGACATCCGTACTAAAGCAGGGTGACAAACACTGAACACATTACTCCAAGGGTGACCTCACCAATGTCTTGTACAACTGTAACATAACTCACAACTTCTATACTCAATACCCTGACCAATAGAAGGCCAATGTACCAAAAGTGTTCTTGGCCACCCTATCTACCTGTGATGCCACTTTCAGAGAACTATGTACTGCATTCCTAGATCCCACATTCCAGGGCCCTTCCATTCACTACAAAGGTCTTGCCTGAACGTGATTTCTAAAAGGCCACACCTCGCGCTTATATGCATTAAATTCCATTAACCATTCCTCAGCTCAATTGCTCAGCTAATCAAGAGCCTATAGTAATTTTTGAAAACTATCTTTATTATCTACAAGGTAGGCAAAAATGAAACTCAGCGGATGAGGCAGCATCTATGGAGCGAAGGAAATAGGTGACGTTTTGGGTCGAGACCCTTCTTCAGCCTGATGTGGGGGTGGGGCGGGGCGGGAAGAAGAAAGGAAGAGGTGGATACAGTGGGCTGTGGGAGAGCTGGGAAGGGGAGGGGGAAGAAGGAGAAAGCAGGGACTACCTAAAATTGGAGAAGTTAATGTTCATACCGCTGTATCTACAAATGCCATTAACTTCAGTGACTCCTGCAAACTTACTTTTGGGCCTTGTACTTTCTCGTCTAAACCACAAACAACAATGTACTCAGCACCAAACCCTGAGGCACACCATCAGTCACAGGCCTCCGGACCAAGAAACACCCTTCTACCACCACTCTGCTTCCTTCCACAAATCTAATTCTCTACCCAGTTTGATAGCTCTCCCTGGATCCCATGTGATCTAACCTTCTGGAGATGCCTACCAAAGTCTTGCTGAAATGACCAAAATAAATATATTCTATAAGATCAAAAAGATTAAATTTAGAAAAGATAATTTAAGGGGACTGTAGATGCTGGAATCTTCAGCATAGAACAACTCGCTGAAGGGACTCAATGGGTCAGACATGGAAATGGACAGGTGATGTTTCAGGTCAGAACCTTTCCTCAAGACTGGAGTAGAGTTGAAAGTGGAGTTACTCTTAGCCTGGGGACTCCTTGGAGTGCAGGATGAGGGGTATCTATATACTTTTTTTGTTGTTTATTATGGGTTTTAGAGATTAGTTTAGAAATAGAGCATGGAAACAGGCTCTTCGGCCCACCGAGTCAGCGCCAACCAACGATCCCTGTTACACTAGCGCATGCTACACACGAGAGACAATTTACAATTTTTAACTAAGCCAATTAACCAACAAACATGTACGTCTTTGGAGTGTGGGTTGAATCCAGAGGACCTGGGAAAAAGCCATGCAGTCACGGGGAGAATGTACCAAACTCTGTAAAGACAGCACTTGTAGTCATGATCGAACCCAGGTCTCTGGCTCTGTGAGGCAGCAACTCTACAGCTGTACCACCCACTATGTTTAAATATCTGTTATGCCTGCTGCAAGTAACGATTTCATTGTTCTGTTTCGGAACATATGACAAGAAAACGCTCTTCACTATAAATGCAAGACTTCACCAGACTTTAACTTTTCACTTGAAAGATTTCATTTTCTGCAGAGTCTGCTTCAGGTGCCAACATTTGATTTAAGTATTGAATGATGCAGCTGTACCATCTGCTGGATGACAGATAGCACTACAAGGGAGAAATTTACAACTCAACAAATAAAACCTTTCATAGGAAATTACTGCAGTTTCACATACAATTTACACAGAAACAGGATCTGTTCAGCTCAAACCAGATTTATGCCCCACTGCAGGCTCCCCTTACGCAACATTATCTGCACCTCTGGCACCTTTGCTTGTTTGTTTACACATCCATCTTCCCTCAAAGGCATCAATAAGGCAGCAGGTTGCTCATTCCGTCCCATGTTTCAGCGTTTCGATTCAAGCCTTTCTTAGATTTATTAGCAACTCATATTTAATGAAATGCAAGGGGATGGATAGCTGAAAAGGAAGAAAATGCCACTCAAAATCCATGAATCCTCGTAAAAACTTACTTGGACTTTAATGTGCCAGTATTCCCTATTCTTTCTCACTGAATTTCTTCCCCCTCTGGATTCACGGGGAATGAAATATTAAATTACTTCTGTTTGATTCAACATGAATCAATAATGTCATAAAACATGCAAAGGTGCTTCACAGTAAGGTCATCAAACAAGGTTTGACAGCCTAATATGGAAATATATTAGGACAGATGAAAGGAAGCAATTTTTAAAGAAGTTGGAATGAAAGTTAGAAGTTTTGGGAAGGAATCCCAGAGCTTGGAATCATGACAGGTGAAAGACTAAGGACCAATAATAATGCTTAAATTTAGGGTGATCACAAAGACAGAAATGGAAGTGAAGAGATATCTAAGGATTTTTCGTGGACAGCGTAGATGGGGCACTGTGGTCGACATGGACAAGTTGGGCTGAAGGGTCTGTTTCAGTGTTGGATGACTCTACGTAGCAACAGTGAACTGCAGATGCTGGTTTATACCAAAGATAGACACAAAGCGCTGGGGTAACTCAGCAGGTCAGGCAGCATCTTTGGAGGAAAAAAGATGGGTGATGTTTCGGGTCAGGACCCTTCTTCAGACATTCCCCTGAAGAAGGATCCTGACCTGAAACGTAACCCATTCTTTTTCTGCAAAGATGTTGCCTGGCCCGCTGAGTTACTCTGGAACTTTGTGTCTATCTTTGGATGACACAATGACTGGAGATTGCAGTGCTGGGGAGGGAAGAGACTATGGAGCGATAAGAATGAAAATGTCACCAATGAAACATTGCTGACCATGATGGCTGACGCATTGAAGTTAGGACATGAACAGCAGAAGTTTGAATATTGAACTGAAAAAGTTGAACCAGAAAGGCCAATAAGGTATTTGTCAAATATCCATGCTCAGGAGAGGTGTCTTCCATTACCACCTTCCAGCTAGTGTTGTGATAAAATTATTTGCATTATTAAGAAACGCTGTCAACGGCAAATGTTCAAATTCACCAAGTGCAGCACCTCTCTAGGCCCAATGTTTATCTTGCCCCATCCCGTCCACATCTGAAGAAGGGTCTCGACCCAAAACGTCATCCATTCCTTCGCTCCACAGATGCTGCTCACATGCTGAGTTTCTCCAGCTTTTTGTCTACCTTCCTACATATCTAGGCTTTGTGAACATCAATGGCACACAGATATAAAAGCATTAACCACTAGCCAATATGTTTCAAAATTTAGGATTAAAATAGTCCAGTCTCTCAAAACAGATCTCTTAAAAGTTTACAATGAGCAACCACAGAAATGCTTAGAGTCTTAGTGTGATACAGCATGGAAACAGGCCCTTTGGCCCAACTTGCCCACACCGGCCAACATGTCCCATCATCACTAGCCCCATCTACCCCATTTGAACCCTATCCCTCCAAACCTGTCCTATCAATGTACCTGTTTGTTTATTAAATATTGGGATAGTTCCTGCTTCAACTACCTCCTCTGGCAGCTTGTTCCATACACCCACCATCCTTTGTGAGGAAAGTTACCCCTCAGATTCCTATTAAATCTTTTCCCCTTCACCTTAAACCTATTCTGGGCAAGGGTCTCTGTGCATCAACCAGATCTATTCCTCTCATGATTTTACACACCTATATAAGATCACCCCTCATTCTCCTGCGTTCCAAGGAATAATGTCCCTTCGATGCTATCACTGGGCTTAGAGTAACTCTATCCACTTTTACATGTACCACACTATCTTTTTATTTTATCTCAAATAGGTCTCGTCATTACCTCTGACTGACATTGTAAAGATAAAATGGCTTCTGGATTGAAACCAAGCTATAAAGAACCAATTTTAACTGCACTGATAACTATTTAGTCTTTAAAATAATCATATTTTAGTGAAACGGCAGACAAATAGCACTTAAAAACAAAATCAGGAAAGATTTTTTTATTGGATTTTTAAACAAATGTACAATTTACAAGGGAAGGTAGAGAGCTCAAACAATTTAAAAAAACACTTTGCAAATGTTACCACCCTATTACGATAAATGGACATTATAGCTTCAATAGGGTTTAATTTGGATGTTCCAGTGTATCAGTTATTTCTTGCCAGATTTCTTAATGCCTCCAGAACCTGCAGACATAAAAAAACACCGTCAGTATGAAGCACCATGTTGCTCACGCCTCATTCTACTGCTTGAGCTTTTCTTCTGGCACTTACTCCAGATGCTTAACATTCTCTTGTCAACATTTACACATTGAGCAGGAAAGTTGTAAAAGTAAATGCAAATCACATCACATATATTCTTCTGGTGGTGCTTTAGC
The DNA here is from genome assembly GCF_028641065.1 of Leucoraja erinaceus. Classification (NCBI taxonomy): domain Eukaryota; kingdom Metazoa; phylum Chordata; class Chondrichthyes; order Rajiformes; family Rajidae; genus Leucoraja; species Leucoraja erinaceus. Next base: position 32,700,410 of record NC_073392.1, read on the forward strand.
TGTGGATTTGTGAAGATGTTGCTGCATATGTGAGATGAGTTCTTGTCTTAGAATGAGTCACAGCTGATTCTGAGGTAATGATTCTTGTCCGATTCAGAATGTGGTGCTGTTCCGAACCACCACTCCAGAGACTTCAGCAAAATGAATCCAGGTTCCAGTGAAACAGAGGGGGAAAGCTCCACATTGGATGCTAAGCACATTGGCTCCTCAGGTACATGGATAGGACAAGTTTAGAGGGATATGGGCTAAATGCAGGCAGATGGGACTAATGTAGATGGGACATGTTCGCCGGTGTTGACAAGTTGGACCAAAAGGGCCTGTTTCCATGCTGTAAGACTCTGTGACTCTCTATGACATTGGAAGTGCATCTTTGAAATGAGACGCTAAACCAAGAGCCCAATCAATGTGAGTGTGCAACTCCCACAGAACCATTTTAAAGTTGAGCAAGTTATTTATTCTGGCTAATATTCAATACCACTTATACATTATCATATTATTCAGGAAAATTTGATTTGCACAAGTTGACATGGCTGTTGACTGCTTTGGACATCCAGAAATCATGAGAGGTGCTCTGGAAATGCAAGTTTTTTGCTGTATTGCGATAAACAATATATTCATTTTGTGTGGAGGAAGGGATTGCAGATGATGTTTTACACTGAAAATAGACAAAAAATGCTGGAGTAACTCAGCAGGTCAGGCAGCATCTCTGGAGAAAATGAGGTGACGTTTCCGGCTGAGTCTGAAGAAGGGTTCCTACCCGAAACCTTACCGACTCCTTTTCTCCAGAGTTGCTGCCTGGCCCGCTGAGTTGCTCCAACATTTTGCGAATATATTCGCTGCCTCAGGAATGTTCCAAGTATGTTCTGACAACAGACACAACATGACTGATTTTGCAGCACTGGTTTGTTAGTTCCACAAGAATTGATAAATAACACCAAAATCAGCATAGATGTACCATGACTGGGGAGGAGGGATCAAACATCTAAGAAGGGGGCAGGGCAAGGAATTTTTGTTATTCATTAATAGCTGGAATAGAAGTCTGAACAATTGGATGTTGTCATGCAGCCGAGGTGCAAGCCATAAAACTCAGGTGTAATTTGGCACAGATGCTAAATTTAAAAGGACTGCACAATTTACAAACCCTCAACAGACGATGGAGTAATGGAATAAAAACATAAATTGAGGGAAATATCTAAGTAAAATACATTAAGGGATAAGAGAAACAACAATGAGAACTGAAAAATACAGCAAAAGGAGCAGTGACACATCTGAATATTGGCACTCTGTTACAGAAAATCACATCGGAACGGGAGTAGAAATTGATCAGGAGTGAAAGGAACTGGTATGCAAAATGGTCGAGTCAATATGACCATAAATTAAATGTTTAGGAAGGAGCTGCAGACGCTGGTTTACACCTAAAGCTGCTGGCCCTGACGGCATCCCCGGGCGCGTGCTCAGGGCCTGTGCTGCGCAGCTGACAGACGTCTGGACTGACATCTTCAACCTGTCACTTGCCCAAGCAGTTATCCCCACTTGCCTTAAAACCACCTCCATCGTGCCAGTGCCAAAACACTCCACTGCGGCAAGCCTCAATGACTTCCGCCCAGTTGCACTTACCCCCATCATCACCAAGTGCTTCGAGAGGCTGGGCCTGGCTCACCTCAAAAGCTGCCTACCCCCCACACTGGATCCCTATCAGTTTGCCTACCGCAAGAACAGGAGTACGGAGGATGCCATCTCAACGGCACTTCACTCCGCCCTCTCCCACCTCGACAACAGAGACACCTACGTAAGAATGCTGTTCATCGATTACAGCTCAGCATTCAACACCATTATACCATCAAAACTGATCACCAAACTCGGTAACCTGGGCATCGACCCCTCCCTCTGCAACTGGATACTGGAATTTCTAACCAACAGACCCCAGTCTGTTAGGTTAGACAAGCACACGTCTTCAACCCTCACCCTGAACACCGGCGTTCCACAGGGCTGTGTGCTGAGCCCCCTCCTCTACTCCCTCTTCACCTATGACTGCACACCTGTACATGGTACTAACACCATCATCAAGTATGCAGATGATACAACGGTGATTGGCCTCATCAGCAACAACAATGAGTTGGCCTACAGGGAGGAGGTCCAGCACTTAGCAGCATGGTGCGCTGACAACAACCTGGCCCGTAACTCCAAGAAGACCAAGGAGCTCATTGTAGACTTCAGGAAGTCCAGAGGCGGCACGCACACCCCCATCCACATTAACGGGACGGAGGTGGAACGTGTTTCTAGCTTCAGGTTCCTGGGAGTCAACATCTCCGATGACCTCTCTTGGACCCACAATACCTCAACACTGATCAAGAAGGCTCACCAGCGTCTCTTCTTCCTGAGGAGACTGAAGAAGGTCCATCTGTCTCCTCAGATCCTGGTGAACTTCTACCGCTGCACCATCGAGAGCATCCTTACGAACTGCATCACAGTATGGTATGGCAACTGCTCTGTCTCCGACCGGAAGGCATTGTAGAGGGTGGTGAAAATTGCCCAACGCATCACCGGTTCCTCCCTCCCCTCCATTGAGTCTGTCCAAAGCAAGCGTTGTCTGCGGAGGGCGCTCAGCATCGCCAAGGACTGCTCTCACCCCAACCATGGACTGTTTACCCTCCTACCATCCGGGAGACGCTTCAGGTCTCTCCATTGCCGAACCAGCAGGTCGAGGAATAGCTTCTTCCCGGCGGCTGTCACTCTACTCAATAACGTACCTCGGTGACTGCCAATCACCACACCCCCCCCCCCCCCCCGGACACTTATTATTATTTATTCAAATCATTAGCTATGTCACTCTTCCAGGGAGATGCTAAATGCATTTCGTTGTCTCTGTACTGTACACTGACAATGACAATTACAATTGAATCTGAATCTGAATCTGAATCAAAGGGCGATATAATGTGCTGGAGCAACTCAGCGGGTCAGGCAGCATCTCTGGAGAAAAGACACAGGTGACGGTTCCGGCCAGAGCCCTTCTTCAGACTCAAAGTATGAATGTATGTTCCGATCTGAAACATCATCTATTCCTTTGCACTGCAAGTCTAAAGAATCAGTTCTGGGAATTAAATGCATCCTTGTATAAGGATCAGCAACTTTCTAATTGTTTCGTTTTTGATCTGTAATGAGAATATCAAAGGTTGGTTGTTCCCTAGTGAATGTGAATATTTAACAGATGGTCAGCTGGACTGTCCATGCAGATATATCCCCTCGCCACAAGGAGCTGGCTCTGGGCTCACACTGGAGCAGCAGCACAGCACCAGACCCTACAGCCAGCAGGAGCAGGAGAGCGGCCACATTCCAGAACAGCAAACCAATCTCGACTATTATTTACTGCCAAGCTGGTCGGTGAGGTTTACTTTCAAAGTCACGTCACTCACCGAGTGGCCCTTTGCCTGCAGCTTTCGTCTTCAGCTCATCCAGTTTCTTCTGCTCATCCTTCTTCTTCTGTTTGAAAGCAAGGTCATCCTGCAGAGACAGTAGGAGATCATGATAGGTAAATCCCTTCAGGTCACACTGCATGTGCTGGTGAATAATGCCATCTGGCTAAATTAAAACCATGTGCAAATCCAACACATTCCCATTCTCCAGAGATGCTGTCTGACCCGCTGAGTTATTTCCGCTTTTTGTGCCTATCTTCAGTGTAAACCAGCATCTGAAGTTCCTTCCTACACATTCCATTTTAATGTCCACCATCTCCTTTGTCAAGCTTTTGGTCACTCAACTGATCAACTCATTCATTTGACCACCCTATGCTCGCGACCAAAGCCAACGGTTTGGCTTCATCAGCCTGTTTCTCTGTTTAAGGATTAGCGAACACAAATGTTGCACATGACTGCAAAGTGATCGGTGGATCCTCCATTAAATTTGCCCTTTTCTAGCCCCTGTGGTTAAACACAATCCCCTCCCTACTACAGCTCTGGCTGCAAGCTTGAAAAGAGGGAGAAAAGAAAAACATATGCAGCATAACAGGTTCATAATGTCCATCAGGGAACACCTTCTGTCATGCCCAGCTACATTCAGGCATAGCTGAGAGGAGTGAAGTTTAATGGAGATGTGTGGGTAGGTTGTTTAACACAAAGAGTGGTGGGGGGCTGAACACATTGCCAGGGGTGGTAGTGTGGGCAGATACAATAGTGGCTTTTACATAGGCACATGGAAGTGCAGGGAATAGAGGCATATGGATCATGAGATGAGTTCAGTTTAACTTGGCATCATGTTCGGCACAAACGTTGTGGGCTGAATGGCCCGATCCTGTGCTGTACTGTTCTATGTTCTCTGCCAAATGTTATAATACCTGCAACAAATTCCTTAACGATGATCTGGATTCATGCAGTCACACAACAATGTAAAAAGATCATAAGTGATAGGAGTAGAATTAGACCATTCGGCACATTAAGTCTACTCTGCCATTCAATCATGGCTGATCTATCTCTCCCTCCTAAACCCATTCTCCTGCCTCCTCATAACCTCTGACACCCGAAAAAGGCCCCCGGGGCCCACACCAACAATCACACACCCATTTATTCTGACCTTATTTTATTCTCGACACATTCCCATCAACTTCCCCTCGATTCTAACATTCACCTACATAGTAGCAGCAATTTATTTTCTATTTTAACTTGGAGATACAGCATGGAAACAGGCCGACCAATGATCACCCGTTCACACGTTCTATGTTATCCTATTTCCACGTCCACTGTCTTTGAGATGTTGGAGGAAAGCAGAGCACCCAGAGAAAATCTACGTGGTCACAGGGAGAACGGGCAAACTCCTTATAGGCAGCACCTGAGGTCAGGATCGACCCCGAGTCTCTGGCACTGTTAGGCACCGTGAGGCAGCAGCTCAACCAGCTGTGACACTATAATTTATAGAACTCACTCAATCTATTTATCAACACATCTTTAAGACGTGGAAAAAAAAACCTGGAGCAAACCCACGTGATTGCAGGCATACTCTGTAAAGGCAGCACTATATGTCTGGATTGTAACCAAGTTGCTGAGCCATGACTGGGCTTTACTTGCTGTGGAGAATTCAATAAACCTGAACTGATAAACAAAGTAAAATTGCATCTCAGTTTTGCAACTAGAGTACTTTAGGCGGACCAAGAGACGAAAGTATCCAGGGATCCACACAAACCATTTGTTAATTCATGCTGTGTTTCACTTTCAAAAAAAGCATTTAGGTTTTGTTAATCAGAATTTATGAAGAATTTGGATCACATTGACTCCTCAACTGTACAATTTCATACAATGATGCCAACTTAAGTATTAATCTTGATTTGGTTTCATTTATTCTTTCACTTAAGTAAACAAAAATCATGAATATCAAGCTAAATTTTGTGTAACATGTGTGTAATCATCCTTGCACAACAGTGCAGTGAAAGAGGTTTGGCCACCAGCAGAAATAACCAGAACATGGAGGTGACCCAGAGAAGTGCAATGCAACGGATGCCAAAGACCAATTATGTACAAAAAATTCTAAGCTTCAACAGTAAAAATGAGTGATGTACATTGTTATACATTAGATACATCCAAAGCCTCTACTATCAGTTAAAAGGACGGCAGTTTAGTTTATTGCCACATGTACCAAGGTACAGGGAAAAGCTTTTGTTGCGTGCTAAGCAGACAGTGGAAAGACAGTGTAAATGACAAAAAAAGACAAGTACTCGAGTAAAGAAGCAGGTCAGGCAAGCATCTCGGGACTCTTCTTCAGACAGATTGTGGTAGGGGTGAGGGGGAACTAGGAGAGGGGGGGGGGCAGGACAAAGCCTGGCAAATAATAATTGATGAGGGGGTTTGATTGGCAGATGGCTGGACAAAGGCCAGAGATAAAGAGACAAAAAGTATGAGACAAGGATCGAAGAGTTGTCAAGCCGTAGGAAGGAATATTGGTGGAAGGGGAGTGGGAAGGAGAAAAAAATGAGTGCAAATCCATGTGGAGCACAGGAAAGAGAGGGAAGGGAAAAAAGGGGGCTGTTTGCAGATTGGTTACATAGAATTTGGGGAATTCAATAATCATACCATGAGGTTGTAAGCTATCCATGCACTGTTCCTCCTATTTGATTGTGGCCTACCTCTGGTAATGAGGAGGCCCAGGACAGAAAAGTCAGGATGGGGAGTTGAAATGGTCAGCAACCTGATATCCAGCAGGCCTTGGAGGAATGAGTGCAGGTGTTCGGAGAAGCAGTTGCCTAGTCTACGTTTGGTCTCGCCGATTAAGGCCGCATCGGAAATACCGGATGCAGTAGATGAGGTTGGAAAAGGTGCCCGTGAACCTGTCTAGGCGGCAGTGACGGCCTTCGGTTCTTGAATAGACCCGAGGGAGGAGGTATAGGTGAATTAGTCAAGCCGCAACTTTTTCAGGCAATGTTCAATATCTGTAAAGAACTAGCAGGCAGAAAAAGGAGGAAATTGGATGCAGCGAAGGGCACATTCAAAGAGACTATTTCAGATTAACCGAAGATTAAACAACCTGCTTAACTTTGTCTCTGTAAAGTGGCTAGTCCTGTGTACCACATCCATATGCATCAAATTATTCTATCCATTCCTCCACCCCCACCCCTTTCCCCTTCCACCACCCTCCATCCCTTTCCCCCTCCATCCATTTCTACCTCCACCCATGCTTCTCCCACGCCATCCCTTCCTGAAAAACAGTCCTCATCGTTGAGCAACATTGCAAACTGTTGTGGTACAGACCTCATCCATTTCTTTGTTTGACTTTTTCGGTTGTTTCAATGGCTTTTTCTTGCCTCCTGCAAAGCACAAGAAAAATAAAAACATGACACAAAATTACAAGATAACAGGAAAGCACAAGTCAGTGCTGACGCCACAAACAGTAGACTGGGCGATGTTCCAAGGACTCGACCATGGGCCTGAATGACTATGCCATAGTTGTTACTGACTTTATAAAAAATGTGAGGAGTGTATTCCCACGTAAACAATCCAAATGCTCCCCAACCAGAAGCCTTGGGGTTTCTTGGGCATTCAAGTCTGGAGGCACAAAGTCATACAAGTCGTTCAAGAAGGAACTGCAGATGCTGGAAAATCGAAGGTACACAAAAATGCTGGAGAAACTCAGCGGGTGCAGCAGCATCTATGGAGCGAAGGAAATAGGTGACGTTTCGGGCCGAAACCCTTCTTCAGACTGATGAGTCATACAAGTCGTCCAGTTGTGACCTTGATGAGACCATAAAAAAAGCTAAAAGGGACTCTAAACTGGAGGAAGAGGCGGGTGAATGGCAGCTGTGGCAGGTCTTGCACGCTATCGTTTCACACATGGCAAAATCAGGCAGCAGCTCATGTCACATCTCAAGCACGCTTTGATAGGGGAATGCTGATGTGCCTTCCCAGGCCCCCAGTCACTGAGGGAAATGTCAGAAGATCCTTCAGAAAGGAGAACCCTCGAAATGCAACAGGACCTGATGGGATACCTGATCATATTTATCAAACCTGTGCAGACCAAATGGCTGGAAGTTTTGCAGACATCTTCAACCTCTCATGACTGAGGTCTGATTTTCCCACCTGCTTTAAAAGGGCATTAATGATATCAGTGCACAAGAAGAGTAAGGTGATGTGCCTCAATGAAAACTGATTGGTGGCATTAACGTCCATGGTGATGAAGTGCTTCAAGTGGTTGGTTATGAGGCATATCAACTCCTACTCAACAAGAACCTGGAGCCACAACACTTTACCTATTGCCACAACAGGTCAACGGAGGATGCAATCTCACTGGTACTCCACTCTGCACAGGCCCATTTGGACAACAAAATCACATACATCAGGTTGCTGTTCAGACTGCAGCTCGGCGTTTAACACCATCATCCCCTCCAAACTGGTTACCAAGCTCATGGAACCGGATCTCTGCACATCCCTCTGCAACTGAATCCTTGACTTCCCCACCAACAGACCACAATCTGTACGAATTGGCAGCCTTACTTTCTTTTCAATGCATGCTCATTTTTCCCTCCAACAAAATGCATCAGCTATCTCCTTGCCAACTCATTTGGCTTGCCCATATACCCACCCTCCTCTTTACATCCTGCACCATATTCACAATCCATCTAGTTCTATATAATCACAGCAAACTTTGAAATAGGACATGAAAACTAAAAATACAGTCAGGCCACATCTGTGGAAAGAGAAACAGTTAACATCGGAGCGTGAGTCATTGATCCAAAGGTTCAAAGTGTTTCCTTCCAGAGATGCTGCCAGCTTCAAGCAGTTGCTTTCCTTATTTCAGATTTTCAGTATCTGCAGAGGCTTCTAAACAGAGGCTGAAGGAGGGGCTGATGGAGGGATGGAGGGGGAGAGGGAGAAGGCGACACATGTATGGAGAGAGGGATGCAGAGGGAGAGGGAGTGTCGGGGCCGGGTTGTGTGTGTGTGTGTGTGTGGGCCGGGCCGGGCAGGAGCAGGGCGGGGCGCGGAGCGGGGGCAGGGACAGGGACAGGGACAGGGACAGGGACAGGGACAGGGACAGGGACAGGGACAGGGACAGGGACAGGGACAGGGACGGGCCGGGCCGGGGCAGGGGCGCGGGGCGCGGGGAGACTGTCCTCACCTTCCCGGCCCGACATCTTGATCCACGCGCCGCTCCGGCAGGAACCGGAAGTAGAAGGCCAGAGCGCGCCTGTACTCGGCCACGCGGGGCCGCAGCGACACCCGGTGGCACGGCGCGGTACTGCAGCCCTGGGGGAGGGGGAGAGGGGGGGGAAGGGGGGGGGGGGGGGGGGGAGAGAGCAAAGATTATAGAGGATCTTTGGGATGGAGAGAGAGGGGGATAGAGAAACATAGAAACATAGAAATTAGGTGCAGGAGTAGGCCATTCGGCCCTTCGAGCCTGCACCGCCATTCAACATGATCATGGCTGATCATCCAACTCAGTATCCCGTACCTGCCTTCTCTCCATACCCCCTGATCCCCTTAGCCACAAGGGCCACATCTAACTCCCTCTTAAAGGGAGGGAGAGAGATGGGGAAAGGGAGAGGGGGAGAGAGAGAGTGATGGAGGGAGAGAGAGAGGGAGGGAGAGGGGGAGAGAGGAAAGGGAGAGGGAGTTGGGGAGAGAGGAAGCACTAAGTCTCCGCAGCGGTCCTGAGTCTCCCGTTAGAGGAGGGTGGCCAGTCCTTGGTGTGCGTGTGTACCCAGGTGGCGGCTCTCCGTATCAGGACTCTGCGGAGGTACATGTACGCGGAGAAGCCCCTCAGATGGCACGCTCTGGCCACGTATTTTTTCCGTCGGGGCCGTTGCCTAAGGGGGGTTTCGCGGCTCCTGTTGGCGGGCATCAGTCGACCCGCCATACGGGGTCTGCGTAGTTTTTATCACGATGTGTTAAGAGTGAAGATTTTGGTCATCTTCTGCCATCGCGTTACTCCGCAGGGGGAAGGGGGTGTTGTGGCTGCGGGAGTGGCCGGTCCTCACCCTGTCATGGTGGGTGTCGAGGAGAGGCGTGTGCTTGGAGTGATTCTGACTGAGCTTACCCCCGCTCCGTCATATTTGCTCATCGGGCCCAGGCTCCGGAATATTTCCCGGGTGCAGGCCCCACACAACATGAGCCGCCTTTCCGAGATGCCCAGCGTGCCGTTCTGTGACGCGGAGAGGCGCACACTGTACAGAATGCCCCTGCACATTCTGCACCCCCTTGCATTCCGGTCGGACCTGAAGGCGGGGGCGATCCCCAGTGGAGGTCTCTCTACAAGGGAGTCTTCCCCCTTTACGTCGGGGACCTGGGGTGGAGAGTGTTGCACAGAGCGGTGGCGTGTAATAAACTTTTGAGTCGGTTCACGGGCTCGCTGGCCGCCTGTAATTTCTGTGGCGAGAAAGAGTGTGTTCCACGTGTATATGGAGTGTGTGAGGTTGCTGCCCCCTGTACCAATATCTGAAGAGGTTGCTCCTCAAGTTTTGGCTGCATTTTTGTCCTGGTGTTTGGGCACAGAGCAGGGAGTGAGGAGGGCCGATCAGGAAGTTGGGATCTCCCTGTCGGTTTGCTCCTGGGCCTGGCCAAGATGGCCATTCGCGGGTCCAGGCAGCGGGCGGTCGATGGTCACACCATAGTCGACTGCCTGCCCCTCTTCAGGGCCTATGTCCGTGCTCGCGAGTCCCTGGAGAGGGAGCATGCGGTGTCCGTGGGGACGCTGGAGGCCTTATGTGGTGTCGAGAGCATTGTAAATAATGACTGCACCATTGTACTATAATGACTGCTTGATGTATTGTGACCGTTGAACGTTTATGTACTTTTGGAACGCTGTAATATGCAATTGCTGAACAAAGTCCTTGGAAAGGAAAAGGAGAGAGAGAGAGAGAGAGAGGGAGGGAGAGAGGGAGAGAGAGGGAGCGAGAGGGAGAGAGAGGGATGGAGGAGAGGGAGAGGGGGAGGGAGAGAGAGGGAGAGAGGGAGGGAGAGAGATGGAGGGAGAGAGATGGAGGGAGAGAGATGGAGGGAGAGAGATGGAGGGAGAGAGATGGAGGGAGGAGATGGAGGGAGGGAGATGGATGGAGGCCATTCTAGCCGTTGTTCCCCAGCAGTGTCTACCGCAGACGACCACGACAACGGGGAAGCAAAGACCCCGGATCCACTTACCGGTCCTTTATTCCTGCATCCGGCATCACCGACTCCCTGCACCCTCCGGTTCACAGGAAGAGCATGGGTCAGCTTCGCTCTTCAGGCTCCACAGCGGGCAATCCGGGCCTGCAGCCAGGGGGATAGTCTCAGCCCAATGGTTGTTCTGCTACCTGGCCCGGTGGGTCTGCAGTATTGTAACTTCCTTAGTGCTGCCCCGAAGTGTAAATTGTTCGCACAAAATGTTGATCACTTTCAGACAGGAGGGGGCTGCGCATGCTATGGTCACCTAAATGTTATGGTTTGAAATACAAAGCGCGGGAAAAACTCAGTGGGTCAGTGGGGGGAATGGACAAGGGACCCTTCTCCAGACATGTTGCCTATCGTTTCCCACCACAGATGCTGCCTGACCCGCTGAGTTACTCCAGCACTTTGTGTTTCACGCACCTGCAGTTCCTCGTGTCTCTAATATATACCCTGGTTGCTTTGCAGTGATGTCACTGAAGAAAGATGATATATATGATTTTGTTAACATGTAAGACTTTTAGAGATGCAGCACGGAAACAGTCCCTTCGGCCCACCGAGTCCATGCCTACCAGCCCGATACCCCGTACACTAGCACTATCCTACACACTAGGGACAATTTACAATTTACAGAAGCCAATTAACCTGCAAACCTGCACGTCTTTGGGAGGAAACCGGAGCACCGGAAAAACCCATGCGGTCACAAACTCCGTACAGACAGCACCCGTACAGGATCGAACCCGGGAGCTTGGTGCTGGGAGGCAGCAAATCTACCGCTGCACCAGTGCACCACTGTGCCATCCCTAAGAGAATCACTTATGTTGTAAAATAGTCGGTAATAACTACAAAAATAAATTCAGGAGAAACATTCTTACTAAAGCGTGTTAAGTGTAGGAGTATAAATCAAACTGCTGGAGGAACTCAGTGGGTCGAAGACTCTCTTGAGGGAAAGGAATTGTCACTTTATTACTGGACTTTATCTTGCGCTAAATATTATTCCCTTTATCGAATATCTCTACACTGTGGACGGCTGGATTGTAATCATGTAGTCTTTCTGTTGACTGGCTGGCATGCAACAAAAGCCTTTCACTGTACCTTGGCACACTTGACAATAAACTAAACAAAACTAAACTAAACAGTTCTTTACCCCCACAATAGTTGCCCGTCTTGTTTTGATCGTGCAGCAGTTTGTTTGTGCCTCAGATTCCAGCATCTGCATTCCCTTGTGTTACTCTGGGGAGTAGATGAGGTGAATTGCATCAATAAAATTTAGAGAGCACCAAGGGACTAGGAAATTCCATGTCTAAGGGGAAGGACCAGGATAATGGGAATTAATGGATTGTTTTTGCAGAGAACTACACCGGACTAATGAAACAAATGGCTTCCGCCTAATGATCTGACGTCTCTATAAATGTTATTCTGACAGGGTAAGATGAAGTGGGGAAGGCAGAGGAACATTGACATCAGCATGAGGCAGATGGGCCAAATGGCCTGTAACATTTTAATCTAATATTGTGCAGTTACCTGAAATAAATTGTTTGTTTAGTTGAGAGACACAACATAGAAACATTTCCTTCAGCCCATAAGTCCACACCGACCATTGATCACCCATACACTAGTTCTATTTTATCCCACTTCCACATCCTACACACCAGGGGGCAATTTACAGAGGCCAATGAATGCCTCAGGCCCTGCAAACCTGCATGTCTTTGGAATGTGGGAGGAAACCGGAGCACCCAGAGAAAACCCACATAGTAACAGGGAGAACGTACAAACTCCGCACAGACAGCACCTGCAGTGAGGATTGAACCCAGGCCTCTGGAGCTATGAGGCAGCGGCTCAACTGCTGTGCCACTGTGCCGCCCATTTACTTTAGAACCAGTGGGAAGGAATCATTGAAAATGAGAGAAAAAGTTAATGTTCAATCTCCCCCAGGCTCCAGAAATGATTCCCTCTCCAGTTGCATTGTTTATCAGACAGCTTTTCAACAGAGTAGGTAATTTTACACAGGTGACACAAAGTGCTGGAGTAATGCAGCAGATAAAGGGGCATCTCTGGAGAACATGGATAGGTAACATTTTGGATTGGGACTAAAAAGATCCCAATAGAGTCCTGACCCGAAACATTGTCTGTCCTTTTCTCCAGAGCTGTGGCTTGATCCACTGAGTTACTCCAGAACTTTGGGTCTATGTTAATAGCATCTGCAGTTCCTGGTGTGTATATTTCACAGAGGTGTTCTGTTGCATTATTTTATTTGTGTATGGCCACCCCACACTAAAATCCCCCCCAAAACTAAAGTCAAGCCAAGAAACAATAATACAGTTGTTAAGGAAGGAGCTGCAGATGCTAGTTTATATCGAAGAAAGACACAAAATGCTGGAGTAAAGGGGCTGTCCCACTTGGGCGACCTAATTGGTGAGTTTAGAAGAGTTTGAAAAAATGACATGTTGAAGACCTCCTATGACTTTGTAGAAGACCTCCTTCGACCTCCTTCGACTATGTTGAAGACTAGCTTCGGGAAAATTGGACACCGAATAGTGGAGAGTGAAGCCGACCTCCTTCGATCTCCTTCGCCTCCCTTTGACTATGATGAAGACTATCTACGACTACCTCCGACTACCCTCGATTATGTATGACTAACATGCCGACCTACTACAACCTACTACGACCTACGACTAAACCTACGAGTAAACAAAGTATCGATTTTTTCCGTGGCGACCTTAGTTTACTCTCGGGCATTTTTTAACATATTGAAAAAAACGCCGCGGCCTAGCTGAGGCCTCGAGTACGCGGAGACCACTCTCGAGCATGAAGGAGAGTTACGAAGACCTCCTACGACCTTGTGTTGACCATGCTGCGAGTATGAGTCGAGAGCAAACTCGCCAGAACTCTCGGATTAGGTCGCGCAAGTGGGACAGGCCTTTAACTCAGTGGGTCAGGCCGTATCTCTGGTGAAAATAAATAGGTGACGTTTCGGGTCGAGATCCTTCTTCAGATGTGTTCCCCTGCTGTACGGGGATCGCTGGCCGGTGCGGGCTCAGTGAGCCGAAGCCTTAATGCGAGGCTTTTTACACTAATTAATGTGAAATGATGCTTGTTTGGTGCTATGAGTAAAGGGGTAAAGAGATGATGTAGCTTTGGAGCTCCTGTTAAAACTGTGTCAGTCGTGCTGATGCCATATTCAGATAGAGCAGGAGATGGCGCTATGATCATGGTGTCCATATCCACTTCCATTCATTCTCCTTTCTGGAAGCTTTCACATTTTAACAGGTCTGAGTGCCCTCTTGTGGGCAACATATTTCCAGTTTCCCTCTCCCCTGACTGTCTGAAATAGGGTCTCGGCCCGAAACGTCACCCATTCCTTCTCTCCAGAGATGCTGCCTGTCCCTCTGAGTTACTCCACCATTTTGTGTCTATCTTTGGTGTAAACCAGCATCTGCAGTTCACTCCTACACATTTTGTCTGCTCCACTGCAAATGTTTCTGCTTTGAGGAGGTTCGCCTCCTCTCTCCGATGAGAGTTGTGCAACAGTCTCTCTCGCTGCTCCGCCTCAGTGCTGTCCGTTTCACACCTTACATTCTCTTTGCACCCTTCCATATCTCCAGTTTCCCTCTCCCGACTCGGTCTGAAGAAGGGTCTTGACCCGAAACATCACCCATTCCTTCTCTCCAGAGATGCTGCTTGACCCGCTGAGTCACTCCAGCATCATGTGTCTATCTTCGGTGTGAACCAGCATCTGCAGTTCCTTCCCACACATGCAATGTACATCCATGTCGTGGAGAATTCTAGTTACATTCTTTCCTCCCATCTACTCCTCTCCATAATGGCTCAAAGGTTTCTTTATTATCACGTGTACCAGGGTACAGGGAAATACTTTTTTTGCATTCGGTTCAGCAAGACTGTCACCATACATTAGCACAATCCCCCAGTTAGTACAGAATGTACAGAACAGCCCACTGAGTCTACATGCAAGAGGCGCCCTTATAGCGCCATTGTGGCTGCAACTGGCCACAAAGTTTCATTGCAGCCATTGTCTCCATTCAGGTTGTCCCGCAAACTGTCTTCTTTCTCCTTGCACGACCCTCTTCTGCACTTGTTCCCGAGGGGTGCCTCCCGTAATCATAGCACAATGTAGTGTACCAGTGAGAATCACGGTATGCACAAAAGGCCCAATTTCATCTTCTAACCTCACAAAGATGGTGATTTATGCTGTAGAGTCATACTGCGCACAAACAGTAGGTATGTTGCAAAACCTACCTTAAGCGTTGCTGCAGATCTGTCCAAGCCCGTGTGTGCGATTTTGGCGCCGTTGAGAGGGGGGGCGGGTTTAAAACGCGATTTTTCCTAGGCTATTCAAATCGAGGTTGTTCAGCCTACTTAGTTGCTAACGAAAAATCGCTGGGAGATTCTTTCGCTGGAGCTATTTTTAAATTTAATTGGTTAATTTAATTGTTATAGTAGGTTAAAAATTATCCTCTAAACCCGCGACCGCCGACAACGGAACGGATCTCATAGAGGGGACAACGGAAGGTAGGTTGTTTATTTTTACATTAAAAAGGGCTTCTTAAGATCCCTTTATACAAAGTTTTATGTTGCGAGTAGCTAATTTGGGGGCCCTTAAATCCCGCAGTATTTTTCTGGGCATTTGGGGTACAAATTCACTGCAATGGGAACGTTCTAAACCAGTGCGTTCCACAGAGTTCCACAGGATCCCACTCGAAATTTGATTTAAATGGCTATTAATTTACAGCAATTGAACACTAAATTCCTTCCATTTGGACTATAAATTAATGTAAATGAGATTTAATAATCATGTTTTATTGTGAATTCTTTGTGAATGTTATTTGGACACTTAGGCTATTTGAAAATGTTAACCTTTTCTTAAGAAATGGATAGATGTTTAGATCTAGTAATTAAAGTTTGGAATTAGCTATAATTGGGTAACTAACTAATTATATGCTTTAATTTCAGGTCATCCAAGTAAGATTGTTTCATATTTGTTTCAATGCTTCAATCTATAATAACTGAAAATGTCTTTCAGTTCTCTTAATTTTTAAGAAAGTTATGGCCATTTCACTGACCTCGATCACAGCTTTTGTGTTAAGTCAATGGAAAATCAATAGGGAACAAGATGCTAATGTCCAAGTATGAAAATGGCCATAACTTTTTTAATACTGAAGATATAAAAGTGAATTAGGTGTCAAATTAAACTTATTTTTGTGCTTTATCTGATGGGATAAATTGCAGACTTGATTTTTAAAATCTCAAAATTTTGTAACATTGCTACAAACAGGCCCATGCCGACCGTTTATACCTATTTATACCAATCCCATTTATTTACATATTGTCCATTGTATTCCATGCCTTGGTGATTCAAATGTATGTCTAGAAACTTCTTGGACACAGCGCTGGAGTAACTCAGCAGGTCAGGCAGCATGTCTGGAGAACATGGATAGATGACGTTAGATACCTCTGCTTTCATAACTGCTGCAAGAGTACTAATTCTACCAAAATGATCAAATGCTTTAATCTCAACCAAACAATAAGAAGCACTACTAACTGGCCCTTCAGCGATAGAAAGTACTTGTTTATCTGCCCCTATGGAACTGCAGTCATAGCATTATACGCACGAAAACAGACCCTTCGGTACTACTTGTCCATGCTGTCCAAGGTTTCCTAACTGATCCCTGTAAACCTTTCCATGCGCCTGTCTAAATGTCTATTAAACATCATAACTGTTCCCTTCTCAAGCACTTCCAATGACTGCTTGCTCCATGTACCTATCAAAGTTGTCCTCTCAGGTCCCCTTTAAATCTTCCTCCTCTGACCTTTAATCTGTGCCCTCTAGGTTTAGCCTCGCCTACCCTGGGAAAACTGTGAGTATTCATCTTATCTGCGCCCCTCATGATTTTATACACCTGTATAAGGTCACCCCTTAGCCTCCTGTGCTCCCCAGCCGATCAAGCCATCCAGTCTCAGCAGCATCCCTGTGAATCTTCTCCGCCCCTTTTCCAACTTAATGACATCCTTCCTATAGCAAGGCGTCTAGAACTGCACGCAATACTTCAAGATTTCACTAGGATGTCTCACTAACATCCTGTACAGCTATAACAAGATGTTCCAACTCCTGTACTCAATGCCCTGATGGATGAAGATAAGCACACTAACGCCTTCTTCATTGCATTGTATACCTGTGTCTCCTCTTGCAGAGAAAGGTGTACCTGACCGCCTAGGCCTCTGTGTTCCAGATGGGTCAGAGGAGGATGGATGCCAAGAAACCTGATGATATATCATCGAGAATCACATGCGGAAAGGTGTTGCAGTCAGCGAATGACAACTTCCTAATCATAGACCATCCTTTGTCTCTAAAGAAAGAAAAAGTTTAAAGACCGTTCAAAGTCAGGATAAGTAGATATTATAGTTGTAAGATTCCCTTAATATAGGTGGAGCAAGATGAATTCAAGTACCCAGTCCAAGCACTAAAGGGCATTGTAGCATAGGAGAACTCCATTAAATGACTCGACATCTTGCAGTGTAGGTAAGTCCAATTAAATCCTGCTTACCCCAATGGGAATCTTGTGCTGACAGTAACGAGAATTAATTCTGACAAAGGTTCTTTGACCCTGAAACATTAACTGACTTCTCTTTCCGCAGATGATGCTTGAACGGCCAAATTCTTTCAGCATTTCTTTATTTGTTTAAGATATCTCAAGTGTTTGGCACCCAATGAATTACTTATGAATTCAAAAGCCCTGATAACTACTTGTGTATGGCAAAGAGCCACACAGCAATGAGTAATCAGTCATTCTGCCTTGGGTAGTATCTGCTGAGAAAAGAAGAAAACAGAACTCCTCTGCTCTTCCCCTAAGAATGCCCTTAGGCCTGTAGAAACAAGGAACTGCAGATACTGGTTTGCAAAAAAAGACACACGGTGCTGGAGTAACTCAGGCAGCATCTCCGGGGAACATGGATAGGCGATGTTTAGGGTCGGACATTAAGTCTGCCTGAAGAATCAGTTGGACCCTCTGTTTAATGGATCATCCAAAGATCTAACAATGCAACATGTTCTCAGGACTCCACTGAGTGTCGTACTAGTTAATGCGTTCCAGTCATGGAATGATACCAATTGGTGTTCTGAGGACAATTTCCGTTTAAACCACAGGGTGCGATCGAGTGTAACAATAGCATTAGACTCAGACCTATATTACTCTCGATTGACTATGATGGAGAATAAAATAGGCCCTGCCTGAAGCCTGTGATCCCATAATATATCCAATGGCTGGTTAAGTATAATTGCTCCCAATACTTATGTGCTCTTATGTTGCACACATAAGGTCTTGATATTTTATGGAAACATGTGGCTTTTAATTGTTCTATTAACACTGTGCAGCTGTATTATCTAGGAACTGAGAAGCTACTGGATAGATGGATTGTGCTGCTTGCTGTACACATAGGTAATCTATGGGGCATTATAAATATTTGCATTTAAGTAGTACCATGGAAAACTGCTGAAACTTATATCAAATAATTGCTTTTGGTTAGGGACAGGCGTGCAAACGCGGCAGCATTCTGAGGCGGCATTGTTTTGCAAGTTTTTTTTGCATAAATAATTTTGGTGGGGAGGTGAATGATGAGGAAAACACTGAATTTTTATAATTGTATTTTAAGAAAAATGTATTATTATCTGTATTGCATTTAAGGGGCCTGTTATGCTGCTAGAAGTAAGAATCACATGGTTCTGTTGTCAGTTCATATGACCAATGCACATTCTCATCTTTTGACAAAGGGAAGGACTTCTGCTTTTTAAATACTTTCATTTAGTTTTAGATCTGAAGACAAAGTTCTGAGTCATAGACTCAGCAGGTCAGGCAGCAGCCCTGGCGTACATGAATCTTCGCGTTTGGGCCCTTCTTCAGACTCTTATTTGGATTGGAGAAGGGTCCTGACCTGAAACGCCACCCATCCATGTTCTTTAGGGATGCTGCCTGCCCGCTGAGTTACTCCAGTAATGTGTGCCCCTTTTTGTAAACCAGCATCTGCAATTCCTTGTTTTGACTAGTTGAACATCCCTCATCTATCTGACCAGACAGAATCTTCCTTGATTTAACGTTGAATGAAATAAATGAATGTTGATAACAACTTAACAGGAGATGTACAAATCCTGTAAAATGTTGCCTATCGTGGTTATAATTTAACACCTGAATCACCTTTCAAGCAGTGAATGATCAATTCAGTGATTATTTGACAAGGAAACACTTTAACTATGCAAGGCACACAATGTAACAAATTGCCCGACGAAGTTCAATCAGGCAATCTTTGCCCGATTCAGTTCAAGAACAGCTTCTTGCCAACAACCATTAAGCTCTTGAACATTACACAATACAACATTAGACGCACAGTCTCTTACCCAGAGTGGCAGAATCGAGAACCAGAGGACATAGGTTTAAGGGGAAGGGGAAAAGATTTAATAGGAATCTGAGGGGTAACATTTTCACACAGATGCTGATGGGTGTATGTAACGAGCTGCCAGAGGAGGTAGTTGAGGCAGGATCTATTGCAATGTTTAAGAAACTATTAGACAGGTACATGGATAGGACAGGTATAGAGGTATATGGGCCAAACACATGCAGGTGGGACCAGTGTAGATGGGATATGTTGGTCGGTGTGGACAATTTTAGCTGAAGAATCTGTTTCCACAGTGTATGATACGACTAATCTCAACTATGATGTTCCACAGACTGTCTTTGGTTGCGTTAATATGTTTGAGTTATTTTTCGCACTACTAATAATAATACATTTTATTTGTGGGCGCCTTTCAAGAGTCTCAAGGACACCTTACAAAAATTTAGCAAGTAGAGGAAAAACATGTAAGCGGAATGAAATAAATAGTAGAGACATGACTAGTACACAAATTAAAGACAGAATTCAATTCAAAACACAATGTGAGGCAATTCAAGCACAGATGAAAAGGGAGGGGGACGTGGGGCTAAGGATAGGCAGAGGTGAAGAGATGGGTCTTGAGGCGGGACTGGAAGATGGTGAGGGACACGGAATTGTGGATCAGTTGGGGGAGGGAGTTCCAGAGCCTGGGAGCTGCCCTGGAGAAGGCTCTGTCCCCAAAACTGCGGAGGTTGGATTTGTGGATGGAGAGGAGACCGGATGATGTGGATCTGAGGGACCGTGAGGGTTGGTAGGGGGAGAGGAGGTCAGTGAGATATGGGGGGGGGCAGATGGTGGAGGGCTTTGTAGGTGAGGACCAGGATTTTGTAGGTGATCTGGTGGGAGATGGGAAGCCAGTGAAGTTGTTTGAGGACTGAAGTGATGTGATGCCAGGATTTGGTGTGGGTGATGAGTCGGGCGGCTGTGTTCTGGACCAGTTGGAGTCGGTTGATATAGGTGGAGCTGATGCCAAGGCGAAGTGAGTTGCAATAGTCCAGTTGGGAGGAGATGAAGGCATGGATG
The DNA here is from genome assembly GCF_028641065.1 of Leucoraja erinaceus. Lineage (NCBI taxonomy): Eukaryota > Metazoa > Chordata > Chondrichthyes > Rajiformes > Rajidae > Leucoraja > Leucoraja erinaceus. The sequence continues at coordinate 32,720,487 of NC_073392.1, forward strand.
AGTCTTTCAGCAGCGGGAGGTGTGGTTATTATAATAATGTGGTTGTTAATTAATTATTTTTTCTTTCTTATATATTATCGATGTGTATTGCATTTACAGGTCTGTTATGCTGTAACAAATAAGAATTTCATTATTTTGGTGTCGGTACAAATGACAATTAAACATTTTGACTCATGAAGAGATGTAGATATTTAGTCGATTGGGGAAAAAGAGTTTTCAGGTCTTTCAAAGGAGGTGTGTTTTGATTTTGTTGTTTATGGTTCCAGAGGTTTGCATGGGGAAGCATTGTAGATATGAAAGATGGTGAGTAATGATGGCTGTAACTTACTGTGGTGGCAGAGTCTGATCATAGTCTCCAGGTTCACTAATAAGGAATGCATACATGTCAGGTACCAATGAATTATTCAACCAGCATGAGGCAAAAGACTTTAAGAAAGGAGGCAAAGAAAAAACATTTGTATAAAAGTCACTCCCACCCTTATATATTTTTTTAATAGATTCATAATGCAAAACACAAATATCATTGGGCATGACCTCGAGTTGGCATTGTATTGATGTGCTCCATTACAGAATGGCAGGAGTTGACGTCTTCAGTTTTCTTTCCTGTCAATCATCATTTTCTCCATTTGAGAGATGACTAATATCAGCCTCATCAGCAGGGCAAGACAGTTGCTTCCAGATGTCTGGAAGGATTATGGGCTGAACGCAGGCAGGTAGGACCAGCGTAGATGGGATATCTTGGTCGGCGTGGACAAGTTGGGCCGAGTTCCGTGTTGCGTGACTCCATGACTCTAAAGCTACGTAGCAGTGTTCTGCAAGATACACTTGCGGCGCAAATCCACAGGAAACATCAACTATTCACAAAGCAGTGCGGCCCCAGGGTTGTGGATATTCAATGGAATTGCACCCTTACAGTGAGGTCTTGAATATCCAAAAGCCACATTCCAGGTTAGCTACTACAGAACACTTTCAATGCATAATAGTGTGGTTAGGCAATATGGACGGATGCACAGTGGAGGTCCAACACATTACTTTGCAATAGGGATTAAAATAACTAAGTTCCGCAGATGCTGAAAATCCGAGGTATAAACAGAAAATACTACAAATAATTCTGCTTCTTGGTTTTCGATCTATAACATTCGCTATCCGTAGATGCTGCCTAACCTTCTGAGTATTCTCTGATTTGACATTGTAGACTTCGAATTTGCTTTTCCATTAGATCTTAATATGCAAGTCTTCGAGTGGTGATGAGAGGAAGGAAATATCCCACCAAACTACTGCACTATCTGCCTTGTTGGTCTTGGGGTGTAAAATGTTGATTGGTACAGGACGCAATTTAAGGTAACAGAGATGTGACCATAACGTTTAGAAAGAGCGCTGGAAAATGAACAGGATGTTGAACTGACTGCTATAGTGCAGAACCAGCAGCATAATTGTGCAGCGGTAGAGCTGCTGCCTAACGACCCTGTCCCACTGTACGAGTTTATTCAAGAGCTCTCCCGAGTTTAAAAAAAAATCAAACTCATGGTAAGCACGGATAATGAATGTAGCAGGTACGTCGGAGCTCGGGGACGTCTCTTAGCGGCTCGTAACGCTAACGGCAAGTACTTGGAAAGACTCGCTAAAAGCAGGTAAGCTCGGGAAGACTCGTGAAGATTTTTCAACATGTTGAAAAATGTCCACGAGAGCCCCGAGTACCGACGAGCAGCCATTACCGTAAATCTCTGAGTTTGAATCAGGGCAAACTCAGGAGAACTCTTGAATGAACTTGTACAGTGGGACAGGGCTTTTACAGCGCTAGAGACCCAGGTTTGATCCTGACCCCGGCGCTGCCTGTGCCGAGTTTGTACGTTCTCCCTGTGACTGTGTGAGTTTTCCCGAGTACACCGTTTTCCTCCAACAGTCCAAAGACGTATAGGTTTGTAAGTTAATTGGCTTCTGTAAATTGTCCCTAGTGTGTAGGATGGTGGTAGTGTGCGGGGATCACTGGTCGATGTGGACTCATTGGATGGAAGGGCCTGTTTCCGCAATGTATCTCTAATCTAAACTAAAACTAAGCAGTATCACATGTATACATCACAAAAAGGCTTCTTTTCATTTAGATGTAGGAAGTTGCCCTTGAATATTCTAAGTAGCAGGAGACTGCTGATGTTTTCAGGAAGGTTTAGATGGCAATCTAACCTCAGGGGAAAACATTACTCTTGTGGTTCATCAGTGGTTGCATAAACCATGATGCATGGCAAAGGGACCTCGTCATGGCTTATCGAAATAGTTTCTGAATCGATCGGGGATAATAATGTGACTTGAGGCATTGTATGGGCAATGGAAACACAATAAAAATACCAGGTCCAACAGTGTGAATGCTGATAATGGAGGGCTAATGTACTGATGGGAGCCCTGCTGTAGATGGACTGGAAGAAGATTACGGAACTGCCTTGTGAATCCTTTCATGAACTGTATGCGGGTTGTGTTGGCAGAAACTACAGATGCTGGTTTAAACCAAAGATAGACACAAAAAATTGAATAACTCAGTGGGACAGGCAGCATCTCTGGAGAGAAGGAATGGGTGACCCTTCTTCAGACTCGTTCTTACAGGTTGACATTATTCCATCCGTCTCTGGATTTTAGAGATACAGCGCGGAAACAGGCCCTTCGGCCCACTGAGATGGCACCGACCAGCAATCACCTCGTACACTAGTACTACCCTACACACTAGGAACGATTTACAATTTTACCAGTCAATTAACCAACAAACCTGTACATCTATGGAGTACGGGAGGAAACCAGAGCACCCGGAGAAAACCCATGTGGTCAAAGGGAGAACATACAAACTCCGTACAGGTAGCTTGGTTTGTCAGGATCGAACCCGGGTCTCTCGTGCTGTAAGGCAGCGACTCTACTTCTGCACCACTGTGCCGCCCTCTGTGGCCTGGATTGGAAGATGATTAAGGAACTGCCCAATGATTGCTTTCATGAACTGTACATGGGTTGGCATTTTTTGCATTCATCTCCAGATATTCGTAGAATGCTAGTGTTGACTGTCTGGTGGTTGAATCCTGAGCTGCTGATTTCAAAGCTTATCGGAAGATGGGATTGATTGATCGGTAAGGTTTAAAATCCATGTGGAAAAAACTTGGTGTTCCACCCTTCTGCAGAGCACATTGATGTCAATGAAATACAAAATCAATGTTAACTTATCAAAAAGAAACAAAGATATTCCTTGTCGAGGGGGATGGGTCATGTGCAGGCAGATGAGATTAGTTTATCCTGGCACTGTTGCAGGACTAGAGGGCGTGAGCTATGGGGAGAGGTTGAGCAGGCTAGGATTCTATTCTTAGGAGCGCAGGGTAATGAGGGGGTGATCTTCTTGTCCTGTGTCCTTCTTGATTCCCCTACTCTGGGCAAGAGACTCTGTGCGTCTACCCGATCTATACCTCGTGTGATCATTTTCGTTCCTGTGCTGTACTTTCCCTAATGTTCTATGTTGTAGTTGCCTCTGTCAAGTACCGATTACAGAGGGCAGCTTCACGATGCAGCATCGATGGGGGTTACTGCTGCCACTGGCGTCTGAACTAATATGACAGGAACACTGCGTAAACATCAAAAGCTCATTTACAGGCAACTGGAGGAGGAGAGCATAATTATTTGTGGCAACACCAAGTGGAACAGAGTAACCAAGCTATAAACTGGAAGTGATAGATGGACTTCATCCAATATATGTCCGTTATTTCCATCCATGAAGACCACGATGATATCAGCAGCTGGAATAGATAGGGCCAATATTTCTACAATGGAACAGAGGCAAGTTCGACAACTGTCCATATCTCTCTCTCAAACACGTGTACACTGAAGTTCCAATTGGAATTATATTAAAAGCAGTCTATAAGTACAATGATGAAAGAGAGAGTGTTTGTCCTCAGATCCTTGTGTGGAATGATTGTTGTGAGGCGGATGTGTAGGAGGGAGGGCCAGGCCGAGGCTTTAGGTCTCTTGTCTTCATGTAGGAGAGCAGCTGATCTGGGATTTCCGCCAGCACGTCCTTAGCAAGCCGAGCCATACTCAAGACGTGGTTGCCAGAGCGATCGACATAGTCTCGGAATGGGACAAACTGAAAAAGACGTCACAACAATGGAGTTAACATTGGTGTCACTAATTCATCAAAAGTAGTCTGGAGGCACATTTGAATCTAATCAAGAGCGGAACTCGCTATCAAAACATGGAGGGGACCGGGGAACACAATTTTTTGGCGGCCGCGCACACACACACACACACACACACACACGCACACGCACACGCACACACACGGCTTCGGAGGCTCAATCCAGCGCTAAATGCAGCTCAACTCTGCTTGTCTCATCGGGTTAACTACATCCCTGTCTGGACTGACGGGACACCAGCGCTGCTTCGCCACGCTGGGCCATATTTCCCGCAAGTCCAGGAAGGCTGTAGACTCACCTGGCGGGGCAGGCAGAGTTGTGCTAGATTTTCCGCCCCTGAATCTAATAGTCATCAATGTTGCAAAAGAAAGACACAAAATCCTGGAGTAACTTAGCGGGTCAGGCAATATTTCCGTCTATATCTCTCATGGCCCTTTCCCCTGACTCAATCTGAAGAAGGGTCTTGACCCAAAATGTCACCCATTCACATTCACTGGACTACACAGCAGAGGATTCAGGGAGAAACTCGGAACAATGGTTCAATCTCCACGTTTTCACCGGCAGGCATGAATGAGGCAGCTTGCAGATGCCTTTTCTCTTGGCTACTTTCATGGGGATTTCATCTTTTGACTTCTTTCCTTAAACTGCTCCTCCCTTATACTCACACCATTGGTCAAATCGCTTCCTCACAGAGCATTTCCACTGCCAATCGACACAGCCATTTTCCCTTGCTTAAACATAGTTGCTCAAAATGAAATAATTGCAAAAAAAAAATGTATTTTAACATTCCCCCTGTTTATTCTCTCACGACACAAGGAGCAGTAGCTCTGAAATTAAACCTTTATTCCCGGAGGCACCAGGTTCATCCCAGAGTGGTGGCAATCCGAGTTACATGTGATATATCCCATCGTTGATATTAGTCTGCCTGTCCTGCAGTTTGCACATTTACCCCTCTCCCTTGGATTGTTTGCTTTATTCCCTTATCATGTATCTACGCACAGTAAATGGCTTGATCATAATCATGTATTGCCTTTCTGCTGACTGGATAGCACGCAACAAAAGCTTTCCACTGTACATCGGTGTACACCCGACAGTAAACTAAACTGAACTGGATCGTCGGAGAGTGAGAGAACTTCACATCCAGGGAGGAATAGCAGATTGTGGCCAACACTTCCATGACTTCTGCTCGGTACCTTAGTCCTCAGACAGGATAACTTGGCTAATTAGGGACTTGTCTCAAGACGCAGCGATGTAGCAGGTTTTCGTGGTCGCTTCCCAGGAATTACTGCCCCTCTTTGCCCAAAAGCTTTGGTCAAATTCCCAAATGAAGGAATTGAACTTGCATTCCGTCAGCCAAATAATAACACAAACACCATATCCCGGGTGTAATACTTATTACCTGCACAATATCACGCTCAGCGTATCGACCCCTGGAGGAGATTCGAACCTCGTCCCCATCCAGCTCCTCCATTGCTGTAAAAAAAAGATGGGATGATGAGTGTATTTTATTTCCCTACCCTCCACTCACCCTTGTCTCAGACCACAGCTCTAAAAGATCATACGATCATAATATCATAAGATCATAAGTGAGAGGAGTAGCATTAGGCCATTCGGCCCATCAAGTTTACTCCGCAATTCAATCATGGCTGATCTATCTCTCCCTCCTAACCCCGTTCTCCTGCCTTCACCCCATAACTTCTGACACCCGTACTAATCAAGAATCTATCTATCTCTGCCTTAAATATGTCCACTGACTTTGCCTTCTGAGGCAAAGAATTCCACAGATTCACCACCCTCTGACTAAAGGCTAAAGATGTCACACAGAGTTTGTTTGTTGGTTAGCTTACCAGCAAAGATCATCAAAGGTCATACATGTTTCTATGATTAACCAACTACTTTTCAGGAGAGAACAATATAAATGTAACAATGAAGATGGCACCAAAGTTTAGTTTAGTATTGTTCATTGCCACGTGTACCGAGGTACAGGGAAATGCTTTTGTTGTGTGCTATACAGTCAGCGGAAAGACTATACATGATTACAACCGAGCCAACCACAGTGCACACCGAAGATGGACATAAAATGCTGGAGTCGAGACCCGAAACATCACCCATTCCATCTTTCCAGATATGCTGCCTGCCCCGCTGAGTTACTCCAAGCATTTTGTGTCTATCTTTGGTGTAAACCAGCATCTGCAGTACCTTCCGACACACATCCACAGTGTATAGATACATGATACAGGGAATAACATTTAGTGCAAGTGAAAGTCCAGTAAAGTCTGATTAAAGATAATCCCATCAGGAAGATAGTAGCTCAGGACCGCTCTCTAGTTGCTAATAGAATCGTTCAGGTGCCTGATAACAGTTGGGAAGAAACTGTCTGAATCTGGAGGTACGTGTTTTCACACTTCTGTACCTCTTGCCTGATGGGAGAGGTGAGAAGAGGGAGTGACTGGGATGGGACTGGCCCTTGATTATGCTGGTGGCCTTGCCGAGGCAGCGAGAAGCGTAGATGGAGTCATTAAACGGGAAATGGTTTGCGTGATGGTCTAGGCTGCGTCCACAAATTTTCTGCAATTGTTTTGCGGTGGCAACAAAGAACACAATAAAAACCTTGCAGCTAAAGTGACTGGTCATTAATCAGAAGAATGTAAGGCTTCCATTTGAACATAAGATCCATTTCTGCAGCTGTTAACATTGGCAGAAGAACTGCATGGAAACTCCTTGGCAATGCAGCAGCCACCATCCAGTACAATCTTAAATTTTTTTTTTCTCACCCTAAATTGTGCCTTTCGTTAAAAAAAAAGAGATGACAATCAGCATAAAGGGAAGTCGTGGAACTGTGTGTAATGCACAGAAATGGTTTCATTCTCAGGATTTGCTTGTGCCCGTGACATAGCATCTGCCACAGCGAAAAACCATGTTCTCAGAACAAGCAGCTAGCCGCTATTGAGAAGGTGACCATGACAGTGAAGGTTTGTGCATCTGGCAGCTCCCACTCGGACACGTTTGCAATCTCTTGCAGTTTGCTATCCAACACAGTGTCGGGTCAAAGAGGTTCTCCTCTTCCACGACAGCTGACTGCTTCGTCCGCTCACCAGACCCAAGCAGAGGGAATCATGCAGCTTTGAGAAGGCTGCAGATTTCCATACGGTGCAGGGCTCCATAGACTACATGCTAACACTCTCCTGTACTGGGACTAGCATGGGTACATTTCCCACAGTGTCCATCTGCAGTGTGAACAAAGGCAGTGTGTTATGCAGGGGTAGTTTTCAGTTAGTTTGTTTAGTTTATTTGCAAGTGTACCGAGATACAATGAAAAGTATATATATGTGTGTGTGTGTGTGTGTGTGTGTGTGTGTGTGTGTGTGTGTGTGTGTGTGTGTGTGTGTGTGTGTGTGTGTGTGTGTGTGTGTGTGTGTGTGTGTGTGTGTGTGTGTGTGTGTGTGTGTGTGTGTGTGTGTGTGTGTACATAGACACAAAATGCTGGAGTATCTCAGCAGGACAGACAGCATCTCTGAAGAGAAGGAATGGGCAAAGTTTTGGGTCGAGACCTTTCAGTCTGCTGCCTGAGTTACCCCAGCATTTTGTGTCTATCTTCGATGTAAACCACCATCTACAGTTCCTTCCTACACACACACACACACATATATGTATACATACACACACACACACACACGCACACACACACATACACACACACACACACATATATGTATACATACACACACACACACACACGCACACACACATATATGTATACACACACACACATATATGTATACACACACACACATATACACACACATATATATATATATACACACACACACATACACATAAAAACAAACAAGCAAACAATAATAGTGAATAGATAGTTGAGATATATCCCTTTCTGATCAGTGCATTCTAGTAATCACAACCCCTATGCCCCATACACTATAACTTCCAGGCCCTCCTCCAGTCACACCCTAGGTTAGTTTCAACCATAATCCAACAGCCAACGTCACCACAGAATTAACAGGAAAAACCTAACATGAACAAAATTGTTCTATGTTCCACAGGGGTGAGCTCATCCATCTCATGCATTCACTTAGTTTAGTTTGGAGATACAGCATGGAAACAGGCCCTTCAGCCCACCGAGTTCATGCTGACCATCGATCACCAATTCAGACCAGTTCTATGTTTAACTGCTTTCGCATTCACTCCTTACACACAAGGGGCAATTTACTGAGGCAAATTAACCCACCAACCCTGCACGTCTTGGGATGTGGGAGGAAACCAGAACACTCGGAGAAAACCCACTCTGTCGCAGGGAGAACATGCAAACACCACACAGATAGCAACTGAGGTGAGGGTAAAAACCAGGTCTCTGGCACGGCAAGGCAGCAGTTCTACTAGCTGCATCACTGTGCCATTCATGCTGCCTGAGTGCCCAGTTCCCTTGCGTGGTGCTATTTTATTGTGGGTGGTGCATGGCTGCAGATTTCCAGCGATGGGCACTGAAGATGACGTAAACCTTGAACCTATAAGGCAAAGGTACACATACACCGATGGAGGCTCAAGGTTTAGGTCATCGCCAGTGCCCATCGCTGGAAATCTGCAGCCGTGCCTTGCGGTAACCCACTAGTCACTGCCTTCCATTCTGAAAGGGACCCGTTAATCCCTACTCTTTGTTTCCTGTCTGCTAACCAATTTTCTATCCATGTCAGCACTCTACCCCCTATAGAGGTGCACAACCTTTTATCCGAAAGCCTTGGGACCAGACACTTCTCGGATTTCGGAATTTTTCGGATTTCGGAATGGAAGATTTTTAGCGTAGATTAGGTAGGTAGCGCGGGCGGCTTGAAAAGTCTGGAGCGGCTGCCTCCTCCCCGGAGACCGGGGAATCATTGTAAATCATTGCTTAAATGTTAGTCAGTTAGTTTGGAGGGATTTTATGTGGTGGGGGGGGTGAAGGGGGAAACTTTAATTCTTAGTCCCCTACCTGGTCGGAGAGGCGGGGAGCGGGCAATGCCTTACCGGGTCGCCGTGCAGTAAGCTCCGGAGCGCTGTGGCCGCCGACTCCCAACATCGCGGAGCTGGGGCTGCGGGCGTCCGGCCGCGGGCGGCGCTGGATTTGGAGCGCCGCGCAGCCAGGGGTAGAGTTGCCGGGGTCGGAGCTCCAACCGGCGCCGCACGCGGCCGGACGCCCGCAGCCCCAGCTCCGCGATGTTGGGAGTCGGTGGCCACAGCGCTCCGGAGCTTACTGCACGGCGACCGGGTAAGGCATTGCCCGCTCCCCGCCTCTCCAACCAGGTAGGGGACTAAGAATAAAGTTTCCCCCTTCACCCCCCCACCCCCTTCACATAAAAGCCCTGCCCCCAAACTAACTGACTAACATTTAAGCAATGATTTACAGATGTTTAAGTGTCTCCCCGGACCTGGGTTGACCGTGGGTCATTTCGGGTCAAGTTTGGCGCCAAACGCGAGCTTTAGTGTGCAGACGAAATCCTGGGAAAAATGTCCGGTTTTCGGAGCTTTTCAGTTTCCGGAACTCTGGATAAAAGGTTGTGCACCTGTACCATGTGTCCTAATTTTGCCCACTAATCTCCTATGCGGGACCTTATCAAATGCTTCCTGAAAGTTCAGGTACACTACTGGCTCTGCCTTGCCCATTTTCCTAGTTACATCCTCAATAAATTTCAGAAGATTAGTCAAGCATGATTTCCACTTCGTAAATCCATGCTGACTCGAACCGATCCTGTTACTGCTATCCAAATGTGCTGCTATTTCATCTTTTATAATTGACTCCAGCATCTTCCCCACCACCGATGTCAGACTATCAAATGGATGTCAAATCAGCTGTATGCTCTGGTCAAAACATTTACTGACATTCACTACCAAAAACAATGCATTATTTGCAGTAGATATTATTGGAAACTAAAGATTGGAGCATATCACTTCACTTGGGGACAGTGGTGATAAAAATAAATTTGCTTGCAAAAAAATTGAAGAGAAACAGAAAGATATTAAAGTTGATAATTTTCTCTTCAAATGTTTCATTTTCAGGAGACATTATGGTTTCGCCTGAGCCTCTAGGCCTCATTGTTGACCACTGGCCATTCATAATAAACTTATTACTTGGTCCAGGACAGCAATTCTATTAAGACAGGAAGGGAGATGCCATCAAATGTAAATTAGTTATTCTTGCAGTCCATCTTCAATCGCTGTCGATCTGTGCACTGATGAGATGCCTGGCTGGGTCGTAAGTCCTGTTTTTAACGTAGAACATCCAACTATATGTTGTCCTGAGGACATGTCTCAACATGACAGGAGAGGACCACCAAAGCTGCAAGATGCCTCAGAGCAAGATCCTTGTGTGGTTTCCACCAGCACCAGCTGAATGTGTTTGTCATTGTCTCATGAGGCCCACAGCCCCTTCATGGTGTTGCTGAGAAGCCCTGAATGACGTGCCGTGCTTCTTCTCTAGGTCTACCTGGAATACCTTGTCCCTCAGCATTGCCTTTTAATAGATGTGCAATAACTTTTCACTTCATTTCCCAGAGTATTTAACAACCTAACATAAACAGTGAGGTTTACTCTCCAACGATGACTGTACAATTTTCCCCGAAGGCCGATGTCTCTGAATTCCCCTTGCTACAGAAATGTTCAGTTGTCGTGTTTCACTCCTGTATTTCGGAGTCTTTTGGGGCTGGCACGGTGGCGCAGCGGTAGAGTTACTGCCTTACAGTGCCAGAGACTCGGGTTCGATCCTGACCACGGGTGCTGTCTGTATGGTGTTTGTACTTTCTCCCTGTGGCCTGCGTGGCTTTTCTCCAGGTGCTTCAGTTTCCTCCCACGCTCCAAAGACGTACAGGTTTGTAGGTTAATTGCCTTCTGTAAATTGTAAATTGCCCTTCCTGAGTAGGATGGTGCTAATGTAAGGGGTGATGGAAGGTCGGCGTGGACTCGGTGGGCTGAAGGGCCTGTTTCCGCACTGAAACTCTAAAGTCTAGAGTACAAGGATTGGCAGGTTTCTAACACCACATACAACAATGAGCCACTTCACTAGAACTCCTGTTTTTAACTGCAGCTTGTCAGCGCGTAAGATTCAAACATTGTTATTAAGCACGATTCCCCAAAGACTACCTCCACCCCAAGAGTGCACAACGAGGACTTCAGCAGCAGAATGAATGGGGTGCCACGACTTATTATCCTTCACAGGTTGTGGATTAATTGGAGTCCTGTACTGGTTGTCAATCATACCTGTAAATGTGGAAGGGAGTCTGGCTGGAAGGCAGCCAAGCTGACTACTCTTTCATCAAAAAATTGACAAGCAAAAAATAGCACCTCGCCGCTCTATTCTCATTGCAAAAGTGCTGCCGAAACTGCTCCCGCCTCAGGCTCGAAGCCAACAATTCCAATTAAAAAGTCTAAAAAGCGCTGTTGTTTGAACGCAGGCCACCAGCTGATCGCACCGGCTGCTCCAGGGAGGGGAGGAAGACAGGCTTTGCTTGCAGGCTATCAGTGAACTTCAAAGGCACAATGCTTTTCCTTATTGACAGTCAACAAGGTCTTTATTCATCCCCAGCTCCAAACAGAATGGAGAGAGCGCAGTGAGGTGTTCTAATAGTAGTAATGCACGGGGAGTTGGGAGATTTGCACAGGAACAAGCAAACCAATGGAGAAATGTAAAAACTAATTGCAAACACTAAAGAACTTATTATCACAATCCATTCAATTGTTCCCTGTTTTTTAAATTAGTTTACAATGTTCTGTTCCTATCAGTGGTAATCCTGCCCATTCCACGTTTGCGATAATCACTGCATAAGATCGCACTAGGGTTAAGGTTACAGGTGAATGCTGAGATATTATACAAGGGAGCAACACCCTGGGTATAAAGCATTCAGGTTTCCTGGTGGATGGAGGACTCCCATCTTCTGAAGGCTGACCCCACAAAGGTGGAAACATGTTCCAATCAATGTCTGTGTCCGTGTGGAATTCTCTGCCATGGAGGGCAGTGGAGGTCAATTCACTAGATGCTTCCAAGAGAGAGTTAGATATAGGTCTTGGGCTAACGGAATCATGGAATATGGGGAGAATGCAGGAATGGGACCCTGATTTTGGATGATCAGCATGAATGGCGGTGCTGGCTTGACAAGAGCCGAATGATCTACTCCTGCACCTATTTTCTATGTTTCTATGTGTCTCTGTAAAACTCTCGTGAAATGTCCATCCAAACATCAACATACTGTAGATATACAGATACATCGATACTAGGTGCAGGAGTAGACCATTCGGCCCTTCGAGCCAGCACCACCATTGAATGTGATCATGGTTGATCATCCACAATCAGTAACCCGTTACTTCCTTCTCCCCATACCCCTTGATTCCGCTACCCCGAAGAACTCTATCTAACTCTCTTTTGAATGCATCCAGTGAATTGGCCTCCACTGCCTTCTGAGGCATAGAATTCCACAAATTCACAACCCTCTGTGTGAAAAGGTTTTTCTATAAGATTCCCTCTCATCCTTCCAAATTCTAATGAATACAAGCCCAGTCGCTCCATTCTTTCATCATATGACAGTCCCGCCATCCCGGGAATTAACCTTGTGAACCTACGCTGCACTCCCTCAATAGCAAGAATGTCCTTCCTCAAATTAGGAGACCAAAACTGCACATAATACTCCAGGTGTGGTCTCACCAGGGCCCTGTACAACTGCAGAAAGACCTCTTTGCTCCTATACTCAACTTCTCTTGTTATAAAGGCCAACATGCCATTAACTTTCTTCACTGCCTGCTGGACCTGCATGCTTACTTTCAGTGACTGATGCACTAGGACACCCAGGTCTCATTGTACTTCCCCTTTTCCTAACCTGACACCATTCAGCTAATAATCTGCTTACCCGTTCTTGCCTCCAAAGTGGATAACCTCACATTTATCCTCATTATACTGCATCTGCCATGCATCTGCCCACTCACCCAACCTGTCCAAATCGCTCTGCATCCTCATAGCATCACAGTTCACACTGCCACCCAGCTTTGTGTCATCTGCAAATTTGCTGATGTTACTTTTAATTCCTTCATCTAAATCATTAGTGTACATTGTAAATAGCTGCAGTCCCAGCACCGAGCCTTGTGGTACCCCACTAGTCACTGCCTGCCATTCTGAAAGCGACCCATTAATCCCTACTCTTTGTTTCCTGTCTGCCAACCAATTTTCTATTCATGCCAACACCTTACCCCCAATACCATGTGCTCTAATTTTGCCCACTAATCTCCTGTGTGGGATCTTATCAAAGGCTTTCAGAAAGTCCAGGTACACTACATCCACTGCCTCTCCCTTGTCCATTTTACTTGTTACATCCGGTTGATGTGATCTACTTCACAAGACTGGAACCTGCTCATAATAACAAGTCATCTCAGTACAGTCTGCGCTGAGACTCCATAGATACTCCATAGATACTGAAGTAATACTCACCATCAAACTCTGCAGGTCCCACTCCAACGATGATTATTGACATTGGAAGGACTGAGGCCTGTTTAATTCGAAGATGAGTCAGGATAAGTAATTTGACCAGTATTTCATACAAATCACAGCTACGCATTATAACTGCTTGGCATAATTCTTTTTTATTTTAATTTTTGTGTTAAAAATATTAAATTATGGTTAATATTGTCATTATATTATATACCAGCAAACCAGACAATATGATTCTAAGTGCCACAATGGCAATTTGAGTGCTTGAATCTGTTTTAAAATATCTGAAAATAATTAAAACGATACAAGAGAAGTTATTGCATTGGTTTCTGATTCTGATTAAAATTTAAATGATTTATTAATGTCCTTTACAAATGAAATGCTTTTTTTTAATTTAGCTGATCTTCAAATGGCTGTAGTGTCCTTAAAATAGTGCAACATTTGAGAAACATTTAGACAGGTACATGCAAATGCTTGGTTTAGAGGGATATATGGGCCAAATTCAGGCAGGGGGAGCTAGTGTAGATGAGGCATGTTTGTCGGCATGGGCAAATTGTGTCGAAGGGCTTGTTTCCATGCTGTATTCCTCCATGACTCCATAGTTGTATCGAAGCACATCTGTGGTTCAAGAAAATAACTCACAAGCTCTTTCGTATGTAGGGATGGAGCAATCTATATTATCATGTTAACTGCCTGTATTCAGGAACTAAATAAAATAAAGCTTCTCCCTCTGGCTCATTCGGCACTCACCATGAGTTCAAGATTCACATTTTGTCTATAAGATGAACAGTATTGATTTTCCCAATTAACTAACGTTGTGAACTTGTGATGGTGATTTACAGATGCTTCAGGTGTTCATAACCTTACTCTGATGACATGGCGTGCAATGGGCATTGAATCAGACATTGCAGGAACACTGCCTCCTACTTATGAGGGTTGAGTCAATGTGGAAATAATAGCAATAGCATATAATGAGCGTTTGACGGCTCTGGGCCTGTACTTGCTGGAGTTTAGAAGGATGACGGGGTTCTCATTGAAACTTACCAAATAGTGAAAGGTCTGGATAAAGTGTATGTGAAGGGGATGTTTCCACTAATGGGAGAGTCTAGGACCAGAAGTTACAACTTTAGAATAGGAAAGGAGAGGAGGAATTTCTTTAGTCAGAGGGTGGTGAATCTGTGGAATTCATTGCCACAGACGGATGTGGCGGCCAAGTAATTCGGTATTTTTATAGTGGAGTTTGACAGATTTTTGATTAGTAAGGGTGTCAAAGGTTATGGGGAGAAGGCAGGAGAATGGGGTTGAAGGGGAAAGAAGTTCAGCCATGATCGAATGGCAGAGTAGACTTGATGGGACAAATGGCCTATTTCTACTCCCATGATATTTATGAATTTATAAACTAAAAAAGATTAAAAACTGGTTGTGGCCTCCCAAGTCTTTCCTTTTACATATTTCTACAATAAAGCTATCATAATAGAAATAAGTCCAATGAAGATGCAGATTCACTTTTAACCTTTGGTTATTATTCAATATTTAAAAAAATGTGATTCCTTTTCACTTGCTCTTAAAATGAGGCCTAATCTACACTTGCCCTTAATCTAAACTTGCCCTTAAAATGAGGCCTAATCTACACTTGCCAGATATTGTCCTGCCCCCACCTTTCTTCTGGCTTTCTTCTTCCCACCACAATTAGTTTGAAGAAGGGTCCCAACTCAAAATGTCTTCATTCCATGTTCTCCAGAGATGCTGTCTGACCAGTGTGTTACTCCAGCATTTTGTATCTTTCTTGTAACACCTGTGCCTGCAGTTCCTTGTGCCTACAAATAAGAAGCCTGTTCACTTGTTATTTGCCGTCCAACTTGTGAAATGTATCATTTCAGTGGTCTGACTGGAAACGGAACTGTGCCTCCCATTTATGAGTCAATGTAGGAAAGGTTAGATAAAAATGATAATTTGCCTGAAAATAAAACCACATTGATTCATTGGTTGAACGATAGAACATGGATAAGTAAGGCCTTTGGCCCACCGAGTCCATGCCGACCATCAATCACCCATTCACGCCAGTTCTATGTTAACCTACCTTTGCATCCGCTCTCTACACACTCGGGGCTATTTACAGAAGCCAATTAACCTACAGACCTGCACGTCTTTGGGATGTGGGAGGAAATCCAAGCCCCCGGAGCAAACCCACACGGTCACAGGGAGAATGTATAAGCTCCACACAGGCAGCACCCGAGGACAGGATTGAATCTGGACCTCTGGTGCTGTGAGGCAGCAGTTCAACCAGTTGCGCTACTGTGCCACCCAGCTGTGCCCTCATCTGATCTGAACTTGTTGCATGTCGCACAAAGAATGTAACTGTCCCCAAATGTTAATGTTTTAACTCCAGTTTGGTATCGTATGAATATATACCCAAATGTGTAAAAAAAAGGACTTTAGATTATTCTTCCAATGACCAAACTGTCCTCCAAAAAGAGAAAATAATTTTACACAAAAGTCACTAAATTACAATTTCAACCCAATGTTTTGTAGAAGTATTTGCAGTTTTAAACTTTATATTGAATTTGTTCTGGACATTTCTTCAACACATGCTTTCCTGACCTATTTCCTCCCATGCGCTCAGTACACTGATAGCTTCTTGGAATCAAGGCTAATGGTTAAGGGACGCACTAGCACCAGCCACGCAACAGACTGTGGCTACAGTACCACATGTATAATTCATATCTCAAGGCTTTCCACCATCTACAAAACACAAGGCAGGATTTTCCCTGATCCCTGGCTTCAGAAAAAGTTTATTTGAATCTTCCCCACCAATTACTTCAAAATTATAAAAATGAATTGAAATGTTAATCGAGATATATATATATATATATATATCAATATACCGTTGATCCTTACCGAGGTGTCGTGGGCCTAACTTAATGAAACACCAGTAAGGAAGGTGCCCACTTTAAAAACCCTATAAGGTTATACTGGCATCTACATGGCCAGATTTTGTTGTCCCATAGTTTAACTGTGTGAGCATCCAACATTTGGCGTGTGTGTTTGTTAACAGCCTATTGTTAATAGTTTAATTAACTGTTTGTTAATAGCTTATTACTGAATATGCAGTTAGCTATTGTTCTACAGTTTAAGTGTGTATAGGTAGTTTAGATACTACTTTGGCCTTGGGCTTGGTTTTCTTGCTTGAGTGCTTATCCCGGTGTTTTAGCACAAGTTACTTTGTTTTAACAGTAATAACAAAATAATAAAAATCCCAGTTTCTGTAATCTCTTATAAGTTGAAGGCAAGATTAAGCTACACCAGAATCCTTTCAATGTTCTAAGATGCATTGTAGAGGGCTGTATGTTGGAGTTTTGTCTGGCTGTGGTATATCATACGTAATGCGAAGCTTCCCCTACTTCCTCGATTCAAAGACAAACAAACCATTATCTTTCTTGAATAAATTCCTCGGAAGTGGGTCATTATCAATCTTGCTTGATTGCCTGAGCAGGGTTGGAAGAATGAGGGGAATTCATTTAGTTTAGTCTGGAGATACAGGGTTACACCAGCACTTTGCATCTTTTTTTATAAACTGCAGTTCTTTGTTTCTACCTCCTGAGGTAGTCAGATCACTACTTCAAATGGAAAGGCCATGGATTGGAACGGAGCATCGGAGCTGGAGGAAACTGGATTCACGCTCAAAATTTCTAGTTCATGGTCCATCAGCGGTATTTTCCATTCAAACAAAGCCTAATAATTTGATGGAAACACTGCCATTTTTCAGCAATAAAGTATGCACTTGTGCTCTCGATCAAATGACTAAGGTATCGTTTCCTGAGACATTTTAAAAATATGGCTTACTTTTGAACTGCACTCACTGTCACGTGGACAATATGCTAGCTTCCATAAACAACTAGACCAATGACCAGTTGTACTATTTTAGGTAATGCTAGTTGAGGGATGAGTGTTGCTCAGGCCACTTAGATTAATTTAGGCGGCACAGTGCCGCAATGGTAAAGTTGCTGCCCTACAGCACCAGCGACCCAGGTTCGATCCTGACTATGGGTGCTGTCTGTACGGAGTTTATACATTCTCCCTGTGAGCGCATAGGTTTTCTCCATGCACTCCAGTTTCCTCCCACACTCCAAAGACCTACAGGTTTGTAGGCTAATTGGCTCTGGTAATTTAAAAAAAAATTGTCCCTAGTGTGTAGGATAGTGTTAGTGTATGGGTGATCGCCGGTCGGCACAGGTTCGATGGGCCGAAGGGCCTGTTTCCGAGCTGAATCTCTGAAGTCTAAAGTCCTTCATATTTTCAATATTGCCAAGGGATCCATGTCTATCTGCAAGATCATTGGGAGACAAGAGGAATTGCAAGTGCTGGAATCGTGATCAAAACCCAAAGTGCTGGAGTAACTCAGCGAGTCAGGCAGCATCTGTGGAGGGAATGGATTGGCAATGTTTCGGGTCGACAACCTCCATCAGATGATTTCATTAGTTCCTCGCCCAACTATGCAAATGTTTTGTTGCAGATGAGATAAGAGGACAATTATATCATCTAAATCAGCCGTGCGGACTTATGTGTGGATCAGTGGCACTGCAGGCAGTACAGCTGTCTCAGGGCTCCAATGAACCAGGTTTGCGCCTGACCTCTAGTGCTGCCTGTGGGGAGTTTGCATGTTCTCCCTGTGGAGGCATGGATTTCCTCTGGGTGTTCAGATTTCTATCCACATTCCAAAGACATGCTGCTTTGATGGATTAAATGGTAACTGGAACCTAACCCCTGTTTAGGTGACTGTGGTAGAATCCAACAAGTATTAGTGGACATTTGTGACAGAAGAGGCAACAGAGAATAAAGGGGACACAACGTGCTGGAATAACGCAACGGGTCAGGCAGCATCACTTCATGGATAGGTGACGTTTCAGGTCAGGACCCAAACCATCCTGCATCCATGTTCTCCAGAGATGCTGAATGACTGCTGAGTTACTACAGCTCCTTGGGTCTTAAAGGTAAACCAGCATTTGCAGTTCCTTGTTTCCACTAGGGGAATAAAGGAGGTTGCTCTGAGAGGCAGCACAGTGGTGCAGTGGTAGATTTGCTGCCTTACAGTGCCAGAGACGCAGGTTCGATCCTAACTATGAGTCTGGACGTGTTGGTATGTCCTCCCTGTGACAGGGTCGGTTTTACCCGGGTGCTCCATTTTCCGCCTAGATTGCAAAGGCGTGCAGGTTTGTAGGTTAATTAGCTTCTGTAAATTATCCCCGGTGTGGACTCAGTGGGCTGAAGGGCCTGTTTCCACGTTGTGACTCTAAATTAAATTAAACTAAGCTAGACCGCGAAATGGCTTCCTTCATTGTCACATGGAAACATAAAATGGCGGAGCAGGCTTGCAGTCCTCCTTCTCCTAATTCATCCATTCAAGTCACTGACCTAAATCCATCTGCAAAGTCTATTTATCCAGTTTGATCAAAGGATGCTGAACTTAATTGCAACTCACATTAACAATGGCTTCTTTAGTTTGTACCATGTCTGAGATCACTCCATCTGTGATAATCAACAGCACAAAATACTGGGAGCCATCAGTCACTGGAGCCGCACAGCTGTAATACAAACACATGGTGGTTAGTGCCGTGTTATCTACTATCTCTTTGTCAAGAACCACATCCCGGATACTACCTTCTGTGTGCTGGAGACTTCCACAACCCGGCAGCAACAAGATTACAGGATCGCTACAGTACAGGGATGGTCACTCAGAATAGATCACTCTACTTGGTTTGGAGGCCATTCGCTACATGGAGAGTTTGGACAAACTGGGATTGTTTTCTCTGGAACATTGGAGGTTGAGGGAAGACCTGATTCAAAGTCTATAAAATGATGATAAGCACAGGTAGGATAGACGGTCAGAAGCTGTTCCCCAGGGGTGAAGAAAGGCGGACTGGCGAGAGGAGGGATGTGGTGTCCAAGGAAGGAGATGACTGGAGGCCCACAACAGCCTGGGACTTGCCTGGAACAGTTCTCATAAGAACTGGAGCATGGACTTTGAAAATGGCGGCAAAACATAGCGCCTCTTGCATGCGGGCTCAGTAGACTATTTCTGTACACTTGCTAATTGACGATCAGGGGTATGGCAATACTCTATTGGCCTGTTTGTAAGAAAGAATTTCACTGTGTTTGCACTCTGCAAATGTGACCATACAAGCACCTTTGATCCATTGAGGGTGGAAGTGTCACATACTAGAGGGCATAGCTTTAAGGTGAGAGGGGTAAAGTTTAAAGATGTGCAGAAGAATCTATTTTACACAGAGGGCGGAAGTGCTTGGAAGGCACTGCCAGGAGCGGGTGTGATGGAGGCAGATACAATAATAGCATTTAAGAGGCTTTTAGATAGGCACATGGATATGCAGGGAGTGGAGGGATATGGATCGTGTGCTAGCAGATAAGATTAATTTAGATTGGAATCATTTTCAACACAGACATTATGCGCAAAAAAGCCTGTTACTGTGCTATACTGTTCTATGTACTGTGTAAATAGATTCTAGGTTGTACTTCGGTTGGCAATAGGTAAGAGATTCACCAAACCATAGACCACTGGCGTGGTGATGGTTGGACCATAAGCCATAAATGACTTGTCATCCTGGCGAACCCTGACATCAGTGTATAAGAAGGAACTGCAGATGCAGGTTTAAACCGAAGATGCACCCAAAAAGCTGGAGTAACTCAGTGGGGCAGGCAGCATCACTGGAGAGATGGATGATGGATGATGATTCGGGTGGAGACCCTGCTTCAGACTGGTTAGGGATAAGGGAAACGAGAGATATAGACGGTGATGTGGAGAGACAAGAACAATGAATGAAAGATATGCAACAAAGTAGTGATGATAAAGGAAACAGGCCATTGTATGTTGTTTGACATGATGCTGACCACAGCATTGCTGGGACCGACACTCACACAAAGTGAGGCTATTGGCAGCTATTGATTAGGAAACAGAGGGAAACATTCCAGTGAGTGCGCAGATCAAGACATCTGCTTAAGCAACATAAAGTATCTGTGCACAATCCCAATAGCTAACACGACTATGTTGAGGGAGGAATTCATCCTGTTAACTTCTTTTGACTTAATTTAAGAATGGGAGTAGCATTCAATGCATTTTTTATCTTTACTTTATTTGTTTAGTGTGTACAACATAAGGCAAATAAATTCCCTGTCAACAATAACTTGAGACATATATAGCCTGGGTAAGTGCCAGACTTGGTATTATTGTAATGGAATATTATTAGCTCCAGAAATCTACTTTCTCTTCATTGTCCATGTGCAAGGTTTTATAGAACACTTGGGCGGACACATGGATAAGAATGGTAGCTGTCTGTCTGTCTGTCTGTCTGTCTGTCTGTCTATCTATCTATCTATCTCCAACTTGGGGTTGAGTGGTGCCATCTGCATCATGATGTCCTGCCACTCTCTTCAGTCCTTAGCTAGCTGGCTAGATCTGACCAGAGAGTTGATGTTCTTTTTGCTGCAGTCTGCTTTCAGGCAGTCATTCCATCTTTTTGGTGGCCTTCCTCTTGGGCGGTTTCCATGGACACGTGCCTCAAATGCTAGTTTGGGAGAGCGTGATGGTGGCATTCGCTGGATATGACCGAAGTAACATAGTCTTTTTGTTGGTTTAAATGCAGGAAAGTGTGGGAAATGGGTGCATGCTGACCAAGATGTTGCCTCATTGTCAGCATGGATAAGTTGGGCTGAAGGGTCTGTTTCTATGCTGTATGGCCCTTTGCCTCCAAGGTTGATTTTTCTTCACCGAGTATGATCAAAGTATCAGTGAGGGAAGGCACGTGCATTAACTTCCAGTTGCATAGCATGGTCGTCAAGCAAGTTGTTTATAACGTGTCGAACGATCGCTGACATTTATTCTAAGTAAATAAAAGTAAATCAATAACTACTTTGGGAGTTTGAATTGGTGTTCAGGAAGTCTCTGCTCTTTTCAGCCAGAGAAGATCAAGAAATTGATTTGAATAATACGAACACTTAACCAGGCCGACCCTGCAACGTCGCCAGGACAACGGGCCTTCATGGCCAGGTTAACAACTCTACACTTATCCCAACTTGGAGTTGAAAATGGTGCCAAAACCTGGTGACTCTTCTATATTGTCTCAGTGTATTATTCCTATACACTTGTAATCAATCTAAGATGGTGATTATGTACAGTAACTCTTTCACTGAAGTCTATAGTTCATTGTACCTCAGTACAGGTGATAATAAAGTATCATTGAATTATTATGCTCAGGGCAACTGACCTGGCGACCTGATTAATGACTGGTGCAAAGTTGGTTGGTCCGTACAGTTGCACTCGTCGCAGGCTCTGGTAATATCCCTCCAACACACCATCTATCCCGTTGCAGTTTGGGTTGTCCAGGTCTGCATTCTAAAGAGAAGGCACATTAGAAAATGAACCCAATCAAAGCACAACCATAAGAATCCTAACTGAGGTGGCCTGATCATTGAATGTTGGTTTATCAGCACAGGCAACCTCCATGATATGGTCATTCAGGTAATGCCCTAACAGAATGCCCAAACCTCATGAGAGGAATAGACTGGTTAGATGCACAGAATCTCTTGCCCAGAGTAGGGGAATCGAGAACCAGAGGACATCGGTTTTATGTGACGGGGGATAGATTTCACAGGAACCTGAGGAGTAACTTTTTTGCACAAAGGGTGCTGGGTGTATGGAACGAGTTACTGGAGGAGGTGGTTGAGGCAGGGACTATCACAACTGTTACTATCAAAAATGTTTAAGAAACATTTATCCAGGTAAGGTAGGAAGCAACTGCAGAAGTTGGTTTACACCAAAGATAGACACTATAGATAGACAAATGCTGGAGTAACTCAGCGGGACAGGCAGCATCTGGGAATAGAAGGAATGGGTGACGTTTTGGGTAAGGTTACAAAACTTACCTTCAGCGGCGCTGCAGTTCTGTCACTGGCCGTGTGCGCGTCTTTGGCACCTTTGAGAGGGGGTGGGCGGGATTAAAATGCCGTTTTCTCCTGCCTGTCCGAGATATATTTTCTTGGGCTACTACCTGGTGCTGAAAAATCATTCCAACTTGCGTTCTCGGAAGTTTTTAAAAAAAACCGCGGGGCAATTTAATCCCTGGAGTAAAATAAAAATCTTAAAATAAAATAACACCGTCAACGCCGACAACGGGACGGATCTCACGTATGCGACAAAACATAAGGTAAGTCGTCTATTTTACATATAAACTTGCTTATGTGCAAGTTTAATGTGATTATGTAAATATACGAACTGGCAGTGTTTTTCCTGTTGATATGAGGTTTAAATTCACCACAACCGCAACGTTCCAAACGATCGCGTTCCACAAAATCTCACTCGCAAGATGATTTAAAAGCCAATTCATTTACGGGAATTAAACACTAAATTCCTTCCATTTGGCCTATAAATTTATGACAATGAGATTTAAAAATCATGTAATATTGTGAGTTCTTGTGTAAATGTTATTTGGACACTTAGGCTATTTAAAAATGTTAACTTTTTCTTAAGAAATGGATAGATGTTTTGATCTAGTAATTGAATTTTGTAATCAGCTACAATTAGGTAACTAACTAATTATATGCTTTAATTTCAGGTCATCCAAGTAAGATTGTTTTATATTTGTTTCAGAATGCTTCAATCTATAATAACTGAACATTTCATTCAGTTCTCTTAATTTTTAAGAAAGTTATGGGCATTTGACTGTCCTTGATCACAGCTTTTGAGTTAAGTTAATGGAAAAACAATAGGGAACAAGATGCTAATTTCAGAGTTTGAAAATGGCCATAACTTTTTTAATACTGAAGATATGAAAGTGAATTAGGTGTCAAATTAAACTTATTTTTATGCTTTATCTCATGGGATAAATTGCAGACTTGATTTTTAAAATCTCAAAATTTTATAACATTGCTAGGTCAGGTCTCGACCTGAAACGTCACCCATTCCTTCTGTCCAGAGATGCTGCCTGCCCCGATGAGTTACTCTAGCATTTTGTGTCTATCTTCAGTGTATGGATAGGATGGATGTAGAGGGACATTGGCCAAACACAGGCAGGTGGGACTAGAATAAGTGGGACATATTGATCGGTGTGGGCAAGTTGGGCTGCAAGGCTATGTCCATGCTGCATGACTCTATGACTCAATGACTTCTCAAAAGTTTGAGGTATGGAATAAAATTTGCTCTTGTGGAATTTATGTAATAAACACAAAATTGATATATTTTCAAGCATGTTCAGATGACGAGGCTTCACATTATGGAAAATCACCAAATGGACAGTCTTTCAAGACCACAAACCTCCCCCCTTGGAAGGTAGGGGTCGACTGTACAGAGGGTTCCTAGATTATGGAAGAACCAGCTTACAGCAATCCCACTTGAGGCAAATTCTCCCAGACTCTTCTCTTTGGTGTAATACGGGAATCGCTTCATCAGGAAACAATGCATAGACACCCATAGAAAAAGGCAAATTATTATATGAAAGCCTAAAGGGCCTGTCCCACTTTCATGACCTAATTCACGACCTCTGCCGAGTTTGCCCTTGACTCGTACTCGCAGCATGGTCGTCACGAGGTCATAGGAGGTCATAGGTAGGTCGTAGCAGGCGTGATGCTAGTCGTAGGTACTCGTGGCATCAAGTAGGTCGGGGCGTTTTTCTAGCCTGATGAAAAATGTCCATGAGATTTAGGTACTAACTTACCGAAAACTCAGCTAACAGACAGATCTCAGGAACAGAATCTCCATGTAACCTGGAGTACTCCTACATTGTATGTTTTAGTTAATTTTTGAATCTAGAACAAAACAGCTTCTGCTCTATGTCTAGGCACCCCAGATTCATAAATTGAGTATCAGAAAATCTCATCAAAGGAAATATCCAATTTTGCACCATTAATTCAGTGAAGGAAAATTGTGCCCATACCTTTGCGATATACATTTCAACCTAATTATTTATTTTTTATTTTATTGCATCCAGGTGAACCGATGGCCTAAGAGAAGGCCAGGAAACACTGCCCAGAACCAAGATTGCTGGTACATAGAACACAAAATCTCATAATTACAATGGATTCTAAAAATCCTTCTTATTATAAGGGATTGACCAATACTTGCTACTGCTGCAAGTACTATATATTCATCAAATCATTGCAATGTACAGCACAGACATAGGGCCTTTCAGCCCATGTCATCCATGCATTCCTATGTTAATCCCATTTGCTCGTTGTAGGGCTTTGCCCCTCTTTGCCTTTCCAAGAATCTGTCCATTTGCCTTATAAACATTGTAATTATATCTGTCTCCACCACCTCCTCTGGCAGCTCATTCCAAATATTCACCACCCACTGTGCGAAAAATGTATCCGTCAAACCTTTAAATTCATCCTCTTTCACTTTAAACCTGTGCCGTTCAGTTCTAGACTTCCCTGCTGTGAGAAAAATATTCTGACCATCTATCTTATTTATATCTCTTAAATATTTACAACATCACCCTCCAATCTCATATGTTTCAGTGAGAATATCACAGCCACTTCAATCTCTCCTTAGAACAACATTCTTGGGCAAGTTCTTGATGAATCTCTTCTGCACCAGATCCTTCCAGTTGTGTTTAGAAAGAATTGCAGATGCTGGAAAAATCGAAGGTAGACAAGGTAGACCAGTAGTGTGGAGACCAATGCTATACACAATATTCTAACCAATATTTTGTACAACTGCAATGTGGCATCCAATCTCTCATGCTCAATGTTTTGTTTAGTTTAGAGATACAGTGGGGAAACAGGCCCTTCGGTCCACCTAGCCTGCACTGACCAGCGATCCTCGCACATTAACACTATCTTATAAATATTACCTAGCCACCTATCTACCTACCTACAAACCTGTATATCTCTGGAGTATGGGAGGAAACCGAAGTTCTCGGAGAAAACCCACGCAGGTCATGGGGCGAACATACAAACTCCGTATAAACAAGCACCCGTAGCCAGGATCGAACCTGGGTCTCTGGCACTGTATGCACTGTATGGCAGCAACTCTACCACTGCGCCACCATGCCACCCTATGCTTGGCCTATGAAGGCAAGCATACCTAATACCATTAGATATTCCCTTCTGTCATTGTTCTCTTCCTTCAAAATTAATTCCACTGAAGATAATAACACTAAGACTAAGCTCCATCCAAGACCACAAGAAATTGCAGAGAATTGTAGACGCAGCCCAGACCATCATAACCTCCCTTCCATTGACTCCATCTGCACTTCACGCTGCCTCGGCAAGGCCACCAGCATCATCAAGGACCAGTCTCACCCCGGTCATTCCCTCTTCTCCCCTTCTCCATCAGGCATGAGTTACTGGAGTGTGAAAACGCACACCTCCCGATTCAGGAACAGTTTCTACCCAGCTGTTAACAGGCAACTGAACCATGTTATCACCAGAGAGAGTGGCCCTGACCTATCAGATACCTCATTGCAGATCCTTGGACTTCCATTAATCGGACTTTACTGGTTTATCTTACACTGAACTTTATTCCATTTATCCTGTATCTGTACGCTGTGGACGGCTTGATTGTAATCACGTACAGCCTTTCCACTGACTGTACAGCCTGTAACAAAAAATCTTTTCACTGTACCTTGGAGCATGTGATAATGAACTAAACTAACTTTGGAGGTATTTGCTTTGGTAATTGAACCCCTTGCTGAAAAAATAAGAACACACCCGGATATTTATGGTTATAATACAAAATATTCAAATAATAAAATATCCCTATATGCCGATGATGTACTACTGTACATCACAAAACCACAAATTAGCATACCTAACATATTAAATTTAATTGAGGACTTTGGATCCTTCTCAGGATATAGAATAAATTGGAACAAAAGTGAAATTATGTCGATAAAACCGAAAGACTCAACACATCTCCGGAAATTTCCCTTTAAAATAGCTACAGAAAAATTCAAATATTTGGGAATTGAAATTACTAGAAACTACCAGGATATGTTTAAAGCCAATTATAATCCCTTACTCAAGAAATTAAATAATTTGATTAAATTCTGGAAAACACTTCCGATGTCCTTAATAGGCAGAATAAATGCTATAAAAATGATTTTCTTACCACAAATCCTATACCTATTTCAATCAATACCTATATATCTCCCAAAAAAGTTTTTCAAAAAATTGGACTCAGACATTACAAATTTATATAGGATTATAAATCCCATAGAATACAAATAGCACACCTTAATAAACTAAAAGAGTTGGGGGGTCTAGCGCTCCCTAATTTTATGTATTATAATTGGGCAGTAAATATTAAAAATATGATTCACCTGCTGGACAATTCTGCCCAGCAGGCGGACTGGATGGTAATGGAAAAAGGGGACTGCTCCCCGAGTAATATAGGAGCGACTATCCTCTCACCAATAAATTTGAATAATAAAAATTATAATAAAAATCCAATTATACATAGCACAATTAGAACATGGAAACAAATAAAACAGAATTTAAAATTAAGAAACCTATCTCTTTTAATACCAATAGTCAATAATCCATCCTTTAAACCATCAATCATAGACAAATCATTTATACAATGGGAAAGAATGGGAATCAAAACGCTCGAAGATCTGTATGAATTGGGAAAATTACTATCATTTCAACAACTACAACTGAAATATAATTTGAAAAATAACCAATATTTTAAATATCTACAAATTCGTGATTATCTGAAAAAATACACAAAAGACTATCATAATATGCCTTCCGACTTACTGGATGAAGCAATGAAGACAAAGGCGGAATCAGCTAATCTAATATCGTACCTATATAATATCATTTTAAACATAGAAATACCCACAACAGATGGAATTAGAAGAGACTGGGAACAAGAATTAGCTATAAATATTTCAAAAGAGAGCTGGGATAATCATTTACTACAGGTGCATAAATGTTCGATCAACATACGACATACGCTCATCCAATTCAAAACATTACATAGATTATATTATTCAAAAACTAAATTAAATAAAATCTTCCCTAATGTTTCACCAATCTGTGATAAATGTCTGTGCCAAGAAGCTACCATAACATAATAGCGCATTATTTTGTTTTTTGTACAAAAATCCAAAAATTCTGGTATGAAATATTTGATATTTTTTCAAAATTAATCAAAATAAAACTGGTACCAAAACCAGAATGGATTATTTTTGGAATATCGGAAGGTAACCCTGAACTAAACGTGTTTCAGAAGAATTTATTCAATTACGGGCTAATAATGGGAAAAAAAGCTTATACTTAAATTCTGGAAAAATGCGCCGACACCAACAATAAAAATGTGGATATCAAATATGTTTGAAACATTACATCTGAAAGAGATGAGATTCCTCTTAGCAGGTAAAACAGACCAATTCCAAAAGACACGGTCTATGTTTCTGGACCTATTACAAGTATGAGGTGCAATAGTAATTTTTAAAATAAATAAATAAATAAATGGTACCAGGACCTGGTAACGGGAGGTAAAACAACAAAAACAGACTTGGTTGGTAGTCCCCTTTCTGCGGAATTTAATGTTATAATAGAGCGATTGTTCCTACTTTTTTTTTTTTTCCTAGGGTCTACTTTCTCACTTTACTTCCTTCTCTAACTTCTTTTCTAAGGGGCTTTCTTTTCCCAACACTCTTGCACTTCACGACTCTTGCGCACTTTCTTTACTTTCCTTACTTCTATCTTTTTCTTAAAGCTCAAAAAATATGAAGCGGTACAAAAAATGTATTAAGATATATGTGCTGTGTAGTATTGTAATTTACCATACCTCTAAAATAAAATTAAAAAAAAACAAAACTTTGGAGGTAGAATGGATTGTGGCAACTCTGATTACATTGCGTTTTCACACCATCCTGCTGGATTGTATGTTCACTTACTGTATATAATGTGTGCCTATACAATATAAATCTGAAACCCTGTGAATAATTGGTGCCAGCTTCTAACATTGAAATTCTGATGAGATTTTGAGATTCTGCCTATTATTTTTAACTTCTGATGATGTCATTCACGTTCTGTTAATTAAACCACAACAAACACGTCTTCCTTGCAGTGTTCAAGCATAAAAACAGATTTTTCAGTGCAGATCTCTTGACCTCTCTGTGGAATTATTCCGTCTGTAATAAAACTTCGTTCTTTTTAAACAGGACACTTGTATGGAAAATCCAATGTGCATATAAACAAATAAATCCTCTCACGAACAATGTTTCACCTTCTGATTTGCCGATCGTGTGCTGTGTACCACTGCTTGTATCCTTATCTCTACTGTAGCCCCTTCTTATAGACCCTCGGACTATCTGTAATCGTACTTTACTAGACTTTATATTGCACTAAACATTATTCCCTTTATCCTCTATCTGTACACTGTGGATGGCTCGATGTTAACCATGTAGTCTTTCCACTGACTGGTTAGCACGCAGCAGAAAAGCTTTTCACTGTACCTCAGTACACGTGACAATAATAAACCAAACTACAACAAAAACGAAAGTGCTCTGCTGCTGTGGATACAAGGAGCTGCTGATACTGGTTTACAAAATAAAAATACATTAACCATTACCCAGAGAGATGCACGGTGGTGCGGCGGGAGAGTTGCGGCCTTAAAACGCTTGCAGCGCCGGAGATCCGGGTTCGATCCCGACTACGGGTGCTGTCTGTATGGAGTTTGTACGTTCTCCCCATGACCACGTGGATTTTCTCCGAGAACTTCAGTTTCCTCCCACACTCCAAAGACGTACATGTATGTTGGTTAATTGGCTTGGTAAATGTAAAAATTGGCCCTAGTGTGTGTAGGATAGTGTTAATATTTAGGAATCACTGGTAGGCACGGACTCGGTAGGCCGAAGAACCTGTTTCGGTGCTGTATCTCCATACTAAACTCTAACCTATCCATGTTCTCCAGAGATGCTGCCTGACCTGCTGAGTTACTCCAGCACTTTGTTGTTCTGCTGCCAATGCTAAGATGCAAATTAGGTCTCCTTCACTTTTACACTGTTATGCCCCTGTCCCACTTAGGCGATCTTTTAGGCGACTACAGGCCCTTTAGACAGTGCACCAACTGTATTGGGTCAGAGGTTGCAATACTGCAGTCAGTTAGAGGCAGCACCAACACTGAGAAGACTGAGACAGATGAAAGTAACAGAAGGAAGAATACATTTGCATGGACAATGCATTTACATGAATTCAGCTTCCATAAAACACCAACTAAAAAACCTGCTAATTTACTTTTCCTCCCACCCTCTGCATCTTAAAACATGATTTTGGCCTATTTTTTGCCAGTGAATTGCCCGGGATCTGAACACTGGGCTAGATGCCAGCGGCCCTGACCCCCGCCCTGCCTGCAGTTATCCCTCACACATAATGGGGCTGGTGAATGGGACCCATCTCATAGACCTGAGGCACCCTGGAGTGCACTGGTGTTGAGCTTATAGGACTTAATATCACAATCCCTACTATAATTGGCACCTTCTTACTATCTTGAGTGGGTGCCAATGAATAGAGTGGTGGCTGCCTTAACAGAAACTAGGAGGCAGACATTCCTCTTGACAGTGACAAAGCATTAGCCCCAATTGCCCCAGCTGTAAAAACTACAGGTCATTCTTCATATTTTTTAAATGCCTCTAACATTCATGGACATTTAAAAATAATACAATTAAAGACAACAATTATTAAAAATGAGAAATACTATCATAATAAAGATGGTTAACTAAAAATGCATGACTTCAGGAGAAGACATGAGAATGGGGTTGAGAGGGAAAGATTGATCAGCCATGATTGAATGGCAGAGTAGAATTGATGGGCCAAATGGCCTAATTCTGCTCCTATAACATATGAACTTGGAAGCACACAATCAAACACATAGACCCTAGAAAAGTATAGCACAGAAACAGGCCCTTCGGCCCACAATGTCTGTGCCGAACATGATGCCACGATAAACTAAGCTTGTCTGTTTCCATATGATCCATAACCCTCATTCCCAGCCCATCCACAATCCTGTGAAATGCTACTATTGTATCTACCTCCACCGCCACCCCTGGCAATACGTTCCAGACACCCACCATCATCTGTTTTTAAAATCCCCGCATTTTAGGACATTAAACTAAAGGAAAATACTTATTTTAAAATCTTCTCTCTGCTTCCTCTGTAAAGCCTTGGAGTTTTGCTTCAAATGACCTATCATCCATCCTCATCTGCTTCCACCTATCATCCACCCGCCCTAACCCACCTTCCCACTTACTGGCAATCTTTCCTCATCCCTCTAACCTCAGGGTCTCTCACTAAAACATTGACTTACACCTTTTACCCCCATAGATGCTGCTTGACCCACTGAGTTTCCACAGCAATCAGTTTTTTTTGTGAAGAAAGGAACTGCAGATGTTGGTTTATACCGAAGATATACACGAAATGTTGGAGTTACTCGGTGGGTCTCTGGAGAAAAGGATGACGTGATGTTTTGGGTCAGAACCCAACTTCAGAACCCTTTTTTGTTCCAGATACCAGTATTTCTAGTTTAGTTTAGTGTAGAGATACAGAATGGAAACAGGCCCTTTGGCACACCGAGTCCATGCCGACCAGCGATCACCCGCTCACACCAGCTCCATGTAATCCCACTTTGTCATCTAGCCCCTACACACTAGGGGGAATTTACAGAGCCTAATTAACCTCAAAGTCCACGCGGTCACGGGGAGAATGTGCAAACTCCACACAGACAGCACCCGAGGTCAGGATCAAACCAAGAGAGAGTTAGATATAGCTCATAGGGCTACTGGAATCAAGGGATATGGGGAGAAAGCAGGAATGGGGTATTGATTTTGGATGATCAGCCATGATCATATGGCCCACCGAATGGGGTATTCCTGCACATATTTTCTATGTTTCTATAACGGGAAAATATGGGAAAAATATATTAGCATTGATCGAATGGTGAAACAGACTTGATGGGCCGAATGGCCTAATTCTGGTCTTATGTCTTACTGTTAATTGGCCTCTGTAATATTGCCTCAGGAGTGTAGGGAGTGGATGCAAATTTGAGATAACATAGAACTAATGGAACTAATGTTAATGGTGCTTGATGGCCAGCATGGACACTGTGGGCCAAAGGGCCTGTTTCCATGCTTTATCTTTCAATCAATCAATACTAACTGGACTTTAAATGGCTGAATCTCATTCAGAATCCCCACCAATACTCCATCGATGCCCTTAGTGCATGCGTGGCATTTTCTGTCATGTTCCAGTGACAGGAAGTGTGGAGATGCGTTGAAGGTATATTCTGTACAACATTCAAACGACTGATTTCAGCTTAATTACTAACTCCAGAGAGGGTGGTTCGCACCAATTACAACTCCACTACACAATTTACAAATAATGACACAGTCAAGAATTTTGTAGCGGACTTTGTAGTATGAATTCAAATCCAAGCCATGACTCTTCAATGTTTACAGTGTACAAATAAACCCAATTTACCAAAATAAATATTTTATCCCTAGGCAACCAAGTGGCATTATGATTTAAATGGCCCTTTTATCTCAGGGGAGGTGATTTTAACTCTAGCTGAGTAAAATAACTCTTCTATTTAACAGGAAGCAGTGTGGCACAGTGCATCACGGTAATGAGTTATAAAGGAAGTGAGTACAATCATTACGAGGAACCCTAGGGTATACGAGTTCATCCTCATCACTCTGATCTCTCTTCAGTAACACAGAGTGCCGCAACATTTGCTCATTTTATGCGTGAGACGGAGATCAGACCCCCAGAATATTCCAGAGAGGTGTGTTGGAATAATACTTTGTAAAGGCTGACAGACAGCATTCTTCCTGCATCCATTACTCATTCAAGTGGCTACTTGAAAACAAGAATGGGAAAGAAGTTTTTTATCTATCTAATTGGCAGTAGGTGGTTACATTGGAGGTAACAATTATAATAATGTGACTGAGAGGTCCAGTGGCTATAAACGGTAGCCACGTATCATTCTTGGGTATTAAAGGATGCTCTTTTGTGAAGGAAGGCAATGTCTAATGCAGCAGAAATTAACCTTGTTCTAAATCTACCGGTGTTATGCCTGATATTAACACTGTGCACCAAAGCAGAAATGTTCCATTTGTCTAGCACAGTGGCACAGCGGTAGAGTTGCTGTGCTGCCTTACTGTGCCAGAGAACCGAGTTCAATCCTGACTATGCGTGCTGTCCGTACGGAGTTTGCACGTTCTCTCTGTGACTGCGTGGGTTTTCTCCGGGTGCTCCAGTTTCCTCCCACACTCCAAAGACGTGCAGGTTTGTGCATTCATTGGTTTCTGTAAGTTGTACCAAGTGTGTATTGTGTATTTATTCTGTTCATTTCTGGGGACCATGCTATGGGAAAGATGTTGTCAAGCTGGAAAAGGTACAGAGAAGATTTACGAGGATGTTGCCAGGACTAGAGGGTCTGAGCTATAGGGAGAGATTGAGTAGGTTGGGACTCTATTTCTTGGAACACAGGAGGATGAGGGGTGATCTTATAGAGGTGCATAAAATCATGAGAGGAATAGATCGGGTAGATGCACGTAGTCTTTTGCCCAGAGTAGGTGAATCGAGGACCAGAGGACATAGATTTAAGGTGAAGGGGAAAAGATTTATTAGGAATCTGAGGGGTAACCTTTTCACACAAAGGGTGGTGGGTGTATGGAACAAACTGCCAGAGGAGGTAGTTGAGGCTGGAACTATCCCAACATTTAAGAAACAGTTAGATAGGTACATGGTTTGGAGGGATATGGACCAAATGTGGGCAGGTGGGAGTAGCGTAGCTGGGACAAATTGGGCTGAAGAGCCAGTTTCCACACTGCATCACTCTATGTGTAGGATAGAGCTAGTGTACGGGTGGTCATTGGTCAGCGTGGACTCAGTGGGCCAAAGTGCCTGTATGCACTCTGTATCTCTAAACTAAACTAAATTATACACAGTGGCGCAGAGGTAGAGTTTCTGCCTTACAGCTCTAGAGACCCAGGTTCGTTCCTGACTACGGGTGCTGTCTTTAAGGAGTTTGGGCGTTATCCTTGTGACCACATGGGTTTTCTCCAAGTGCTCTGGTTTTCTCCCACAAAGACTTACAGCTTGTAGATTAATTTCCCCTAGTGTGTAGGATAGTGCTAGTGCACTAGCGATCGGTGGTCGGGGCAGATGCTGTATCTCTAATGTCTTAAGTAAAGTCTAAATCTGATGACATGAGGAGCAAAGGAGGGAGAATCCACACAAACTGTGGTCACAGATATTCCAGGGCTCTCAAACCTTTCAGTGAAGTGGGGTGGGGTGAGAAGGATGGAGGGAGTTATGGAAGGAGTTAGACATAAAGGTGAAGATATAAAGAAGGCCGCAAAACAAACTGGAACCAATGTCAATTTGCAAGGACTGGAATAGTTAGTGAGCAAGAACTGATTTGGTGTAGAATAAGGGGCGAAAATTGAGAAGGGTGTATGGTTTGCAATGGGGACCAGCGGAAATAATTTTAGTCTTCATGCGGTTTAGCAGGAGGAATGTTTGGTGGAAACAAACTGTACCACAGGACTGCAAATGAACAGTATAGCTCAGGGCAGAGTCGACACAGCAATTAACTATCCTTCACAATGGACAGAACCAAAGATATTTCCTGGGGCTTGTTCAACATAATGGGATGCCTGAGGGTATGCCAAAGGGAACTCAAACCTTATGCTGACTGTAGACAGTTGTTCCCTCGGCCTGTTTATCTGAAGATTATAGCTAGTCCACGGTTGCTGCCTCTACTTGCAGGTCATGTGCACGCCAGCACAACTGCAAGAAGGGTCTCGACCCAAAACGTCACCCAGTCCTTCTCTCCAGAGATGCTGCCTGTCCCGCTGAGTTACTCCAGCAGTGTGCGCTTATCTTCAGTGTAAACCAGCATCTTCAGTTCCTTCCCACACATTTCAACTGCAGGAGGGGAACTCCTCTGCTCCGTGTCAAATACTTGTAAGATGACATAACAAATTGGACCAGTTTTCTTTCACAAGTGGGTGCAGTGTCCTCATCGACGGAGGTCAAATTAAAACCAAATCCAGCTACCTTAGGTGGCTTTTTTGTAATTTATCGCTTTTTTGATAAATTACATTCACTTTTTTTGTTTATTCACAATTATGTGGTGTATGAATCAATCATTTTTATGTACACTTTATTTTATGTTTTTCTCTTTCCCTTAATTATGTTTAATAATGTCAGGAGATGTAGAACTACTGTAGAAATTATGAAGGACAACTCTGGATTCGGGATTCTGAGGTACTTGGCTGCATCACATGAATCATACAGTCTGGTAATAATAGCCAATGCAAGATAATAGTCGAATAAATATCGGAGGTCTCACCTTCTGTAGTTGGAACATCAGAGGTGCGAATGAGCCAATTAAAAGAGGTAAAATTCTGGCACAATTAAAATCATTAAATATGGATATTGCGTTCCTACAAGAGACACATTTGAAACAACAAACTCAGATCAGATTAAGGGCAAATTGGATAGGTCAAACCTATTACTCCTCATTCACCTCTAAAGCAAGAGGCACGGCCATTATAATTCGGAAGGGCATACCTTTCAAATTAAAGAATTCCATATCTGATAAAGAGGGAAGATACGTTATAGTCACAGGAGAAATTTACAATACACCATTAACTATGATAAATATTTACGCGCCTAATTTTGATAACCCACAATTTTTTAGGAAAATAATAGATTTAATCGCAGAGCATAATTTTCAAAATATAATAATGGGGGGAGATTTCAATTGTGTTATAGATCCATATTTAGATAAATCAATAAAGCTAGGGAAGCGTCTTGTTAAAACCAAGACCTGTGAATTTTTAAATACTTATATAAAAAATAATAACATAGCTGATGTTTGGAGAATAGCAAATCCAAGTGGTAGGGAATACTCATTTTATTCATCAGTTCACAAAACTTATTCGCGAATTGACTATTTCTTACTGGACACAAAATTGATCCCGTATACGAATAAACCATCATATCATAATAGTATTATTTCTGATCACTCACCATTGACTTTTATACTTAAAATTGAGGGAATGCCGAGTATAAAGCCTTTTTGGAGGTTCAATGCACACATATTAAATAACCCGCAGGGTTATGAGTATATAAAAGAACAAACAAAACTTTTTTTCGAAATAAATGACACACCGGGTATTTCTGCACCGCTATTATGGGAAACCTTCAAGGCATATATTCGCGGTGTCATAATCTCTTACCAAAGTTTTCAAAATAAGGAAAATAAAAGAGAACTTCAGCGGATAGAACAGAAAATAAAATTACTAGAACTGGACAATGCAACTGACCCAACCATAAATAAACATAATAAGATAACTTTATTGAAATATAAAGTCAATAGAATACTATCGGCTAGAGTAATAAGATTATTCCAAATTACAAAACAAGCACACTTCGAATTTGGGGATAAGCCACATAAACTGCTTGCGAGGCAACTGAAGCAACGAGAAAAGGAAAAAACTATTACAAAAATTAAATCGGAAAATGGTGAGTTTCTAACATTGCCTAAGGATATTAATAAGAGGTTTGCCCAATTTTATCATAATTTATACACATCCAAAATAAAGACAGATGTAAGTAAAATTACAAATTTTTTAGATAATTGCAAGCTCCCAAAATTGGATAGTTTAGAACAAGAGCAATTAGGAGCACGGATTACTAGTGAAGAAATAAAACAAATAATAAACTCATTGAAAAATGGGAAGACCCCAGGACCAGATGGCTTTAGTAATGAATTTTATAAAAGATTTCAGGAGTCAATTGTACCAAGATTATTTAATTTATACACGCAGGCTTATACTGAAAATAAACTACCAGAAACCCTAACAGAAGCAACAATAACGCTTATACCAAAAAAAGATAAAGATTTAGATGAACCTGGTTCTTATAGAGCTATATCACTTCTAAATACGGATCAGAAAATTTTAGCAAAGATTCTAGCTAGAAGGCTAAATAATTATATTAACAATTTAATAAATACGGATCAAACGGGATTTATACCCAAAAGACAATCATTTAATAATTTGAGAAGGCTTTTTAATATAATGTACTCTCATAAGGAGGACAATGAAGATATCTCAGTGGTCACGTTGGATGCAGAGAAGGCATTCGATCAAGTAGAATGGCAGTATTTATACAAGGTACTCCAAAAATTCAATATGGGAGAGAATTTTATTAGATGGATTAAACTACTTTATGATAGACCTACGGCAAGAATATTAACTAACAATACGCTATCTCCAAAATTTTACTTATCAAGGGGTAATAGGCAAGGGTGTGCCTTATCACCATTGCTATTTGCCCTTATGATAGAACCGCTGGCCGAAAGGATTAGAAATCACCCGAATATTCACGGATATAACAGCAAGGACTCAAAGAATAAAATTTCATTATACGCTGATGATATCCTTTTATATATTACTAATACACAAACGAGTATACCCACCTTATTAACACTAATTGAGGAATTCGGCTCTTTTTCAGGATATAGAATAAATTGGAATAAAAGCGAAATTATGTCTTTAAAACCACAAGATTCGAGACACTTACTAAAATTCCCCTTCAAAATTGCAACAGAAAAATTCAAGTACCTGGGTATTCAAATTACGAGAAGACACAAATCATTATTTAGTGCCAATTTTATACCACTATTAAATAAACTGAATGATACGATTAAATTGTGGAAAACGCTTCCGCTCTCATTGATAGGTAGAATTAACGCTATAAAAATGACTTTCTTACCACAATTAATATATTTGTTTCAAGCGATCCCAATATATATTCCAAAATATTTTTTCAAAAAATTAGATTCCACTATCACTAATTTTATATGGGACTACAGAACACATAGAATTCAACGAAAGCATTTGTGCAAATCTAAAGAAGTTGGGGGTTTATCATTACCTAACTTTATATATTACTACTGGGCAGTGCATATTAAGAACATAATATACTGGCTGGATAGTTCCACTCAGCAGTTGGAGTGGATAAGAATGGAGAAAGAGGAGTGCTATCCGCACGATATAGGAACGATCCTGCTCTCACCGATAAAATTGAATAGTATAATATATAAGAAGAACCCAATTATTCACAATATAATAAGAATTTGGAAACAAATAAAAATATCCTTGAAATTAAATAATTTATCAGTACTAACCCCACTATTGAACAACCCCGCATTCAAACCTTCTCTCATCGACAACACATATCAACAATGGGATAGACTGGGGATTAGGAAAGTAGGGGATATGTATGAAGTGGGCAAACTGTTATCATTTCAACAATTAAAATTTAAATTTAAATTGAAGGATAATCAATATTTTAAATATATACAGGTATGTGACTTTATGAAGAAATATACACATAGATTTCAAACTATATTTTTAGATCCTTTAGAAGAAGCAATGAATATTAAGGCTGATTCACAAAAATTAATATCATACTTTTATAATAATATATTAAATAGAGAATCACCCTCAACAGAAGCATTAAGGGAAGATTGGGAACAAGAGCTAATGATAAAGATCTCGAAGGATAGATGGGAAAAGTATTTGATGAATACACATAACTGTTCTATTAATGCAAGACATAATTTAATTCAATTCAAATTATTACATAGACTATATTATTCAAAAACGAGGTTGAATAAATTTTATCCAAACGTCTCTCCCAGATGCGATAAATGTTTGTTTCAAAACGCTAATATAACACACTCATTTGTAGGATGTACAAAGTTGAATAAATTTTGGAGTGATATATTTGATATATTTACAAAGATTTTCAAGTCAAGAATAGAACCCAAAACGGAATGGATTATATTTGGAATAATAGGAGAAGATACCAATTTAAATAAAGATCAAAATGTTTTTTTTAATTATGGGTTAATAATTGGAAAGAAATTGATACTTAAATTTTGGAAAAATACAACCACACCAACTGTTAAAATGTGGATTAGGAATATGATGGACATAGCACGCCTTGAAGAAATGAGACTCCGACTAATAGATAAATATGACCAATTCTTAAGGAGTTGGTCTCCTTTCATCGACTTTTTGGAATCATGTGATGCAGCGGTACCGTAAGGATTGCTGATTTCAGTTCATGACGCGGATAGATCTACATCTCCGAATACAGATTTGAAAAATTCTCTTTTAAGGGGCCTTCTCTTCTATTTCTACTTTCCACTTTCTCTCTTCCTTTTTTTATTTTTTATATACACACTTCACGTTTTTCTACTCTCTACCATCTATTTTTCCACTTTTCCCCCTTTCTATTGTTTTCTTTTTCTTGTCCTGCTTACTTCCTTCTTATAACATAAAACTAGAGGTTGTACATAGAATGGATTTTACATAGTTGGCACCTAAAATTTCTATGTGTGTGGCACTTCTTTCTTGTCACTGCTTACTTCTCTTCTATAACATAAAACTAGAGGTTGTACATAGAATGGATTACGGTATTACATAGTTGGCACCTAAAATTAGGTGCCACTGTACTGTTTTGTGCTGTATTAACTTCTAAAAAAAAAAAAAAAAAAAACAAAAAAAAAACAAGTGGGTGCAGCGTCCCACTGCGATATTTTGAAGAGCTCTCTCTAGTGCTCTTGCCAGGACTGACGATAGTACAAAATAATGGAGCATGAGCAGGCCATTCGGTCCTTCAAGCCTGCTCTTGTCATTCAATATGATCATGGGTGATCATTCATATTAGTTTAGTTTATTGTCACGTGTACCGAGGTACAGTGAAAAGCTTTTGCTGCATGCTAACCAGTCAGTGGAAAGCCAATACATGATTACAATCGAGGCCAGCACAGTGTACAGATACATGATAAGAGAATAACGTTTAGTGCAAGATAAAAACAGAATAGTCCGATCAAAGATAATCTGAGGGTCACCAATGAGGTAGATAATAGTTCAGGCCTGCTCTCTAGTTGTGGTGGGATGATTCAGTGCCCTTTCCTGCTTTCTCCCCCATTTACTTTTAGCTATTAATACCATATCTAATTCTGGTTAGCACACAACAAAAACCTTTCACTGTACCTTGGTACATGTGACAATAAACAAATTTCAAACCCCGTCCATTTTGAATATATTTAATGATTTGACCTCAACTGCCTGTTGCTGTGGGCAATTCTGTACTGAGTTTGTACGTTCTACCTGTGACCGCATGGGTTTTCTTCGGGTGCTCTGGTTTCTTCCCACATTCCAAAGACGTGCGTGTTTGTAGATTAATTGATTTCTGAAAAAATTGCCCCTAGTGTGTAGGATGTGATACTGGGATAACATAGAACTGGTGATTGTTGGTTGGCACAAACTCAGTATGCCGAAGGGCCTGTTTCCACGCTGTATCTCTAAAGTAAACTAAACTAAACTAGACTCGACTCGACTAAACTAAACAACTAAACTAACTAAACTAAAATTCCAGTTTCCCCACAATTTGGGTAAAGACATTTCCCTTCATCTCAGTGCTAAATGGAATGTCACATACAGTATCTTTAGGTTGTGAACACTGGTTCTGGATAACCTCACCATTGCTAACATCCTTCCTGCATCTGCTCAGTCCCAACAGGTCCTGAGCAAAACAGAAAGTGCTGTTTAAACTCAGTGGGTAATAATCACAGTATTCTCTGGAGGGAATAGGGCAACGTTTCAGGTCAGGAC
The DNA here is from genome assembly GCF_028641065.1 of Leucoraja erinaceus. Classification (NCBI taxonomy): domain Eukaryota; kingdom Metazoa; phylum Chordata; class Chondrichthyes; order Rajiformes; family Rajidae; genus Leucoraja; species Leucoraja erinaceus. The sequence goes on from NC_073392.1 coordinate 32,760,827, forward strand.
CCTTCTTCATCCAGAGATTCTACCTGACCTGCCGAGTTACTCCAGCATTTTGCGTTTAGATTCTAGCTTCTGCAGTTCCTTGTGTCCTCCACAGATCTTTAGGATTTAGATGTATTACTGTCACGTGTATTGAGTACAGTGAAAGTCTTTAAATGTAGAAACACAGAAGTGCACGAAGAAGGGTTCTGACAGGAAAAGTCACCTTTTCATATTCTCCAGGGATGCTACCTGACCCACTGAATTACTCCAGCACTTTGTGTCTTTTCTACAGTGAGATGCTTTGTTTTGCGTGCTATTTGATTGGGATTCACTCTCATTGCTCTAAACTCTAGGAAATATAAATTCAATTATCCCAATCATTTATCACCAGTCTTTTCTACTTTTATTTTAATTTAGAGATGCAGACCCCTCTCTGCCCACCGAGTCCACACCAACCAGCAACATTATCCTACATAGTAGAGACATTTTTCTTACCAATGATAATTAACCTACAAATCTGTATACGTCTTTGGAATGTGGGAGGAAACCAGAGCACCTGGAGAAAACCCACGTAGTCACAGGGAGAATTTATAAACTGTACGGTCAGCACCCGTAGTCAGGATCGAACCTGGGTCTCTGACGCTGTAAGGCAGCCACTCTACCACAGCGCCACTGTGCCGCCCTAACCAGTCAGGTGTGTTATCCCTGGAATCAATCTGGTGAACCTTTGTGATGCTCCCTCTGTAGCAATGAACATAATATTTGCTTTCTTACCTGTCTGCTGCACTTGTACAATATGCTTACTTTCAGAGCCGGTCTTAGGAGGTGCGGGGTCCAATTGGGAAATTTTTTCATTGAAATATAAATAAATAATTATAAACGAGTCACGTGTCGTGAGTAACATGACAATTCGGGGGAGAGTTGCTTTCACAGCGGGTGGGGAGGCTAGCCAGGGATAAAGTTGCGAGGAGGGAATGAGCGTTGAGAAGGAGTGAGTCGGGTTCATGCCAGTAACTCTCACTCACTGCTGCGGGCGCCACCGCATTGTGGCCGCTTCCCATCAGCTGCCAGCAATGCGGGATAGACTTGGCTATACCTCAGTATAGCAACATCGTTCTTGATGTTGCTGTACTGAGAGATAACCAAGTCTACCCTTCTTGGCTAACAATCTAACCTTCGGCCTTCAAGATGCAGGTACATTTTCTAGCAATGTTACAAAATTTTGAGATTAAAAAAATCAAGTCTGCAATTTTATCTAACTCGGAAATTGAAGATAGACAGAAGCTGGAGTAGCTCAGCAGGACAGGCAGCGCAGCGACTCTGGAGAGAAGACCCTTCTTTAAACTGAACTGAACTCTCGACGGTGAGAGTACTTGTGATTGTCTGAAGAAGGGTCTCGACCAGAAATGCAACCGTCTCCCCAGAGCCCCTGCCCGTCCCGCTGAGCCACCACAGACAGGGAGTTGAAGGTAGACACAGGGAGGTCCACCCTCAACTTCAGAGCCAAACAAAAAACACAGAATGCTGGAGAAACTCAGCGGGCAAGGCAGCACATGCGGAGGGAACATATCACTTATCAGGAGCCGCCACGGGCCAGGACTCTCTCCCCTCTTCTCCCCCCCTCAACAGAAAGGAACCGCAGATGCAGCCATCACCGCAAAACGTCGAAGAAAGAACTGTAGTTGCCGGAAAATCGAAGGTAGACAAAAATGCTGGAGAAACTCAGCGGGTGTAAGGCAGCATCTATGGAGCGAAGGGAATAGCCGGGTCTGAAGAAGGGTTTCGACCCGAAACATTGCATATTTCCTTCGCTACATAGATGCTGCCTTGCCCCCTAAGTTTCTCCAGCATTTTTGTCTACCGCAAAACCATCAATGATTCCGGGAATGCCGAGAGAGCAAGAGAGAGAGAGAGAAAGGGAGAGAGTTTGTGTCTGATAGCCGTACAGCGCCTGTATTCCATGTACAAAACCATGTAGGTTTTGTAAAAACAAAACCGTATGGCAAATATTTTTTTCATCTTTATTTAACAAAGCGAATTTGTATTTCCATATGAAATACGGAAAATTAACGCGGTGCCCAATTTGGAAAAATCTGTCCAATCGGCCTAGGGCCGGCCCTGCTTACTTTCAGTAACTGCCGTACCAGATTTGCTGCACCTCTCCTTTCATTAACTCTTTCATGCATAAAGTGAACGCTCACAATCTCTTTCCCAAGGAGCGGACTCTAAAACGAGAAGGCACTGGCTTAGGGTGACGGGAGAGATTTAAGAGGGGCTTTTTCACTCCAAGGGCAGTCCATATCTGGAATAGATGCCAGAGCAAGCTATGGGAGCGGATACTATTATGGCTTTTCAAGATAGATATATAGATATGATGGGTTTAGAGGGATATGGGCTAAATGCAAGCAAAGTTCAATAGGCCAACTTGGTTAGCATGGGCAAAATGGCTTGTTTCTGTGCTGTACAGCTCTATGAATTTAGTTTAGAGATTCAGTATGGAAACAGGCCCTTCAGCCGACCAAGTTTGTGCTGACCAATGATAACCGGTACACTAGTTCTATCCTACACACTAGGGATAATTTACATAAGCCAATTGACCTACAAACTGGTATGTCTTTGGAGTGTGGGAGGAAACCGGAGCACCCGGAGAAAAGCCATGCGGTCACAGTGAGAACGTGTAAACTTCGTACAGACAGCAACCATAGTCAGGATGGAACCCGGGTCTCTGGTGCTGTAAGGCAGCAACTCTACCGCTGTGCCGCCCTACTGACATCTACTGACTATCTTTAATTCTCTCACCTAAATCCTTAAAATATACTATGCCAGATGACATAGGGCAGAGGTTTCAGGAGAGTGGGGAAAGATTTCCCACTGAGAGTAGGGAAGATTCAAACAAGGGAACATGACTTGAGAATTAAGGGACTGAAGTTTAGGGGTAACATGAGGGGGAACTTCTTTACTCAGAGAGTGGTGGCTGTGTGGAATGAGCTTCCAGTGAAGGTGGTGGAGGCAGGTTCGTTTTTATCATTTAAAAATAAATTGGATAGTTATATGGACGGGAAGGGAATGGAAGGTTATGGTCTGAGCGCAGGTATATGGGACTAGGGGAGAATATGTGTTCGGCACGGACTAGAAGGGTCGAGATGGCCTGTTTCCGTGCTGTAATTGTTATATGGTTATATTTAATAGGAACTTGAGGGGTAACCTTTTCACACAAAGGGTGGTTGGTGTATGGATCGCACTGTTGTAAAAGTTAGTTGAGGCAGGGACTATTGCAATGTTTAAGAAACATTTAGACAGGTTCAGGGATACAGGTACAGGTTTAGAGGGAAATTGGCCAAACGCTGGCAGGTGGAACTAATGTAGATGGGACATGTTGGGCGACATAAGCAATTTGGGCTGAAGGACCTGTTTCCACACTGTATGACTATGACAATCACTTTGCTGATTGTGGAAGCCTATGGTGTTCAACATAGTTGCTGCGTTTTTTACATTACAGCACTTCAACAAACTTCATTGATCAGAAAGCATATTGGTACCTGCTGGAGGCATGCAAGAGGAGGTTTATAAATATGTCTCTTTTATATTAACCAGCTGCAGCAATTTTAATGATGCAGATCCATTGAACACCTGCAAAGACTGACAATTTCTATTTTGTTCAGCCCTGTTCTCAAAGGCATCATTCAACAGAATAAGACCAATGAGCCTGCTTTCAGATGATAAAAACCATATTAATCTCCGTTTTGACAGAAAGAAAAACGCAGGCAGACATTAATTGGCTTTTGCCTACAAGAGCGAAATGCGGAGAAGCAAGAATTTTGGTGGGGGATGTGTGTGTTTGAAAGATACAGCATGGAAATAAGACTTCGGCCCACGAGTCTATGTCTACCAACAATAACCCCTTCACATTAGTTCTGTTATCTCCATATCATATTCACTCCCTATACACTAAGGGGAATTTACAGAAGAAAAGACACAAAATGCAGAGTAACTCAACGGGTCAGACAGGATCCCCGGAGAACATGGATAGGTAACGTTTCAGATCAGGACCCTTCTTCGGACCCAATTTACAGAAGCCAATTAACCTACCAAATTGTGCATCCTCGGGATGTGGGAGGAAACCAGAGCACCCAGAGGAAAACCGATCATAGGGAGAACATGCAAACTCCGCACAGACAGCATCCGAGGTTTGAATTGAACACGGGTTTCGGGCTCTGTGAGGCACCAGTTCTATCAGCTAAGCCACTGTGCTACTGAGTGGCACAACTGATGAGGAAAGTAGGGATATGGCAAAATAGACAATGTTTCATAACCAATAATTAACTCTGCACATGGGAGTGCTAGTTGTTAAAAATAAGTGCTGTGCTCCATTCCTCTGCATTTGCAGCCATTTATGTTGCATTGATGTTATTCTGCTAAGATAAGCAAATAGTGTCAGCAAGCTTTTGATCATTTCATTTATTATTCATCATTCCAATTTTCTTTTCCCTGTGAGGAGCCAAATCATAATCTTTTATTACAATTCTGCAGGTTATGCTTCTGATGGGGGAAATATGATTAATTTAACAGATAACCAAACAAAATTAATTCTGTCCATGAATGCATTGGAAAAATTTAACTTAGCAGCAGAAGTTCACAATTTATTTTATATCATCTTGTTAATGCATTGATAAACCAGTGTTATTGCTTATTCAGTCAAGGCGAACATTAACCGTGATTATTTCAGATTATTGTATCTCAAAGATTGTCCAATGACATTTGTAAGATAAATCAAACTGCAACGAGGATTTATAATATCTTTGCTTTCTTTGATTCCACGTGCTAGTGTATGATACACCAGAGAGGAACTAATCTAATTTTCATTTTCATTACATTGTCCCCTTACACAAATCTGCAACTAAAATTGCACAAAAGACCCTTTCATTCAAGGTAGTCCACAGTATCTTTAATCAGGATTAAATTATTTATTCCAAATTATCTCGTACCTAGTTACTAAACCTCAGCCTCACTCGCATATTTGTTTAAGTCTCAGTTATTCATATTTAGCTGTGTTCTGCCCAACAGGTTAACTTTATTTCATGCGTTTGGCTATATCCCCATCTATCTGTGGCAGAAAATCTAGTTCACTTTCCCTTGTATGTAAGTGGCTAATTCTCAGATGCAAAGAATGGGAAATCACAAATTTCACACTCTCCCATGCCACTTCTAAGTAATACTTTCATAGAATCATGGCTGGATCTCTGGATACTTTCAAGAGAGGGCTAGATAGGGCTCTTAAAGATAGCGGAGTCAGGGGATATGGGGAGAAAGCTGGGACGGGGTACTGATTGGGGATGATCAGCCATGATCACATTGAATGGCGGTGCTGTTTCGAAGGGCCGAATGGCCTACTCCTGCACCTATTGTCTATTGGCTGATCATCATCAGTACCCTGTTCCTGCTTTTTCTCCATGTCCCTTGATTCCTTTAGCCCTAAGAGCTAAATCTAACTTTTGCATTTTTGCTTTCACTAAACTTTTCGTGAACTATTAAAGACTCATACATAATATTGTACTGTCTAAGATTTGACTCCCTGCAATCAAGAATGATGCAAACAGATAGGTCGCCAATAGCTCTCCACTGGAAATCCACACATTTCTGAACTGTTGGAGCAGCAGTGTTGAAGATTCTGTTCCTCCACAACATTCACCTTGCTCAGATTTTAATTTGTGCTTTTGTCTACCTGAATTTCTTTATTCGCTCATTAAAGGTATCATTCACACAAAAGGCGATTGACATTAAATTACTATCCCTCCTGTACCATAGATAGTGGAAATAGATCTGCACTGGCCTGGGAATATTTTAGTTTAGTTTTTGAGATGCAGCATGGAAACAGAATCTTCGGTCCACCGAGTCCATGTCAACCAGCGATCACCCGTACATAGCTCTATCCTACACACTAGGGATAATTTACAGAAGCCAATTGACCCACAAAGCTGAACATCTTTGGAACGTGGGAAGAAACCAGAGCACCTGAAGAAAACCTGGGTGGTCACAGAGAGAGCGCACAAATCCGTACAGACAGCACTCGTAGTCCAGGATCGAACCTGGGGGTCTGGCACTGTAAAGCAGCAACTCTACCGCTGCGCCACTGTGCCGCCTGCAAGGGCATTACATGGACATGAGGTGAAACATGTTTTACAGGGATGCCATTGTAATGACAGTTAAATATGAGCACCAGGGCACTTTGAGAAGGGTTTAACCATGGAGGTTTAAGGACAGGATATCCGTGGTGCTATGACAAAAGATTTTTATAATATCTGGTCTGCAATTTGCTCAACCAGCACATGATTACATCAAGAAATAATTCACTCAGATAATTAGATGAGAGAGTGTTTTGGCTGCAACTTAGCAGAGTAAGTGCGAGGTGTTGCATTTTGGGAAGTCAAACCAGGGCAGGACTTTCACAGTGAATGGACAGGGCTCTGGAGAGTGTTGTAGAGCAGAGGGATCAATGAGTGCAGGTGCATAGTTCCTTGAAAATGGTGTCGCGTGTAGATCAGGAAGGCGGTCAAGATGACTACGACAAGAAAGATGTCGTTAAGGGCCTGTCCCACTTGGCGATTTTTTTCGGCAACTGCCGGCTTCACTGACTGACATATTAGGTTACCGAAAAATTTGCGGCGGCGGTGACGTGGCGTGATGATGTATGACGCAAGGTGTCTTTTCAAGTGTCGCAACATTTTTTTGTCACCGCTGTATTTTGAAATGTTCAAATTCTTTTGACGACACCGATATGACGCCGGCAGTCGCCAAAAAATTCGGCAAGTGGGACAGGCCCTTTAAACTGTAAAGTGCACAAAAGATTCATGAGAACGTTGCAAGGACCCGAGGGCAGGACCTTTACTGAGAGGTTGGAAGATCAGAATTTTATTCCTTAGGATGAATGGTGATCCTATAGAGGTATATAAGATAGTGAGGGGAATAGACAGGGGAGATGCACAGAGATTTTTATCCAGAGAAGAGGAATCAAGATCCAGATAAAGTTGAAAGGCCCCCAAGACCGCATGATATTACAGAGAATTGTGGACGCAGCACAGACCATCACACAAACCAACCTTCCTTCCACTGACTCCATTTGCACCTCACGCTGCCTCGGCAACGCCATTAGCATAATCAAAGATGAATCTCACCCCAGTCACTACCTCTTCTCCCCTCTCCCATCAGGCAAGAGGTACAGAAATATGAAAATGTTCACCTCCAGATTCAGAGACAGTTTCTTCCCAGCTGTTATCAGGCAATTGTTCTATTAACAACTAGAGAGCAGTCCTGAGCTACCTGGAGACTTTCGGACAATCTTTATTCGGACTTTACCAGACTTTATCATGCACTGAAAGTTATTCCCTTTATCATGTATCTGTAAAGTGTGGATGGCTCGATTGTAATCATGTATAGTCTTTCTGTTGACTGGTCAGCACACAACAAAATCTTTTCACTGTACCTCAGCACACGTGACAATAAACTAAACTATATCTAAACGATACATCTAAAGTATATCTCAAGGGGAAAAGTTTAATAGGAACCCAAGGGGCAAATTTTGCACACAGTGGTTGGTGAGTATATGGAATGAGCTGCTACAGGAGGTACTTGAGGCAAGTACTATAAAGTGCCTGTCCCATTTACGCGACTTTTTTCGGCGACTGCCGGCACCCATCATAAGTCGCCGAAAATTTTCAACATGTTGAAAATTCAGCGGCGACCAGAAAGACGCTACGACTCTTTGGGTGACTAGGAGACGACTCACGGCCATACAGACGACCCCCTGGCGACATGTCGCGGGGTGAAGCCTGTATGGCCGTGAGTAGTTGCCCAAAAAGTCGTACCTTGTTCTGGTCGCCTCGGGATTTTCAACATGTTGAAAATTTTCGGCGACCTGTGACGACCTATGACGGGTGCCGGCAGTCGTTGAAAAAGTCGCGTAAGTGGGACAGGCCCTTAACAATATTTGAAAGACATTTGGCCAGGTGCATAGACAGGAATGGTTTAGAGGGATATGGGCCAAACACGGATATGTGGGACTGGTGCAGATAGGCATCTGGGTCAGCATGGGCATGTTGGGCTGAAGGGCCTGTTTGACTATAACTCTAGTAAAGTGACCTATGCATCCTGCATTCCCCTCGGAGCTGTCTGAATCAAATGTGGCCCTGTTTAAATTAGAGCAGAAACGAGCATTGTTTGTAGCTATTTGGTCACCGAGAGGAAGAGGTTAAAGGACTCCACTATTGTTGTAGAGTGTAGATATTTACACAACTGCACATTTCTGGCCCACAAAGGCAAGAATTTCTCTGTATGTTGCATGGGACAAAAATCATATAAAAGTAGTCAATCATTTTGTTACAAACTGCACACAATAGCAAATCATTCCCCATTGACCTTCTTTAATTGTTCCTAAGTGCTTTTTGAAAGCAGGTCTACAAAAGACATTTGAATGAAGCCTCTCTACAGAATGAGTTCTGTATTAAACCCAAGGTCGTTCGTGAAAAGTATTTATTCTTCACTCAGAACACAACAATCTCTCAGCTCCTGCTGCTCTATTTTCTGGGAATCTGTAGAAGCCAAGCAGCAGGATTAGTGGTGCAGATCGTGCCTGAGTTTCGGTCATTGCATTCTGAAACAGTTTGAACGTAGAACATAAAACAGTGTAGCACAGGAACAGTGCCTTCTGCAACTATGCCTGTGCTGAACATGATGCCAAGATCAATTAATCTCATCTGCCTGCACATGATCCAGATCCCTCCATTCCACAGGGTAAGATGGCTTCTTACCTACAGCCATCAGCGCTATTTAACACTGCAACCTCTAAATAAGCTCTGAACTACATAGACTTGGGGGCATTGGTTTTGTCTTTTTGCACAACTATTGTTTGTTTGTTTTAAGTGTATGTGTGTGCCTGTGTGGGTGTACTGAGCCTTTATTTTGTTTATCACGTTGATTACAGAGTACTATCTTCACATATTCTGTTGTGCTGCTGAATGAAGAATTTAATTGTTCTGTTTGGGGCATAGGACAATAAAACACTCTTGACTCTTGACTACAACACAATGGGTGATGTTTCAGGTCAAGACTCTTCTTCAGTCTGAAAGAAGGGTCTTGACCCGAAACATCATCCATTCCTTCTCTCTAGAGATGCTGCCGGTCCCGCTGAGTTACGCCTGCATTTTGTGTCTATCTTCAATTTTTTTGGCCCCCGCTCTGGGAGTAGCAGTGGGGGCGGATCCGGATCGCAACGGCCGTGAGCCCCAGGCCGAGCTCGACAATCGTTTGCCTGCTTCTGCTGCTGTTGGATGTGAGGCATTGGAGGTGAGGGTCTTGGGCATGTCCCACTTTGGCCGTCAGTTACGCGACAGGCCGGTGGCGTGCGAAGATTTAGTTCGGTACAAGTTCCCGGAGCGCCGCGCGATACCGCGCACAACTCCATACTCCTCCACGCTTCTCAGTGGGATCGACCCCGCGTGGCCACACGATGCCCGTGCGCCTCAACGCGACGACGAGGTCGCCTAATTTGCATGCCAAGGACACATAAGTGGGACAGGGCCTTTACTTTTTCCATACAGAGGGTGGTGGATACATGGAATGACCTGTTAGATGAGTTAGTTGAGGCAAGTATTATAACAACACCTAAAATAAATTTGGACAGGTACAGGGATAGGAAAGGTTTGGACGGATATGAGCCAAATGCGGGCAGGTCAGGCTAGTGTAGATGGGGCATCTTGTTCGGCATGGGCATCGCCGAAGGGCCTTTTTCCGTGCTGCGTGTCTCTCACAAGATGATGACGCAAGAAACATTTCTTGAAAAGACACGTAACCACGAGACTCTGCATAACGTTACTGCTGCAAGTGCAGCCTGGTTTTGGACGGGAAAATTAGGTTTAGTCTACCATGCAAAGATGCGGGGAGAATTTCACTGCGACATGTCACGTGTGATAGTAATCAATTAATCAAGCAATCAATCAATCAATGACCATAACATCTGGAGATATGTTGGCTTTACATTCCATTGGCTTCGAGGAATATTGTACAAGAAAATACAAAGCCAGAAATGCACCCAACATTGTCATTTTCCTGATGCATGGTGGCTCAGTGGTAGAGTTGCTGCCTTGCAGCGTTAGGGACCCAGGTTCGATCCTGACTATGGGTGCTGTCTGTACAGAGTTTGTTCGTTCTCCCTGTGACCATGTGGGTTTTTTTTTCACATTCCAAAGACAATGCAGGTTTTTAATTGATTGGCTTCAGTAAATTGTCCCCAGTGTGTAGGGTAGAACTGGTATGCAGGTGATTGTGGTCATCGTGGACTCAGTGGGCTGAAGGGTCTGGTTCCACATTGCATCTCTAAACAAAATTCAACTAAACAGTTTTCCCTCTCCCCTGACTCTCAGTCTGAGAAAAGGGTCTCGATCCGAAACGTCTCCTATTGCTTTTCACCAGAGATGCTGCCTGACCTGCTGAGTTATTCCAGCATTTTGTGTCTATCTAATCTAAACATAGATTAACTCAAAACGGTCCTGACAACAGTCCTCACAAATAAGGGGCTCATCCAGCGAATGAAGCTGTAAATCATTACATCCCTCATTTATCAGTGAGGAGTAACATCAATGAAGATTGCAAGAACATTCGGAGCATTAGTGCCAAGGTATCTTTCGACTGCCTGTGGCTTCCTCACTGCTGCTGCCCAGTTTAATATTCACCTACCAAAGGAAACTCGTGGGACACCTTCCCATCGGGTGGCAGCTTCGCTCCGAATCCTAAAGCCGGGAAGAGTTTGTCGCTGTCGTAGTCCTGGATGATTTCTCCAACTGCTTTCAACGCCATGGCATACGCGTTCATCTGATAGGGGTTCATGTAGTGGAGTGAGGTGGGCTGTGAAGGATTCCCTGCAAGGAGAAGGAGCCATTTATCTAAAGGAACCGTGCCAAGTAATACAACCCAGGCAAAGGCATGTGACATGTGCAACGTGAGTAAGTAGCTCACGTTCAATGTGTAGGAAGGAACTGCAGATGCTGATTTAAATCGAAGATAGACACGAAACGCTGGAGTAACTCAGCGGGATAGGCAGCATCTCTAGACAGAAGGAATGGGTGACATTTCTCTCTCCATCCCATTCCTCTTCCCAGTTCTATGACCAGTCTTACTGTCTCTGACTAAATTTTATCTCTGTTTGTTTTGTTGGTACCTTCTCCCAACCAACAATGATCTATTCTACATTGTCCTTGAACTCCATTCCCCTTGTCCTGTTTTCACACCTTACACTTCCTTATCTATGTACCTCCCACTCCCCTGACATCAGTCTGAAGAAGGGTCTCGATCCTAAATGTCATCCATTCCTTCTCGTCAGAGATGCTGCCTGTCCCGCTGAGTTACTCTAGCATTTTGTGTCTAGCTCATGTTCAATGTTACATTTGTTTAATTTATCTCAAATAAGAAAATTAATTGTTATATATTATTCGTTATACAACATACTATATGTTATGGTATAACAACAGAAAATAATTAAGCTAATAAAGTAAAATGACTAAACATAGATAACTTATGTTACCATTTTCCTATTGCTATCTAAATTGGGAATTCCCATTCAGATGAGTAGGGATTCTGATTCCACGCGAGTTCTGCTGGTGAAGGTTCGTAGAGGTAGAGAACACAGTAAGAAGGATTAGAATCAGCAGAATGCCAATATTCTTTCCTTGGAATAGTTTTCCTTGGAATCATTGGACACAACTGGCATAATTTGGCCCAATAGAGGCTGATCTTATGGAGGTGTATAAAATGACGAGGGGAATAGATCGCGTAGACACGCAGAGTCTCTTGCCTAGAACAGGGGAATCGAGAACCGGAGGAATATAGGTGTAAGGTGAAGAGGGAAAATTGAATAGGAATCTGAGGGGTAACCTTTTCACACAAAGAATGGTGGGTGTATCGGAAGAGCTGCCAGAGAGGTGGTTGGGGTAGGTACTATCGCAATGTTTAAGAAACAGTTAGACAGGTACATGGACAGGACAGGTTTAGAGGGACACAGATCAAACGCAGGCAAGTGGGACTAGTGATGATGGGGCATGTTGGTCGGTGTGGGCAAGTTGGGCCGAAGAGCCTGCTTTCACACTCTTATGCCTCTTTGGAACTCATTACCACAGAGGGCAGTGGAGGCCAAGTCAGTGGATATTTTAAGATAGAGATAGACACGTTCTTGATTAGAACAGGTGTCAAGGGTTATGGTGAGAAGGCAGGGAAATGGGATTAGTTGGCAGAGATCAGCCATGATTGAATGGCGGAGTAGACTCAATGGGGTGAATGGCCTAATTCTACTCCTATGACTTGTGTGAACTAGTGCATAATAGACCATTACAAAATGACTCTATGACAAATAGAACATTTAGGAATGGATATCCTTCTCAAAACTTACCATTAGATGCAGTGAAGTCTATTGCCACGGTGAAATTTAGCTGGGTTCTGGAACAAAGCCAAAAGCAGGTATGTTCAATAGCTATGGGCGCTGTAGTACCTGTAGTAACTTACATTTGAACTGCAGAATTTAACAGAGAGAATATCAAAGAACGATTGATTCATACCCGCCTTTAATGTAATCTACAAAAGTGAAGTCAGATTCCACTTTGAAGGAAAGGAGAGTCACCTGGTGGGAAGAAACATAATCAGTGTGAGCTCCTACGAATGTAATACAGATCAGCGTTATACGATGCTGTGCTGATCTTCTTATTTTATTATTAAATCCTCAGGGACTAATTATGTAGTAGTGATGAAATGAAGACCCATTCACCCGGAGTAGATTTTAGCATCCCAAAAACATAATAAGGAACAAGGGACTGCAGATGCTGGTTTACCAAGGAAAGACACAAGTGCTAGAGTAACTCTGCCGGTCCGACAGCATCCCTGGAGAACATGGAGACGATTCGGGAACCTCCTTCAGACTGCAGTAGGGTCTCGACCCGAAAGGTCACCTATCTGTTTTCTCCAGAGATGCTGCTGTATTACTTCACCATTTTGCGTCTTTCCATAAGTAAGCAATTTAGATATTTCAGGAATATTTGTAGACTTTTTTAAGACCAAGTACGAGTTCCTGAAATTTATGCCGACCTGTTTTGCTGTTAAAGAAACATAATTACATGTACAGCGCCTTGTATTAATAAAGTTACTGATCTGGTCAAGGTTACAGCTTGTCCAGAGAGTAACGAATAATGAGACACGTACATGTGTGACATCATATCGGAAAACTATGTCTCCGCGTCGCTGACATTTATATTCATGAGTATTAATCTTCTTGATAACGCAGAACCAGGCCTGACATTTATGATGTATGGGGCCATTTACAGCTTTTTCACAAAGGTATACCATGTTTGGTGCAGTTAGAATGTGATATGGAGCAGACAGCTATGGGCGTGGATTCCGAAATATCCTAGTTGCAGGAATTCTTCCTGCAGGTTTTCTGCCCAACATCCATACTGTTTGCCTGTCAGCTGGGAAAGTCTATCTTTGATATATGATATTAGGGAGTCAGGGGTTAACGGGGGAAGGCAGGAGAATGGGGTTGAAAGGGAAAGACAGGGAAAGATAGATCAGCCATGACTGAATGGCAGCATAGACTTGTTGAGCCAAATGGCCTCATTCTGCTCTGAGACCTTATGAACTTGTCTGTGTAGTAAATAACATCTACACCATGCAATGACCATCGGCAACAGGTTTCACACTAAACAACACCACCCGTTGCCAAATGTAACAAAGTTTAATTTAGAGGTACAGCGTGGAAACATGCCTTTCGGCCCATTGAGTCCATGCTGACCAGCGATCACCCTACACACTAGGGGACATTTACACTTTTTACAAATGCCAATTAACATACAAACCGGTACATCTTTGGAGTGTAGGAGGAAACCAGAGCACCAGGAGAAAAGCCATGCGATCACGGGGAGAACTTATAAACTGCGTACAGACAGCACCCGCAGTCAGGATCGAACCCAGGTCTCTGGCTCCATAAGGCATCCACTCTACCACTGCGCCACCGTGCCACCTAAAGCTGAGTCCCCCACTTTGAACATCCCCACACCAATCACTGACCAGAAATAGACAGCTTCTAAACATGTTGGCTCTTTGAACCTGTTCATTATTTTTTATTTATCGCCTGGTTTTGCAATTTTTAATTCGTGCCAAATTGTGAATACTATGTTGCCACAGTTCCCAAAGTCTTTCAGTGAACTTTCAAAGCAAAAATAATCTTATTTTCAAGACAGATTTAATTTGTGGTGCAGCTGGTAGAGCTGCTGCCTCTCAGCGCCAGAGGCCCAGGTTTGATCCTGACCTCATGTGTTGTATGTGTGGAGTTTGCATGTTCTCCCTGTGACTGCAAGTGTTTCCTCCGGATGTTCCATTTTCCTCCCACATCCAAAATACCTTTGTTTTTCTAGATTAATTGGCCTCTGTAAAATGATCCGCAATATGTAGGGAGTGGATGAGAAAGTGGGTTAACATAGAACTAATGTGAACGTGTGATTGATGGTTGGCATGGACTTGATGGGCCGAAGAGCCAGTTTCCCTGCTGTACCTGTAAAACTAAAACTAAAATTAAAAACAAGGTTAGATCTATGGTTGGGTTCCCCAGATAGCAACAGAGTACAATGGGAAGAAGAACATGTGAAGATGCTTTGTCTACCTTTAGCAGGGTTAACATTAAACCAGTGTGTGAATGTGTGTTTGGCTGCAATTTGGTGGGCCGAAAGGCCTGTTTCCATGCTGTATTTTTCTCTCAATCAATCAGTTTTACATTTAACAGAAACCTTGCAGTAGCCGGGAGTGGAGCTTATTTTTTTGCATTTGAATAAACAATATTTAGGATTTGTGCTTCGTGACATTAATATTTGGAGAAAAATATAACAGATTACAACTCCCAGGATAGTGTGACACTAGTCATTTGGACCCGACTACTTTAAAATCCTACTCTGTAAATGTGTTTCCACAAATCACATTTCTATCTATTGACTTCTCTAGCTGTCACATTTGCTGTGGGTAATGATTTATGTTCACAGTGAAAGAATACAAACCAGCTTTGAGAAAGCAACACAAACTGGAAATTACTATTGATTATAGAGGTGCCTGAATGCCTAATGTGTTTGTTTGGCATTTCTCTGTCAGTTGTTAATCTGCTCTTTTAAACTTCCATTTATCTATTCTATTTTCATATTTCAAATATCTGTAAGTGTGAAGACGAGAGTTATTTAAGTTGAGTGATTGAATACAGCTGACAAAAACACAGCAAACGAAGGCACCATTTTGCTGGGGTCCTAAGATTTACCTAGAAAGTATCTCATTAAAACTTTGACTGTCCCACTGCTGTTAATGCGAGTCTTTTTTAAATCAGACTATCTTTAGTTGGACTTTAGCTTCCACTAAACGTTATTCCCTTTATCATGCATCTGTACACTGCAGATGGCTCAATTGTAAGCACGTATAGTCTTTCTGCTGAATGGTTAGCACTCAACAAAAGCTTTTCATTGTACCTCAGTAGGCGTGAGAATAAACTAAACTAAACATGTCCATTTTAAGTAGATGATGCAACATCTCAACATCAATTCATCAAATTGTGTTTACATAGATACAAAAAATTCAAAAACACAGGGCAAACTTGGTTTTTACCAGCGTTTATACAGCCTTGATAGAAGCATATAAAGTCATGGACTGGGTAAACAGTCAGAACCTTTTCCCCAGGGTGGAAATGTCAAAGACTAGAGGGCGTATCCTTAAGGTGAGAGGGGCAATGTTTAAAGGAGATCGGCAGGGGATTTCTTTCCACCGAGGGTGGCGGGTGCCTGGAACGCACTGCTAGAGGTGGTGGTGAAGGCAGATACAATAGTGGTGTTTAAGAGACTTTTGGATGGATATGCAGGGAATGCAGGGACATGGATCATGTGCAGGCAGAGGAGAATAGCACAGCTGATAAGTATAGCTATTATATCCTGCAAAACTTGTCCTCAGCCACTGCTCAATCCGCTGAGGCCTATGGGATCTCCCGATTGCCAACCCCTTTCCCATTCCCACACTGACATGTCATCCTCGGCCTCCTCCATTGCCAGAGTGGCCACACTCGGGAGATTGGAGGAACAGCACCTCTTATTTCGCATGGGTGGCTTTTAACCCAGTGGTATGAACGTTGAATTCTCTATTTTTTAAGTATCTTCCACTTACTCTCTCACCCCCCCCCCCCCCCCCCCCCCCCCCCCCCCCCTTGCCCCCTTCCTCTACCCTAGTCGTTTACCAGCTCCTCAGCTCTCCACATTGTATCTCTGTTGAGTTCGGGGATAGTCTTGCTGGGCTGTATGCAAGAAATGTATCTCACTATACCTGCTACAAGTGACAATAAAGAAACTATTGAACCCTTGAACCATGATTGTTGTGCTGCCTTCACTCCAGTCGATCTGCTCCAGCAACCTGTGTGTGGCGGTACTTACCGTCCCAGAGTTCACATACTTCTTCTTTTTCCCTCTTTTCTTATGATTTAAGACCT
The DNA here is from genome assembly GCF_028641065.1 of Leucoraja erinaceus. Lineage (NCBI taxonomy): Eukaryota > Metazoa > Chordata > Chondrichthyes > Rajiformes > Rajidae > Leucoraja > Leucoraja erinaceus. The sequence continues at coordinate 32,777,346 of NC_073392.1, forward strand.
AAAGGAAAGAATAGAGTGTTATATCAGCTCAGACGTGGTGGAGAGACGTAGAATGCTGGTGTGTGTTAAATTTATTACAAAAAACGACTATAAATCTGAACATTATACATGTTTAAAATGGAACTAGGGATGTAAATACAAGCCAACTAGAAATGTACAGTGGTGTCTGATAGAGCACTTCCTGTGCTTGCAGTAAGCACTGGCCAGGAAACGGTCGAACAATTGGTGACCGATTGGTAATTGGTAGATGCAATACAATAGAACGTTATTTATCCCAGGAGGAAAGTTGGTCTGCCTACAGTCATAAAACACAAGATATACGAAACATGAAATTAAAATGATGAGTGGGAAGGATTGGGGTTGTGTAACGATTTGAGTGGGGGGGGGTGTCAGTCTACCCCATGACAGAAGGGGGAGGAGTTGTACAGTTTGATAGCCACAGGGAAGAAGGATCTCCTATGGCGTTCTGTCCTGCATCTTGGTGGAACCAGTCTGTTGCTGAAGGTGCTCCTCAGGTTGACCAGTGTGTCATGGAGGGGGTGAGCTGTATTGTCCAGGAGGCTCTGCAGTTTGCGGAGCTTCCTCCCCTCCAAGACCACCTCCCATGAACCCAACTCCGCCCCCAGGTCAGAGCCAGCCTTCCTGACGAGTTTGTAAATCCTGTTGGCATCTGCAGCCTTCGCCCTGCTGCCCCAGCACACTACAGCGAAGAAGATGGCACTGGCCACCACCGTTTGGTAGAACATCTGCAGCATCTTGCTGGATTAGTCTCTGATCTAGCACCCCAAGCGAGATCATTAGTAGGTTTAGGTCTATTAGTTTAGTTTAATTTAGAGATACAGCACGGAAACAGGCTCTTCCGCCCATCAGGTCCGTGCCGACCAGTGATCCCCGTACACTAGCACTATCCTGCACACTAGGGACAATTTACAATTTTCACCAAAGCCAATCAGCCAACAAACATGTCTTTGGAGTGTGGGAGAAAACCGGAGCACCCGGAGGAAACCCATCCGATCATGGAGAGAACGTACAAACTCCGCACAGGCAGCAGCCATAATCAGGATCAATCCTGGGTCTCTGGCACTGCAAGGTAGCAACTCTACCACTGTGCCACCCTGCCACCCCAAATTATTGTCACGTGTACTGAGGTATAATGATAAACTTTTTTTTGCCTGTTATACTATCAGATTAGACTAGACATAAATACAATCAAATACAATGTCACACTGAAATACAGTCAATAAGTAAGAAAATCGTAATATTTTAGCTCTGGTTCTGCTTTATAAATGTTCAAAGATCATCTTAGAGAGTGGAGCACTTCAGTATACAACTTCAGTATACTCCTTATACAGTCATGAATGTGCAGCTAAAAACCAAACGCAATTCACAAGTTCACAGATGATGCCACTGTAGTGGGCTGGATATCAAATAAAGATGAGACGAAGTACAGAAAGGAGATTGAGAATCTTGTAGCGTGGCGCCAAGACAACAACCTCGCCCTCAATGTCAGCAAGACAAAGGAGATTGTGATTGACTTCAGGAAGCGAAGTGAAACATACACCCCGGTATATTTTGATGGCACCAAAGTAGAGAGAGGCGAAAGCTGCAAGTTGCCAGGGATAAGTTTCACCAGTAATTGGCCTGGACCAGTCACTTGGATGATGTGGCCAAGAAGGCACACCAATACCTCCCTTTCCTTAAAACGCTTCGGAAGTTCGACATGTCCCCATTAACTTTCAATCAGATGATCCTAATCAGTCTGCAGATCCGGTCAACAAAAAGGCTATACCTGATTACAATCAAGCCGTCCACAGTGTATAGATACATGATAAAGGGTATATCATTTAGAGCAAGGTGCGATGGTGGAGGACTCCGCCAGCATCACTGACCCCTGCAACTATAACCCAGTGTCACCACCACAACAACGGGCCTTTAGGCCAAGTTAAGGCCCTATGTTTTTAAGAACTTTGAAACTTGAAGAATGCAAGACTGTGTGGGAACGTAACGACTCTTGTCTATTAACTCAGTGTAATCTACAATCCTTACACTCTTGTACTTAAGTATGATTGTGCCTATGTATTTAGTAAGATTTTTATTGAAGTGTGTACAAAAAGGAATGTCACAGTATCTTGGTGACAATAAAGTGTCATAACTAGTCTGAAGAAGGGTCTCGGCCTGAAACGTCACCCATTCGTTCTCTCCAGAGGTGCTGCCTGTCCCGCTGAGTTACTCCAGCATTTTGTGTCTATCTTAAGTGCCATTGAACTATTGACACTTTGAAACATTGAAGATCCAGGCAGGGTTCCTATCGTTCCTGTTCCTGTTCAAACAATGCAGCTTAGACTGTGGTATGTCCATAGAAAAATGTTCAATTATGCACATTGCCCTCCATCAAACCATGGCTGTAGGACAAACAATAGGTCAAATCTAACTTGACACATTCCGTTCTCTAGTTCTGTGGAGATTGCACTTGGAAGTTAATGAAAATTGCTGCTGTGAGAATGATGGGCCCATTATATTTAAATGAGTCTTTGCTCTCTGAATTATTACAATGTTATTATTATTCATAAAATACCGCTACGTATCAGAAAGCTAAGCTTTTAGAACTTCATAGTTATCATAAAGAGCTGACACATTCCTTCTAAAGAACAGAGGATTAGCTTCAAACATTGATTGCAGTCACCTGCAAAGAAAAAACAATGTTCAATCTGCATTTAAATGGCATCGTCAATGTGCAAAAGTGCTTAAAGATATCTCAGGGGCAGGGGAAGTCACCAGGGGTGTGAGGAAACATAACTACCGCTTCTTCAAAGCTGCGAGGTCTAAGGGGTGGCAAGAAAAGAGGAGAGATGCAAAAAAGATGGAGTGCTTGGAAGGAAATTCCAGAAAGGGGAATACGGGGAACCAAACAGTAGGCAGTGAGAGGTGAAGGTTCAGGGCTGCTGCCTCACAGCGCCAGAGAAAAGGGTCCGAACTTGGCTGTGGGCGCTGCCCTTACAGAGCTTGTACGTTCTCGCTGTGATCACGTGGATTTTCACAGGGTGCCCCAGTTTCCTCCCACACTCCAAAAAAGACATTTGAGTGGTCGATATATTCAATTCAGAGATTTAGACTTTTAGAGATACAATGGGGAAATAGGCCCTTCGGCCCAACAGGTCCGCCCCGACCATTGATCACCCCGTACGCTAACATTATCCTACACACTAGGGATAATTTACAATGTACAGAAGCCAATTAACCTTCTAACCTGTACGCCCTTTTGGAGTGTTGGAGGAAACCATAGCACCCTGAGAAAACCCACGCAATCACAGGGAGAACATTCAAACTCTGTAAAGACAGCGCCCATAGTAAGGATCGAACCCTTATCTCTGGCGCTGTAAGGCAGCAACTCTACAACTGCACCACTGAGCCGCTCCTGTGCTACTGTGCCACCCCGATATTATGAATCCCGATATGAAAAGGGGTGATAGATCACGAGGAATTTGAAGAGGGTGAGATGGACAGGGCAATGAGCGGATGTAAACAGAATAGGAACCTGAAGGGCAACTTATTCTCACAGAGGGTGGTGGGTATATGGAATGAGCTGCTGGAAGGGCTAATTGGGCAGCTATAACAACAACATTTAAAAGACACTAGTGTATCGATAGGAGAGGTTTGGAGCGATATGTACCAAAAGTGGGCAAATTAAATTAGCTATCTTTAGGTATCTTTTAAGATTATAGATGTTGTTTAAATGCTAACTGAGCATTGTTGTTTTGCTGTTGTGGGCGGCACAGTGTTGCTGATTTACAGCGCCAGACACCTGGGTTCGATCCTGACTACGGGTGCAGTCTGTATGGAGATTGTACGGAAAACCTGTTGAAGATAGAACAACTACATTTGTCACTACCCGTTGAAGAGAGAACAAGTAATGGCCTCTACTCACCTCGTAGACGTTGAACTGACTTTGACCTCGGGACAACTCTCTGTAACTGGTGGTGAACTCTCCAATGAAGTCATGGCTGGGATCAAAGGTGAGCGGGAGACAGGAGTGAAAGAAAACAAGAAAGAAAATGACATTAACCTGAAAAGTTTCATCTAGATTTTCATCCCATCAGTCATTTATGCTTTCCCCACATTTCTCCTTCCGCTTTCCCCTTTGCCATGGAACCCCACAAACCTAACGAGGGGAGATGGACTCACATTCTTGGAGGGGTGTGAGTACAATGTTTTGGAATACATATTCTGGCTGCTCTCGTTCCTTACCTGTAATAACTAATGTACTAATGAGATCACATGGTGACCATTGAATGTGGATCGCAAGATTGGAAGAAGTGAATCACTGTTACAGCTGGGAGTACTGATTGGGTAAAAACAAGGAACTGCAGGTGCTGGTTTACAAAAAAAAAGGCACAAAGTGCTGCAGTAACTCAACGGTCATCTGAAACGACACCTATCCATGTCTCCAGGGATGCTGCCTGACCCAACGAGTTATCTAGTACTTTGTGCCCCGCACTCTTTGGGGTGCCAGGCTGGTTGGATGCGAGTAGGTAGAAGGACAGGTATTGCATGGGAAAGTGCTGAGAGGAGGGGAATGTTTGGTGTATTGGAAATCGGAACAGACAATTGGGATGGTCCATTGTATATAGAGACTGGTGGGAGAAAGGTGATGATCAAGGAACCTCTAAACTTGAGCAAGAAGTGATAGAAGAAGTCTACGTCAAGCAGCATCTGTGGAGGGCAATAGGACAAATGACATTTCTGGACCAAACCCTTCTTCGGACTGATGGAGAAGAGGGGAGAAAGCTGGGAGAAAGCAGCAAGGGGGAAAGGGGTAGAGCAAAAACTGACAAGTGATAGATGGAGTCAGATGAGGACTGATGATTGGCAGATGGGTGGAGATGGTAACCAAGGCTAGATGTGAAATGGAGACACATGGTTGCAGATGTGGAATATGATAAGATAAGGATGATGGAGGGTTTTATGTAGAACCAGAGGGACGGTTAGTGGGTGGCAGAGAACCGGACAGGTGGTGAAGGGGGATAAAATGGTGGACGGAGTAGACTGGGGTAGGAGATGAGGGGGAGAATGGAAATGGTGGCGTTGTGAGGTGGGTTAGATGAAGTTAGAGAACTCAATGTTCATGTCGTTGGGTGATAAGCTACCCAATTGGAATACGAGGTGCTGTTCCTCCCGCTTGCGTTTGGCTTCACTCAGGCAATGGAGGAGGCCCAGGACAGAAAGGTCAGTCTGGGAATGGGAAGGTGAATTAAAATGGCCAGCAACTACTCTTGAACCTTCCTCTGTCCAGGAGAAGGGGTGAGAGAAATATTGTTGGTGATAAACAGGGCAAACAGTGGCGCAAGAGCAGAGTTGCTGCCTTACTGCGCCAGAGGCCTGGGTTCGATCCTGACCTTGGGTGCCTGCTGTACGGGGTTTGTACGTTCTTTCTGTGACTGCGTGGGTTTTCTCTGGGTGCTCCAGTTTCCTCACACACTCCAAAGACGTGCAGGGTTTTTTAGGTTAATTGGCTTGAGTAAGTTGTAAAATTGTCCCTGGTGTGTGTGGGTTAGTGTATGGGGTGATCACTGTTCGGCGTGGATTCGGTGAGCCGAAAAATCTTTTTCCATGCTGTATCTCTAAAATCTAAGCTCTAAAATCTAAAGTCTAAATGAGATGCAGTCAAAGACTCTGCTAATTACAATACGGGGTAAGCAATGTTTAAGTGATTTTCAACAAAACCATAATCTAATTAGCATTCAAAACTCATTAAAATTCATATACACAGTTGCTGGCAACTGGTTACAACTGACTTGTTTTGCATTGAAGAATTCTTTATATTTAGTCGAACACAGACAAGGAACTGGTAGGTGGTGAGAATCGGCAGATGGAAAGAGGGTCAAAATGTCCCAATGCAGATGCTGGTGCAGTCACAACAATCTCAAGCATAATATCTTTCACATAGCTGCGTTTTGGAAATGAATTCAGCTGCTATTTCCTTCTATTATTGTAAAGCCCTATTAACTTGATCTAATACTTTTATAAATGTCAGTATTAGTAGCTTTAACCCCCTTTGCTCCCGAACTCCATTCATTTTTTTCACTGTCTAAGCAGCATGTGGCCTCCCTTTTCTTCCAACATAAATGCATGTGCTGCCATGAAATTAAATTCTGACATTTTTGTTCATTTCTGCTGCAACCTTAAGTTCATCTTTTGTATTAAACACCTCGGCTAATCTGGTAAAAGCAAAGAACTGCAGATGCTGGTTTATATCAAAGATCAAGTGTTTGATAAGATAAATCTATTTCTTCTATACTCCTATCTTCTATCTATATCTTCTATCTATCTTCTATCTATCTTCTATCAATCTATCTATCTATATCTATCTATCTATACTAATACCAAAATTCTCATCTTGTCCTCTTCCAGTCTGCGTTGTTTTTAAATTTGCACAAAAAAAGGTACCCTATATTGCAGTTCTCATGTGCTTCAAGCGCACCAAGTTTTGTTCCGATCGGTGGCATATTACACAAGTTATGAAGGTTTGAAAAATCATGAGATCAGCAGATTGGTCTTCTCGCCTGTCAGTCACCAAGAAGGTAACGCCCCTTCCGGCACACGCTGTCAATCACTGGGGCGAGGAGAATAAATCCCCGAATGCAGGGCTGAGTCCGTGAGCCACTGATTAAGTCCAAAAGCCATGCTGATTAAGTCCACAAGCTGTGCTGATTGAGTCCACAAGAGTGGAGTCAGGGAAGCCGCTGCGTGGAGTCGCTGGGAAGCCGCTGCGTGGAGTCGGGGAAGCCACTGGCTGGAGTCGGGGAAGCCGCTGAGTGGAGCCGGGAGGTGCTGTGTGGTGCCGCGGCCAGTGGCCCCTCCACCACCAGCCAAGTACCCCACCACCCCCCTCCCCCCCCCCCCCCCCACCAAACACCCCCCTCCCCCCCCACACCCCCACCTCCTCCCCACACCTGTCCCTCCCCCCACCCCCCCCCACACCCCCCTCCCCCCCTCCCACACCCCCTTCCTCCCCCCCTTCCCCCACCCCCTGACCCCCCCGCCCACACCCGCCCCTCCCCCACACCCATTTCCCCCCTCCCCCCTCCCCCCTCCCCCTCCCCCCCTTCCCCCCCCCCCCCACGCCATGGTGGAATACTGCATTGGGGAATGGGTTGCGTTGGGGGTCCAGGCCTCCCGTGTGATTGGGACCCAATGGGTCCCACTTAGCCTAGTATAAGCTAAAGATAAGAGTATGAGGGAGGGTCCCGACCTAAAATATCACCCATCCTTTTTTTCCAGAGATGCTGTCTGACCCGCTGAGTTACTCCAGCGCTTTGTGTCTTTTTTCTGTAAATTGCCCATAGTGGATACGAAAGTGGGACAACAGAACTGAAGTGAATGGGTTATGGATGGTGGGCATGGACTTGGTGGGCTGAAGAGCCTGTTTCCATGCTGTATCTTTCAATACCAACTCCCACCTCTTGCACCAAAATACTTGTTACTTTAGCTTTATCTTTAGCTAATCTGGTGCTGTCTGCGGAATGTGTAATTGTACTGCCGAATCCCAAGAATTTGTTAGTGCAGTTTTAAAATCTGAATGGAACTTGCTACCATAAGAACTAATTGTGGTAAATAGCACAGATGTACTTAAGTGGAGAGTAGATGGATGAGAAGGAAGTAAGATATGCTGATAAGGTTATGTGAATCAAACTGTTACGAGGTTTATGTGGAGCTTAACCATCGACGTAGACCAACAAGTGAATGATTCTTCTCATTGTTGTACATGTAATGGGGCCTGGGCATTATTGGCGAGGATTTATTAGAGCCATACAGCACAGAAACAGGCCCTTTGGCCCAACTCATTCATGCCCACCAAGATGCTCCATCTATGTTAGTCCCACCTGCCTGCATTTGGCCCGTATCCCACTAAACCTTTCCTATTATCTCCAATTTCCCATGAAGAGGAGGTGGTGAGCACCTTACACATATGCTGTCGGAAGCAGGGCACCTGGAGAAGGACTTGGACAGGTTGGAAGATTGGGCAAAGAAGTGACAAATTGAATGCAGGTAATGACTGTGGAACATCAATTAAACGGTTGTTGTTTTGCTCCCTTCTCCCTCAGAGACTACACATTGAGGGACCTCCTAAAAGCGCTTTCTCCTCCCCAATGTTGCTCCACTATCCAAAGTAGCTGGAAGAATGAAGTGTGCAGGAAGGAACTGCAGATGCTGGTTTAAACCGAGGATAGACACAAAAGGCTGAGGAAGGGTCTCGACCCAAAATGCCACCTGTTCCTTTTCTCCAGAGATGCTGTCTGACCCGCTGAGTTACTCCAGCCTTTTTGTGTCTATCGTAGGAAGGATGAACTGTTGTTTGCAGACGGCATCATGATTGTATCCTGGGTAATGGTTTAGGAAGAGGTAGCAGGTCACAGGCACCAAACGGGTGTCCCAAACAGCATCATATTCTTCAAAGAAGCTAAGCTCTACGCTGCTCGACTGAAACTCCTTGTAAACTGTATCAACCACTTTCTTAATAAACTGAAATGCAGAAAGCCTGATGTGGGCGCCTTGGATCGATCAATGAACACAGGAGTGCTATGCTGCGCTGACCTTCAATTTACTAGCATGATATGTGCTGGTTCCAGCAATCTGCTTGTTATTAGACAACTGACAATGCAACTGTGTAACAGCCTGAGTTTAACAACCAGCGAAGGTAGATCATAGAGACATACAGCCCAACTCTGCTATGCTCACCAAGATCTCCCACCTAAGCTAATCTCACATGCCCATATTTGGCCCATATCCCTCTAAACCTTTCCTATCCATGTATCTGTCCAAATGTCTTTTAAATGGTGTTATAATACCCGCCTCAACTACCTCCACTGGCAGCTCGTTCCATATACCCACCACCCTATGAGTGTAAAAGTTGCCCCTTCATTTCCTATTAAATATTTCCCCTCTCACCTTAAACTTACATCCTCTGAGCCTTGAGTTCTTTACTCTAGATAAAGGACTCTGTGCATTCACCCTATCTATTCCCCTCATGATTTTATACACCTCTATTGGATCTCCCCTTCGCCTCCTGCTCTCCAGGGTATTAACTCCTAGCTTGCCCAACCTTTCCCTACAGTTCAGGCCCTTGAGTTCTGGCAACATCCTCCTAAATCTTCTCCGCATTCCTTTCAACTTAATGACATCCTTCCTATAGCAGGGTAACCAAACTGAACACAATATTCCAAATGTGGCATTACCAGTGACTTGTACAACTGGAACACAATACCCTGTTGCTTCACTCATACCCCGACTAATGAAGCCCAACATACGAAAAGCCTTCTTCATCTCACTGGCTTCCAGTGACGCCACCTTCAAGGAACCATGTACCTGTACGGCAAGATGCCTCTGCTCTACAACTCTTCCCACGGCCCAACCATTCACTGTGAAGAGTCTGCCCTGGTTTGACTTCCCAACATGGATCATAAACTTATTCTTGCCCTACTTGCCCAGCTCACATGAAGAGAGTGAACAAACACACATTGTTCACTCAATGATGGTGAATGGTTTCACAAAGAATTGCTGAGCTGTGGCTGCACAATCATTCAAACGGCTGCAATTCAGGGTAAAATGCAGTGAATATCTCAGATAGGATACATCCAAGGGATTGATTTTATACAATTAACCAAATGGAATTACTGTTGCAAAAAAAAAAAAAAAACATGTTTGTACAGGTCTGGCAACTGGTGGTCCAGTGAAAATCATGAGAAAACATATTTGAAATCCCCCCTGGAAGTCCCCCAGAATATGTAGAGCCTAGTGACGCCAGGTGTGGCGCCAGGTGAGGAGGCCGCTCTCGACCTCATCGGGACTTCCACAGGTGATGGGCGGGTTGAATTTTCCCCCTGCAGCCGAGGCTCTGGAACTCCGTCCCTGCCAGAGCTGGCAGATCCATTCCCATAGCCGACTTCCGAGGTTGACTTAGTGGGCCGGTATCTCGGCCACTTGGTGGCCTAGGCAGACCGTGCTGGTGCCGATGGTCTACCTGGAGGCCGTGACCTCTGTTGGTCCGGCAAAATGGATAATCTAGAAAGGCTCTGGAACCAAGGGTGCCGGAAAATCGGTCGTGGACCTGTATAATAGAATTTGCAGAGGGAAAATCTGCAGTGCTATATGCCTCAATTTCCAAAGTTTGTTCACCATCTGACAGGGGTTTGACACCGCAGTGAAATATGCTCTCAATATTGCCAAAAATCAGTCAGAGCAGAGTTCACTAGAAACAATCTCCTGGCTCTGCATCCCCTGTGATCTGTGAAATATTCATGATGGCTTCTTTCTAAATTTGGTTCAAACATAACGATGGAACTAGGAGCTGCCATGCCACGCTGTGTGAAAGGAAGGGGATTTCTGCTCTCTGAGGACACTGCAGTTCTCTTTACTGTCAAAGTCCAACACCACAGCCACCATTTCACACAACAATTTTAAAGGGGCGCTGTGGTGTTATCTGAAAGGAAGTTAATAGGGCGTCACGGTGGCGCAGCGATAGAGTTGCTGCCCTACAGCGCCAGAGATCCGGGTTCGATCCTGACAATGGGCCCTGTCTGTGCGGAGTTTGTACGTTCTCCCTGAAACCGTGTGAGTTTTCTCTGGATACTCTGGTTTCCTCCCACACTCCAAAGACATACAGGTTTGTAGGTTAATTGGCTTCAGTAAATTGTCCCTAGTGTGTAGCATAGTGTCAGCGTGTGTGGAACGTTGGTCGGCGTGGACTCAGTGGGCTGTAGGGCCTGTTTCCACGCTGTACCTCTAATGTCTAATGTCTAAAGTCTGGCAACAGCGAGATATGGCTGTGCTGTGTCCTACTAAAGTGAGCAACGCATGATTTTAAAATAAGCAGGGAAGGAATCAGTTAGGGCATTGACTACACTGTCACACAGCAAGGAATCCAATCAGGTTTGATGTTGCCATAGTAAACCCCTCTCCACGATATTGCTTAATATAGAACAAAGTGACGTGCAAACTTCCATTCTGAAATCCGAAAATGTCCGAAATCCGACAAGTGTCTGGTCCCAAGGCTTTCGGATAAAAGGTTGTGCACCTGTATTGACAACATTCCCACTGGGGTAGTGTAGTTACCAACCATGTTAGCTTCCTTCACAAGGGCAAAGTCAAGCTTGGCCTTCTGCCTTCACAACAACACACTCAATGTTTTGGAGCCATTATTGAGCAATGTCACAGCTAGCTGGACTGCCCTAAAACCCTAAAATACCAGTTAAAGCTTTGATGAGGGAAATTAATTGGATCACTTTGACCAGGGGAACATTATTACACTTTCAAAATGAAACCTCATATCCAGGTAGTTCCAAAAAGTCGTAGAGCCAAACAGCATGGAAGCAGACCCTTCAGCCCAACTTGCCCATGCCAACCGAGATGTCCTAAAATCTATATTAGTCCCATCTGCCTGCATTTACTGTCTAAACCTTTCCTATCCATGCACTTGTCCAAATGTCTTTTAAATATCGTTATACTCTTGCTTCATCTACCTCCTCTGGCTCGTTCCATACGCCCACCACACTCTGTGTGAAAAGCCTGTGAAAAGATGTCCCTGAGCCTATTAATAAAAATGCCCACCCCAAGGCTGAAAATGTGGATCACAAGTATGTCTGAAATGTTACATCTCGAAGATATGAGGTTCGTTCTAGCAGGGAAACCAGAACAATTCTTAAAGATATGGTCTCCTTTCATCAATTTATTACAAGTATATTATGTTGCAACATAACTCTGGTAATTAACCGTTTCAGAACTGGGAGAGGGGTGTGGAAAGATATGAAGTAGGTACATCCCTTTTCTTTTGTGTTCTGTTTTTTCTTTTCTTTTTTTTTTCTTCTCTTCCCCCTTTTTATTTTGCTCTTTCTTTTGGGTTTTTTTATTTTTTTTCTACATCTCTATGGGCTCTTTCTCTTTATCTATTCACAAACTACCAATTGTTAACTTCTGGGGCCTACACATCACTACTTTCCTTAATCTCTTATTTTTTCTTCCCTTCTTGCGTTTATTATTTTTATATTGTTAAATTTAATACAAGAAGTTGTACACGAAATGTATTATGTTATATGCCATGGTTTATACGATGGACATTGCTTCTAATAAAAGTATTTTCAAAAAAGAAATGCCCAGACTAACTCAACAACGGCCTGTACGGACATGAAGATTGGGCACCTAGTCTGACCCTCAGTGCACCCTTGAACGGCATCATGACAGATAAGTAGCAATCAATGTTCAGTTGATGTCCAGTAACTGCCCCAGAGTAAATAATAGTATAAGACCATGTTTTTAGTAGTTTCTTATTGTATGGGAACCCAAACCATTCAAATACAAGGTTGTCTAAATCACGAGCGGAATAGATCGGGTAAAGAACAGTCTCTTGCCCAGAGCAGGGGAATTGAGAACCAGAAGATATAGGTTTAAGGTGAGAAGGGAAAGATTTAATAGGAACATGAACATGACCTGCCGGAAGAGGTAGTTGAGGCAGGTACGTTTGCAACGTTTAAGAAACATTTAGACAGATACATGGCTAGGACAAGTTTAGAGGGAAATGTGCCAAACGCAGGCAGGTGGGACCATTGTAGGTGGGACTTGTTGGCCGGTGTGGGAAAGTTGGACTGAAGGGCCTGTTTCCATGCTGTATGACTCTATGACAATGTGATGGGGCAGTTCAGTTGACATGGGCATGTTGGACAAGGGCCTGTTTCCACGCTGTACGACTCTATGACTCTCTATAACTCTAAATATGTTTTAAAAAACCAGAGGATACACATCCAGGTAGTTTATAAAGAATGAGAAGCATTCTTTAAAACTTTCAATAATTAAAGGACATTAATCTTTGAGCAGTGTGAAACCAGAGGAGTGCATGAATAGTGTGACCTAATTATTGCGTATGGTTATTTGTTTCATTTTTGGATAGCTTTGAAAATATATCTCATGTTGATTAACACAACAGGTAACTTGGGATACAGGAAACAATGATTCTTTCAAATTTCTATCACTGTACAATAGCACAGATAATCCCCAAAGATTTACTCCAAAACACGACTGTAATGGAATGAATATCAACAACCAAAGTTGCTGGCAGACAAACAAAATTCTTATTCTAATTTCTTGCAATTCTGTATTTCTTTCAGTGGCTCAACAAAATGAAATCTGCTTCCTTGTGGGATTGCAAGATATAAACAAATAATTATTGCACCATTTATAGTTCCGCTGACTGAGAAGGCATCTTTCCTTTAGATTTTAAGTCGAATTGAGTTTATTGTTAATATGCACGTCAAATACAAAAACAAATGGCTGATGCATTAAATTTTACATGTAAGCTTTAGTAGTAAATTTTACAAATTTATGTACTGATTGCAGGATAATAATTTCAGTGACCGATCATTATTGAGTCTCCCAGACTGAATTACCGATATATCTATTCTCTCCACTCAATGTTCTGAGTCAGGAGTACAAATTACTGAAATCAGTAAACTGTGCAACCTATGTCGAAACAAAGAACTGCAGATGCTGGTTAATACACAAAAGGACATAAAGTGCTGGAGTAACTCAGCAGGTCAAACAGCATCTCTGGAGAACACGGATAGGTGACGTTTCAGGCTGGGATCCTTGAAGAATCGCGTTTATTGTCACGCGAACAGAGGTACAAGTGAAATGATTTTTTGTCATGTGCTATCCAGTCAGTGGAAAGTATACATGATTACAATCAAGCCATCCAGAGTGCACAATTACTGGATAACATTTAGTGCAAAGTAAAGTTCAGTAAAGGTCGATTAAAGATAGTCAAAGGGTCTCCAATGATGTACATAGCAGCTCATGGCCACTCTCCAGTTGTTGATAGAATGGTTCAGTTGCCTGATATCAGCCGTGAAGAAAGTGTCCCTGAATCTGGAGGTGTGCGTTTTCACACTTCTGTTCCTCGTGCCTATTGGGAGAGGGGAGCAGTGGGAGTGTCCGGGGTGAGACTTATCGTTGATTATGCTGGTGGCCTTGCCGAGGCTGCATGAGGTGTAGATGGAGTGGATGGAAGAGAGGATGGTTTGTGTAATGATCTGGCAACTTCTTGTGGTCTTAGATGGAGGTGTTCCCAAACCATGCTGCGATGCATGCCGATAAAATGGAAAAAACTAATTGGCTTTTATTGTGGGTGGTGGTGGAGGCAGGTGTGTTAGCGACATTAGGCACAATGACATGCAGAGAGTGGAAGGATATGGAATATGTGCAGGTAGATAAGAGTTGGTCTTGGCATCATGTTTTAGCGCAGACATTGGGAGCCGAAGGGCCTGTTCCTGTGGTGTACTGTTCTAAGCTCTATGTTTTAATGCAGAATCAAATTGGTAGCAGGTTAGTGAGGAACATGGCTGACCAGAATAAAATCACTCTGGAAATGCTGGAAAGATATCCGCCATATTAGGTTCAGTCAGTGTGGTGATTTAAATGTCAAACATATTGTTTGCCCATGGCAATACTAGACAACCTGTTCTGGCATCGTCTCCGTTCATTGTTGTAAACACTGTGGCAGGTGTTGGCCTTGACATGACACCACTCTATTGCCTCATTAGTACATGCTTAGAGGAATGTTCATACTCTACTTGCAACAATCGAGAATAGTTTCTCTGGGAGTTGGAGTTTGGGGGATGCTCTATTTCTCCTCCTCTGCTTGACCACTAATATCACGGCACAGAAGTAGAAAACTCTATTTTGTGTTCCTTGGGAATTTTCTCCAGCTTTTGATAAATCAAGCACTTCCACTCTCCCACAAGAGGCCACTGATCAATGCTCTTATACAACACCGTTCACAGTCAACTAGCACAAAGACAACTGGTAGCCCGGAGCCAACAGTTCATTACACACTCTGTTCAATCTGTCTCACTACGTCTCAACCTAAAGCAAAATACCTGCAATGACTCTATACATCCAAGAGTTTGCCTCCCAACGTTTTGCTTTCTGTCATGGAACAGGCATGACAATGTGAATTAATTGAACATTATAGGCATTTAATTGAACGAAGGGTGGCACAATGGCGCAGCAGTAGATTTGCTGCCTTTCAGTGCCAGAGACCAGGGTTCCATCCTGACCCTGGGTACTGTCAGCATGGAGTTTGTACGTTCTCCCTGTGACTGCGTGGGTTTTCTCTGGGTGCTCCGGTTTCCTCCCACACTCCAAAGGCGTACAGGTTTGCGGGTTAATTGGCTTCGGGAAGTTGAAAATTGTCCTGAGTGTGTGTAGGGTGATTGATGGTCGGTGTTGACTTAGTGGTCTATAGGTCCTGTTTCCACGCTGTATCGCTAAAGTCTAAAGATATAAAGTGCTGGAGTAAGTCACCAGGTCAGGTAACATCTCTGGAGATCATGGATAGGTGATTTACTTTAGACTTTAGAGATACAGTGCAGAAACAGGCCGTTTGGCCCGCCGAGTCCGTGCCGACCACTGATCATCTTATACAATAGCACTATCAAACACACTAAGGATAATTTACAAATTTACCAAAGCCAATTAACCTGCAAACCTGTACGTCTTTGGAGTGTGGGAGGAAACTGGAGCACCCGGAGAAAATCCATGTTGTCACAGGGAGAACGTACAAACTCCGTACAGACAGCACTCATAGTCAGGACCGTACCCAGGTCTCCTGCGCTGTAAGGCAACAACTCTACCGCTGCGCCACTGTACTGCCCTGATGTTTCGGGTCAAGGCCCTTCTTCATATTGATTGTCAGGGGGTGAGGGTGGAAAAGAAAGCTGGAAGAGAGGAGAGGCAGGACAAAGCATGGCAGGTAATAGGTGGATGCAGGCGAGGGTTTTAAAACAAATAGGCAGATAGTTGGAACAAAGGGCAGGGATAAAAGCCAAAGGTGTTAGGCAGAATTGAAGAGTTGCAAGTTGTGAAGCTAGAGGGAGGAAAGTAGCAAGTTGGGAGAGGAGAAATAGTTGGGAATCTTGTTGGGGCACAGAGTAGGAGAA
The DNA here is from genome assembly GCF_028641065.1 of Leucoraja erinaceus. Lineage (NCBI taxonomy): Eukaryota > Metazoa > Chordata > Chondrichthyes > Rajiformes > Rajidae > Leucoraja > Leucoraja erinaceus. The sequence goes on from NC_073392.1 coordinate 32,793,329, forward strand.
GGGGAAAGGGGAGATGTAAAAAGGGGATGTGAAAAGTTTGTTGTCCTTAATACAAACAGAAATGATGAAAACATTTCAGATTGATGACATCCTGTCTGAACCCTGATGAAATGCCATCAAACTGAAACATTAAAGGGCCTGTCCCACGAGCATGTGACTGCATGCGGCAAGCGCGACCAAACCAGAAGCGGGGACCGCGCGGAGGTCGAGTGAGTAACATTAAAATTCGAGCGAAGTCCGCGGGAAGTTCGCGCGTGACGTACGGCGTCGAGGCGGCTGCGGGCCGGCAGGCCGTTGCCACGCGGAATTTTTGAACACGGTCAAATCATGGTGAAATCATTGGACAAAGTCAGCATGGATTTACGAAAGTTAAATATTGTCTGACGAATCTCATAGAATTTTTCGAGGATGTAACTAGTAGCGTGGATAGGGGAGAACCAGTGGATGTGGTGTATCTGGACTTCCAGAAGGCTTTCGACAAGGTCCCACATAAGAGATTAGTATACAAACTTAAAGCACAAGGCATTGGGGGTTCAGTATTGATGTGGATAGAGGACTGGCTGGCAAACAGGAAGCAAAGAGTAGGAGTAAACGGGTCCTTTTCACAATGGCAGGCAGTGACTAGTGGGGGGTACCGCAAGGCTCAGAGCTGGGACCCCAGGTATTTACAATATATATTAATGATCTGGATGATTGAATTGAAGGAAATATCTCCAAGTTTGCGGATGACACTAAGCTGGGGGGCAGTGTTAGCTGTGAGGAGGATGCTAGGAGACTGCAGGGTGACTTGGATAGGCTGGGTGTGTGGGCAAATGTTTGGCAGATGCAGTATAATGTGGATAAATGTGAGGTTATCCATTTTGGTGGCAAAAACAGGAAAGCAGACTATTATCTAAATGGTGGCCGATTGGGAAAGGGGGAGATGCAGCGAGACCTAGGTGTCATGGTACACCAGTCATTGAAGGTAGGCATGAGTGCAGCAGCAGTTCAAATGGTATGTTAGCTTTATTGCAAAAGGATTTGAGTATAGGAGCAGGGAGGTTCTACTAGTACATGGTGGCCCTGGAGTATTTGTTTTGGCTGAGGAAGGACATTATTGCCATAGAGGGAGTGCAGAGACGGTTCACCAGTCTGATTCCTGGGATGTCAGGACTGTCTTATGAAGAAAGACTGGATAGACTTGGTTTATACTCTCTAGAATTTAGAAGATTGAGAGGGGATCTTATAGAAACTTACAAAATTCTTAAGGGGTTGGACAGGCTAGATGCAGGAAGATTGTTCCTGATGTTAGGGAAGTCCAGGACAAGGGGTCACAGCTTAAGGATAAGGGGGAAATCCTTTAAAACTGAGATGAGAAGAACTTTTTTCACACAGAGAGTGGTGAATCTCTGGAACTCTCTGCCACAGAGGGTAGTTGAGGCCAGTTCATATGGCTATATTTAAGAGGGAGTTAGATGTGGCCCTTGTGGCTAAGGGGATCAGGGGGTATGGAGAGAAGGCAGGTACGGGATACTGAGTTGGATGATCAGCCATGATCATATTGAATGGCGGTGCAGGCTCGAATGGCCGAATGGCCTACTCCTGCACCTAATTTCTATGTTTCTATGTCAGTTTTTCGGAGCCTCGTGCGATGCCGGGACCAGCTCCCTACAACTCCGGCGATCAAAGTGGGACCGGCTCCGCGAGGCCGGACGGCTCAAGCGACCACGTTAGGTCGCGCTTGCCGCATGGAGTCGCATGCTCGTGGGACAGGCCCTTCATTCTCTTTCTCTGAAGATAGATGCAAAATGCTGGAGTAACTTAGTGGGTCAGGCAGCAGCTCGGGAGAAAAGGAATAGGTGACGTTTCAGTCTGAAGAAGGGTTTCGGTCTGAAAAGTCACCCATTCCTTTTCTCCAGAGATGCCGCATGATCCGCTGAGTTACTCCAGCATTTTGTGTCTATCTTCAGTGTAAACCATCTTCTGCAGTTCCTTCCAACACAATTTTCTCTTTCTCTCCACTGAAGCTGCCTGGCCTGCTAATTATTTCCACTTTCTCTGTAACTGTGTGGATCTGTCGTTGGATAATATAAATGGCAGGAGAATTCCTCCTGAAACTCGTGACAAATTTACCATCAGCAACCCTGGTCATCTGGGTCATTTACCTGCCCTCTGAGATTGAGGAGACGGTGCCTTCATTTGAGAGGAAAACAGTCGCACAAACAGGACAGGGAAGTCGGGAAAAGGCCAGGAAAATAATTTTGAAGAACAGGCACCAACTAAAATCAATTCTGTGACTATTCTGCACAGATCTGACCAATTGTAGGAATTCTTGAGAAACTTACCTGCCATCCCGATCCCAGTCATAGACATCCACCTTCACCGTTCTAAAGCAAAATGGTGACAAAAACAGATGCCTGGTATTAGTACAAGTGTTGACATCAGGTCATAGAGCTGTAGAGCATGGAAACAGGCCCTTCTGCCCAATGTGTCCATACCGGGCTAGTCCCATTTGCCTGCATTTGGTCCATAGCCCTTGACACCCTCCATGTCCATGGATCTGCTTGCCTTTCCCATGGCTGTGTTTTATTACAAGAAGGCAGTAGAATTGTTGCCTTACAGCGGCAGAGACCTGGTTTCGATCCTGACCACGAGTGCTGTCTGTACGATGATTGTACGTTTTCCCCGTGAGCACGAAGGGTTTTTCCGGGCGCTCTGGTGTTCTCCAACACTCCAAAGATGTGCAGGTTTGTAGATTAATTGGCGTTGGTAAAATTGTAAATTGTCCCTAGCGTGTAGGATAGTGCTACTGTGTACGGGGTTATTGGTGGTCAGTGCAGACTCGGTGGGCCTACAAACCTGTACGTCCTTGGAATGTGGGAGGAAACACCTGGAGAAAACCCACGCAGTCCAGGTAGAACTTGAAAATCTATTTCAGACAGCACCTGTTGTCAGGATCAAACACGGGTCTCTGGCGCTGTAAGGCAGCAACTCTACCGCTGTGCCACGGGGCCATCTCTTCGGCCCACATTGTCCACGGCGACTGTCGGCACACTGGGCTAGTTCCACTTGCCTGCATTTGGCCCAGAGTCCTCTATACCCTTTCTATCCATAGATCCATTTGACTTTCCCTTGACTGTGTTTTATAACCAGAAGCATTTCAACTTCTTCCATTATTTCAAAAGATGAAATAGTCCTGGAATCTGTTAGTAATGAGTTTTGGATGAGTTGGTGAAGGGTTGATGATGGGACAGGGAGGGGAGGAGGGGAAAGTTTGAAGTAGCTTAGGTTAAAAGAAAGCACAGCAGCTACTTCACATACTGACCTGTCATAGTCCCCATTGCAGAGAGCTCGGACTGGGATGGTGAACGGCTGCCAGACTGGGTTCAGTGTGTTCTTCACCACTTCCGTTTTGTGGCAGATGGTAAACCTGAGAGAGGGAGGGAGCAGGAGACAGACATGTGCATAGTGATAGTAAACCTGGGAGAGAGAGAGAAATGGCAGGTGGAGGGGCAATGAAGAAAGGGGGAGGGCTGTGAGAAGTGTACCTATACTGGAAAATCAACATGCGACAGAAGGGCCGTAGATATGAATGCAGAACAGAACTATACTGATCACTGGTAACATCATAAACTCATTTCACCTGCTGATGATGCAACATAGAGGAAGCGAGGCAAATCTTCCCTCTGTTATAGTGAAACGAGATAGTGGGGGAACAAGAGGAGGGTAGAGAGGGGTAAGAAAGAAAGTGAGATAGCGAGATAGAGTTAGATATTGTTAGAAAGAGAGATAGAGAAAGAGACAGATAGAGACAAAGATAGTGAGTTAGAGAGAGCGAGAGGTGGATGACATATAGATAGAAATAGATAGTAAATATAGTAGTTAGATATAGTGATATAGACATATAGAGACAGATAGATAGACAGACAGACAGACAGACAGACAGACAGACAGACAGACAGACAGACAGATAGATAGATAGATAGATAGATAGATAGATAGATAGATAGATAGATAGATAGATAGATAGATAGATAGATAGATAGATAGAGAAAGAAAGAGAGGGAACTGTTAATAGAGAAAAAGAAAGGGGTAGAAAAATAAAGAAAAAAGAGACATAAAGTGATAAAGATGGGGGTGAAAAAGAGAGGGAAAACAAAGAAAGGGAAAGAGAGAACAAAGTAAAAGAGAGAGTGGTGGGGAGAGAGAGGGGCAGAGAGAGAAAGGTAGATATGCGAGAGAGTGGTGTCAACTGAGAAAGTTATGCCAACATAGTCAGAACAACTCCAAAATTTAATAGTAAACCTGAAAAGTTCAAAAGACGGCAGAAAAGCAGCAGTCTGGGTAGAGTCTGGAGCTAAAAAACTATCTGTTGTAGGAACTCAACGGGTCATGCAGCATCAGCGTAAGGAAATGAACAGGCGACAATTCAGGTCACATGAACCTCATCTGAAGTCCAAGAAGCTTGGTGCTCACACCTTCCATCATTGGCGTGCCCCTGCTGCCCTGATTGTCACCAGATTGCAATAACGTACCAATATGTATTTCAACCCCTCCCAACCTCCACCCCCACCAGTGCCCTCAAAACACACAACTGACACAATGTGACAAAAAAAGTGAAGGATGGACAATGTAGACTAAATGGCATGGTCCTAAAGGAGTAAATGTGTGTAAATCCTTGAAAGTGGAATGTGGTTTGCCATATAGAACCTGGGATTCATAAATAGAGGCGCAATGTACAAAACCAGGGAATCTTTATAAAACAGGCGTTAGCACACAATTCTGGTCACTATTTTAGGTGCGACCAAAAGGACACAAAGAGACCACAGAAGAGACAGGGATGAGGGAATCCAGATATATGCTTAGGCTGAGGTAGGGCTGTTGTAAGTTTATTGTCTTGTGTACCGAGGTGCAGTGAAAAGCTTTTGTTCCTGGCTAACCAGTCAGCGGAAAGATAATACATGATTACAATTCAGCCATTCACAGTGTACAGATACATGATAAAGGGAATAACATGAATACACTTCAGTGCAAGATAAAGCCCGTAAAGTCCGATCAAAGGTAGTCTGATGGTGACCAATGAGGTAGATAAGGGTTCAGGATTGCTCTCCAGTTGGGGTAGGATGGTTCAGTTGCCTGTGAACAGCTGGGAAGAAAGTGTCACTAAATCTGGAGGTGGTCGTTTTCACACTTCTATACCTTCAGCCCGATGTTCTTGTAGCACAGACAGTTGAGAGGAAATATGATAGAGATGTACAACGTCATTACTGATTTAGATCAGTTAAATCGAAGGAGGCAGTTTCAATTAAAAGATAATTCAAAGATCAAATGGCACGTTTTTCAAAATTTTGGACAAAAGGTGCAGTGAGAGCTCACTAACTGTGAGGATGGTGGAAACAGTCCATGAGCACCATTAAATGAAAAGTGAATAGGAACAGCAAAATGGGCGAGGGTTAGGACTGACAGGATTGTTCTCATCAGCTGCCAGCATGGGAAAGATGGGCCGATTGGCTTCCTTCTCCATGTGATCAATTCTATGAAAAAAGACACTCAACGGGTCAGACAGCATCTCTGGTGAACATGGATAGGTGACAAAATTCAGGTCTGGATTCTTTAGAGATTGACGAATGAACCCGACCTGAATTGTCACCTATCCATGTTCTCCAGAGACGCTGCCTAACTCGCTAAGTTACTGCAGCACTTTGTGCCTTTTTTTTCTTGTAAACTGCATCTGCAGTTCCTTGTTTCTACTTGTCAATTCAGGAGATAGACACAAAATACTGGCGTAACTTAGCAGGTCAGGCAACAACTCTGGAGAAAAGGAATAGGTGGTGCTTCGGGTCGAGACCTTCCTTCAGACTGGGTTCTCCCAATTCTGTGGTTCTCTGATCCTCCAAGTCATGCCCCCATTTTGTGAAGAGATACAGCACATAGTGGGAACATCCCTGAGACATAATAACGCTGCATCAAATGAAGAACTTAACAAACAGTATGATAGTCAAAGCTAAGGTACAAAACCATTGTGGCTTTACGTGATTGAAAGATGGAAATGGAAACAGGGTATTTATAAGCTTGGTAAGAAAGATATGGAAGAGTGACAGTTAATCCCATGGAAGATACAAACAGTAATGTTAACTTGAAGGAGAGAATTACGAAAGTGAGAGAGATACAAACACTGAAATTCAGTCCCTGTAATTTCATGTAAATTGCCGCTGCCTTGGATTATATAAATATTTCATCAATGCTACTTCCTACACCCTCTGCAGACAGAATGGTGACTAAATTGCTGCCTCACGTGTATATTGCACTCTCAAGATACAGGGGAAATTCTGGAATATTTTAAGATGTGAATCATTGTTCACTCTTTCCGCACAATTAAGTCCTTTGACGCTGATAGGAGGCACAAAATTCAACATGACAGTCAGAGATAGTCTGTGTTTCTGCCACATTTGATACTAGATACTCCACAGTGGTACATGTTTCTTGTGATTATTTTCACATAATTCATATTTTTTTTCATGAATTGTTAATTCCATAGATTTCAACAAAGTCCCAGGTGAGGTTTCTAATGTGCAAGGGTGACGTGGGGGGTGTAGAATCAATGATGGGGAGTGTGGTTTCCTGAAATTAGAAATTAAATCTATTATTCTTCAGAAGATAGACACTCTATAAAATGCTGCAGTAACTGAAGAAGGGTCTCGACCCGAAACGTCACCCATTCCTTCCATCCAGGGATGCTGCCTGTCCCGCTGAGTTACCCGACATTTTATGTCTATCTTCAGTTTAAACCACCATCTGCAGTTCCTTCCTACACATTTTCCCTATTATTCGGTTTAAAATGAGCTTTATTTTGAGGTGATTGCAAATGTAACTTTTGAGTGAAGAGCCAAAAATGGTGGAAATTGGAACTAAAAACAGAGAATGCTGGAACTACTCTCTAGACTGACCTGGGAGTGATTCGTGGGGCAGTGATGTGGGCTATTACATTGCTTCCACACACATAACGGACATTTCTGAAGATAGACACAAAACGCTGGAGTAACTCAGTGGGACAGGCAGCATCTCTGGAGGGAAGGAATGGGTGACATTTCGCGTTGAGACCCTTCTTATTTCTGAGGTTGATATCCCAAGTCCTTGAGACAACAGATTTGCATTGAGGAACATTTGAAGGAACACTGCTCTCTTTAGCTCATATTGAGCGTTGACCAACTCTTTAACGTTTTCTCCCCAACTGCCTGCACTGTAGAAGTTCGTTCGGATAAAAGTCCAACATACCCCATCTAAACGGCCACTTACCTCCTTTTGGCCCATATCCCTCTAAACCATGTACCTGTCTAAACGTTTCTTCAAGGTGAAGTCTAAAGAAGGGTCCTGACCCAGAATGTCGCCTGCCCATTCCATCCCCAGATACTACCTGACCCACTGAGTTTCTCCAGCACTTTGTGTTTTGCTCAAGGATAAGAAGAGGCTTGGTTAGTCAGGAGAAGTGTAGCATTCTGAAAATGTACTCAAAATGTTACCTGTTTGCTTTGGCTAGTTGTAATCTCATTTCATTCTGTTAGGCTTAAAGTGGAGATTAGTTTGAAATGTGTGTAAGCAATAATTGACATTATAAGTGAGCACTTACGTTCCATCTTCATTGCTTCGATAAAAGACCAAAAACGGATCCGATTTTCCAAAGAAATCCTTCTTATCCAGCTTGTTAGCGCAGAGTTGCATTGTTGCAATGTCCTGTAAATCAAACAGTTTTGGGTAAGAGTTATTAGATCCACACTGATCTGTGGCAAAGAAGCAGATTGATCAATATTTATGTTCCATACAACCCTTCTCCCATCTTACATTATCTCCAGATAGTCACATAATGCTGGGGGAACTCAGTAGGCCAAGCAACTTCACTGGAGAAAAGGAATAGGTGACCCTTCTTCAGACAGAAACGTCGCCCGTTCCTTTTCTCCAGGGATGATGCCTGACTTGGTGAGTTACTGCAGCATGTTGTGTCTATCTTCTGTGTAAACCAGCATCTGCAGTTCCTCCCTTACATTATCTCAACCTGTCAACATAACCTTTTATTTTCTTTCTCGCTCACATCATTACCCAGCTTTTCCTTAAATGATTCTTAAGCCTCCGTGGTCCTCTCTTCATTGTGCAGGAAATGGGTCCAATTACCAATTGTAAAATCGACTGTAGTGTGTAGGATATTGCTTGTGTATGAGGATGATCACTGATCGGCGTGGACTTGGTGGACCTGAGGGCCCGTTTCCACCCTGGATCTCTAAAGTCTAAGCAGAGGATGGACAAACTTGGACTTTTTTTATCTGGAGCGTTACAGGTTGATGGCCAACCTGATGGATGTATATACAATTATAAAATGTATAGTTAGGGTGGACAGTCTAGGTCCTTTTTCCCTGAGTGGAAATCTCAAATAGTAAAATGGTTTAAGGTAAGTCAAAGTGTGGGGAAGCTTAATGGATGTGTGCAAAGCAAGTTTTTAACACAGTGTAGTATATTCCTGGAACGCACTGTAGGGAAGGTAGAGGAAGTTGACATGATAGCAACATTTACGAGGCATTTAAACAGACACATGAGGACACAGGGTATAGAGAGATACAGACCATGTGCAGGCAGATGGGATTAGTTACATTGGCCTCATGGTTGGCGTAGACTTCACGGGTCTGATCCAAGATAAAATTAATACCCTTCAGTGCACTTACTGTGTAATTCCATTGCTGATGCAAATTGGATTTGCTTTTTGCTGGCAATGCAATTATAGTTCAATGAATTTGATCTCACTCGCGAAAAACGGAGCAAATGTGACTGCAAGTCAGTTTGAATTTTTCAAACACAATTGATCTCCACGGATGCTAAGCAAGACCAGCTTTGCACTTTGCACTGGTGCAGAATGGTGAATGGAACTGCTAAAAGCAAAAGAAGGATTGATTTGAGACAGACTGTCACTAAATGTCAAGTTCTGTCTCACAAATGTGGATAGTCGTTTTTGATCAAATAATAGTTTCTGTATTTGTGAACAGTATAAGAGGAAACATTCTGATCAAATTTCCGAATAAAAGGACGTACCTTTAGCAGGGAGATGAGGAGGAATTTCTTTAGTCAGAGGGCGGTGAATCTGTGGAATTCATTGCAACAGAAGGCTGCAGAGGCCAAGATATGGATCTTTTTAAGGTGGAGATTGACAGATTCTTGATTAGTACAGATGTCAAGGGGGAGAAGGCAGGAGAATGGGTTTGTGAGGGAAGGATAGATAAGCCATGATTGAATGGTGGAGTATACTCAATGGGCCGAATGACCTACTTCTGCTCCTATGACTTATGAATTTATGAAATTCAGACATGATATTGAAGGAATTGCATGTATCGGAGATTAGATTGAAGAAACAAAGCAGAGATTTATGATTGACAAATATTTTTTTCCAGAATGAAAGATGTAAACAATAATGTGCAATGAAGGTTAACTCTAAGACCAGCGTTCTCTCGGGCACTGTGTCAACATTTCCAAATAACAGAAAACAGCAGACTTGGTCGATTATGAAGAGATTTGGCTGTGAATTTTGGCATGCATGGAATACAGATGAAATCTACCACAAAGAAATCACCTGATACATTTGATCAAGAAGAATAGAGAGAGAGAATAAACCAAAAATCAACTCTTAGTGGGGAAAGAATAGAGAAAAATGGTCTGAGGTTAATTTTTTTACAAAACCCCATCTGGATTGGAGGATTTAGGAATAAGGAAATTAACTTGATGAGGATATTGTCAGGACTCGAGGGCCTGAGCCATAGGGAGAGGTTAAGCAGGGTGGGACTCTATTCTTTGGAACACAGAGAGGATGAGGGGTGATCTTATAGAGGTGTCCAAAATTATGAGAGGTAAATGCACAGTCTTTTGCCCAGAGTCGGGGGATCGAGAACCCAAGGACATAGATTTAAGGTGAAGGGGAGAAAAATTTAATGGGAATTTGAGGGGTACGTTTTTTACCTAAAGGATGGTGGGTGTATGGAAGGAACTGCCAGAGGAGGTAGTTGAGGCAGTTACTATCACAACATGTTGAGAAACATTTTGACAGGTACATGGAGAGGATTGGTTTTGAGGGATATGGGCCAAACTAATTTAGACGGGGCATGTCGGTTGGCTTGGGCTTGTTGGGCTGAAGGGCCTGTTTCTACACTGTATGACTCTATGTCTGACCTGCTGAGTTCCTCCAGCACTTTGCGTTTTGCTCAAAATTCCAGTATTTGCAGTTCCGTGTGTTTCCATTTTCATAACACTTCTTCGGATCAATCGATCACTCATTATTTCCTTCCTGGGTACATTTCCTTCCTAGTTGGGCCGAAGGGCCTGTTTTCACATTGAATGACTCTGACTCTATGACTGCCACCAAGAAGGACAATGGTAGCGGATGCACCACCTCCTCCAAGCAGAACAGTGTCTGGACTTGGAAACCTCGGCCAGTCCTTCATTCTCTCTGCGTTTAAATCCTGGAGCTCCCCTTCCCTACAGCAGCATGGGAGTATCTTCACCAGAAGGAAGTGGTGCAGTTTAAAAGGTGGTTCACTACCACCATCTCTTGGGTGACTGAGTATGAGGAGAAATATTGGTGTTGATGGTGAGGCCCAGATCCCACAAATTAATAAATTAAAACTCAGCTGTACGTGGAACAGAAAGTTAAACAGTAACTTAGTTAGAAGACAAATTATTGAACCATTGCAATTAGAGTAGATTAAAACATTCAGGTTGAGGGATAATTGGTTTGGGATCAGCTCCATCCAAGACAACGGGAAATTGCAGAGAATTGTGGATGCAGCCCAGACCATCACACAAACCATTTTCTTACCTCCAGTTCCCTCCCCTGTTCTTACTGTTTGAAGAAGGGTTCTGACCTGAAGCGTCACACATACTTTGTCTCTAGAGATGTCGCCCGACACGCTGAGTTGCTCCAGCACTTTGTGTCTATCTTCCGTATAAACCAGCATCTGCAGTTCCTTTCTGCACACAAACCAGCCTCCCCTCCATCTACATTCACACGGCCTCAGCAAGGCTGCCAGCATAATCAAGAATCAGTCTGACCCCTCACTCCCTCTTCTCTCCTCTCCCATCGGGCAGGAGGTACAGAAGCTTGAAAACGCATTCCTCCAGATTCACAGAAAGTTTCTTCCCAGCTTTGAACAGGCAGCCGAATGGTTCTCTCATCAGCGAGAGTGCAACCCTGACCTTCCATCTACCTCACTGGTGATCTTTGAACTATCTTCAATCAGACTTTATCAGACTTCGATACTATATCTTTGCACTAAATGTGGTGCCCTTTATCCTTTGTCCGTGCACTGTGGACGACTCGATTATAATCATGTGTAGTCCTTTCTTTGCATGGATAGCACATGAAAAAGAAGCCTTTCGCTGTCCCTTGGTACATGTGACAATAATACATTAAACTCTATTGACATCCATATTGACAACTTTAAAAAAATGAAAGGGTGGGAGGTAAATGGAATGAGCTGCCAGAAAAGGTAGTGAAGGCAAATGCTATCCCAACGTTTCAAAAACATTTGGACAGGAACATGATGGATAGGATAGGTTTAGAGGGATATGGACCAAATGCAGTGTAGATGAGACTAGTGTATGTGGGGCATTATGGTGATGTTGGTCGGCATGGGCAAGTTGGGCTGAAGGGCCTGTTGGAACGCTGTATGACCATGACTATAAAGTAAACTAAACTAGTTGGACATTGGGGAATGGTGCAGCAATGTGGTTGAATGCATAATTCTTTAAGAGAAACTTTGAACAAAACGGACCTTTACTGCAAAATCCCACAATACGATGAAACACAAAAGGGCCAAAGAGAGCCAATTGTCACCAGGAGAAGCTGTGAAAGATCAGATATATCTATGAGCTGTCAAAAGCTTTCCAAATGGTTGAGACTGTTTGTCTCTGGGCTTGATTGTTATGACTTTGAGTTGTGCTGGAGCCCACAGCATTTTAATAAATGCCCTTTCTCTGGAGTTAATTACAGTCCAATGCACTATGTATTATTCGGAACAAATTCCTCCAAATCTGAAATGCCGTAGGTTCTATAAACCGATCAGAGGTTTTTTTCTGGTTTGAAATGTTAAATTGAAAGAAATCCTCCCAACAGCCCCAGAGAAAGGAAAAGTACTTTTCTTCCAGGGTTTGAGCAGAGGGCGGGACATCTGTGTGAAATAAACAAGGGCAAGTGATAATTGGATGACTATGCTTTGTAAAAGGGTGCCTAATGAACTGAAATAAATGAAGTGGGATAAAGCTGAATATTGAAATAAAATTGTGTAAAATAGTTTTGCCAGACAAGCCACAGAATGGAAATTGCTTACATTTATTTCAAGAGGAAAGGGATGTAATGTTGAGGCTTTATAAGGCTCTGGTCTGACCCCATTTGGAGTACTGTGAGGAAGGATGTGCTGGTTCTGGAGAGGGTTCAAAGGAGGTTCTGAAGAATCATCCCAGGAATGAGTGGGTTACCATATGATGAACGTTTGATGGTACTGGGTCTGTACTCGCTGACGTTTAGCAGGATGAGGGGACCCCTCGTTGAAACTTACCGACTCTTATAGGTGGAGAGGATGTTTCCACTAGTGGGAAAGTCTAGGACCAGAGGTCACAGCCTCAGAATTAAAGGACATTCCTTCAGAAAGGAAATGAGGATTTCTTTTGTCAGAGGGTGATGAATCTGTGGAATATTTTGCCACTGAAGGCTGTGGAGGCGAAGCCATATAAACATATAACAATTACAGCACGGAAACAGGCCATCTCGGCCCTACAAATCCGTGCCGAACAACTTTTTTTTCCCTTGGTCCCACCTGCCTGCACTCATACCATAACCCTCCATTCCCTTCTCATCCATATGCCTATCCAATTTATTTTTAAATGATACCAACGAACCTGCCTCCACCACTTCCACTGGAAGCTCATTCCACACCGCTACCACTCTCTGAGTAAAGAAGTTCCCCCTCATGTTACCCCTAAACTTCTGTCCCTTAATTGTGAAGTCATGTCCTCTTGTTTGAATCTTCCCTAATCTCAAAGGGAAAAGCTGATCCACGTCAACTCTGTCTATCCCTCTCATCATTTTAAAGACCTCTATCAAGTCCCCCCTTAACCTTCTGCGCTCCAGAGAATAAAGACCTAACTTATTCAACCTTTCTCTGTAAATTAGTTGTTTAAACCCAGGCAACATTCTAGTAAAGCCAATTGATATTTTTAAGGCAGAGATAGATAGATTCTTGATTAATACAGGTGCCAGGGGTTATGGGGAGAAGGCAGGAGAATGGGGTTAGGAGGGAGAGATCCATCAGCCATGATTGAAAATGGCAGAGTAGACTTGATGAGCCGAATCGCCTTATTCTGCTCTTATCCCATTATGACCATGTGACCTTAAATTGAATTAACATTCAATTGGATGTATGTACGAAGGAACTGCAGATGCTGGTTTACACCAAAGATAGACACAAAATGCTGGAGTAATTCAGTGGGTCAGGTGGCATCCCTGGAGAAAATGAATAGGAGACGTTTCGGGTCAAGACCCTTCAGATTGAGATTCTTGGGAGAGGGAAACTAGAGGTGTGAAAAGGTAAAAAGAACAGATAAATGAAAGTCATGAAAAGAACAAATCAAAGCCAGCAACAATGATCAAGGAAATGTGGAGCCCACAATGGTCCATTGTTGGCTGTGGAGAAGGTGACACAAGCAGTGAAATTAGGCAGGACGACAGTGAAACTAGTAGAACGACTGTGGTAGGGGAGGGACAGAGAGAAAGGGGATGCAAGGTTTTCTTGAATTTGGAGAAATCAATATTCATACCACTGGGTTGTAACTGGATTTTCCTCAGCCCGTCAAACTAATAATCCGTTAATCAAAAGTTTCAACATATATGAGTATTTTGAATTTGAAGTCAGAATGAGAGATGGAAAAATAGTTTCATTTTCAAATGTAACAGAAATGATTTGAATTGCCAAGGATGTAAAATATTGATTCAGTTTTCGAGATGTGGTTGTTGAGGGTAAGGTGAGTATTTATCTCCTTGGGGAGATGCCACCTTCTTGAACTGGAACGGCTGTAGCCCGTCTGGTGAAAGCTCTCCCATCTCACTCTTGGTTAGTGATTACAAAAAACAATGAACAGTGCTTCATTTACATGGCAAATCTGTGTTAGGGCAGCAAAGTGGCAAGGGCAGCACAGTGGTGCAGCTTAAAGACCTGCTGCCTCCCAGCACCAGAGACCTGGGTTCGATCCTGACCTAGGGTGTTATCACAAAGTTTTGTAACCTTGTCAGCGTCAAACTGTGGCAACATTTGTGTACTGCTTAAGTGAAGTGTGCTGTATGCTTTTTATGGGCTGCATGCAAAACAAAGCATTTCACTGCACCTAGGTACAGGTGACAATATTGAATCAGTGAATCATTGAATCTATGTGGAGTTTGCACGTCCTTCCTGCGGCCACGTGGGTTTCAGTTTCCTCGCACATCCCGAAGACATGCGAGTTTTTGGGTTAATTAGCCTCTGTAAATTGGCCCCAGTATGTAAGGAATGGGTGGAAAAGTGGATAACATAGTGTAAACTGGCGATTGATGGTCGATTGGTTTATGGTCGCTAGTCATAGCGTTGGTGTAAAGTTTTCATTCATTCATTCATTCATTCATCATTCATTCATTCATTCATTCATTCATTCATCATTCATTCATTCATTCATTCATTCATCATTCATTCATGCATTCACTCATTCATTCATTCATTCATTACATGCATGCATTCACTCAGTCATCCATTCATTCATTCATTCATTCATCCAATCATGCATTCATTCATCCATTCATTCATTCATTCATGGTGTGGTAACTGCTAAGCCCAAGGCTACAAGAGGCTGCAGAGAATTTGGTTCCCCCCCACATCCCAAAGATGGGTGGACTTGCAGGGTGATGGGCATCTGTAAATTGACCCTAGTGTGTAGGAAATGGATGTGAAAGTGGAGTAACATAGAACTAGTGTGAGCAGGTGATCGATGCTCAGCATGGCCTCGGTGGGCTGTAGGCCCTGTTTCCATGCTATATCTTTCAATCAATAAACTAGCAGGCATTAATTTAAGGGTGCAAATGAAGGGTGATGCCAAAAGCTCTTTATTATTCCAACAAAAGGTTATCAGAAGAAATGAACCTGATAACTTAGTCACATACAGTGGCTTGCAAAAATATTCATACCCCTTGAACTTTTCCACATTTTGTCACGTTACAACCACAAACGTAAATGTATTTTATTGGGATTTTATGTGATAGACCAACACAAAGTTGTGCATAATTGTGAAGTGGAAGGAAAATGATACATGGTTTTAAAATTTTTTTACAAATAAAAAACTGAAAAGTGTGGCATGCAAAAGTATTCAGCCCCCCTGAGTCAATACTTTGTAGAACCACCTTTTGCTGCAATTACAGCTGCAAGTCTTTTGGGGTATGTCTCAGCTTTGCACATCTAGAGACTGACAGTTTTGCCCATTCTTTTTGCAAAATAGCTCAAGCTCAGTCAGATTGGATGGAGAGCGTCTGTGAACAGCAATTTTCAAGTCTTGCCAGAGATTCTCAATTGGATTTAGATCTGGACTTTGACTGGGCCATTCTAACACATGAATATGCTTTGATCTAAACCACTCCATTGCTCTGGCTGTATGTTTAGGGTCGTTGTCCTGCTGGAAGGTGAACCTCTGCCCCAGTCTCAAGTCTTTTGCAGACTCTAACAGGTTTTCTTCCAAGATTCTGTATTTGGCTCCATCCATCTTCCCATCAACTCTGACCAGCTTCCCTGTCCCTGCTGAAGAAAAGCATCCCCACAGCATGATGCTGCCACCACCATGTTTCACAGTGGGGATGGTGTGTTCAGGGTGATGTGCAGTGTTAGTTTTCCGCCACACATAGCGTTTTGCATTTAGGCCAAAAACTTCAATTTTGGTCTCATCTGACCAGAGCACCTTCCTCCACATGTTTGCTGTGTCCCCCACATGGCTTGTGGCAAACTGCAAATGGGACTTCTTAAGGCTTTTTTTCAACAATGGCTTTCTTCTTGCCACTCTTCCATAAAGGCCCGATTTGTGGAGTGCACGACTAATAGTTGTCCTGTGGACAGATTCTCCCACCTGAGCTGTGGATCTCTGCAGCTCCTCCAGAGTTACCATGGGCCTCTTGGCTGCTTCTCTGATCAATGCTCTCCTTGCCCGGCCTGTCAGTTTAGGTGGACGGCCATGTCTTGGTAGGTTTGCAGTTGTGCCATACTCTTTCCATTTTCGGATGATGGATTGAACAGTGCTCCGTGAGATGTTCAAAGCTTGGGATATTTTTTTTATAACCTAACCCTGCTTTAAACTTCTCCACAACTTTATCCCTGACCTGTCTGGTGTGTTCCTTGGGCTTCATGATGCTGTGTGTTCACTAATGTTCTCTAACAAACCTCTGAGGCCTTCACAGAACAGCTGTATTTATACTGAGATTAGATTACACAAGTGGACTCTATTTACTAATTAGGTGACTTCTGAAGGCAATTGGTTGCACTGGATTTTATTTAGGGGTATCAGAGTAAAGGAGGCTGAATACTTTTGCATGCCACACTTTTCAGTTTTTTATTTGTAAAAAGATTTGAAAAGCATGTATCATTTTCCTTCCACTGCACAATTATGCGCCACTTTGTGTTGGTCTATCACATAAAATCCCAATAAAATACATTTACGTTTGTGGTTGTAACGTGACAAAATGTGGAAAAGTTCAAGGGGTATGAATACTTTTGCAAGCCACTGTATGTAGTCTCTGGATACTTTCAAGAGAGAGCTAGATAGGGCACTTAAAGATAGTGGAGTATAGATTGAGTATAGAAGTTGGGATGTAATGTTAAAATTGTACAAGGCATTGGTGAGGCCAATTCTAGAGTATGGTGTACAATTTTGGTTGCCAAATTATAGGAAAGATGTCAACAAAATAGAGAGAGTACAGAGGAGATTTATTAGAATGTTGCCTGGGTTTCAGCACCTAAGTTACAGAGAAGGTTAAACAAGTTAGGTCTTTATCCTTTGGAGCGCAGAAGGTTAAGGGGGGACTTGATAGAGGTCTTTAAAATGATGAGAGGGATAGACAGAGTTGACGTGAATAAGCTTTTTCCATTGAGAGTAGGGAAGATTCAAACAAGAGGACATGATTTGAGAATTAAGGGACAAAAGTTTAGGGGTAACATGAGGGGGAACTTCTTTACTCAGAGAGTGGTAGCTGTGTGGAATGAGCTTCCAGTGGAAGTGGTGGAGGCAGGTTCGATTTTATAATTTAAAAATTAATTGGATAGGTATATGGACGGGAAAGGAATGGAGGGTTATGGTCTGAGTGCAGATAGATGGGACTAGGTGAGAGTAAGTGTTCGGCACAGACTAGAAGGGCCGAGATGGCCTGTTTCCGTGCTGTAATTGTTATATGGTTATATGGTGTCAGGGGATATGGGGAGAAGGCAGGAACGGGGTACCGATTGGTGATGATCAGCCATGATCACACTGAATGGCGGTGCTGGCTCGAAGGGCCGGATGGCCTGCAGCTGCACCTATTGTCTATTGTCTATTGCCTGCAAGTTAAACCTCGGAGTTCCAGCTGATTCTGCAGCCGATTTGTAGAGTCATAGAGAATACAGAAGATAGACTCAAAATGCTGGAGCAATTCAGCGGGACAGGCAGCATCTTCAGACTGTCTCGACCTAAAACGTCACCTATTCCTTATATCTAGTGATGCTGCCTGTCCCGCTGAGTTACTCCAGCAATATTGTGTCTATTTCCGGTTTAAACCAGCATCTGCAGTTCCTTCTCACATATAGAGGACTGCACAGATCCAGGCCACTGAGCCACACTGATCATCAACCACCCATTTACACCATTAATCTGCTTCTCACTGTATTCTACTTTAATTCCCTTCTCCCTATGTTCTATCAACTCTCCCTACATTCTGCCATGAATCTATGGGCAGCACAGTGGTGCAGCTGGCAGAGTCGCTGCCTCACCAGAGTGCCAGAGATTCAATCCTGGCCTCGGATGCTGGCTGTGTGGAGTTTGTACGTTCTCCCAGTGACAGCATGAGTTTCCTCCGCTTGTTCTAATTTCCTCCCACATGCCAAAGGCGTGCGGGTTTGTAGGTTAATTGACCCTCTGTAAAATGCCCCCAGTGTGTAGAGAGCTGATGAGAACACGAGATAATATAGAACTAATGTGAATGGGTGATCGATGATAGGCATGGGCTAGGTGGGCCAAAGTGCCTGTTTCCAATGCTGCATCTCTAAACTAAACTACATACTGAAGGCAATGTACAGTGGCCAATTAATGTACCAACCCGCGCATCTTTGAGGTTTGGCAGGCAACCAGAGAAACTGGAGGAAACCGACGCGGAGATCAGGTTTGAACCCGGGTCTCCGGCACTGCGAGGCATCAGCTCCACCAGCTGTGCCACTGTATCATCCAACATTTGCAGTTGAAATCTTCTTTGCTGCTGAAAATGTCGGGCCAATTGTGTTTTGACACTGACCCTGTGAGCGGATGGGCTACATGCTCGATTTTGAATACCTGCCAAGATGGATTTTCTTTTGCGATAAGTATGTTTTTCTGATACTGCAACAGTCTCTTTCAACATTATTGAGCACGAGTGTTGTGGGCTACTTTGAAGGTGGCAGAAATAAATTACTTTCTCCTGAAGTCAATTTGGCTTGGTTCATCTGATCCTACCAGCTGTCCTCTACAAATGGCTGGCGCATCCGTCAGATCTCGATAGCCAAAGCCTCAACTCTTATCTCTGATTTTCACTCGTCGCCTCCCCCTCTCATATTTATTTTGAAGTCAATAAAATATCAATGCAAGTGCAGGCATGAACCACTTTGTAACCTCTGGGAGTTGTTTCTGCCAATTTCTGAGCCCTTCTTAAGAAATGTTTGACGTCAGCCATGGTCTTTAAGTGTTGCAACATCACGACTGCCTTTCTCCTCAATCAACACCGAGAGCCCAGCGGGTCAGGCTCATGAAACCCAAACAGCCTGGGAGAAATGCATCTTTAAACCACTGTCTGCTGCAGAAGCTCGTCTCATTAGCTGCTGAAGGGGAATTACATGTGCAATTGAAAAACATTACAATCAAATCAGCGTCAGTCAGGCATTACTTATCGAAGCCGGTAGAATTTGCACAGGAGGGGAAGGAGCTTTTTGATTCTTGAAAGGTTCTGCCAATTAAAAAGGGAATTGACAATATTGGCAAAAGTAATCTTTTCTTTTGCCGATGTGTGAAGGTCAGGTGGAATCTATTCCGTCTTAGTCGAGCCGACCAATTGCCAACATAGTTTATTCCTTGGAGTGCAGGGGGCGGACGGTGATCTTATCGAGGTGTACAATTTCAGTAGAGGAATAGATCGGGTAAACGCACAGAGTCTCTTGCCCAGAGAACCAGAGGCCATAGGCTTAAAGTAAGGTGGGAAAGACTAGGTAACTTTCTCACACAAAGGGTGGTGGGTTGTATGGAACAAGCTGCTGGAGGGGGCAGTTGAGGAAGGTACTATTGTAAAGTTTAAAAAACATTTAGGCAGGTACATAGACAGGATAGGTTTGGAGGGATATGGACCAAATCTACGCAAGTGGGACTAGTGTGGATGTTGGTCAGTGTGGGCAAGTCAGACCGAAGGGCCCGTTTCCATGCTATATGTCTCTTTGACTCATAAAGTCAACCATTACAATTTGCCTAATATTCACCCCTTCTCCCACGTTGGCTCTGCTGCGTTGTTTGGTTTATGACAAATTATTCATGTGCCTTTGTAATGCACTTGTACTAAAACATGTCGGTGCTGAATTATTTGCCCTCCTAACCTCTTTTGTCATCCATAAAAGCAGTAAAATGGCATAATTGAATGATAAATTTGAGTGAGTCCAAAGCACAATAATGAAGGTTTCGTTTAGAGATACAGCACAGAAACAGGCCCTTCAGCCCACTGAGTCTGCGTCGACCAGCGATCCCCGCACACTAACACTATCCTGCACGTACTAGGGATAATTTACAATTTTACCGAAGCCAATTAGCCTCCAAACCTGTACGTCTTCAGAGTGTGGGAGGAAACCGGGGCATCGGGGAAAACCCATGCAGGCACAGGGAGAACGTACAAACTCCGCACAGACAGCACCCGTAGTCAGGATCGAACCCGGGTCTCTGGCGCTGTCAGGCAGCAACTCTACCGCTGCGCCATCGTGCTGCCTTCTCTTGTTAGAGGCGACATTTCATCAGACTATTTTACCATTCAGGAACACTCGGGGAGTCGGGCAGGGACGTAATGTGATGCCCGTTACTAAAATGATAAAAGAAAACACGTACTAATGCCAACATGCAAACAATAACAAGGAAATACTGCCCAAACTGACCCGACAGTTGCTTAATTCTTCAGCAGACAAGATCAGCATTCCACATTTTTTGCCGGGGACGCCCCTGGAGACATGGGAAGAGAACAGACCATCACTCATTTACTCAAGGCAGCACACTTTATTACAGAGACCCAGAAAGATGACAGATTGAGGCCTAGGAGCCGTCCTACAACACACAATTAAAAGCAGACTTTTAGCCTCTGAGGTTTGCCATGGCAGCTTTGCACCTTATTAAAATATGACAAGGTAAAACTGCTTTAGTTAATTAGAACCAAAACAAGAAGTAATTTATCCTCTTATTCCTTGACAATATCTATTTTAGAACCATAGACTCATTACTGCGCAGATGGTGGCCATTTGGCCTACGCAGTTTGTACTAGACCACTGTGGAACAATCTAGTTAGTCATCACTTTTTTCTGCTCTTTCTCCATAATCCTGCAAAAAATTCTACTTTCCAATATTTATTCAATTCCCTTTGGAAAACTGCAACTGAATGTGTGACCCCCACACCATTAGATGGTATATTGCAAATCAAAATCACAACACCACACTTATTTGACACCATGGTTTTGTGCTCAATGTCTGCAACTGAAAAACAAGTTCTTCCAAAGTGGTGTTAATATTGGTATTGGTTAATTATTGTCACATTCAAAAGTTCATAAGTTCTAGCAGAATTAGACCATTCGGCCCATTAAGTCTGCCCTGCCATTCGATCATGGCTGATCTATCTTTCCCACTCAACCCCCAATCATTTTCCTACCTTCTCCCCATATCAAGAAAAAGTGGAAAAAATGTTGTTAGCATGCTATCCAGCCAAATCACACTGTACCTGATTACAACTAAGTCGTGCATGAGTTCAATAGGTAGTTACGTACCATAATGACCATTTCCAGGCTGTTTTATGGCCTTTTGGAATCTCGGCTGAGACCCGAGTTACCTTTAATGCCCACACATCATGGATGCACAGAAAGACATAATTCCCAATGCAAAACCTTAGACTTTAGACTTTGAAGCTACAGTGAGGAAACAGGCCCTTCTGCCCACCAGACAATTTCACAACTTACCAAAGCCAATAAACCAGCAAACCTGTACATCTTTGGAGTGTGGGGGGGGAAACCAGAGCACCTGGAGTAAACCCATGTGGTCAAAGGTAGAAAGTACAAACTCTGTACAGACAGCACCCGTAGTCAGGATCAAACCCGAGTCTAAGGCTCTGTAAGGCAGCAGCTCTACTGCTGCACCACTGTGCCACCATGATGTCCCAGCAGTGGCCATCAATGGACATTCCCAGATCTTGACAATGTAATCTGGATCGGAGGGCCTGTCACTGAATTTCCATTATGCTGGGCCACTTCGCTCCACACATCCTCAACTCCACTCTGTCAAACCCTCAACACAATGACACTCAGACCCTGCCTCCCCCCCCCCCCCCCCATCCTCCCTTTCCTCTAATTGCCCAAACCTCTTACATTAGGACCCTCCCAGATTCCACGTGATTCCCCCCCCCCCCCCCCCCACACGCACGCAACGCACGCAACACTCCCAACCAACTTTCACACTCCTAAGTAACACTGAAGCCTCTGAAATTCTGATCAATGTAATCAGTTCCACCTTCGAAAAAAAACATTCCAATAAAATGGATGCTTAAAGTCCATATTGCACACAGCAGCACATGCTATTATCTTAAGCTATATATATACATATATAAAGTACACTACAATACAAGGTTATTGGTGATAATGTTTATTCAGCAAGTGTTATTATTCATGTTCATCCAGACTGAGGAATGGTTCATGGAGTTTAATGCAGATGGATGCATGAGGTTAATTTGGGGAATCAGAGCAGGGCAGGATCTTCACAGTGAATGGTGGGGCCCTGGGGAATGTTGTAGACAGGGGAAATCAAAGAGTACATGTACATAGATACCTGAAAGTGATGTCACACGCAGATTGGCTGGTAAAGAAGGCTTTTGGTACATTGCCCTTCATCAGTCAGGGTACTGAGTATAGAACCTGGGACATTGTGTTGAGATTGGACAAGATGTTTGTGATGCTGCATTTGAAGTATTGTGTTCAATTTAGAGGAATGTTGAGGAATGATCTTATTGATGTGTATAAAATCATGAGTGAATGCACAGAGTCTTTCACCAAGGGCAGGGATATCAAGAACTGGAGCACATAGGCTTAAGGTGAGAGGGGAAAGATTTAATGGGAAGCTGAGGGTCATTTTTCCACTCAGAGGATGGTGGGAATATGGAACATGTTGCCAGAGGAGGTAGTTGAGGCAGGTACTATAATAGCATTTAAAAGACACTTGGATACATGGATAAGAACATTTTAAAGAGATATGGGCAAAACGTGGGGAAATGGGACTAGCTTAGATGGGGCATCTTGGTCAGCATAGATGAGTTGGGTTGAGGGGCCTGATTTCTTGCTGTATGGCTCTGTAACTTTATATTCGTACTCGTTTAGAAACATAGAAACATAGAAATTAGGTGCAGGAGTAGGCCATTCGGCCCTTCGAGCCTGCACCGCCATTCAATATGATCATGGCTGATCATCAACTCAGTATCCTGTACCTGCCTTCTCTCCATACCCTCTGATCCCCTTGGCCACAAGGGCCACATCTAACTCCCTCTTAAATATAGCCAATGAACTGGCCTCAACTACCCTCTGTGGCAGAGAGTTACAGAGATTCACCACTCTCTGTGTGAAAAAAGTTCTCCTCATCTCGGTTCTAAAGGATTTCCCCCTTATCCTTAAGCTGTGACCCCTTGTCCTGGACTTCCTCAACATCGGGAACAATCTTCCTGCATCTAGCCTGTCCAACCCCTTAAGAATTTTGTAAGTTTCTATAAGATCCCCTCTCAATCTCCTAAATTCTAGAGAGTATAAACCAAGTCTATCCAGTCTTTCTTCATAAGACAGTCCTGACATCCCAGGAATCAGTCTGGTGAACCTTCTCTGCACTCCCTCTATGGCAATAATGTCCTTCCTCAGATTTGGAGACCAAAACTGCATGCAATACTCCAGGTGTGGTCTCACCAAGACCCTGTACAACTGCAGTAGAACCTCCCTGCTCCTATACTCAAATCCTCTTGCTATGAAAGCCAACATACCATTTGCTTTCTTTACTGCCTGCTGCACCTGCATGCCTACCTTCAATGACTGGTGTACCATGACACCCAGGTCTCGCTGTATCTCCCCCTTTCCCAATCGGCCACCATTTAGATAATAATCTGCTTTCCCGTTTTTGCCACCAAAATGGATAACCTCACATTTATCCACATTATACTGCATCTGCCAAACATTTGCCCACTCACCCAGCCTATCCAAGTCACCTTGCAGTTTACTTTCAGGTCAGGCCGGGGGGAGATCCCCCCCGCCACGGGTACTATGTAAACCCGTGCTACCTGCTCCATGGTCAAATAGGCGGCGACTAAACCGTCTCCCCCACCTGGTTTGCCAGGTGTGCAGTGGGCTGTGGACCCCCCAGCAGGACCAAAAACAAGACCTGTCAAAAGGCGGATGAGCTTCCAGCAAGCCGACGGCCAGCCATACTTCAGTAGAAGTTGCGACCACTGTCGTACATAGCATTGTAAGGAATGATGATGAAACACACACACCAAAATCCTATACTTCCAGCGGCGGAAGTCTGCAGGAACTGGAGGACAGAGATGTGTGGTACGTCTGTCACCGTTCGTGTCAGAAACCAGCACCACTGCGTCACTAATGTTTTCAACGATGATGAATGAATACTTTCCCCATGTTAACTTTTAGTTCCACATTCTACAGTAAGAGTATTTTTTTTTTATCATGTCACCAGTTTAATGAAATTTCCCATCTTTCTTTGCTTTTAATATTCTGAATAGGTCAGGGTGCAAGTTGTTGACATTACCACGCCTAATGAAACTGTAAAGCAGTCTGGTTAGTTCGACATCTCATGGTTTGCTTCTCTTGCTGTCCCCATAACAACTAGTTACATGGTGATTAAATAAGTTAACTCGTGGGACATTTTATGCAGACCTCACCATTATGTGACCAAAGTGTCCTGTCATTAAAAGGGTCCAAAGTTCAATCATAATTCAGTTCCTTGAGAAAATGGTCTCCACTGCTACAGCGGTTACTAATATAGAGCTAATTGATACTGCGCAGTGCAGGAAAGGGAGAAATGTTACATTGCTTAAGATGTTTTGCCTCCAGCACCTTCAAGATCGGCTGCAGGAGGTGCTCCTGGGACAAAAAATATAGTTGGGCAAGGAGAGGTACGTCGGTTCACTGGCCATGCCAGCCCAGGGTGACGGAGGAGGCCCTGTAGCAGCCTGGGGTTTATCTGAATCGGGAGCCGCTCCAGTGCATCAAGCACACGGCTTTGGACTTTCAGTAAATGGAGCCAAAATAAGGCAGCTCATGCATGAGTGCAAGAGCGGAACTCGCTATCACAACATGGAGGGGACGGGGGACACAATTTTTTTGGCGGCCACGTGCGCATGGGCACACTCACACACACGCGCGAGGCTTCGGAGGCTCAATCCAGCGCTAAAAGCGTATATGTTAAAATCCGGATTACAAAAACTTGGGGGGATGTCCCCCACCTCTCAAAACATGGGGGGGGGGGACGTGTCCCCTCTGACCCCCCCGGGTTTTGCGCCCCTGCATGAGTGATCTATGCAAGAAGAATTTCACTGCACAGTGCACACGTGACAATAAGGTGCCATTTGAACCATTAAATTTGGGATCATAGTGTTGATTCCCAAATGGATATTCCCACAAAAATTCAACAACATGAATAAAAAATACGGAGCAGCAAGACTGGGATAGCACAGAATTTGGCCAATAAAAGAAAGAGCAGAGACTGGAAACTTGCAATTCTCACCCACAGAGGCCCCACACAAACACATGAATGCAGCAGAAGTAAAGGAGTCTTCATTCTCAGCCTAATCTATACTTCATTTGATAAGGGGCTAGTTATTTTGAAACTCCATACCAAAAAATAAAAAGATATTCTATCCTTCTGACGGCTTTCAACATGATGAATACAAAGTACCCCAAAATAACCTTTAGAAATGCACACAGTAGAAACGAGAGAAGGCTGATCATTAGAGAAAGCAACAATTTCAATTATGTTGTAAATTCGATTTCCTGTGTTCTCTTCACAATGTGTTTAATCTCACACAGTTAGTTCCATAACAAAACACACAAAGAACTGATTTCTAAGAAGCAGTAATGAAAGGCCATGTTGGGTGTTAATTAATTATTAAAATATTCTTCGATAGATCAACACTAACAAATCAATCCAGGAGCATAGTGCTTCAATTACTGGGCGAGCTAGCCAAAGTTCAGGACTAAATATTCTCAGCATGCATTCAAATCCTGCGATATCTTGGAAATTTTAATATAGTTAAGTAATTCATTTAATTAAATGACTGGAAAACGCTTGTGAAGACCCGTCGAGTTCATCAATGTCCTTTAGGGAAGGTAATCTTATGTACTGCAGCCTACGTGTGATTCCCAGACTACAAGAGGAACGTCCAGGGTGTGGAAGTGGTCGCGCATTGAAGCCACGTTAGGGAGATGAGTTATGTTCATAGTTCATAAGTCATAGGAGCAGAATTAGGCCATTCAGCCCATCAAGCCTACATCAAATCATTCAATCATGGCTGATCTATCTACCTGGGTATTTTCCGATTTTATCTCAGATTTACAGCATTTGCAGTTTAAATAAAACATCACTTTGTTTCCTGGGGTGTGTAAAGAAATGTTACGTCTTCAGCAAACAAACAGGCCAGTACCTAATGTAGTCATCTCTTCATTTTTTCTCACCTTTAAGCAAAACCGAAATTCTGCAGAGGTTAGAAACCTAAAATAATAAACCTGAAAACATAAACTGCAAGAAACACTCAGTGGTATAGGCTGCATTGTTGACTGAAACAGTGACATTACAGTGATGTAGTTGGTTGGACTGCTGCCTCGCCGCGCCCGGGTTCAATTCTGACCTCGGACTGTGTGGACTTTGAACATTCTCACTGTGACCACGTGGGTTTCCTCCGGGTGCTCCGGTTTCCTCTCACATCCCAAAGAAGTGCAGGTGTGTAGGGAGTGGATGCAAAATTTGGATAACATAAAACTAGTGCGAGTGGGTGATTGATGGACAGCGTGGTCCTGGTAGGCCAAAGGCCCTGTTTCCATGATGTATTTTTCAATCAATTAATCAATCTGAAACACTATCTCTGTTTCTCTTTCTACAAATACGAGGTGGCACTCGAGTTGCTGCCTTACAGCACTAGAGACCCGGGTTTGATCCTGCCTACGGGTTCTGTCTGTACGGAGTTTGTACGTTCTCCCCGCCACTTGAGTGGGTTTTCTCTGTGATCTCCAGTTTCCTCCCACACTCCAAAGACGTACAGGTTAATTGGCTTGGTATAAAATGTAAAATTGTCCCTAGTGTGTGTAGGATAGTATTAATGTGCAGGGATCGCTGATCGGCGTGGACTCGGTGGGCCGAAGGGCCTGTTTCTATCTCTAAACTAAACTAAGATACCACTTGGTAGACACAAAATGCTGGAGTAACTGAGTGGGACAGGCAGCATCTCTGGAGAGAACAAATGGGGGACGATTCGGGTCGAGACCCTTCTTCAGACAAGATACCACTTGGCTTGTTCAATGTTTCCACAATGTTAACTGTATTTCTCGTCCCACTGATCAGCTGGGTATTTACAGTAAGTCTGCTTTGAGTTTCGTTTTAAAGACCCTCCTTTAAATCTCCCCCCGATAAATTTGTCCTTGCTTCAATATTCATTTGTGTTTGATTGACACAATTTTATATTAATATGCTTTTCTCACAGACAGTGCCGAATCTAATTGTTCTATTTGCTGATGTTGTTTCCATATTCCCTTTGTGTTTACAAGGAAATCCTATTAGACATGGTGACAGAAACATTCACGCATCAGAAGTGAACATCAACTTCTTTTTCTGGTTGTTTTCTACTCCGAGGATTCTATTTTTGATCCTTTCTGAGAAGCAGGAGAAATAACATGCAGGATCTTTTACACTGCTTACTAATGAGCAACCTCAACGCTGTCCACTCTGTGGAAGGTTCACTGTTCCTCAGATGCTTTACCAAATTCATCAATAAAACAACCTGCAACTTGCATCAATGGGAATAAAAAATGGTGGGCCTTTGTAACCAGAGTTAATACTGCACGTGTCGGATAATATCGTACCTTGCAAAAATAATGGTATATTAAAGTCTTTGAGTCATTTTTCACCACCATATAGACACAAAATGTTGGAGTAACTCAGCTGGACAGGCAGCATCTCTGGAGAGAAGGAATGGGTGACATTTCGGGTCGAGACCCTTCTTCAGACAGTCTGAAGAAATTATTCTGAAGAAGAGTCTTGACTCGAAACGTCACCCATTCCTTCTCTCCAGAGATGCTGCTTGTCCCGCTGAGGTACTCCAGCATTTTGTGTCTATCTTTGGTTTAAACCAGCATCTGCAATTCCTTCCTACACATTCCATTACCATGTTTTTGACTTAAATTATATACCGATCTAAATGCAAATTGATCAATCAGAAAAATTAAATGTGATAAGCTGATGACTGAACTGAATATTAAATTGTTCCCTTTTATTAGCAAGTGGAGGGTGTCCAAATAATAATATACTGAGGTAAACAGGGACAATGTTATGATTTTGCGCAGTGAGGGTATATTATGCTCGCTGAGAGTTTAGAGTAGGAACTCCACCACTTATGATTCTGCGATCCGTATTGTAAAGTAAGCATTTCAAAGTTGCTCCAAATTTCCTAGTTTCGGGATTCCAGCAGATTGGAAGATAGAAAATGCATCGCTCCTGTCCAGGATGAAAATACCAAAAATATGAAACTAGAGAACAATTAGCCAAACATCAGTTTAGTTCAGTTTAGTTTGGAGATACAGCAGGGAAATAGGCCCTTCGGCTCACTGGGCCCACGCCGACTATCAATTGTCCATTCACCAGCTCTACCCTACACACGAGGGACAATTTACAGAGGCCAATTAACCTATAATTTACACAGCTTTGAGATGTGGGAGGAGACTGGAAAAACCTAGAGGAAACCCACGTGGCCACAGGGAGAATGTGCAAACTCCGTACAGATAGTATCTGTACTCAGGATCGAACCCGGGTCACTGGCGCTGTAAGACAGCAACTTTACAGCTGTGCCACCAAAAGTTGTAGCTGGGAACTTCGAAAACCATAATTTGATTAGACAGGGTCAATAAACAGTTACGAAAAGGGTATTGTTTTTGACATATCTAATAGTTTGTTGAGGTTGTAACTAACAGGGTGAATAAGTAAAAAGTGGATTGAGTCTATGGGGATTTTCAATAGCAACCCCTCTGCAAAAATGTGTGTTTTTTAAGGTAATAGCTCACAGGATTTGGGTTACAAATTAGCATGGAAGAAAACTGGAGTGCTGGAGTCACTCAGTGGGTCAAGCAGCATGTCTGGAGAATGTGGATAGGTAACGTTTTGGATTGGGGCCCTTCTTCAGACTGATTGCCTGGGGGAGAAAGCTGGAAGAGAGGAGAGGGAGGACAAAGCACAAAGAACATTGGCTAAGGAGAGGCAGGAGACGTTTTCAGTTTTGAAGGCTGTTATTAATGTTATGCCGCAGAAGTTGGAAAAAGATTTCAGCAAGTGTAAGTGGAATGTGAGATACGATAATAAGATGTGGGGGTGGATGAGGGAATTTTCAAGAATTTTGAAGAAGTTATTAAGCAAGTAGGTTAAAGGGTGGCAGATGGAATATAATATAAGAATTGTGATATGCAATTCACTAGGAAGGACAGATTTTTTTAAATGGTGAGAATCTCAAAAAATGTCGACATATAAAAATGCTCTATACTCATGCAGCGACTTGGAGTATTGTGCAGTTTTAGTCTCCGTGCTAAAGGAAGGCTCCATAATTGCCATGGAGATGGATAGTGGATTGTTTCCTTGTATGAAAGGTTTCTAATTCCTAATTCATTTGTTTGAATGATTTCTATGCCTGTGTTAATATAGAAACCCTGAACTTGCCAACAGTTTAAGGCGAAAGGGGCAAAGTTTAAAGGAGATGTGCAGGACAAGATTTTGTTTTACACAGTGGGTAGTGGGTGCCTAAAATGGACTGCTAGGGGTGTTGGTGGAGGCAGATACGATAGTGGCTTTCAAGAGGCTTTTAGATAGGCACATGGATATGCAGGGAATGGTTCGATATGGATCATGTGCAGGCTGACGAGATTAGTTCATCTTGGCATCATGTTCGGCACAGATACTGTGGACCAAAGGGTCTGTTCCCGTGTAGGAAGGAACTGCAGATGCTGCTTGACACCAAAGATTGACACAAAATGCTGGAGTAACTCAGCGGGTCAGGCAACATCTATCCCGTTCCTGTGCATTATTGTTCCATGTTCTATGCTCTATTTAACCATATAACCATATAACAATTACAACACGGAAACAGGCCATCTCGGCCCTTCTAGTCCGAGCCGAACACTTATTTTCCCCTAGTCCCATCTACCTGCACTCAGACCATAACCCTCCATTCCTTTCCCATCCATATAACTATCAAATTTATTTTTAAATGATAAAATCGAACCTGCCTCCACCACTTCCACTGGAAGCTCATTCCACACAGCTACCACTCTCTGAGTAAAGAAGTTCCCCCTCGTATTACCCCTAAACTTCTGTCCCTTAATTCTCAAGTCATGTCCTCTTGTTTGAATCTTCCCTACTCTCAATGGGAAAAGCTTATCCACGTCAACTCTGTCTATCCCTCTCATCATTTTAAAGACCTCTATCAAGTCCCCCCTTAACCTTCTGTGCTCCAAAGAATAAAGACCTAACTTGTTCAACCTTTCTCTGTAACTTAGTTGCTGAAACCCAGGCAACATTCTAGTAAATCTCCGCTGTACTCTCTCTATTATGTTGACATCCTTCCTATAATTAGGCAACCAAAATTGTACACCATACTCCAGAATTGGCATCACCAATGCCTTGTACAATTTTAACATTACATCCCAACTTCTATACTCAGTTCTATTTCAGTTTATACGTCAATCTTATGTTCATTTCATTCTATATTTAGCTTCAAGTTCAAGGCTTAAGGAAAAGTCTGCTTTCTGGTTGACAGTCATAGAGTCATACAGCATGGAAACAGGCCCTTCAGCCCAACTTGCTCACACCGCCCAACATGTCCCATCTACACTAATCCCACCTGCTTGCGTTTGGCTCATATCCCTCTAAACACCGTATTGTGGCAGGTAACTGGCAAGATATGACACAGACAGACCTTGTTGTCCAAGTTTTGCAATCTACACACTTGGGGCAATTTACAAAGGGCCACTGAAATCTGCATGCCTTTGGATAGTGGGACGGAACTGGAGCACCCAGAGAAAATCCATGCGGTCAAAGGAAGAATGTACAAAGTCATGATCAGATCCGGGTCCCTGGTGCTGTAGGCAGTAACTCTTCGCTGTGCCACAGTGCTTTTCAATCGCATGCCCAATTTTTTGTATCATCTGCAAATATCTTTATCATACCTCTAGATTTAACTCTCAATCATTAGTTGATGCCCAACTTTAAAACTGACTGTAGCTGGCATGGCTTGTTCTATTGTCAGACAAAGACTGATTTCCAAAGGTATTAATTAGCTAACACCCCTCTTGATGTGCACACACAATGGGACTGAAGCCACTTTAAGCTCACAGCCATGACACAGACTGAATAACCTAACTATATAAAAATCCATGCCATATTGTACATAGCTCATTCTATTTGCTGACCATTTCTTTTTTTTTTTTTATATTTAATTTTTTTATTATTGGAGATAGGTACATGATCTATTACATCATTACTGTTACATCATTTTTAAATTGATAATATTGTCAGTTATTATTACATTGTCTCCAATACTTTTTGCATTTTTCTTCGTTTTTTTTTTTATAACTAGATAGAGCTAAAGGGATAGATGAAATAGAGAGAGGGAAGAAGGAAAAAGAAAACTAAAATAAAAAAAAAAGGAAGAGGATTGAAAGAGGTAATTGAAGAAGAATGGAAAAATTTGTTAGAGTTTAAAAACATCATTCGAGATATGTTCGTACATTTCGAAGTATAGCATTTCATCCAATCTTTAGTCCGGGTGCTAGTCAGGTTCCTGTGCTGAACTATTCTGGCCCTTTAAGTAATCAATAAAAGGAGACCATGTTCCAACGAATAATTCCTGTTTATCCAACAGGGAAAATCTGATTCTTTCCATGTTTAAGGTCTCCGTCATTTCTATAATCCACATTTTGATTGTGGGGGCCGTAGGGCCTTTCCAAAATTTTAGGATTAATTTTTTTCCTGTTATTAAACTGTAATCGATAAAGTTTCTTTGTGTTATTCTAAGTGTTTGATTTAATTCTAATATTCCGAGTATTATTAATTTTGAGTTTGGTTCCAGTTGTGTGTTGGTTACTTTGGAAATTATACTAAAAATATTTACCCAAAATTTTTTAATTTTTGTACAGTTTGTAAACATGTGCGATAACGTAGCTTCTAAATGTTGACATTTATCACATATAGGTGAGATATGTTGAAAAATTTTATGTAATTTTTGTTTTGGCGTAATGTAACCTATGTATTACTTTAAATTGTATTAGAGAATGTCTCGCGTTTAGTGAACACTGATGTATGTGTTGTAGACTTTCTTCCCAAGTGTCTTTCGTTATTACCTGATTTAATTCTTTTTCCCATGCTTGTCTGTATAAGTCCGTCAAAGGAATGTCACTATCTAATAAGATATTATATATATAAGATATTAATTTTTCTGTATTAGGATGCTTATTCCAACATTCATCAAGAATCTCTGGGTTTCTATTTCGAAAATTTTTAGAATTCGATTTAACATAATCTCTAAGTTGAAGATATCTGAAATAATCATTTCCTCGAAGTCCATAAATCTGTTGCAACTCCTGAAATGTCAAAAAAGAGCCTTCCTTGTAAAGGTGTCCTATATTTTTAATTCCATAATTCTTCCATTGTGTAAAACCCCCGTCTAAACATGAAGGCTTAAACAATGAATTATTCACAATTGGAAGAAAAAGAGATAAGTTATCTAATTTTAATGTCTTTTTTAATTGTTTCCAATCATTAGTTGATGCCCAACTTTAAAACTGACTGTAGCTGGCATGGCTTGTTCTATTGTCAGACAAAGACTGATTTCCAAAGGTATTAATTAGCTAACACCCCTCTTGATGTGCACACACAATGGGACTGAAGCCACTTTAAGCTCACAGCCATGACACAGACTGAATAACCTAACTATATAAAAATCCATGCCATATTGTACATAGCTCATTCTATTTGCTGACCATTTCTGCAAAATAAATTTGCACTAACTTAAGAGGAAAAACTGAAGCAAAAATCCAGATGTCCTTTTTTTCGAGCAAGGACTAATATGTTAGTCCTTGCTGGGAACATCAATCAAACTAAAAACACTTTCAGATGGAAACCTTTTGGTTATAATATTTCCAAGTCAGTCAATGTCACACGAGTATAATTTACTCTGATAAAACCCAAATTATTGCACCACCTGCATCATCTCTGGGGCAATTTCCTGACTGATAGATATAACCGGATTGAAGCTGTATTTAGTTAGCTCTATCTCCAGAGATGCTGCCTGACCTGCTGAGTTACTCCAGCACTTTGTTTCTTGTTTCGATAGTGAGAATATGGTATTGAGATGGAGGAGAGAGTTAGGATATCATTGAATAGCTTAGCCCTTTCATTGATGTTGGGGGAGTCCTGAACCAGGGGTCACAGTTTATGAACAAGGATTAGGCTATTTTGGACGGAGATGAGGAAAAACTTTTTCACGCAGAGTTGTGAATCTGTCGAATTTTTTGCCGCAGGAGGCAGTGGAGGGCAATTCACTAGATGTTTTCAAGAGAGTGTTAGATTTAGCTCTTAGGGCTAAAAGAATCAAAGGATATGGGTAAAAAGCAGGAACGAGGTACTGATTTTAGATGATCAGCCATGAAAATATTGAATGGTGGTGCTGGCTTGAAGGGCCGAATGGCCTACTCCTACACCTATTTTTCTATGTTTCTATGAATAGCTTAGCCCTTTATGTATATTATTACTTATTCTAAATGCATGAAATCCCTCCTCGATTGGCCCTGAAATTAGGTAATTAAGAGTTAGATGAATTGGTTGACTCGGGGTTACACTTAGACAGGTAATCTCAACACATTTCCTTCCCTGAACCCTACCAAACCTGATGTTTATTTTTACACCATCCAATGCCTACCATTACTGAGACAAGCTTTGTAAAAATGTCCCATATATATCTGGTCATGAATTTAAATTCTCCAGCTGCCATGGTGAGAGTTGAACTTAGTCCTTGGATCAGTGATCCAGAGCTCTGGTTGCAAGTTCAATATCTGAACCATAACCTTCAATATTAAATACACAAAATTAATGGTTTTATTTCTGTAGATCTATATCCTTGGGTGAACTGTCAGATGTTGCTTAGGGAACAATCTGATCTCTTTCAGTATATTCAGTACACGAGAGGAATAGATTGGGTAGATGCACCATGAGGGGAATAGATAGGTTGTCGCGTATAGTCTCTTACCCAGAGTAGGGGAATTAAGAACCAGAGGACATAAGTTTAAGGTGAGGGGGGAAAAGATTTATTAGGAACTTGAAGGGTGACTTTTACACACATGTGTGCATGGAATGAGCTGCCGGAGGAGGCAAGGCAAGGCAAGGCAAGGCAAGGCAACTTTATTTATATAGCACATTTCATACACGAGGCAGACTCAAAATGCTTCACATAAAAACATGTCATACAATAAAATGAAATAATAAAATGAAATAAAATAGAACTAAAAGAAAAGAAAAGCAAAATTTAAAATGCATTATAAAAAGTGCAAAAGTTAAAAGTGCAATGTAGTTAAGATTTAGCTGAAAGCTAAAGTAAACATAAAAGTTTTCAGTCTTGTTTTAAAAGTGGTCAAAGTTGAGGCAAGTCTTAAATCTTCAGGAAGTTTATTCCAGCTATTTGTTGCATAGTAACTAAATCCTGCTTTCCCATGTTTTGTATTTACTCTGGGAATCACTAACAGACTGGTTTCAGAAGATCTTAGCGGTCTAGAAGGCTTATATAGTGGAAGCATGTCAGTGATATACTTTGGTCCTAAACCATGTGGTGATTTATAGGTGAGCAGCAGGATTTTAAAATCAATTCTCTGACATACAGGGAGCCAATGTAAGGATTTAAGAATTGGTGTAATGTGTTCAAATTTTTTGGTCTTTGTTAGAACTCTAGTAACAGCGTTCTGAACAAGCTGTAGCTGCCTGACAGTTTTTTTAGGAAGACCTGCAAGGAGACCGTTACAATAATCTAGCCTGCTATTAATAAAGGCATGTACAAGTTTTTCTAAGTCTTGAGCTGACATGAGTCCTCTTAATCTTGCTACGTTTTTGAGGTGATAGTAGGCCGATTTTGTTACTGATTTGATGTGACTGTCGAAATTTAAATCTGAATCCATAATGACCCCAAGATTTCTGGCTTTGTTTGACGTTTTCAGGGTCAGAGAGTGTAGGTGTTGGGTTACTCTAAGCCTTTCTTTTTAGGAGGTAGTAGAAGCAGGTAGTATCGTAACGTTTAAGAAACATTTGGACAGGTACATGGACAGGACAGGTTTAGAATTACATGGGCCAAATTCAAGCAGGTGGGAGTGGTGTAGATAAGACCACCCAGTTGCTCTCACTGTGTCCTTTGACCAGCGCCTGCAGTCACCATCTCTTTCCAACCCCTTTCTGATTCCTGATCCACGGGGTGAGCTGGGGCTGGGCTAGTTGGCCTTCCCTCTCTGAGCGCACCGGGCCTGCGGGTTGAGATACAGACAGCCGCATCTTACTGGGCTGCTGGACCGGGCCTCCAGCGGCCCTCTCCACTGACGAGGCCCTGCACTGCCTCCCACCACCGGTCCACTTACTGGCCCTCTGTCTGACTCCTTCCTCTCTGGTCCACAGGGTGAGCAGAGGCCGGGCTCGGTGGCAACCTCTCCGGGCTGGTTCTCGTTACCGCGGCAACGATCCAGGCCCATTGTTGGGCACGGATGCGGTCGGGGCCTGTCAGGAAGTCACACATTCACAGGATGTGGAGGACTCTGGCTGGCAATTCCTGTCAATCCCTAATTCTTCCTGAACTGCAGGCATGGTTCCGAGTCACCACATTGTTGGAGATCGGATCTCATATAAAACAAGATTAAATTAAAATGGCAGGTTTCCTTCCCTGAAGATAAACCAGAAAGGTTTTTAAAATAATCCATTGTTTCATGATATGCATCACTGACATTGTAATTTATTTTTAAATAGCTGATTTATTTTGTTACCTTGACTTAAATTCTCCCACTGACTTAAAATTATTTAGTTTAATTTTGTTTATTATTTTCACGTGTTCCGCAGTACAATGAAAAGCTTTTTTTTGTTGTGTGCCATCCAGTAAGCGAACAGAATATGCAATCAGGCCGCCCACGGTGTACAGATACAGGATATTGGGAATAACGTTTAGTGCAAATCAAAGTCCAGTCAAGTCCGATTGAAGATCGGTGAACATCAGTGGCACTGCAGTGGAGAGAGTGGAGAGCATAAAGTTCCTCGGTGGGCAAATTACAGACAGCCTCACCTGGTCCAGGAACACCACTGGGACTGTCAAACGGGCCCATCAGCGACTGCACTTCCTGAGGAAACTAAAATAGGCCTCACTCCCCACCAACATCCTCAGGACTTTCTACAGGGGCACGGTGGAGTCTGTACTCACGTACTGCATAAATACGTCGTACTCCACCTGCAACTGCTCGGACAGGGAGGCTCTGCAGAGGGTAGTGAGGGGAGCAGAGAGGATCATTGGCGTCTCCCTACCCTCGGTACAAGAACTGTTCCAGAGCCGCTGTCTGAAAAAAGCTCAGAGAATTGCTAAGGACAAACTGCACCCCCTCCACATACACCTGGATCTCCTGCCATCAGGCAAGAGATATAGAAGCATCAAAGCCCGGACTACAAGACTGCTAAACAGCTTCCTACCACAGGCTGTGAGGCTGCTAAACAGTCACTCTGTACTCACAGTCACTTGATTCTGCGGCTGGCACGGACACTTTAATAACTGCCACTGGCCACTCAAATCAGCTGCCCCGGACATTTTTATGATTGGTTTATTGTATTTTAACATTGTGTTTTACCTGCTTTTAACTATTTATACTGTTCCATCAGGGACTGGATTGTTTTTAGTGTTATTATGTGTGAAATGTTTTAAATTTCATGTGCGATGCTCCGCTATTCACTGGGAAACGTCTTTTCATTTTGCACTGTACAACTGTTGCTTGCAAGATGACAATAAAGGTTGATTGATTGATTGATTGATTGAAGGTCTCTATTAAGGTAGATGCGAGGTCAGGATTGCTCTCTAGTTGGTGAAGGGATGGTTCAGTTGCCTGATAACAGCGTGATACACTTGAAACCTGTTCAATATCTCAGCACTCTGAATACAAATCCAGTAACTTAACCGCCGGGAGGATATTGATTCAAAATAGATTGTTTTCAGGTGGGAAACCAGGAAACTAGAAACTAAAAGTCACCCTTATGTGTTTGACCTATTTTGCCGATTCTGTTGCAGTTGTTGCTGTGGGCTACATTATGGAAGATGGAACCCTTTTGATTCTTCCATTGAGGAGCCTGCATTGGTATTGGTATTGGTTTACTCTGTCACAAATGCTGAGATGCAATGAACCAGTGGAATCACAATATAGATGAGTTCAATCAAGCAATACGCTAGTTAAGTATATTAGCCAGTGCAAAGAGAAAAATACCAGAGTATATAGTGTGTGTATACATACATATATATATATATATATAAATATAGTGTACAGAATTATAGTAGAATTACAGTTACAGAGTACGTGAAGATAAATAAATGTGCAAGAGCCACAATGAGGTGGGTTGAGAGATCAGGACTACACGCTCCCTTATGAGAGGTCTGTTCAGTGGTCTGATGACAGAAGGAAAGAAGCAGTTCCTAAATCTGGTGATGCAAGGAACTGCCAATGCTGATTTACAAAAAAAGACATAAAGTGCTGGAATAACTCAATAGGTCGGACATGGATAGATGATGTTTCAGGTCGGAACGAAGCAGGGTCCCGTCCAAAGTGTCACTTTATCCATGTTCTCCAGAGATGCTGCCCTGTCTTGTTGAGTTACTCCAGCATTTTGTGTCATTTTGTTCCTGAATCAGGTGGTAGGTTTGACCTTGTTTGGTGTAATTGAAGGTAGAAGCAGCTCACAACCTATGCTTCCTCCTATGAGGAATTCCTTCTGTTTGAACAGTGCTGCGTTCCTTTTTGCTCTCTCCCAGCCACTCAAGGCAAATTCTAAGAAGTAATTTTGAAAAATGCCTTGGGCTTCTAAACAGTGGCGTTCTGACTTGGCTCTGGTTCACTGGTCTTATTGTAGGTTCAGCTTGTCAGTGTTGAGTTCCTTATACTTGTGATGAAAGGTTTAATGTGCTGGAAGAATGAGGACACTGTGTAAATCTTGAAGAAGCTGGAGTACAATTTCCATGGTTACTGAACCATTCAATGGGCATGGATGTCAGACCAAGAGTGCAGTTTGATGTAGCTCGCTGTCAACTCATGGGAGCACCGACATCATTGGGCAGGGGAAGGGAGAAGGTTTAGAATAACCTCAATGCAGAGAAAACAAAATTGTGTGACATCTACTTTTGTCCTCATATATATTCTTATATAGTCTTTTTAAAAGTTCTTAAATCTGCCTCAAGTGTCATTGACTTTTATTGAAAAGCATTAAAGTAAGGGTTTTACATGTCCGAAGCAGCACATTGGCACAGTGGTAGAGTTGCTGCCTTACAGTGTCAGAGACCTGGATTCGATCCTGACTACGGGTGCTATCCGTACGGAGTTTTACGTTCTTCCCTTGACCACGTGGGTTTTCCCCGGGTGCTCGGGTTTCCTCCCACATTCCAAAGATGTACAGGTTTGTAGGTTAGTTGGCTTTGGTAAAAATTGTAAATTGTCCCTAGTGTGTTGTGTGTTCTAGCATAACAGGGCTGGTACGGACTCAGAGGGCCAAAGAGCATGTTTTTACGCTGTATCTCTAAACTAAATTAAACAAAAGTATAATCCATTAGAGTTATGGAGTAATACAGCATTGAAACAGGCCATAATGTCTACCAACTATCATGCCTATCTATACCAATCCCACTTATCTGCAATAATTCCATGTCCCTCTGTATCTTGGTCATCCAAGTACCTATTAAAATGTCTCTTAAATATCATTAGTGTTCCTGTCTCCTCCGCCTCCTCTGGCAGTTCATTCCAGTTTCCAATGACTCTTTGTGTGAAAAATATACCCATCAGGTCTCTGTTAAGTCTCCTTTCTCACGCCTTAAACCTATGCTCCCTCTTTTAGACACCCTCACTGTGGGAAACAGACACTGGATAACCCTATATCTCCTTTAATTTTATGCACTTCTATCATGTCCCAACTCAGCCAGTTAAAACAGACCTCCAATCTCTCCTGATAACTCATGCCCACCAATCAAGGTAATATCATTGTAAGGTTCACACAAAATGCTGGTGTAACTCAGCGGGACAGGTAGCATCTCCGGAGAGGAGCAATGGGTGACATTTTGGATCGAGACCTTTCTTCAGACTTAATATCATTGTAAATCGGTTCTTAATATCATTGTAAAGACGTTTCCGCTATTCACTGGGAAACGTCTTTTCATTTTGCACTGTACAACTGTTGCTTGCAAGATGACAATAAAGGTTGATTGATTGATTGATTGATTGATTGATTCTGCACCCTGTTTTGTTTGCCACATCCATTTTAGAGTGTGTTGACCAGAACTGCACACAATTCTCCAAGTACAGCCAAACTAAGATTTCATACAAATGTAACATGACCTACCAACTTATACTTCAGTGCCTCAACTACTGAAGGTAAGCGTGTCACATGATTTCCTCACCATCCTACCTAGCTGTGTTCCTATCTTCAGGGAACTATTTCCTTGTACCTCAAGCTCACCCTCTTCAACATCACTCCCCAAGGCCCTGCCATTCACTGTGTATGTCCTGCCCTGGTTTAACTTGTACAAGTTAGATTCCATCCTCCATCCATTGTCCACTTTCCTACTTGAACCAGTTGGAACATTAGACAATCTTACATTTAGAGTCACAGAGTGCAGCATGGAAACAAACTCTTCAGCCCAACTTGCCCACGCCTATCAACATTCGCCACCTGCCCGTATTCGGCCCATATCCCTCTGATCCTGTCCTATCCATATACCTGTCTAAATATTTTTTAATCATTGTGATATTACCGAACTCAACTATCTCCTCCAGCAGCTCGTTCCATACATCCACCAGCCTTTGTGTAAAAAATGCTTCAGCTTGAAATTCTGCAATCTGGTGCATACTGTACCGAGTCTTTTAACTTACACTTGAATGCAATATTTATGCTTTAAATTGGATTAGCAATGAATAAGGTTAGGCTGAATTACATTCCTAATTACATTCCACAGTAGAGCCAGGCTCTGATCAACAAGTGCAGCACATGAATGATCTTAGTGTATTCATGTGTGGAAATCAGATTGTAATCAAGCACTTGGCCCATGTTGACCAACCTGGGTCTCTCTGCACACCTGGTACTACTACTGACCCTGACTCCAGTTGCATACCATCTCTCATTCCTGATCTTGAGTCCAGCCTTACACCTGGCCCCATATTCTATCCTGATCATAGCTGCTTACCTGTTTAGGTTCCCAGTGCTGAACACTCCCATTGTCCCAGCTTTGACTGCACACCTAGTACTATTCCAGACCTTGACATTGGATGCACACTTTGTCTTGCTCTTTGTCCCTCTCCAATGACAATATATCTGGCCCACACATAAAGCCCCATATCTGACCCCCTGGACTTAACCTATTACGTTCAAGTCCACAGGTGCTTATCTAATGCGGTAATCTTTTATGGGGCACTTCACGGAACAAATTTAGTATAACAAAATTTGCTACATCCATTGGCTTTCTTGTTATCTAACATGCTAGTTACTTTGTCAAAGAAGTCATGTATTGATTGAACAAAATTTCTCATCCATAAAATTATACTCACTCAGCTGTATAAGTATTCTGTTACCATTTCCTTCATTTTCCTGACACTGTACTGAATATTTTCAGTATTTTGCTGTCTTCCTCTCAGCTGGGACTTTTCCGAAATGCAAAGTCCAATAACAATATATATTTAAGCAATAATAGTCTATTTAATGTGATCTTGAGAGTACATAATATTTTCTGTGGTATTCATAACACAACAATGATAAAAATATCTTTGTATTGATTGAACCTACCAACATGCATACATTATTATGTTACAGTAAACATGTACCGAGGGCAATTTTTTGTTCCAATGCTCCCCATTCCCAATTATTTTTACATTGAAGTGATTGAAATCCAAGTGAAGTTTAAATAGCATCTGAAAAATAAAACCTCGGGAATGGATGATATTCATTACGTTGTTGGTTGGAGTCAGTATCAGCACAATTACTATATTAAACTTTGAATCTTCAGATGTCCTGGTTCAAGCTAAAACTAAAGACAAATAATAACCTCCTCAAACATACCATTGCAAGTATCTTTGTCACTCCTTTGAAATAAGCCCCTTCTTTGAACAAGCTCTTAAACTTCGCCTCTGAATCAGTTTCCATCTGATTACACTCCTTGAGGATGTTCATCTACGTGTTCAATTAATAAAACAACGAGATTGGGGACATTTCTATTCAACCTGTCAAAGGAATTTGGGGGGGGGGGGGAGGGGGGGGTTTAGAAATAGTCAATGTGGTAAACAAACATAATAGTTGAGTGCAAACACCAATAGTGCTACCTTCCCAATATTTAACTGATGGAAATGATGGGTTATCGGGGCTGTATGTTGTGACAGACAGCCTGATACCTTGCATATAATTTTAATATTACACTGCTCCCATCCCGCTGGATATTCCGGATTAATAAATTAAGATTTTGTCTACTAATTGCAAATCAGGCTAAATACAAATCAGTAACATTAGCCAACTCTGAAACACGGAGCACTGAGCATTAGGATTCGGACATCACGGACAACTGGCCTCAGTTCCCCGCTCACATCTGGCAGTGTTCTCCGTCTGAACCAGGGGTCATGGAGCATTTTTGAAAGTGGGGGGACTGAGCGATTACTGATCACTGGCCTTGGAGGTACCCGGCGAGGGTGGAGTGACTGAGTGGGGAGAGGTTCAGAACCAGAACCCTGGTTCTGAACTCCCCAACATCGGGAACATTTTTCCTGCAGTTACAGTAAGTGTAATTCTAGCAGGGAAGCAGGATGCTTTCTCCAATCATCCCCATTTGAAAGCCACTATCTTCCACTGCTTTTACCCAGTGCTTGGTACCTACTTCCAGCAGCCATTGGTTGTCCTCCAGGATACACTGAGCTGCAGCCTGGTCCATGCCGGTAACCAGGGCGAATTGGGCGCAGAGACTCTCAGGGCAGACACGCACACAAGCAGTTGATATTAGTTTTGAAATTCTCGTTGATCACAGAATTTCTCACGACAGAGCGTGAGAAGTTTGTGATCATCGTGAGAATTGGGCAAAATGTGTGATTCTCATGTGAGAGTTGGCAGCTCTGGTACAGACGGCACGCGAGGTCAAGATTAAACCTGGGTCTCTGTCATTGTAAAGGGTCTGTCCCACTAACATGACTTTTCAGCGACTGTCTTCGACCTTCAAGCTCGAGGGCACTTGGCTGAACAACCTCGAGCTGGATCGACCATCAGCGATGAAACCGCGAGCTGGATCGACCGACCGCTCGCGCACACACAAACACATCGCAAAGGCGGGGGCCAGGGAAAGCGGGGGAGCGCTGTCTGAAATTCACACCCGCGATGAACAGGAAGGTAAAAGACGGCTGACACACAGTCGGTAAGTCCTTTAGAGAGCGCAGAGATGTTTCTTGGTATGTTTTATGTGGGGGTTGGGGGCTGAGGGATCGGGGGAAACATTTTCTAGCCACTTACCTTGACGGAGGTGCAATGTTTTTCCGTGTCGCATCTCCATCCCCCCCCCTGCGGCTTACATCGTGGATTGGTGCAGTCTTTCCTGGAGACGGGCCGGAGCTTCAAGCCACGGGTGCGGCGTGGACTTACCATCATGGAGCCTACGATCGTTTGCCGAGGAACGCCAGTGAAAGGTCTCCGACTGCGGGGCCTGTGGACTTTAACAACGTAAAGCCGCAGTCTCCGGTAAGAAGAGGCTGACTCGGGAGCTCCATGCCGCGGAGTGTTCCGATAAGTCCTGACGCCGGAGCTTCAATCATCCCGATGCGAGGGCTTGGACATCGGACTGTCGGTTGTGGCGAACTGCAGAGGATTCAAACGCCCCGACCACGGGTGAACAAAGGAGGAAGATGACTGAACTTTATTGCCTTCCATCACAGTGAGGAATGTGGATTCCACTGTGGTGGATGTTTATGTTACATTTTATTTTATGTGGCTGTGTGCATTGTTGCCTTTCACTTAGTATTGGTTAAATGACAATAAACACGAACTTGAGATCTCTGGCACTGTAAGGCAGCAATTCTACCGCTGCGCCGCCGTGCCGCCCGATTTAGCGTAAAAAATGTTCACAGTTTGGTTATGATTCCACATGTCACAATCTGAAAATTATACGATGATTGACTCAGTTAAGTGTAATTGTTTAACACCCGTGGAGGTGGAGTGTTTCTATTATCAATTTATATGAAGAGCAGAACGTCTTATCATCCAATGCACTCCCGCCATCAATGGTCGGAATGGGATGGACTTGGTTAACATCCAACAGCAAGTGGACTTTGTTAAGGACAGGTATCCTTTAAGCTGTAAAAAATTTAAACAGAGAGTAGCTGTAGCCAATCAAATTTTTAAAAGCTAATTAAAATTTTATAGGCAATTTGAAACAGCAGAGATTGATGTTAAGCCTAACATTGTGCAGGCACACCAAACTGCTAAAAGTAGCTGTTTCAAAAATACATTTATTTTAAGGATACACAAAATAATGAGATATCATAAGAAATGACAAATGTGGAAAATGTCCTTATTAAATGACAATGTTATGTGATAGGGTAGAAACCTGACCAGGGTTTTCCAGCTGATCACCTCAGTTGCCTGGTTGCTATGGCAGAGGCTTTGAAGCAAAAACTGCCCTAACATTGTTTCTGTGCAGTGTGACCAGTCTTTTTAAAACCGATGCAGCAGCTGTCAGATCTGACTTTAATAAATGGAGTTTTCTAATTTCATTTTAGGATGTCACACTATTTACTGATGGTGGACTCAATGAAGTATCATAAATTCAGACGTTAGACTTTAGTCTTTAGAGATACAGTGCGGAAACAGGCCCTTCGGTCCACCGAGTCTATACTGACTGGCGATCCTACACACCAGGGACAATTTACAATTTTTACTGAAGGGAGAACGTACAAACTCGTACAAGACAGCACCCATAGTCAGGATCGAACCCGGGTCTCTGACGCTGTAAGGCAGCAACTCTACCGCTGCACGGCTGCACCACATTAATGTTATAATTGTGACCCTAACTATCATTAATCTTGAATTTCCTTCTGTCATAAAATTAGATTTGAGTTCAACGTGATTATGATTCTCTTTTTATCAGCCGATGGTTAGGGTACAGAGCTAGGTGCTAAAGGCCAAGAGGTATGAATTGAAATCCATCACTGTAGTTGGAGGGGGTGGGAGATTGCAACCTTCATGTGGTCCACCCAGTTTCGACGAATGCAATCAACCCAGCGTGTACAAACCGAAGATCAAACAGAACTAGTTCTCTTACAACTATAGGCTGTGCATGCCATAAGCAGGAAGAAGACGGTAGTTGAGGAAGTCCAATACAAGGAATGGAATGAATGTGTA
Source organism: Leucoraja erinaceus (assembly GCF_028641065.1). NCBI lineage: Eukaryota > Metazoa > Chordata > Chondrichthyes > Rajiformes > Rajidae > Leucoraja > Leucoraja erinaceus. The sequence continues at coordinate 32,837,771 of NC_073392.1, forward strand.
ACAGAAAGGTGGTGATTATCTCAAAATTAATAGATGGTCATAAAAGATAGACACACAATGCTGGAGTAACTCCACACAGACCGCACCCGAGGTTAGGATCAAACCCGGGTCTCTGGCGTTGTGAGGCAGGGGTTTTACCAACTGTGCCACTGATTAAAATCCAGGAAATAGGAATAGAGATTCGCTACTTAAGATTCATTTAAATTGTGGTCAGGCAGATTTCTTTCTAATTGCTACCACCCAGAATTTATGGGCAACTTTAAACCAGGAGGATGATCTTCACTTGCATCCACTCATTGCTATTTTGGTCAACCAGATGATTAGCCATTGTTTGAGTCACTTTGTTGTGGAGCTGCACTAATGATTCACGACAGATTGCACCATACAATGTGGCCTAAGAAATGCATGGTTTTCCCCCTTAGACATACAGTGGAAACAGGACCTTCGGACAATTTTCGCACATCAACCAACATGTCCCATCTACACTAGTCCCACCTGCCTCCAATTGGCCCATATTCCTCAAATCCTATCCTATCCATGTACCTGTCTAAATGTTTCTTAAACATTGCGATGGTATCTGCCTCAACTACCTCCCCCGGCAGCTCGTTCCATACAACTACCACCCTTTGTGTCAAAAAAGAGGAAACCCGTTGCAGTCACAGGGAAAAGGTGCAAACTCCACACAGACAGCACCAGGGGCAATGAGTCAAGTGTTTTATTGTCATATGTCCCAAAACAGAATGTCCCAAATGACATTCTGTCTTGAAGCAGCACAACAGATGTGTAAGCAGAGTACATGCTTAGGATAGAACAAAACTCAATTTTAACTGGGAGACAGCAACAACACTACAAGTTGTACCACTATGCTGCCCGTGGGACATGTTCTATTGTGGAAGCAACAAAAGAGGTTAGGAGGACAAATAATTTAGCGCCAACATGTTTCAGTACAAGTGCATTACAGAGGCACATGAATATTTTCTCACAAACCAAACAAAGCAGCACAGCCGACATGGGAGAAGGGGTGAATATTAGGCAAATTGTAATGGTTGACTTTATGAGCCATGGAGTCTTACAGCCTGAAAACAGGACCTTCGGTTTGACTTGCCCACACTGACCAACATGTGCCATCTACACTAGTCCCATCTGCCTGCGTTTGGCCCACACCCCTCCAAACCTATCCTACCTGTTTAAATGTTTTTTAAATGTTGCAATTGTACCTGCCTCAGCTACCTCCTCCAGCAACTCGTTCCATACACCCACCATCCTTTGTGTGAGAAAGTTACACCTCAGGTTCTTATTAAATCTTTTCCATTACCCTTAAACATATGCCCTCTACTTGATTATCCTATTCTGGTTAAATTTACCCCATCTATTCCTGACAGCGTTTATTTTGATGAATGGGAAGGCTTATTGGATTCACAGGACTTTGCCATTGAGTGTGAGGAAAGATCATCAGTAAATCAATAGGCAGCCACTTGTGATTTCTAATTATTGTATGCATGTACAAATGTCTGTGTACATAACCCTTGTACCCATAATTCTTGTACCTAAGTACATAAGGGCTGTGGCGGACTGGGCAGGGTGTCAGCTTGCCCGATGGCAAGTGGGCAAGTGGGCCCCCTTTGTCTCCTGGCAACCAATATTTTTAGACCCAGTCCGCTACTGCATAAGGGCGGCACAGTAGCGCATTGGTAGAGTTGCTCCCTTACAGCACTTGTAGCGCCAGAGACCCTGGTTCGATCTCGACTATGGCTGGTGTCTGTACGGAGTTTGTACATTCTCCCCATGACCTGTGTGGGTTTTCACTGAGATCTTTGGTTTCCTCCCACATTCCAAAGACGTACAGGTTTGTAGGCTAATTGGCTTGGTATAAGTGTCAAAATGTGTGGGGATCGCTGGTCAGCGTGGATTCAGTGGGCCGAATGGCCTGTTTCCCCACATCTCTAAACTAAACTAAACTAAAAAAATTGAAGAGAGTAGCGTTGGTTCTGGAGTCTACCTGGCAATTGCATTGCATTTGCTGTGCGTGTGTGAGCTGAGAGCTGTTGCGGAGGAGAAAGGAACCGTTTCAAACATCGAGCATGG